>NC_058524.1:369223840-369877903 GCF_904849725.1 Hordeum vulgare subsp. vulgare | reverse complement strand
ATGTTGATCATGTCATTTTGTTGCTACTGTTTTCTGCGTGTCAAGTATTTATTCCTATGACATGAGATCATATAACTCACTGACACCGGAGGAATACTTTGTGTGTATCAAACGTCACAACGTATCTGGGTGGCTATAAAGATGCTCTACATGTATCTCCGAAGGTGTCCGTTGAGTTAGTATGGATCAAGACTAGGATTTGTCACTCCGTATGATGGAGAGGTATCTCAGGGCCCACTCGGTAATACAACATCACACACAAGCCTTGCAAGCAATGTGACTTAGTGTAAGTTGCGGGATCTTGTATTACGGAACGAGTAAAGAGACTTGCCGGTAAACGAGATTCAAATAGGTATGCGGATACTGACGATCGAATCTCGCGCAAGTAACATACCGAAGGACAAAGGGAATGACATATGGGATTATATGAATCCTTGGCACTAAGGTTCAAACGATAAGATCTTCGTAGAATATGTAGGATCCAATATGGGAGTCCAGGTCCCGCTATTGGATATTGACCGAGGAGTCCCTCGGGTCATGTCTACATAGTTCTCGAACCCACAGAGTCTGCACACTTAAGGTTCGACGTTGTTTTATGTGTATTTGAGTTATATGGTTGGTTACCGAATGTTGTTCAGAGTTCCGGATGAGATCACGGACGTCACGAGGGTTTCCGAAATGGTCCGGAGATGAAGATTGATATATAGGATGACCTCATTTGATTACCGGAAGGTTTTCGGAATTACCGGGAATGACGAATGGGTTCTGGATGTTCACCGGGGGGGGCAGCCCACCCCGGGGAAGCCCATAGGCCTTAGGGGTGCCGCACCAGCCCTTAGTGGGCTGGTGGGAAAGCCCAGAGAGGCCCCTACGCAGGGAGATAAGAAAATCAAAGAGAAAGAAAAAAAGGGGAAGTGGTAAGGAAGGGAAGGACTCCACCTTCCAATCCTAGTTGGACTAGGATTGGAGGAAGACTCCTCCTCCCCCCTTCGGCTGAACCCGTTGGGGCTCCTTGAGCCCCAAGGCAAGGCCCCTCCCCTCCTACCTATATATACGGAGTTTTTAGGGCTGATTTGGGACAACTTTTCCACGGCAGCCCGACCACATACCTCCACGGTTTTTCCTCTAGATCGCGTTTCTGTGGAGCTCGGGCGGAGCCCTGCTGAGATTAGATCACCACCAACCTCCGGAGCGCCATCACGCTGCCGGAGAACTCATCTACCTCTCCGTCTCTCTTGCTGGATCAAGAAGGCCGAGATCATCGTCGAGCTGTACGTGTGCTGAACGCGGAGGTGCCGTCCGTTCGGCACTAGATCGGAGCGGATCGTGGGACGGATCGCGGGACGGTTCGTGGGACGGTTCGCGGGGCCGATCGAGGGACGTGAGGACGTTCCACTACATCAACCGCATTTATTAACGCTTCTGCTGTGCGATCTACAAGGGTACGTAGATGTGAAATCCCCCTCGTAGATGGACATCACCATGATAGGTCTTCGTGCACGTAGGAAATTTTTTGTTTCCCATGTGACGTTCCCCAACAGATTATGAGTAGATAACCCCCCTTTTATTTTTGTACTCGTAAGTTAGCTACTCAAATAATAGCTTAGCGCTTGCTGCAGCCTCACCACCTTAACCATACCTCACCCATTAAACTTTGCTAGTCTTGATACCTTTGGAAATGAGATTGTCGAGTCATTGTGGATTACAGATTACTACAACAATAGTTGTAGGTACAGGTAAAGTGATGCTATGATGAGAGCGCGATGATTGTTCTATTTGGATTTTGTTCTTCTCCATCATCGATCTAGGATCGTTTTCAGGCCGAAAATATGGGATAGCAAGGATGGACGTCGTTATTTTATCGTTTGATTTCGTCCATAGTCGGACCGTGCTCTTCTACATGAAGTGTAAATGTATTGTTGAATGGAGATGCTCATGATGTAGCTTGTGGGGAGTGTAAGACAATTCCATGTACTCATCTCTTATATACATGTACTTGTAATGATATCAATTCTTGCAAAACGACGAGCTGCACTTCTATCCCTGTCGAGCCTCTCGAGCCAAAATAAGGATAGGATCGCATCTTGGGCGCTATAAGTTGGTATCAGAGTAGTATCAACCTAGGAGCCCCTTGATTGATCAAACTTGGCTGAGTCGAGTCTAGTGAAAAAATATTTTGTGTCTAGTTATAAATCAGAGACTAGGATTCTTTTTTACTCCTCTTCTATGCTTTGGTGAGGTTTACGACTTAGGAATTTTAATTCTACACATCTCCCCGCTCAAAAAAATTAGGATCATGAGGGTATTTTGGAATCTACATGATGTTGATGTGACGGAGTTCTAACTTGGTGCCTCCTGTCGGACATGATTTCTTCCAGGGAGTTGAGCTTGAGGGGATACTTGGCACATCATTATCATTCAACTTCCTTAGCATCTCACGACGCGAACATCGAAACACATATATACTTTGCTTGGTGGCAAATAGTTTCATCAATTTTCCCCAATACTGATGGAGATAGCTCGAATGATCTAGGAGGTCTAGTATCATTGTTTTTAAAGGTCCGAGGTATATGAATTTGCGGAACTCCTCGGATATGTGTTGATAGTTCGGGAAAGATTTGTAGTTGATTACACCGAGTAGGTTCCCGGAACCGCAACCTGATAGCATAACCAAGAAAGATTTTGGAAGTCCTCAAGTGGGAATTCAAGTAGTTACCTAGGATTATGTTCCAACAGATGCATGATGTGAGGTTGGGGTTCGACATCCAGTGGATTTGTTTGTTCACGATCTCTCTTAAAAAGGACAGTGTCGATATATTTCATCAGATATGCTCTGTCAATCCTTGTAGTTCGCTATGCCTAGGGAGCATGTTCGAGAGTCATTTCAATATGACAATGTGATGTACGATCGTGCCCGTGCGGACCTTACCACAAAAATATGAGATGAAATCTCTGTCATGAATTTGTTTCTCACTTGTTTCGTAAGCCTCATCAATTGTTTTGTTGGAGTACAATTATTCAAGTTGCTTTGATGTGAAGTGGTGATTTCATATCTGTTCTTAGTGGTGTTCTCATATTTCCATGGGAATTTCTAATCATTTTGTTCAACCAGAGCTGTCATAAAATTCTTTCCAACCGATGTTTTTATGTTTAACTTAATTCAATCCTTATCAATATTTGCAAGATCCATCTCTCATTTCTTTCAGAGTTTGTCTCATCTGTCCCAAGTTGTCTTTGTTTTTTTTCACCCTCCCACCCACTTCTTCAACTATTAAATTATCATCGAAGTGCATTTCTTTTCTTGATTCTTCTACTATATTTTCTACCATATTGTATCTGGCGATTCATTGTGAAGATTATCAGGAGTTTAGAGTTCATCATTCTTCATTCTTGTTTTCTTTTCCAATGGATTCAATTCAGGATTTCTATGTTCATCATATCCTTTTCATTTGTTAAATGCTTTCTAGTGTTAGTAATTCTCAGCCAAGCCGCTCTTGTTTTTTCATCCCTCTTATTCTATTCGGAGTGTTGAAGAAATCTCGAAAGTTCCATGTTTTCATTCAAAATCCTTTCAATTATTTTGAGGTTCTCACCTCATCAAGTTTGTGTTTATACCGGTGCAATCTCTATCTTCCTAATCAATTGATTCGGTGGTGTTGTCTTTGAGTGGTCCCATAACCCACAGGTTTTCCCAGGATCTTACCTGGCTCTTCTATTCTTTTTCGGAGATCTCAATTCTTTCAAGTGTGACGTAAGTATGGATTCCATCAATCGTATTACTTCTCCAAGGCTGCTTCAAATTATTTTTTCATCATTCGCTCAACCATTCTTATTCATTGTTCGGAAGATCTTAGTAATTCATGGTGGTGTTCCTTGTCATAATTCTCAGCTTGAAGACCGAAGGAGAGTTTTTCTTAAATCTTTGTCCATTCTTCTGAAGATTTGTCATCTCGGCTTCATCCTATCTATTCAATTGTTTCCAATCATGATAAATCCATTCCATATCTATCTGGTGCATTTCAGTGTTATGTTTATTTCTTGATCCTCCGAAGGCCATCTTTTCAGAAGATTTCTTCGTCCTCAGCTTTCAGCTTCCGTTCTCAAATTCTTCTCAGTTGATGTCGCTTTGTTTGTATCTCAATTATTCTGGTGCCTTGTTAAAGTTTTCTCTAAGGTGGATCATGTAACTCCATTCATTTGTAGTATCGTCATTCGTTTCAATTCTCACCGGTGTTTGTTTGAAGGCTTGTTCTAGTTTGTGCTCATATCTCTCTTCATTCTTTTCATTAAGAATATGTGGTATGCAAATCCGTTGCTTGTCATAAATTTAATTTGATGAAGGATATGCATAACATAATTCTTATTCTTGTTTCATCAAGGTGATTTCAATCCTTCTTCCGGAGTTGTTCATGATACCAAATTCTAAATTCTAAGTTGTTTATCTTTTCTTTTCAAGAGTTCAAATTTTTCTTTTTCGTATTTCAATTTTTCCCCTCAATTATCTCTTGTGAAGCTTCATCTAAATCTTCGCAAGGCCATAATCTTATTATTTTCATCCTTCATTTCTTTAGATCATTCTTTTGTATACGGAGGCTCTTCAGGGAGGTTCTTCAAGGATTTAATTCATACATCAAAGTGTTCTTCAAGATTCTTGTTGGAGAATGATGACCCACAAGTATAGGGGATCAATCGTAGTCCTTTTGATAAGTAAGAGTGTCGAACCCAACGAGGAGCAGAAGGATCTGACAAGTGGTTTTCAGCAAGGTAAAATCTGCAGGCACTGAAATTGTCGGTAACAAGTGATTGTGTGGTGAGATGATTCGTAGCAAGCAACAAGTAACAAAAGTAGCAACGGTGCAGCAAAGTGGCCCAATCCCTTTTGTAGCAAGGAACAAGCCT
Organism: Hordeum vulgare subsp. vulgare; assembly: GCF_904849725.1. Lineage (NCBI taxonomy): Eukaryota > Viridiplantae > Streptophyta > Magnoliopsida > Poales > Poaceae > Hordeum > Hordeum vulgare. Next base: position 369,873,004 of record NC_058524.1, on the reverse strand, counting down.
GGACAAAGTCTTATAGGAGGAAAAACGCTCCCAAGGACACACGGGAATTTCTGTCATGCTAGTTTCATCATGTTCGTATGATTCGCGTTCGTTACTTTGATAGTTTGATATGTGGGTGGACCGGCACTTACATACTACCCTTAGTTGGACAAGCATCCCACTTATGATTAACCCCTCTCGCAAGCATTCGCAACTACGAAATAAGAATTAAGACAAAGTCTAACCATAGCATTAAACTAGTGGATCCAAATCAGCCCCTTACGAAGCAACGCATAAACTAGGGTTTAAGCTTCTGTCACTCTAGCAACCCATCATCTACTTACTACTTCCCAATGCCTTCCTCTAGGCCCAAATAATGGTGAAGTGTTATGTAGTCGACGTTCACATAACACCACTAGAGGAAAAACAACATACAACATATCAAATTACCGAACGAATACCAAATTCACATGACCACTATTAGTATGACATATCCCATGTCCTGAGGAACAAAAGTAACTACTCACAAAGCATAATCATATTCATGATCAGAGAGGTAATGAGTAGCATCAAGGATCTGAACATAAACTCTTCCACCAAATAATCCAACTAGCATCAACTACGAAGAGTAATCAACACTACTAGCAACTTTGCAAGTACCAATCGGAGTCGCGAGACGGAGATTGGTTACAAGTGATGAACTAGGGTTTGGAGATGAGGTGGTGCTGATGAAGATGTTGATGGTGACGAGTCCCCTCCGATGAGAGGAGTTTTTGTGATGACGATGTCGACAATTTCCCCCTCCGGGAGGGAAGTTTCCCAGGCAGGATCATCCTGCCGGAGCTCTTGATTGGTTCTGCTCAAGTTCTGCCTCGTGGCGGCGGCGAAACCACGAAAAAGCTCCTCCCTGATTTTTTTCAGGACGAAACCCTTCATATAGCAAAAGAGGGGGGCAAGTGGGCCTGTAGGGTGCCCACAAGCCCTCATGGCACGGCCCGGGGGGTGCCCGCGCTGTGCAGGCTTGTGGCCACCTGCACGCCCCCTCTCGCATTTCTTCGGCCCATAATTTTTGATAAATCGGGAAAAAATCCTCGTTGATTTTTACGGTGTTTGGAGTTGCGCAGAATAGGTATCTCAACTTTGCTCCACTTTCAGGACAGAATTCCAGTTCCCGGCATTATCCCTCTTCAAGTAAACCTTGCAAAATAAGAGAGAAAAGGCATAAGAATTGTACCGTGAAGTGAAATAAAAGCCAACGAAGCGATAAGTATCAACATGATGCAAAATGGACGTATCAACTCCCCCAAGCTTAGACCTCGCTTGTGCTCAAGCAAAAGCCTAGCTCAATAAATATGTCCACGTGTTTAGGGAGAGAAGTGTCGACAAAACAAGATACGAACATGCATGCATCTTGATCAAGATCAGAACAACAATACCAACATATAATCTCTGATGCTAAAGTGATAATTCCTTCACAAAGTAAAGCACGGATCAAGAACCTTACCGAGAAGTAACAACCAATAGCCTTTAGTCATTGAAGCAAATGCAATTTATCACAACATCAGAAAGAGTCAAATAAGAGCTTGTAAAGCAAATCGACATACTCAATCATTCTTTCGTTCTCTACAATTGCTACAACTCACGTGGTACTCATGAGATCAAAGTTTCAGCTGGACAGAGAGAACGATAGGGGCTTATAGTTTTGCCTCCCAACTGCTTACCTCAAGGGTAATGTCAACAATAATAATTCATGAATGCCTACCTCCAAGTTGACATATGAATATAGATCTTTCCCAAGCATACGACGTTAGCCAAGATAAACGCGAAACAGAGGTACAAGGTTTGGATGCGCTTTTGAGGTTTGGATGCGTGTCCTCTTAGTGCGGAGGAACGTCGCTTTATATTGCCTCCTGTGATAAAGAACTTCATTATGCAGTCTGTCGCTTTTATGTCTTCCTCATCACAGGTTCGTACAAAGCTTATTTTCCACACACTAATAGATCATACATATTAGAGAGCAATTTTTATTGCTTGCACCGATGAAAACTTACTTGAGGGATCTTATTCAATCCATAGGTAGGTATGGTGGACTCACATGGCAAAACTGGGTTGATGGTTTTTGGATGCACAAGTAGTATCTCTAGTTAGTGCGGGAGGTTTTGGCTAATATGAGGTGGAAGCAATCATCACATGCTAAGGGATCTCTAATCATATAACATTGTTTGGAACCAAGCAAACAAAATTCATTATGTTGTATTCCTTGTCCAACATCTACTTCTAGGCATGTAATAGTTTAGTGAGTGTTCAGAATCATAGATGGTGTCATAGATGATATATTTATATGTGAACCTCTCCTTCTTTATCACTTCCTATTAATTGCAACCATGACCAAGGTCTACGTTTTTCTAGCCTCAACAAGTTTCAATCATCATCCCTTTTATATGTGAATCCATCACTTCCCATAAGATGATTACATGAACTTTGATGCTTTTGTTCTATTCTCACTCTTTTGATCATGGCAAGAGGCAAAGACCTTCAACTAAGACACTCTTTATTATATGGCTCACGAGCTCGAATACATCGGGGATGACACAAAGCAAAACTCAAGACTAAAACACTAAGACTTTTAAACTACTAGAGAAAAAGAAAACTGAAAAGAAAACTAAAACAAAGGTAAAGGCAAAAGATGTGATGGTGATACGATACCGGGGCAACTCCCCCAAGCTTGGCACAAGCCAATGGGATTGCCCATACAAATTCTCAGTTGTCTTCCTTTGGCAGTGATGGTGGAGTTGTTGCAACACGAGTTTGATCCTCCGTTTTCCAAGGCATAGGTGCTCCATCATGGAAAGATGAACGAGTCTCCGGAATCCTCAAATCTGCAGCCAACCGTATTAATTTAAATCTATACTCATACTCACAGTTTTGGTTCTGCGGGTCATAGATCTGGCCCTGGAGTTGATCAATCCTGTCATAGAGCCTGGAGAGATGCTTCCCAATGTCATTGGCATCAATCATGTGCTTGTTGGTGAACTCCGTGATCATCATGTGGTTGGCGTTGAGTCCACGCTCCACCATCCCTTGGCACTTGAAGACTTGTTGCTCCATTGCTTCGAGCCTCGTCTCCACGCTTCCGGTCTTCTTAGGCCCCTCAACATCACGGATGTGCAACATCCCCTCATGTATCTCGATAGATTGAGGGTGTTGCAGCACTCCCGTGAGGTAGGGATTGATGACCTTCTCGAAGATCTTGTCCTTTGGAGCTTTTGGGGAAGTCATGGCGATCTAGATCTGCGACAAAAATAGGCTCGAAACCAAAAACAGAGGAAATCTGTGTGATGCAGGGGTCAGACCAAACGGAAGTATATATAATGATTTTTTCCAGACCAGAAGGAGTACCCTGCACGAAAACGGAGTCCGGGAGGCGCACGAGGTGGCCACAAGCCCTCACGGCGCGGCCAGGGGGTGGGCCCGCTCCGTGAAGGCTTGTCGCCTCCTCGCGCACTTTCCGGACTACTTCCAATTTTTGTATTTTGTCAAATATTCGAAAACGGAGAAAATTTCCTACTTGAGAAGTTTTGGACTCTATTTTCTTACCGAATCACATACCTCTTTGTTTTTGGAGTCTGAAAGAGGCTGATAAATATCCCTTAGGTATTCTTCCGGAGTTATGGTATTGCTTTCAACATTTATGGGAGTACGTGAGAAATAATGCTTGATTCTCTGCCGTTTACCACTCTCGGACAATTACCTTCCGTGTTGTTGATCTTGATAGCACCGAAACGATATACTTCCTCAACAACATAGGGACCTTCCCATTTAGAGAGAAGCTTGACTGCAAAGAATCTTAAACGAGAGTTATATAGCAAGACATAATCACCTACATTGAACTCACGCTTTTGTATCCTCTTATCATGCCACCTCTTAACGCTATCTTTGAACAGCTTGGCATTCTCATATGCCTGAGTTCTCCACTCATCAAGCGAGCTAATATCAAATAACCTCTTCTCACCGGCAAGTTTGAAATCAAAGTTGAGCTCTTTGATTGCCCAATAAGCTTTATGCTCTAGCTCAAGAGGTAAATGACATGCTTTTCCATACACCATTTTGTACGGAGACATGCCATGGGATTCTTATAGACAGTTCTATAAGCCCACAGTGCATCATCGAGCTTCTTAGACCAATTCTTTCTAGACCTGTTGACAGTCTTTTGCAGAATCAATTTAATCTCTCTATTACTTAGCTCTACTTGACCACTGGACTGAGGGTGGTAGGGACATGCAATTCTATGGTTGACATCGTACTTAGCAAGCGTTTTACGGAAAGCACCATGAATGAAGTGTGAACCACCGTCGGTCATTAGATATCTAGGGACTCCAAATCTAGGGAAGATAACTTCTTTCAGCATCTTGATAGAGGTATTGTGATTAGCACTACTAGTGGGGATAGCTTCTACTCACTTAGTGACGTAATCAACAACAACTAAGATATGAGTATACCCATTTGACTTTGGAAAAGGTCCCATATAATCAAAGCCCCAGACATCAAATGGTTCAATGACAAGTGAATAGTTCATAGGCATTTCCTGACGTTTGCTAATATTACCTATCCTTTGACATTCTTCACAAGACAAGACAAACTTACGGGCATCCTTGAAGAGTGTGGGCCAATAGAAACCTGATTGCAATACCTTGTGTGCAGTTCTATCTCCCGCATGGTGTCCTCCGTAGGCCTCGGAGTGACACTTCTGTAGGATCTGTCCCTGTTCATGTTCAGGTACACAACATCTAATAACACCATCTACTCCTTCCTTATAAAGGTGAGGATCATCCCAAAAGTAATGTCTCAAGTCAAAGAAGAATTTCTTCTTTTGCTAGTACGTGAAACTAGGTGGTATGTATTTGGCAATGATATAGTTTGCATAATCAGCATACCACGATGCACTACGTGAAGCATTGATGACATTCAGTTGCTCATCGGGAAAGCTATCATCAATAGGTTGTGGGTCATCAAGAACATTCTCCAGCCTAGACAAGTTATCTGCTACTGGGTTATCTGCACCCTTCCTGTCGATAACGTGCAAGTCAAATTCTTGTAGCAAGAGAACCCATCTGATAAGTCTAGGTTTAGCGTCCTTCTTCTCCATGAGCTACTTAATAGTAGCATGATCAATGTGAATAGTGACTTTGGAATCAACTATGTAAGACCTGAACTTTTCACATGAAAACACGACTCCTAGAAATTCCTTCTCCGTAGTAGCATAGTTTCTCTGGGCACTGTCTAGAGTTTTACTAGCGTAGGGAATAACATTCAACTTCTTATCGACTCTTTTCCCTAGAACAACACCAACAGCATAATCGCTAGCATCGCACATGATCTCAAAAGGTAGGTTCCAATCAGGTGGTTGAACAATAGGTGAAGTTATCAAAGCCCTCTTAATTATTTCGAAGGCTTCCTCACAATCATCGTCAAATACAAAAGGAATATCCTTTTGCAAGAGATTGGTAAGAGGCCTAGAAATCTTAGAGAAGTCTTTAATGAACCTTCTATAGAAACCAACATGACCAAGGAAACTTCTTATACCTTTGATATCTGTGGGGTATGTCATTTTCTCAATTGCATCAACCTTAGCCTTATCAACTTCAATACCTCTTTCAGAAATTTTATGTCCTAAGACGATGCCTTCATTAACCATAAAGTGGCACTTCTCCCAATTCAAGACAAGATTGGTGTCTTTACATCTCTGTAAGACTCGATCAAGGTTGCTGAGGCAATCATCAAAGGAAGACCCGTAAACGGAGAAGTCATCCATGAAAACCTCGACAATCTTTTCACAAAAGTCAGAGAATATAGCCATCATACATCTTTGAAAGGTGGCAGATGCATTACATAAGCAAAAAGGCATACGTCTCTAAGCAAAGGTACCGAAAGGATAGTTGAAAGTGGTTTTCTCCTGATCAGATTGTGCAACTCGTATTTGGGAGAAACCAGAATAACCGTCTAGAAAGCAGAAGTGTGTGTGTTTGGACAGCCTTTCTAGCATTTGGTCGATAAAATGCAAAGGGTAATGATCTTTCGTAGTGTCTCTATTCAATTTCCTAAAATCGATCACCATCCTATAGCCAGTAATAATCCTCCGTGGGATCAATTCATCCTTATCATTAGGGACAACGGTAATGCCTCCCTTCTTAGGGACGCAATGCACCGGACTCACCCAATCGTTGTGAGCAACAGGATAAATGATACCTGCTTCCAGGAGCTTTAGTATTTCTTTTCTCACTACTTCTTTCATCTTAGGATTTAATATCCTTTGATGATGAGCAACTGGTTTGAAATCAGGATCAGTTTTAATGTTGTGCTGGCATAAAGTAGGAAAATGCCCTTAATATCATTAAGAGTATATGCAATAGCAGCATGGTGCTTTCTCAGAGTTTTTAGTAACTTCTTTTCTTCATGCTCTGAGAGGCTAGCACTAATAATAATAGGATATATCTCTTTTTATCGAAATAAGCATACTTAAGAGTATCAGGCAACTGTTTGAGCTCGAACACAGGATCACCCTTTGGTGGGGGTGGTTCTTCAAGCAGTTCAACAGGAAAATTATTCTTAAGGATAGGATATTGTTCAAAGATAACTCTATCTATCTCATCCCTTTCATCCATATGCATATCATTTTCATGCTCAAGCAAGTATTGCTCTAAGGGATCAGTAGGAGGCACGACAATAGAAGCTAAGGCAATAGTTTCATCCCTACTAGGCAACTCCTTTTCATGAGGTTGTCTACCAAACTTGGAGAAATTGAACTCATGTGACACACCTTCAAAGCCAACAATGACAGTGTGCCTCACACAGTCAATATGAGCATTGACGGTATTGAGAAAAGGTCTACCAAATATGATGGGACAAAACCTATCTTGTGCGGTAGCAAGAACGAGAAAATCAGCAGGATACTTCGTTTTACCACACAAGACTTAAACATCCCTAACAATTCCCACAGGGAATATAGTATCTCTATTGGCAATCTCAACAGTAACATCTATAGGTTCTATCTCAACAGGTGCAATCTCATCTTTGATTTCATCGTATAAGGATTGAGGTATTTCACTAACACTAGCACCCACGTCACATAAACCATGATAACAATCACCTATGTCAACAAAAACAACAGGCATGCCAACAACATGCCTATGTTTGTCTCTAGCGTGAGGTTTAGCAATTCTAGCAACATCTTCACAGAAGTGAATATTATGTCCCTCAACTTCTTCAGACAGAAGATCTTTGATAATAGCAATGCTAGGTTCAACTCTAATTTGCTCAGGGGGTGTAGGTGTTCTAATATAGCCTCTACGTATCACAGTCGAAGCTTTAGAATGATCCTTTATCCTAACAGGGAAAGGTGGTTTCTCAATGTAAGCACTGGGAACAATAGGATCATTATAGGCAATGACTTTCTCTTCAACTAGAGTGGGTTTAAATACATTGACTTATAAAGCAGGATGATATATAAACCACTTCTCTTTGGGGAGATCAATATGGGCAGCAAAGGATTCACACAATGAAGCTACTATCTTAGAGTCAAGTCCATACTTAGCGCTAAAATCACTAAGGGTATTTGTCTCAACAAAGGATTTAATGCAATCAAAAGTGAAATTCATACCTGACTCCTCACCTTCTTCAAGCTCCCAATCATCAGAGTTGCGTTTAATTCTCTCCAATAAATTCCATTTGAAGTCAATATCTCTCTTCATAAAGGAACCGGTACAAGAAGTGTCAAGCATGGTGCGATCATCATGAGAAAGCCGAGCATAGAAGTTCTGAATGATAATTTCTCCCGAGAGCTCATGATTGGGGCATGAATATAGCATTGATTTAAGCCTCCGAGAAGCTTTAGTGATGCTTTCTCTGTCACGAGGCCAAAAATTATAAATATAATGCCGATCACGATGTACTAAATCCATAGGATAAAACTTTTGATGAAATTCCAATTTTAACCGATTGTAGTCCCATGATCTAGTATCATCACATAGCGTATACCATGTCAACGCCTTATCCTTCAAAGATAAAGGAAAGACCTTCTTCTTCACCTCATCCTCGGGCACACCTGCAAGCTTAAATAAACCACAAATTTCATCTACATAGATCAGATGCAAGTCTGGATGTGATGTTCCATCTCCTATAAAAGGATTAGCCAAAAGATTCTCAAGCATACCCGAAGGAAATTCAAAGCCAATATTTTCAGTAGGTGCAGCAGGTTGAGGAGAAACTCTTCGTGCTTCCGTTCGAGGTGAAGATACCCCGAACAAGCCCCTCAAACGATTAGTATCCATAGTGACAAGTGACAATAAATTTCAGCACACAATATGAATGTTTCCTTACCAAGTTCCACATACCAAAGGCGGTTCACTCCCCGACAACGGCGCCAAAAAAGAGTCTTGATGACACAAGTATAGGGGATCAATCGTAGTCCTTCCGATAAGTAAGAGTGACGAACCCAACAAAGAGCAGAAGGATCTGACAAGTGGTTTTCAGCAAGGTAAAATCTGCAGGCACTGAAATTGTTGGTAACAAGTGATTGTGTGGTGAGATGATTCGTAACAAGCAACAAGTAACAAAATTAGCAACGGTGCAGCAAAGTGGCCCAATCCCTTTTGTAGCAAGGGACAAGCCTGGATGAAGTCTTATAGGAGGAAAAACGCTCCCGAGGACACACGGGAATTTCTGTCATGCTAGCTTCGTCATGTTCATATGATTCACGTTCGTTACTTTGATAGTTTGATATGTGGGTGGACCGGCGCTTGGGTACTGTCCTTACTTGGACAAGAATCCCACTTATGATTAACCCCTCTCGCAAGCATCCGCAACTACGAAAGAAGAGTTAAGACAAAGTCTAACAATAGCATTAAACTAGTGGATCCAAATCAGCCCCTTACGAAGCGACGCATAAACTAGGATTTAAGCTTCTGTCACTCTAGCAACCCATTAACTACTTACTACTTCCCAATGCCTTCCTCTAGGCCCAAATAATGGTGAAGTGTTATGTAGTCGACGTTCAGATAACACCACTAGAGAAAAAACAACATAAAACATATCAAATTATCGAACGAATACCAAATTCACATGACTACTATTAGCATGACTTATCCCATGTCCTCAGGAACAAAAGTAACTACTCACAAAGCATAATCATATTCATGATCAGAGAGGTAATGAGTAGCATCAAGGATCTGAACATAAACTCTTCCACCAAATAATCCAACTAGCATCAACTACGAAGCGTAATCAACACTACTAGCAACCTTACAAGTACCAATCGGAGTCGCGAGATGGAGATTGGTTACAAGTGATGAACTAGGGTTGGGAGATGAGATGGTGCTGATGAAGATGTTGATGGTGATGAGTCCCCTCCGATGAGAGGAGTGTTGGTGATGAAAATGGCGACGATTTCCCCCTCCGGGAGGGAAGTTTCCCCGGCAGGATCGTCCTGCCGGAGCTCTAGTTTGGTTTTGCTCAAGTTCCGCGTCGTGGCGGCTGCGAAACCACGGAAAAGCTCCTCCCTTATTTTTTCTGTACGAAACCCTTCATATAGCAAAAGAGGGGGCAAGTGGGCTTGCAGGGTGCCCACAAGCCCTCATGGCGCGGCCTGGGGTGTGGTCGCGTCGTGCAGGCTTGTGGCCACCTGAACGCCCCCCCTGTGGCACTTCTTCGGCCCAGTATTTTTGGTAAATCGGGAAATCAATCCTCGTTGATTATTACGGCGTTTGGAGTTGCGCAGAATAGGTATCTCAACTTTGCTCCACTTTCAGGCCAGAATTCCAGTTGCCGGCATTCTCCCACTTCATGTAGACCTTGCAAAATAAGAGAGAAAAGGCATAAGAATTGTATCATGAAGTGAAATAAAAGCCAAAGAAGCGATAAGTATCAACATGTAAACATGATGCAAAATTGACGTATCAGAGAACCTCGAGTATTCTTTCTCTTGCATTTCAAAGTTAAACTCTTCCTCCATTTTCTTTTGAGTTGGTGTAATAGCAGTCTTGTTTCATAAGGAATCTCGAAGAGAATTTGTTTCAAGAATGAGAAATTTAAACCCACCAAATTCTCTCAGCATGAGATATTTTCAACCCATTGTTTATTGCATTCAAGCTATCTTGGATTAGATTCCACCTAGAGCTTTTTGTAAGGATTGTTTCTATTATGGTGGTTATTGTTGACCCAAGTTTCCAATATATCCTCTTGGTGTAAGAAGTTTGGCATATCTTATCTCTCCCAAGCAATCTATGTTTCCGTTAGTGGCCGGTTGTCACCCCATTATTTGAGATGGTTTTCCTAACTCCAGTACAAGCATCTTGGTTTCGTTGTTGATTTTCCAACAACTCCGTTCAATCTCTCTTCTCAAGGATGCTTCTCAAATTGAATTGTGGTAGTAGTTATCATTTTCTTCTCCGCCAAATCATCTAGTTCTATTCTTTTTTTCCGGAGGATTTGTGATGTTGCCCTCTTTCATTCATCATCTCGTCTTGTCAACATCATGTTATTCCCTTACTTATCCATTTGATCGAAGTGTTTTGTTCTCTTTCGAAGTTATTTCCATCTTGTCAAGTTTTTCTTCTCTTTCCTACCGAAGTGCTGCCAAAATTTCTTTTGAATTCTTGCTTGTTCTTCATATCATTCTTCATATCTTTGCAATATTTAAGGATCGTTGGTTTCACTCTTTTGTGAAGAAGCAACTAAGTTTTACCTCTTCTCTTCCTCTTCCCCATTTCAATCTAAGATCTCGGGCCGAGATCTCTTGTTAGTGTAGGAGAGTTGTAATAGCCCGGACCCGACGCTCGAGAAGATTCCCCTTTTTATTCCGTTGTCACCGTGAGAATATTTTGTTTGTCCCATTCATCATCGCATCAAGCGCATCATTCACATTGCATCAATACTTCATTGCCATAATTTTTAAACATGCATCCGTTCGTAGTTGCCGGTTCTCTCCATTTTCGTGGTTGACCATTTTGAGACCAACCACACACGCACACGCCCGCGACATTATTGAAATATTGTTTTTAAAGGTATGTATAAAAATTTCTCAGATTGGGTTGAAAGTTGGTTCCGCTCTTAATAGAGTGTAGGTAGGCCGCTTGCCAAATTCCATCGCAATCGGAGTCTATTTGGTACCCGAACTGTTAAATGTATAACAACACTATAGTCGGGTTTATTGTCGGACGTTTCCGGTGTTTAAAATTCATGTCAGGAGCCATAACCTCCCTCTCTTCTAAGCCCAATGACCCCACAGAGCCAAGCCTAGCCTAGCCTAATCCTCCTCCGATCGCAGCCATCGAATCCAGATCAGAGGGTCCGAGATTGGACTAAAAAAACCGAACCCTAGCCCTTAGCTATAAAAGGAAGGCCACCCCTTCGAAATCTAGTTTCTCCCCCTCTCCTCCTCAAATTCCGTGCCGCCCAACCCCACTACCGCCACTTGTCGTTGCGTGTGCCACCGCGCTGCCGCCTGTAGCCAATCCGGCGCTGCCACATGTTGTGCTGCCGCCTTCCACCTCCCACCAGCCGTCGCGGCCTGCCCGGACAAGATCCGGCCCGCCCGAGGCTGAACTGGGCCCGAGGAGCCCCCACGTGTGTCGCTGCTGTCCCTGGCTTCGCCCTAGTAGCGCCACTCGGCTCCTCCCGAGCCCCTTAGCCTGCCTCACCACCGGAGCCGCGAGGGACTCGCTGGCGCTGCTCGTCGCCGTCAGCCTCACCGACCAGATCCTCCGTGCCGCCTCTGCGCTCGCCTCCGCCCGCAAGCCATGCCGCCTTTGCGCAGCCGTTCCAAGACGCAGCCCCATGTAAGAGCTTGCAGCCGGCCCCGACTGGGATGGTCGTCGCCGGATCTACCCCTCCAGCCGGTCGTGCCTCGTCCCTGCCGTCGAAGTCCTTGCAACCCCCGTCGCTGGCCTCGTGGTGGTCGCCGCGACCTCGCCTCACGTGGGAGACGAGAGAACCTCCTGCTGCGTGGGCCTCATGCGCGCCCGCTTGTGGGCCGCGGCTGGCCAGTTCACAGGCGCAAGGCCCATCAGTGCCTGTCCTGCCTTCCTGTTCGAGGCCCAGCGCGCCATCGCTAGGTCAGCCGACCTCCGCCACTGACGTGGGCCGAGCCCACCTAGGTGAGGCCACCCCCAAGGCCGTGTGTTTGGCCATAGCAGTAGATTCGGCCCATGCCTATCTTTTCCCGCCCGACGATTTTTGTAATTTCCAATGCATTTAACAATTACAGAAAAAGTCATCATTTCAAAACATTAATAATTAATGACATGTGCATTGGATTGAAATAATTGAGATATGTAAAATGTCTAGAATTTTTGTGTAGACTAATAATATCCAACTTTCATGCATGTTACAAATATTGAAACATGTTGTTTGGATTGTTTTGCATGATGCCATATTAAAATGATTTAGTTCATGGAAAAATAACCATGCATCGGATTAAAAAAAATTATACATGAAAAATGGTTAGAATTTTGTGTAGTTTCACAATATCCAACTTGCAAACATGTTAAAATGGTTAACTTGCTGGTATCATTTAATTTGCACAAATGCCATGTCGAAAATGATTTATTTCATAACAAATTAATCATAGCTCCGATTAAAATGTGTAATATATGTAACTTGACTAGAAACAAAATGTATAGAATAGAATAGTTACAATTATTTTGATGTTTAATAACTCTAAAGTTGTGTTGTAGGGAGAACAGAACCGGAATCTTAATTTGCATACGGGAAGTTTCCGGAATTGTTGTTCATTGTTCCAGCCTCATTTAAACTTGCTTAGAATTCCATGTAGTTTCTTATTATCTTGTTCGCCTATGATTTAACATGCTTGTGGCTATCATTTACATGCATTTTGCATTCATGGCATAATATCTTGTGTTGGTCATATCTTTTAAACTGCAGCTCCGTTTTAGATGATCTATATATGTAAATCGACTAGAATGACATGTAGAATCACATGGTCTACTTTATTTTGTTGTTTAATAAATATAAATTATGTTTAGATTGTGGGGACCCCGACTTCCAAGTCGATAGCGCCGAATGCATGTGCTCAGTGATCCCAGAGATCAATGCTCACCGAACACACAAAAACTGAATGACAAGAGTTTTACATCCATACATACCGTTTAATACAATAAATGGCCGTTGCAGTCAAGTCCTACATATATAGGGCCTTGAGGGCCAACACCCCAGGCTTGACCAATAGCGGAAATATTGGTTGAAAGCGTGAACCCATGCCATCAGCCTTGACCTACACGCATTCTGACTGGGAAGCGTCCTAGATCGCAGGAACGTCACCAAGGTACTCTTCACCACTTCCTTTTCTCATATACCTAGTTAATGAAATAACCAGTGGCAGACCAATGAGTACTTTGAATCTACTCGCAAACAGCCCATGATGTGGAACAAGGTAATAAAGTATATGAATTAGCATAAGTATGCAGCCTTTGCGGAAAACGGTCTTACTTAAGAATACGCATGGTCAAATACTTGTATGGATATGCATTACGAACTGGATGATAATCTTAAGAACAGGTTACCGATATCAACATATCTGTTGAGGGTTGAACTCTTTGGGTTCACCCAACACGTCAAGTCACCAAACTTGACCATATCAACTTCTTCGTAACACATTAGGAACACACACACACACACTTGGTTTATGCGGAAACAACTGGACGTAGTTTAAGAAGGATTACCCAACTGTTCTTAACTGTGGACACGACTATTCGAATAGTTTTACACTCTGCACAGGTTGTACGCTGTACCCACGAGATCCAGGAATCTTCCTTGTCATCCACGAGTCGCGGTATATATCATACCCGAGGTAAGTACCCGATCATTGCCTTTCCCCTCACGATACTAGACAAATAGTTCACTCGATTGGTACCTAACCCACATGATGTACATCTTACGAGCAACGCCTCTAGACCGTATCATCTATGCGGAGACCAACAGTGTGCCTAGAACACGTAAAAATGGCATAGTCGACCTTCCTAGTACGACCCCGTCATGAGAGTGACCACATATCACTCCCGCCACTACTAATGTGGCTCTTTGCTAGCACCGACCAAAGTACTCAACAAAGCCCCATCCCATAAGGGGTATCGTGGTCGTACATTTAAGGTTGGGACGGTCGACACATCATAAATCAAATCCTGTTTCTGAAACCACTCACACAAATATACCTGGTGCACCACTGCTTCATAAGTGGCCACCAACTCAACATCATCACCCTCGGGCATTAGTGGCATCCGACGGGGTTTTCGTAAAACCTTTGATAACAACTTTACCATCATCATGCTTACACTTCTACTATGCGTAGCACTACTGTCTACTTGCCAACATAATATCAGCATGACCCTCATAGGTGGTAGGATCATGCTCAATGCAAGTGCTCTAGAGGAGCCATCGGTAACACCGTATCAGTGGCTTACCGAATATCATGATCATATGCAACGGGAATATTACTCTAGTTGGCATGCAATAAATATTTTTCTCAAACATGGTCAAATGGCTGCTTGCCTTGCTCACATAAGTCCTCGGGGTCTTCGAGGTCTTCTGTTCCAACTCCAAGTACTCTGTCTACCCGTCAACTATCGTCGGAAACAATCACAGTAAGCCACACAACAAGCAGAACAAAATTGCTATATAAATGGAAGTTTTATTTTTGAAGAGATTTGGACCATCAGGAATTTTTGAAGGGATGAAAGGAGGAATAGGTGGTGATCCTTTATGAAGCCTACAAAAAATATTCTAATAAAAATGAGTGGAGGCACTCATTTAACAAAGCATGATTCTAGAAACATTTTGGAAGTTGTTGCACTGGGTTTGGAGTTGGTATGGATATTCTAGAGGTTTTCTAATATTGTATAAATACCAAAAGGAAGCTATTATTTAATGCAACAAAATCATGCCAGATAAAAATGTTGACAAAGGCTTCAAAAATAGGGTATGATATTAGAAGACTCTAGAAATTGGAATCACTACATTTGGAGTTGATTTGAATCCTCTAGGATTTTTGTAAGGTGGAGTTTAAAATATTCAGATTTGTGTTTAAATATTAACACTACAAAAATTTGCTCTAGAAAAATGTTCCATGCACATATTTAGATAGATCTTGAATTTAGGAACCTACAGAAACTTGAATCACCTAATTCGGATCTAATATGAATTTGTTATGATTTTAGGAGTTCCCTAACAAAAATAAAAAGGGAAAAGAAGGCAAACCAACTAGCTATGCGGCGCCCAGGGCGTTGGATATCATCTGGGACGGCCCAAAAACCTTAGCCATGCTTTAGGCTCGCTTGGCCAAAGGCGCATTCCATGGAATGTGTCTCCCATGCGAGGAGGTGGCTTCCAGCCGAAGGCGCGAACACTTAAACCAGGGGGCCGGGACCTTAGCCACTTACAGGCGGGCCCCGATGACAGACTCTTCCTCTACCTCCCGCCTGAAACACGGGAGGGCGGAGGAGGGAGATCCGAGCCATGCGTGAGCTTGCTCCGGTGGCTCCGACCAGTTCTGGTGACCGCCCATCCACCGACGAGCGCGGGGCGAAGGTCGCATCCTTGTGGGGTGCTAGCTCTACCGGGGAGCATTGGGGGGAGAGGGGCCAAGACTATGGCAGCGGCTGCAGGAGGTTGTCCGTGGCTGGGGCACTCTGGATGCTGGGAGGATGAAAGGAGCCCGGGGAGGAGTTGGGCAGTGGTAGGGCGCTGCCGCGA
Organism: Hordeum vulgare subsp. vulgare; assembly: GCF_904849725.1. Taxonomy (NCBI): domain Eukaryota; kingdom Viridiplantae; phylum Streptophyta; class Magnoliopsida; order Poales; family Poaceae; genus Hordeum; species Hordeum vulgare. Next base: position 369,857,266 of record NC_058524.1, on the reverse strand, counting down.
AGCCAAGAAGAGAGGAGGGGGCAAGGAGAGCCCAAAATCGAGCGGGGCCGAGGCTACGCCGCGACGACCATGGGAGAAGGAGGAGGGGAGGAGCCCCAACGGCTTGATACTCGGGCTCCTTGGGGAAGGTATGGGTGCTTGATACGTCTCAAACGTATCTATAATTTTTTATTGTTTCATGTTGTTATCTTTTTATCTTTGGATGTTTTATGTACCTTTTATATCTTTTTTGGGACTAACTTATTAAAAAAAAGAGGCCAAAGATCCCACCAAAAAAATATGAGAGAAAAAGAGTGATGGGACAATGCTACCACTTCTACACACTTGTGCATATTAAGCACCATGATCTTCATGATTGAGAGTCTCTTGTTTTGTCACCACCATATAGCTAGTGGGAAATTTTCATTATATAACTTGGCTTGTATATTCCAATTATAGGCTTCCTCAAAATTGCCTTAGGTCTTCGTGAGCAAGCAAGTTGGATGCACACCCACTAGTTTTCTTTCAGAGCTTTCACATACTCTTAGCTCTAGTGCATCATTTGTATGGCAATCCCTACTCATTCACATTGATATCTATTGATGAGCATCTCCATAGCTCATTGATATGCCTAGTTAATGTGACCATCTTCTCCTTGTTTTGTCTTGCAACCTCCACCACACTCCACACCATCTATAGTGCTAAAACCATGGCTCATGCTCATGTATTGCGTGAGAGTTAAAAAGGTTTGAGAAAGTAAAGATGTGAAACAATTACTTGGCCAATACCCGGGTTGTGCATGATTTAAATTCGTTGTGCAATGATGATAGAGCATAGCCAGACTATATGCTTTTGTAGGGATAACTTTCTTTTGCCCTTGTTATTTTGAAAGTTCATGATTAGCTTGCTAGTTTGCTTGAATTATTATTGTTTCCACGTCAATAGCAAACTATTGTTTTGAATCTAATGGATGTGAACATTCACGTGAAATAAGAGGAGTTACAAAGGACATCTATGCTAGGTAGCATGAAAGCATCAAAAATTCATTCTTTATCACTTCCCTACTCGAGGGCGATTAGGAGTTAAGCTTGGGGATGCTAGATACGTCTCAAACGTACCTATAATTTTTTATGGTTTCACGCTGTTATCTTGTCATCTTTGGATGTTGTATGTACCTTTTATATCTTTTTTGGGACTAACTTATTAATTCAGTGCCAAGTGCCAGTTCATGTTTTTCTTGTGTTTTTGGCTCTTTTCAGATCTGATTTTGGAACGGAGTCCAAACGGAATAAAATCCCCGAAATGATTTTTTCCCGAACAAAAGAAGATCAGTGGGCTTGTGGACCAAGCCAGGAGGGCTAAGGTAGCCCACAAGCGCCCCATCCCCCACCAGGGGGGCGGCGGTGGGCAGGGTTGTGGCCTCCCTGGCGCCCCCCTGACCTAGATCTTTCGCCTATATATTCCCTAAAATACAGCAAAAAATCAGGGGATCCACGAAAATGCTTTTCCTCCGCCACAAGCTTCCGTCTGCGCGAGATCTCATCTGGAGAACCTTCCCGGTGCCCTGCCGGAGGGGACTTTGGAGTTGGAGGGCTTCTACATCAACATCATCACCCCTCCAATGACTCGTGAGTAGTTCACTTCAGACCTACGGGTCCGTAGTTAGTAGCTAGATTGCTTCTTCTCTCTCTTGGATCATAAATACAAAGTTCTCCATGATCTTCATGGAGATCTATCCGATGTAATCTTCTTTGGCGGTGTGTTTGTCGAGATCCGATGAATTGTGGATTTGTGATCAGATTATCTATGATATATATTTGAGTCTTTGCTGATTTCTTATATGCATGATTTGATATCCTTGTAAGTCTCTCCGAGTATTGGGTTTTGTTTGGCCAACTAGATCTATGATTCTTGCAATGGGAGAAGTGCTTGGTTTTGGGTTCTTACCGTGTGGTGACCTTTCCCAGTGACAGTAGAGGCAGCAAGGCACACATCGTGTAGTTTCCATCAAGGGTAACAAGGTGGGCTCTGTCGTAGATATGAGATTGTCCATCTACATCATGTCATCTTGCTTAAGGCGTTACTCTGTTCTTTTGGACTTAATACACTAGATGCATGCTGGATAGCTCGACATGTGGAGTAATAGTAGTAGATGCAGAAAGTATCGGTCTACTTGTTTTGGCATGATGCCTATAGATATAATCATTGCCATAGATGACGTCACGACTTTGCGCGGTTCTATCAATTGCTCGACAGTAATTTGTTCACCCACCATCTACTTGCTTTCATGAGAGAAGCCACTAGTAAACACTAGGGCCCCCGAGTCTATTCACATCCGTCGTTGCCACTTTCGCTTTTACTTTGCTTTGTTACTTTATTGCTTCCAGTTCTCACTTGGCGAACAATCTATAAGTGATTGACAACCCCTTCATAGCGTTGGGAGCAAGATTTTTGTGTTTGTGCAGGCACTTGAGATACTCCTTCACTGGATCGATACCTTGGTTCTCAAACTGAGGGAAATACTTACCACCGCTGCTCTACATCACCCTTTCCACTTCGAGGGAACACCAACGCAAGGCTCCAAGGCCACGCGGGAAATCCTTTGCATATTTGCCTAGGAAGTCCCTTAAGGTGTAGCCGTAGCAGAAGGATTCCTGGTGCCGTCGACACACCTATTTCTGGCACCGTTGGAAGGTCTTTTGTTACAGTAGCAGTGCTCCAGGGAGTCCAGAGGGCTCGAGAGAGAAGATAAGAGAGGCGTGATAGGGAGAGCTCGGGTGCTCTCGGGTGCTCCCTAGCATGGGGGTGCACGCGCCACAGATGGAGCTTGGAGGCTAGCTCGTGTCGGGAAGGGGTTGGATTAGTCAAGGGGGTCCCGCAGCGCGTTTAGACAAGCTGCAACGGCCGGATATGGCCTGGAGGACGAAAATAAGGTGCAGAGCACCCTTATTGCAGGCCAGGGTGGTGGTCACCACGACCACCTATGTCTACAGGGTCCTAATGACTACTCAAGGGTGTCTTTAGCTCAGGGCATGCATTCAGGAGGCTAATGGAGAAGTTTGGTTGAATATGGAGTAGGGTAGGTGGGGTTTTGACTAAGTCAAGTTTGCAACAACAAACTTGGAGGTGAAAAAAGTGATTTCCCCGTGGGGAGTCTTGGGGAAAACAATTTCTAGCAGTGCTAGCTATGTAAGAACTGCAATACTGTTTAGTTTTAGCTCAGGAGGAGGAGTGTAGCTAGTACTTGAAGTTCAAAGCCACATTTCAGCTAGAAATCAACTTTCAGGTGTGCTTCTTATTGTTCCTACATGAGCATGCCATCTCTTGGTTTGAAATGATGCCTTGGGATGCTAGGGGACCTCTGGAAAGAGGTGGGGGCATTACCTTAAGCAGAGGTGGGGCAAGAGGGGTTAAATGGTGTTGCCAAGGTAAAAGGGAGAGGTAGCTACATGGAGTCTCCCTCCAGTAATTGACCAGAGGCCATGGCAAAGCTACTGGAGGTAAAAGGTAACTACATAGAGTGTGGTAAAAGTTTAAGCTCAAGGAGTTAATTGGAAGGGACCAAAGTAGCCACTTTGGTGAGTGCACACAAGGTGTTTGATGAGTGTTAGGGCTACCAGATGGACTTCACTTGGTATGGAACTTAACAGGATCTCATAATAGATGAAGATAAGCTTGGACACCAAATTTGGGATTTGGTGGAGAAGGTTTCCAATGTAGACTTGGAAAACCCATGAAATGGGTGGAAATGGCCTTCTGCATATAGAACTATTCGAATCAATTCCCACAAATCCAATACTTGGTGTGGGACATTATCTGAGCATTAAAGCATGCCCAAAAAGTTTGGGGTCAATTGGAGAAACTTTATAATGTAAAGTTTCCCAAAGTCAGAAATCAACAAAGAGGGTTTTTAGGGCTTGGGGCAAGTTCTTCTATTCTCCTTGATGGACCACTTGGTGTGGATGCATTACTGGAGTGTCAGAACATGCCTACCAAATTTGAGCACCATTGAAGACACTTGTCAATGTAGAGTTGCTCAAATTTGGATATGGACCGATAGGGTTTTTGAATAATTAAATGAATCAAATAAATTTGGATTGAGATGAAACTTGGCAAGATCATCACATATATCATATGTGACCTGATAGAATTTTACAGTAATTTATGGATAATATTTATTATATAAATATTCCAAAAGCTTGAAATAGGCAGGAAGGGTTTTGAAGGGTTTTGCCCAATATTTTGAACATGACCATGTGTTGAAACTCATATATATGGAATATATATGTCCACCGAGTTCCACTAAATTTTCTCAAATATATTGAAAGTAATAAAAATAACTTTCCTTCATAAAGGACCATTTCCGGCCTCACAGAAAGGCATTTAAATTAAATAACAAAATAACTTTTAAAATAATAATATTGTGGTTTTGGAATTCCATTTTGATAATGAGTTTTAAATAAAATATTTGGTGAAAAATAACTTCCCTAATTTGAGGACTTGTAGTACAAATCAAGGGTTTTGAAAGCTTAAATCAAGGAAATGCTTTTTGGTGAAAATAATATTTGGTAAAAATAGTTTTTGGTCCTACAAACATGGAATGATCATTAGGCAATGGTTTGGATCAAGGAGCTGAGTTTGGAGAGTAGAAGGAGCATTGGATTCAAACACACGCAATAGGCAAGCAACATCACATCGAGCATCACAAGCATTCACAAAAATTTTAATTGGTCCTAATTTTTGAAATAAGTTAATTTGTCACGAGAGTTACAACACAAGGTGTTACAAGTATAGATTTGGAGCAATTTCGAAATTAACATATGGGATCATTTTGTAATGCTATATGTTGTTTCTGACATCATCCGAACTAACTAGATAGTGTAGTTTATTTATGCTTCACCTCTTGCCATGTTTAGCAATATTTAATATTGTTGTGTACCTAAACGAGAGTGCACTAAATATTTGAATGTGATGTTTCATAAATATGCAACCCATTGCATATTGAACTTCACTTAATGTGCAGTATTTACTGTTGTGATTGCCATGCGTTGCATATTAAACCACACATGGATCATATGTGTTTGTACATCAAGTCATGCATATGTTGTGGTGTTTATCGTGTGTTGATTGTTGTTTCCGGATTGTTTCTTCTCGATAGAGTTCCGAACCGCTTCGGAGTGTGAGTATCCGTTCGACTACGTTGGTTTGTCTACTTCACACATTCGTCCTTCCTCCAAGCAGGATCACAGGCAAGTTAATCATTTCCCTGGATACCACTACGATGATTGATATGATAGTTGTTTCGTTTCTATCGCTATGTCTCCCTACCTACCACATGTTAATGTCAGCCTCCCAACATTGCCATGAAAAGCTTCTAACCCGCCCACATCATAGAAAACCACTGTTTGGCTAAGTTACCGCTTGCTCAACCTTCTTATAGAGTTACTAGTTGTAGGTGTAGTTTCTTCCATGTGAAAACATGGGTTCCTTGGTATATCACCATATTATTGCTATTTAATTTAATGCACCTATATGCTTGGTAACAGATGGATGGCTTAGCGTTCTAGCTTAGTGTTTTATTCCACCTTTGCTGTCCTAGTTACTTGTGTACCCGTGTTATGCTCCATAATTGAGCGCTCTTAACATGCTTGGGGTTGTTATTAGGACCCCCTTGACTTTCGTTTTGGGATAAAACTCTTCTGGCAAGGCCCAACATTGGTAATACATTTGCCTAATAACTAATAAACTTGCATAAGGACCCGTGAACCCCCATGGATAATTAATCAACCCCCCGGGCGAGTGCTCCTCATGATTGTTGGTCCAACCCACAACACCTTATTAACGATACTGGGGGCAACTCGGTGTTTGGCGTGGTAACCATAGCTCATCCGTCGTGTCCTGAGAATGAGATACACGACTCCCATTGAGATCATCGAAACGTCACGCAGCCTTGCTGGATTTGTTATACCTTTCTTTAAGGTATTGTGCGAGGATTCCGAGGATACTTTGGGATATCTCGAGGTTGAGATATTCCATGAGGAATCCGAGGAGATCATGGGTTTGCCGTGGTTGAGGATTTCGATGCAGCTTGTGGTTGTTTGGGATGGACTAGTTGGTGCACCCCTACATTGTTAAATCTTTTTTAGAGCCGTGCCCATGGTTATGTGGAAACTTGGAAACTTTGTTTAACACCGGTCATAGCAAACTTGAAGTAAACTTAATTAAAATATGCCAACTGTGTGCGTAACCATGAGTGTCTCTTCTCGTGAGTTCTGCATTTGAAATAGGACAAAGTGGGGTTACCTCTAACGTAATTAGGTGTTCAGGATCATTCATTTGATCATCATTAGTTCACGCCCGATTATGCGTAGATCACCCCCTTTTATTCTTCTACTCGTAAGTTAGCCACTTAAATAATAGCTTTGCACTTGCTGCAGCCTCACCATCTTAACCATACCTCACCCATTAAGCTTTGCTAGTCTTGTTATCTTTGGAAATGAGATTGCTAAGTACCTGTGGCTCACAGATTACTACAATAATAGTTGCAAGTGCAGGTCAAACGATACTTTGACGTGAGCGCGATGATTTTTCTATTTGGAGTTTCTTCTTCTTATTCATCGATCTAGGATAGGTTCCAGGCCGACACTATGGGATAGCAAGGATGGACGTCATTCTTTTATCCTTTGATTTTGTCCGTAGTCAGATCCTGCTCTTGTACATGATGTTTGGATGTATTGTTGTATTGAGATGCTCATGCTATAGCTGGTGGCGAGTGTAAGCCAATTCCATATACTCATCTCTTCTCTACGTGTACTTGTAACGATATCCATTCTTGCAAAATGAGGATATGCGCTTCTATCCTCGTCGATGCTCTCGAGCCAAAATAAGGATAGGATCGCATCTTTGGTGTTACAATATGATATATTACTTATCTAAAAAATATTTTCCTGCTCATAAAAATAAGCCGCTTTAAAGGAAATATTTAACTTTGTGCAAATTGAAGAAGAGAATCTCCCTCGAGCTTGGGGGAAGCTTCTCCAGCTACTAAGAGCTTTGCTTGGCCATCCTCTTAAGAAAAAGGAAATACTTATTATCTTTTATAATGGACTAACTGATGCTTCTAGGGACTACCTAGATAGTTGTGATGGTTGTGTTTTCAGCGAATGAGCTATTGGACAAGCTAAAGAATTATTGAATAACATATTGCAAAATACTAACAATTGGACACTTCCTGAACCATCGCGAGAACCTGTTCAAAATAAGAGAGGTATTCTATTCCTTAGTCGAGAAAATATGCAAGAAACCAAGCGGACTATGAAAGAAAAAAGTATTAAAGCTGAATATGTCAACAATTTGCCACCTATCAAAGAAATGCATGGATTTAATATCCCTACACGGGTAGTAGAGTTAAATTTTCTCCGTAGATTTGATGCAAGTGATATAGCTTATACCAAAACTCCTAGTCAATGAATGGATGAATTTTAGATTTACATGGTTAAGAAAGATCACTTTAATAGTTATCTTAAAGACCAATTACAACCTAATTCTATGATGATAGATCACTTGAGTGACTTGATGTTTAGAATTGCTAATGATGTTAATGATCTAGGTAAAATGCTTCCATGGTTCATAGTCAACTATATCAGGTTGCTAAGTTACAAAACTATTTGCTTGTTGAACTAAATGAAAACATGAATGGCCATGCTGTTAGAGTAATGACTAGAGACGGAAGAATGACTCAGGAACATTTTTGTCCTGAAGATCCTCATAACAAAATTGAAAAGACCCTCAAAGCATTAACGATGATGCACCTAGCCCTTATAAAAAGATAAGGAAAAGGAAACATGGTAGAACATTGCATGCTTCTAGTGAACCTGTTATACAAAACCTGGTGAGAAACATAATGATGTTTCTATTTCTGATGCTAAGACACAATTTGGTAGTGAACATGCACCTCTCATAATGAGAATGAGAATTATAACGAAGATGTTCAGGTAGATAATAAACCAGATAATAATAAAGAACCTGATAATGATGTGGAAATAGAACCCGATGAAGATATTGATAGCCCAATTCCAAAAAATAAACATTATGAGAAGAAAGAGTTTGTGGCTAGAAAACATGGTGAGGAAAGAGAGCCGTGTGTTCAAAAACCCATGCTATTCTCTCGTAAGACTTCTAAGAGTAAGGACAAGGAGGAGTTTGAACGCTTTGTTGGAATGATTAGGCATGTATTTTTACGCACTCTCTTGACTGATATTTTGAAAATGCATCTGTATGCTAAGTATATGAAGGACATTATCACCAACAAAACAAAGATACCTCAAAATTGAAATGGCAATCATGCTTCCTAATTACTCTTTTGATGGTGGTGTGCCTAAGAAATTGGGATCTCTAGGTATGCCCACAATACCTTGCTCCATTAAAGAAATTATGTTGAAACTGCTTTACGAGATTTAGGAGCTGGTGTTAGTGTTATGCCTTTTTATGTACATGAAAGACTTGATTTGAGTAAGCTTAAATCTACCGAGATATCCTTGCAAATGGATGTTAAACCGACTGCTATACCTATTGGGATTTGTGAGGATGTTCCTGTTATGGTTGCAAATGTTATTATCTTAACATACTTTGTTATTCTTGAGATGCCCAAGGACGACAACAAGTCGATTATCCTTGATAGACCCTTTTTCCATTCTGCATCGGCTCTTATTGATTGCAACAAAAGCAAGCTTACTTTTCATGTCAATGGCAATCAAGGTTGTAAGAAAAGAAATTATGATATACGATTATATGACTTTACGAGCCAAACTAACCCCTCTAATTGCACACTTTTAGTTCCAGAATCTATGTTTCTACGATCCTGATAGTGAAGATTCTACGATTTGTGATCCTACCATCAGAGCTCTGATCTAATTCAAAGTCACAATTTTGACAACCTTGATGGCAAGCACCATAGAATGCATTTTACAAAGAAGAAAGATTAAGCGAATAATATTTACACTACTTCATGATGCTGCTAACATGACAATACAATTAGAGGCCGTTCGATGATGTTGCGTGCAATCTACCAATTGGAAATGGTATAGTTCAAGCTCCGTCGCCAGTGACACGAACTATGTGCGATGGCGGATCCATCAAACATGATCCAGAAAATAGTTACGTGTGCGATGTATGGCAGACAGTTGACCCGCACAAACTGTTTGTGACATACCAAAATAATGCAAACGGTTAAAAAAATACAAGTGTGTGCGATGTACGACATACAGTTCATCCGGACGAACTATTTGCGATGAGGAAAACTAAAACAATCGGTTGGCGTATGAAGTAGTGTGTGATACCATGCAAACAAGTCGCTTGGAGGAACTGTTTGCGATGACAAAGTAACGAAAATGATTCATCATAACAAGATGTGTGTCATACCCGGCAAATAGGTCAATAATTGGAATTGTGTGGGAAGATATATAAAAGGATAGAAGATTCCTGATAATAAGTTGTGTGTGTTGTGGGAAAACACTTGGTCGCACCCAATTGTGTGCGATTGTTGAAACCATCACCGACGTGTTCCTTTGGTTAATCATAAGCAATGTGATTTTCTCGGTCTGCATACCATCTATGCTCTGTCTACAGAACAACAACATGATTGGAAAATAATCTAAATAAACATTGAATTACATTACTGACTGTAAATAGCATTTACACACCTCAATTTACAAGTACATACATACTAAACTAGTAGCAAGAAACATCAAATCATATATACTTATTGTGATGACGGGTGCTGGTCAGCGCAGGACAGAGGCACTTCCTCATGTCAATGATCCACATGCACATATCTTAGCTTACGCGTGTGTCATTGGTTGCGTACTTGACGTGATCTTCATCCAGTCTTCTCACCCAGTCGCGATGCTAGGCAACCTTCTTCTTCTTGCATACATCCTTCATGCCTCTGTAGTAGGGGTCGATAATGGCCATGGCAAGGTGAACCATGGATTCCCTATGCTTCTGGTTGCCGCGCAAGATCTTGTACTGGCATTGGATGCCCAAACGACTCCAACAGGGCAAGCCCATGGTCTTGAGCACCTTTTAATTATTGGTGATGTCCACCATACTAAATATGTAGTCGGGGCAGTTGACAAACCCGGAGTAACGCTTAGAAGGCCTTGTGGCCACGCAGTAGTGGTAGACGATGAAGTAATGGCCCACACATAGCTGGGGCACTAACAACCTTGTAATCATGGCCGACACGACTGCCGATGTACTTGAGTTCAAAGCCAACCACTTTGTACTTGTCATCGGCAAGTAACTGTTCCATGGTGTGGATGGAGTTCTCCACCCAGATCGGGTCATTGGTGTACACCACCGTGAGGTCCTTGAACCTTACGTGGGTGTCCACGTAGGCACGAATGGTGAATTGCCGCTTGTTGTTGGCAGCCGCTGGGAGCGCCACCAGTGAAGCCGAGCATTATATCCTCTCTGTATTTGGAGTCGTGGGTGTGCTTCTTGCATTGTGGGGAAAGCTTGAAGACGGACAAGATGTTAAATGAATGGTGGAGTAAATGGGGGCTAGACGGGCTGTAGTTGACATGTCTTGTCAGCGTGTTCCCGGTGGAGGATTGCTATGCAATCTTGACCATTGCGAAAACACACAGTTCGTTTGGCACGCGGCAGCTCGAAGTGCCACCAACGTATCGCGTTCCCGCGCAACCATGCAGGTTCCCACGTGCAACCGCGCAAAGCTTCCCTGCCCGTCTCGGTTGGGCATGCGTCGGCTAGAAGAATCTCCAAGTATTGTGGGTGTTAGATGGCAAACAGTTTGCAAAAACAAAGTGCTTTCAATGACTTAAACCAGCGCACACGTTCAACACTAAGAAGCGGGTGTGACAATGCTAATGATCATTGCCGGTTTCAAAATATATTTTGTTTCGGATGAGATCGGGAAGGGAAACACAAGCCAGAATGGAGAATGGTAATTAAATCAAGTCGGTTAGATGTTAAGTTGTATATATCAATCATCCATTGCATATTTAAGTAAAAATGGTACTGCCAAAACAATGTTTACAAAACAGTGTGCGGTAAGTGCCACTCTCGTGCAATATGGATTGTTATGATCTTTGTAAATCCTACAGTTGTAGACTTGTGATCGACGGGAATGCGTTCTGAACAATCAGGACACGAATGTCGTGGCACAATGTTAGTCATCACAGATGGTCTCAATCAGGGAAAGTAACCAAATTTGTAAATCAGTTCCAAAATTTATTTTTCATGTGACACCTCGTTTATTTACCATGGTCAACAAGTTTCACGATAAGTCTAGTATTTTTTACCGTCGTATGCATAGCGTTTAAAAAATGCTAACACTGACACGTAGATGTGCGTGTTGTGGGCCAATGGTTGCTAGTATATTAATATGCCATCAACGAAACTAACTGCAACTGAAGACTGCAATTACATTGTCTACTTACTACTAGTTAATAAAACAAAGTCTCACCAACATCTAGTTCAACACACATTAAACATACTGAAGCATACATATAATGCACACAAATCAGATATCTTGGGCAGTGATGAACATGTATATATAACTCAATCCTGATCCTACCCACCAAAAATGTATACTTTCTCCATGTACTCTGCGTATGCAGCATGCGCCACCCTACGAGAATATTTCTGCCTAAATGAGCCAATGCCTCGTCCTCTAGCATGCACCAACACACTTGCAAATGTGGGGTTAAGCCATTAGGCACATAAGGGATTTGAAGCCCCCATTTCGGGTCCTGATATGACGATTATGCTTTCCAACATAGAGCTCCCCGAGCTTTTGTTTCTTGTACCCAAGGATGTCCGAATCTTGACTTTGGATCGAATCGGAGCTCACATGGTACGATCGCAAATCGTAGAATGTTCACTATCTGGAATGTAGAATTATAGATTCTATGAACTAAATTCATAGATTCATATGCGTTAGTTTGATTCGTGAAGTCCTAGAATTCTATAACATAATCACGATTGTGACAGCCTTGCTTATACCTCTTCTAGTTATATTTATCGCTATAAATGTCGTCAGATAGCACCTATACATACAATAAAAATAATCATGACATTGCTAAATTAAATGCACAAAATGATATCACAAAAACTTATAGTGCAACAAAATTATTAACTAATGACTAGAAATGCATGAAGTGATTATTCTCAAATAAACTAGGAGTAGTAACTTTGAAGTACTACTCCCTCTATCACTAAAGTAGTGATCTAAATGCTCTTATACTTATTTGTTTACACAGGGGGTACATGTATACTACCTCCGGTCCGATGTATAGGGCTCACAACCAAAATATAGTTGTTCCAAAAATATTCCATCTTTAGGCTCGGTTAGTAGTTAATGGCTTGATTAATTGGCATTATTGATTAGCATGCTAACAATGCATGTGCTAGTTTCTCGGGTGTGGTTGGGCAGTTCCGTTAACATCTAGATCCATGGAAATGGACCACGATGATTGATGCGAGTGATTGGCTATTGTTTCCAGTCCCAGTAATAACTACAAAAATTATGGATGATTACACGTGATTTTAGGGGCTCTTTGATTTGCAAGATTTTAAAGACGCAGGAATAGAAAAAGTAGAGGGTTGGAGTGGCATGTCCATTTGAACCTTACATGATTAGCAAGGAGTGTTTGATCCCACAGGAAAAACAAAGGAATTGTAAATAGAGGTTGGAGTGGATGTTAGATTACCTATGAAATGTAGTGCAAAATATTCCATAGGAAAAATTCCTATGGGATCCAATCCAATGAATTAAGAAACCAATGTAGGAAAAATTCCTAAGGATTTTAATCCTCCAAAAATCCTATCGAATTCCTTTGAGTCAAAGGAGCCCTTAAGCGGGCGTATTGGCTGGAACAAATCGCTTGATCTTTTCTCTCGCCCTATCATCATATGCCTAGGTCACATTGCTCCTTGTAGCGAACCTAATAGAAGGGACCGAAGGGTGTAATAATCTATGTAGGCTATTCATATCAATTCTAAAATCTGTCTATGAGTAATTAGCGCAATCAGTAATCCTAGAAAGATTATTAGCAACATGATCATTTGTACAGAGAAACTATTAAATCACTATAACCCAAGACAGATTATTAGCATGCTTAACTAGTTCTCTGTAGTTGTCAGAGTTTTCACCGTTGGAGTTGTCGGAGTCATCGTCGTTGGAGTGGTCATCAGAGAGGTCGTAGTAGTCTCTGTGTAGCACCGCCTCCTGCTGGGGAGGCATGACGGGGTTTGCTACATCCTGGCGAGACTTCTTTCCGCCGAGACCTCATCGGCAGGCAGGACAATCTCGTATGAGAACCCCGCGAAATCACTCCCTCTGACGGTGCGCTTGGTCGCCATGTGATACTCTTTCGAGAGTGTTTACGAGTGGGAATGCCGACGAGGATGAAGGCAGTGTGCAAAGAGAGTGGGGAATGCAGCCACTTGTGATAACTAGTGGCACAAGCGCGATTAATATGAAGTGACTAGGAGCTAGGAGAGAGGTGGTTAAACAGCTCGCCTCCCGGTGAGCCTGCGCAGCGGTCTTCTCGCATGCCTCCCGTCAATTTACACATCTTCTCACATGTCTCCAGGTGAGCGTGCAAAGAGGACCTCTTGCACGTGTGCCATCAATTCACACACCTGCTTGCACGTCTCCCGGTGATCCAGTCCAGCGCCCTACACGCACGCGCGCCGTCAATTTACACACTTGCTCGCACGCTTCCCTGTCAGCCTGAGCAGTGGACTGCTTGCATGCGTCCCATCAACTCACGTCCGCTGGCATGGCACGCCGGGCTCGTGGTGGTACATAATAAATTGTTGGGCTAACACACATAGCATGAATACTTTAATCGTTTGCGATCGTAACATGACAACTGTGTGTCACAACCTTTAATAAGGCCACGTTTGTAAGAAAAGTATATGTGAAACTTGTCTCCAATTTGGTCAAACAATATCACAACATATTTGTGCCCAAAAGTGAAAAAATGCTAAGTTTCATGAATTTCAGCTGAGTTTTGGATTTAAATTTATTTAAAAATGAATATTTTGAATGTGTGATCACGAGATGTCTAAAACCTAAGATTTTCAATGTTTTTCGCATAGCCAAGATGTTTGAGATTTCTTACCACTTATTGCACGGGGACTAATCGTGAACCCCATTTATGGCACATATGATTTTCCCTATGAATCCCTAGGTACTCAATTGATGTACAATTTTTTCGAATCATATAGAAACTGTTATAATTTTAGCACAGACTCATACCTCCCGTGGTTACTGCATAAAAATAGTTTGACGCGCCTCAAAGTTGTGGTTTGGGTGGTGGTCGGGTGGGGGGGCGTTATGGCACACTTCATGGCACGAGCCTGTGTGTGTGGGATTGCCAGTTTGGTGAGGCAGTTGCCACACTAAAGTATCAAAGTCATGCATTGAATATTTAAAACAAGACACAACACTAATGGCATATATATTTTTGGGATACATATGCACGTAGTGGTGGTATCCCTCGGACAATCCCTCATGTGTTATTAATGATGCGCACATTGGTGGGCCCATGTGGTGTATCACTTTGAACCTCTCTGGGAGGGGTTTAACGAAGATGGTTTCATTTTGGTCGGTGTTGCGGTGGATTGTGATGAGATTCCACACCAAAGTTTGACGCGCGTGTACTCATGACTCCTCGTGCTGCTCAAAGTTAAGGGTTGGGAGGAGACATGTTGCATGTAGTTAACTTTAGTGTGGGGACTTTCCAATTTGTGAAGCAGGCATCGCACCAAAGTCATGTAGTGAGAATTTTGACACAAAAAAACACACTCATACATATGCTTTGGTCACATATAACTGGTGGTGGTCCTCAGCGGATGCCTCACATGCATGGTCATCGGTGACGTACACGTCCATCTATGTGGCCCATGTAGTCAATCACTTGTGACCTATTATGGTTTTCACCAAAGTGGATCCTGTTTGGTATGCTTTACGATATGCCAAGACAATTGTTTGACCACATGCATACCCATAAACCCATGAACACCCATCCCACCATCTCGAAACGGGGAGGGGGTATATATATACTATATGCGTTGTGTGATCCTTCATAAGCAGGTTACATTTAAGTTGTCAATTGGGTACGAATTAAACAATCACTTAATTACATGTATACATATTTATGTCTTTGGCTCATGCATTCATTGTTTTTTGTCAAATACCCTCTCACGTGGTTATCTGCGTCATTCCCATGCATCCTCAAGTGGGCCGTCACTTTGACCGGCATCAGTAGAGAGATATTAATTTGACCAAGGTGGATACTTCATGTTGGTATGTTAATGTAAGTAGGTGACACACATTGAGATTCCTGAAAAAAAATTGGACGCATACGTACACACTAAATCGCTCCCATTGGCTCGAAGTGTGTGGGTTAGAGCATACTATTGGTCGAGAACCTCTGTACGCTGGATATTCTTGTTTGTAAGACACATGTGACAAAAGTCGTGCGTTTGGTATTTGAAAACATCGCACAATTCTTTCATACATATGCATATGTGTGTTTGGTTCCACATGCATGCGTTGATGTTGTCTCTCCATCGTGTGGTTATAGACGACATGCCATTTTTTTAGCCCGCGTGGTCTGTCACTTAAACCGGCGCATATATATTATGAGTTAATTTAACCAAGGTGGATATAGTCTTCTTAGTATGTGTTACGATATATTCATATGGTTAGATTCTAGACCAAAGTTTGAGTGCAGACACACACATACACAACTACACACACACACACACACAAACACACACACACACACACACACACACACACATATATATACATGTGTGTCACATCAAAGTTGTGTACATTAGGTATTTAAACATCCCACACCACATTCATAAATACGCCCTCTGGATATTTTGAAGTGGAAATGATGTGTTGTTATGGACCACAAACCATTTGTGTACCCACGTGGCATCTAACTTTGGTTGTCATCGAGGGTAGTATACTATATATACATCACATATATGTGGCCTCTCGATCGATGGCTCGAAGTCGGTGGGGAGGGTGCAATTTGATCAAGCTATCTAGGTCTTGGTATGTGCTAGGATATAGCTAGGTCAGGCTGATATATATATATATATATATATATATATATATATATATATATATATATATATATATATAGTTACTCTATTAAACACCCAGGGTGAGGAATAAGTTATTCCTCATCCTGGTGAGGATGTAATTTTTTCACATGCATGAGGTACTTTTATGGCTGTCATTTCCTTCACGGAAGAGAGGATTTCCTTTTTTAAGGCCGTAATCTTACCTTTCCTTTTTATCATGTCGTAATCTTACCTCACTTAGTTTTCTTTCTTACCCTTTGACCGTGGGAGATGCGGTGGGGTGAGGAATAACTATTCCTCACCCAGGGTGACGAATAGCGCGGCCCTATATGCCCTCCCGACGTCTCAAAGTGTGTGTGCATGGGGAGGCAGTGGGGGCCGGATGGGACAAAACCTTCACGAGGTGAGGTGATGTCTGAGTTGTGAGAGAGGCATGTGACACATCAAAAATTTATGCATATGGTATTGAAATATCACACCACATTAATTACTTGGGCCATGCGCATGTGGTTGTAGTACCAACCATCTCGTGAAGTTTTCGAGACGCGCCCATCCATGGACCCACATAGTCTATACCTCCCTCATAAATCATAAGGGGGGTGATAATGATGTATTGCTTCTATTGGTTTTGTGTTACGGTTGGGTGAGATTGGAGACCTATTTTGCATACGTTCTTATATTGTACCTACTATTCCATCCCCAACGACTCGAAGTGGGGGGCGCACAGACCACCAATAGAGTGTGTTCTGCGAGACATGTGTGTCACATGGAAATTGTGCATTCCGTATTTGAACATCACAACAACCTTTCCATACATACATTTGGTCTACATGTAGCTGTGTGTGTGTTCTAACCCTAGCTTTCTAGCGTTTATTTCCCAATTTTGCTATATAAATGGCAGACAAGTCTTTTTTTGAAACTTAAATAGTACACGAGTCGAACGAGACAACTGTCTCGATTGTGCAGCGAGTAGACACGGTTCTTGTGTTCTAACTATGTGCCATACACCAACCCCGCCGAGAGAAATCTTAAAAATAGCTACCCGCCTTAATGAATTTAAAAAGGTTGTTTCGCGGGATTTTCTCTTTAAATTGCACACAAGTATTATGTTTGGGTTGTGTGCGCTGAATGTTCCTCCCAAGCCACTTCAAACCTTTCATATAAATTTTAGTTTTCCTAGCTTTTCACTCCCTCAAAGTAAAATTTACTAGTGGTCACAGCATTTACCCAAACACCACCTAGGCCCCTCCTAAACCCCCACCCCCACACAAGTCCTCCATCACTCGAACCGTAACTAGCTCGCCGCTGCCGCCACGTTTCCATAGGCAACCTCTCCTGCTCTCCTCATGCAGGTTACGAACTCACCTTCGTACGCTCACTGCCCTGAATTTCTTAGATGGCACCCGCTAAACACCCCATTACTCACACATGCCCATCCCCCATTGCAGACCATCGTAGCCTAATCCCAGTTATGCTTCCAGGGGAGCTTGAGCACCGAATGGCCTAAAGGAGGTATATCGCGGCCTGGTCGCCACACGATGACGAGGTGGCCGCCAAGATCACTGGGGAAGCTGACTAAAATGATGAGGTGACCGCCGAGGCTTCTAGGTAAGTTACCTACGGTGAAGAGGTGGCCTCCGACACTAAAAGAAATATGCTCATACATGACGTTTTTTAAGATGTCGTTGATGAATTCGTCATAAATCTATGACGATTTCATCCAAAATCATCATAAACCGTTTCTGGGGATCAAATATAAATATAAATTACGACGATGTGAGTCAAAATCGCCGTAACCGCATAAGATGAGATCGTCATAACTTTTACGACGATTACAAAAATGTCGTAACATATTCTAACCAATCAGAACTCTTCCCATGGATCAATGTGTCACACCCCGAATTTTGGCTTTCCTGACTAAGTAACTTGTTTCAAAATTTAGGACCAATTAAATTTTTTGTGAATGTTTGAGATGCTTGGAGTGACTATTGTCTGTCTATTTGATTTGCATGTGATTGATCCCCATTAATTCTTGCCACTCTCCTAATCATCTTCTCATTCCATGATCTCCTGCCTAATGATCATGCCATGTGTTTAGGAAAGATATCTGTTTTACCAAATACTCTTTTCACCCAAAAGCTTTTCTTTGAATTAAACTTTCAAACCCCTGAGATGAGTTTTGTACTACAAGTCCTCAAATTAGGGAGTTTCTTTTGCACCAATTGTTTTATTCAAAACTCATTATCACAATGACCTTCAAAAACAACCATATTATTATCTTAAAAGTTATTTTATTATTTTATTTAAAAGCCTTTCAGTGAGGCTAGAAATGGTCTCCTATGAAGGAAAGTTATTTTTATTGCTTTCAAAATATTTAAGAAAATTTAGGGAAACTGAGTGGATATATTTGTTCCATATTTATGAGTTTCAACACATGGTCATGTTCAAAATATTGGGCAAACCCCTCCAAAACCATTCCTGCCTATTTCAAGTTTTTGGAATATTTCTATAAGAAATATTCTCAATAAATTGTAGTAAAATTCTAGCAAGTCATCTATGATATTATTGATGATCTTGCTAAGTTTCATTTCAATCCAAGTTGATTTGACTCCCCTAATCACTCTAAAACCCTGATTGTCCAGAATCAAATTTGAGGAACTCTACGTTGTGAAGTGTCTCCAATTGTGCTCAAATTTGGTGGACATGTTCCAGTAGTCCAATGAGGCATCCACACCAAGTGGTACACCAAGGAGAATAGAAGAACTTGTCCTAAAACCCTCCAAACCCTCTTTGTTGATTTATGACTTTGACAAACTTTACATTATAAAGTTTGTCCAATTGACCTCAATCTTTTTGTGCATGCCTTAATGCTCAAATAATGCCCCTACACCAAATATTGGATTTGTGGGAATTTATTTGAATAAGGATCTAAGCAGAAACCCATTTCTGCCCCTTTCTAGGGTTTTTCAAGTCTACATTGGAAAACTTGTCCACCAAATCCCAAATTTGGTGTCCAAGCCTATTTTCATCTATTATTTGATCCTGTTAAGTTTCATACCCATTGGAATCCATCTGATAATCTAACCACAGATCAAACACCTTGTGTGCACTCACTAATTTGACTTGTGTTGCCCCTTCTACTTTATTCCTTGAGCTCAATTTTCTACCACAGCCTCACCTAGTTACATTTCACCTCCAATAACTTTCCCATGGCCACTGGTCAATTATTGGGGAAAGACTCTTTGTAACTTTCTATCATTTTCACCCTTGGCAACACTGTTTTACCCTTCTTCCCAATCTTCTGCTTAGGCCATCACCCCCAATTCTTTCCAGAGCCTCTCTAGTGTCTCAATGCATCATTTCAAATCAATTAATGGCATGCTCATGTAGGAATAATGAGCAGCACCTCCTCAAGTTGATTTCTGGCTTAAACATAGGATTGCACTACAAGTACTAGCTAGGCTCACTCTCCTGAGCTGAAATTTGGCAGGCTAGTAGTCCTTCCTTTAACAAGAGTGCTGGACATGGTTTACCTCCAGTTAACTACCTGGGCAAACTAGTTTCGCTAGCACTAAGTTTGCTGCTGCAAACTAAATCAAAGTCAGTAGCCATTCAAACCACCTTAACTAGTTGCCAAACTTCAGAGTTACCTTCCTGCATGTGTGCCTTGCGTGCTGGACATCTTTTGCTGGTCTTTGCAAACCTGTGGGCGTGAGTGACCCTGGTGACCACCTTCTGGACATGCAGAACTGGTGCTCTGCACCTTGTCTTCCTCCTACAGGCTGTGTGGCCACTACAACATGTCTCAGCACGCCACATACTTCCATTTGACCAGTCCAGCAGCTCCCCGACGCCAGCTAGCCTCCAAGACGTCCCTGGGACACATGTCTACCCCGTGCTCTCAGAGCTCCAGAGAGTCCCGAGCTCTCTCGGCCTCTCCCTTCCTATCTCCCTCCTCCTCTATCATTGCCTCCTCCTCCCCTGGACCATTCAAAGCCTCTCCACCCACGGGCTAGCTTCTAAAGTACCTCTGGGACGAGTGGCACCATGCCCACGGGTGCACCCGAGAGCTTCCAAGCTCTCCTCCCTCCTCCTCATCTCTTATCTCTTCCTTCCATAGCCTCTCGGGCTCCCCAAGACCCTCCTCGTCTCCTCCCAGGGAGCCCCTCGCGCCTCCTCTTCCTCATACCCCGCCATGGCCGAAGCCCACCGGAGGTCGCCGCTCGAGCATGGCCACCCAGGGGATCCCCCCTCGCCTCCTTCCTCCCCAGTGCGCCTCCCCAGGCGGCCGCCGCCCCTCCCAGCGGAGCCGTGCCCTCAAGCCCTCCGGTTCCCTCCCCTCGCTGCTGGTGCCGAGGGCACAGGAGCCGTCGGCCCTCCCACGGCGACCACCGTCGGCCTCCCCTACGGACCTCCCCTGCGGGCACCCTGTTTGGGGATGGGGGCGGCGAGGTGCAACAAGCTCGTCGGCGCTTCACCTCGGGCAAGGAACGGCCGGAGACGCGGCACCGCGCAGCCTCCTCTTCCTCCCGCGGCCGGTCTACCCCTGCCTCCCCTGCATGCGAGCAGGAGAAGACCCGACAGGCGGGGCCCCCTGTCAACGACTAGAGGGATGGGTCCAGCTGCCTTAAGTGGAGGCGGGTTCCCTGGAGCCGTCTCCCTCTGATCGAAGGCGTACTCCAGCAAATACGCCTTCCGCGTAGCACCTCGCTGGTGGCCCGAGCCACTGGGCCGGCCCGAAGGCCTAATCAGCGCCTTGAGCATTAGATAACCTGAGGCTAAGCCTTTCCCTTTTTCTATCTGTTTCAACTTATAAATTCCATCCAAAAATCATACTAACTCCAGTTTGCGTGATTCAAATTCCTGCAGGTTTCTAAATTCAAGCTCTATCCACCCATGTGCTTTGCACATTTTGCCAAGACATTTTTCTGTGGTGTGATAATGAAAATCCACCTCTGGATATTATTAGCCCACCTTTCAAAAATCCTATAGGGTTCATTTCAACTCCAAATGGAGTGATTCAAATTTCCAGAACCTTATTAAATCACTCTCCATTTTTACAACCATGGTCAACATTTTTGTGTGCCTTCTTTCTGTTGCAATAAATAAATAGTTTCTATTGCTATTTAATCCTCATTGTTAAATCCCTAGAATATTCATTTGAACTCCAAATCCAGTGAAACAACTTCCTAAATACTTCTAAAATCCTTCTATGTTAAATAGGTGCCTCCACTCATTTTTGACAGAAAGATTTCTGTTGGCTTATTCAATGGCCACCTATTGCTCCTTTCACCTATTCAAAAATCCTTGATGATTCAAATCTCCTGTGAGGATCTTCGGGTATTTTCCTTATGACCAGCGAGGTCCAAGAAAAATATAACTTCTATTTATAGAACACTTTTATTCTGCTGGATATGTGGCTTACTATGGTTATTTCCGACGTAGTTGACGGTAGACGGAGTACTCGGGAACGGAGCGGAAGACCTCAAAGACCCCGAGGACTTACGTGAGCAAGGCAAGCATGCCCTTTGACCATGACTTGAGCATATGAAATGATGCATGCTAGAGTAGCAAGTACCTTTTCCGTTGCATGTGATCACAGTGCCGGTTCATCATTGATGTGATGGTAGCGAAGGCTTCTTCGAAGCACTTGCATTAATAGTAGTGATATTCACATGGCTCCTCGGAGCACAAATATGATGAGCTGACCCTACCATCTACGAGGATCATGCTACTATCATGTTGACTAGTAAAGTAGAATCACTGCATTGAACTTGACCCTACCCCGTGAGGGTCATGTCATACCATGTTGACAAGTAATAATAGAGCATATTATCACAAGCATGTTGATGAGTTAAATAAAGAGTTTATGAAAACCCCGTCGGGTGCCACTAATGCATGAGGGTGATGATGAGTTGGTGATCACTTTTGGTGAAGTGATGCACCGGTGATTTTGGTGGTGTGAGTATGGTTTTGGAAATGGATTAGATTTATGATTTGTCGACCGTCCCAACCTTACCAGTACGACCACGATACCCCTTTATGGGATGGGGCTTTGTTGATTACTCTGGTCCGTACTAGCAAAGAGCCACATTACTAGTGGCGGGAGTGATCAGTGTCACTCTCGTGATGGGGTCGTGCCAGGTAGGACGACTATGCCATTATTATGAGTTCCATGCACACCGTTTGTCCCAGCATGGTTGATACAGTCCAAAGACGGTGCTCGTAAGACCTACAACATGTGGGCTGGGTACCAATCGAGTGGATCTCTTTGTCTAGTATCGTCAGGGGAAAGATGATGATCGGGTACTTACCTCGGGTATATGTGATATACCGCGAGTCATGGATGACACAAAAGTTTCCCGTTTCTCGTGGGTCCAGCGTACTACCTCTGCAGAGTGAAACTATTCGAATAGCCGTGTCCACGGTCAAGGACAGTTGGGTGGTGGTGCTTAAACTACGTCCTGAGTTTCCACATAAACCAAGTGTGTGTGCGTGGTGTTAAAAGGTGTTATTATAATCATGATAATCACAATAATATGATCAAGTTCGGTTACTTGACATATAGGGTAAACCCGGATGGTTTAGCCCTCATTAATACATTGAGGTTATGACAAGTCCGATGACTTGGCATTTAGGGTGAACCCGGTGTGTTCAACCCTTAGCAGATATGATGATATCTGTAACCTGTTCTTCAAAAGTAATTCTTTAACCTGATGCATATACCTGATCATTCCACTCAGATGAGTTACACTAAAGATGCATGTTACTATTATTCTTCGCTATAAATGTTCATATCAAGGACTATTTGCGAGTACATTCAAAGTACTCACTGGCTTGCCACTGGTTATTTCATTGACCAGGTATGAAAGTCAGGATATGGTGAAGATTAACTCGGTGACGTTCTTACGAGCTAGGATGCTTCCCAGTCAGAATGCCTGTAGGTTAAGGGTGATGGCATGGGTTCATGCTTTCAACCAATAATTCCGCTATTGGTCTTGTTTGGTGCTTTGGCCTTTAAGGCCCTATGTATGTAAGACTCGATCGAAGTGGTCATTTATTGTATCAAACGGTATGTATGGACGTAAGACTCTATTATTCAGTATCTGTGTTCAGTGAGCATTGATCCTTGGGATCACTAGGCACGGTGATCTCGACTTACCCGTCGGGGTCACCACAGAACTGGTATCAGAGCCATCCTGACTATAGGAAGCCCTTAGTTACCATGGACGTTAGTTAGGATAAAACTGCTTTCCAAATCCTTCAAAATACTTACAAAACATATATATTTTCTCAACTCTCCCAAAACTTCAAAGAATTTGAAGGTTATGCTCTAGCCTTCCACTCTTATTTTCTTGACACTCCTCGTCTACCTTTTCAAAACTTGCTAATGGTCGCTAGGACCTTATGCCCTTCTGACCAAGGGATAAGTTGAAATCCTCGTGGGCAGCTCGGAAGGAAGTAACCTTTCCATGCAAACACCTGTGCTGAAGGACAGAGAAGACAACTCTACGACCAGACGACACCAACAGTAATACCTCTAAGAGGAACGAGGACATCGAGGCTTAGAAGATGGTGAAACCCTGGGCACTGTTCCAGAGTGATGCCACTTTCGCCTTCGATAATCTGGACATAATATATGCAAACCTTGATCTGCATCACTAATAGAGCGACCGTGTCAGCTATAAATAATTGTGTCGACCACCACCGGTGGATGAGAATCTTGACATTTGGTCCGCCTCACCTTAGTGAGCAGGAAAACGGTTCTCTTCATCCCCCGCTCTAGGTGTCGATATCGCAATTAGTATGATTGACAGATCACAACTCTATCATGTCTTGCAAATATCGGTGCATGAAGGTGTCCACTTGAGACCCTCGAAGCCTCTGAAGACAAGAAGACGATGATAAGATCACGAAGACAAGGAAGACTCTGTCAGTAACAGCTATGAAGAACCACCTTCGTCAGCAACTTCCGACACGAGAAGACAACCAGAGTTCCTTACCACTCAAGCGAATTGCTTCAGCAAGCAACAAAAAGAGGTGTGACAACACCATGAGAAGGTCCAGAAGACTTAGCGGACTCCTCTCCGGAGCAAGAAGCAAGCACGACTGTCGAGTCCCTGAGCCTAGGATAGGATGAGTCGTGAATCCCCTATGGGAAGTCGAGTCCGTGAAATGGTTCGGATGGACCATGTTGTGTGATGGTTGCTTTCGTTGTTTGTGCTTTGATATAAGTCGCCCTTTTGCTTAGGCAACAAGCATGCGGTTATATCACTTTTTGCACTTGTTTGAGGTGATTTTTCAACGCTTGTTTGATTGCGCTGAGACCCTTACACCCTCCCCTCTGTGCTCTCTCTCTCTTTCTCTCACCCCTCTCGACAACTGAAGACGACAAGAAAGATGCGCCAAGGATCCACTTCGGAGGACGGCTGACGTTGAAGACACTGACTGTGCTACGCTTAACCACACGCAACCCGTAGGAGTGTGTTTTCCCTCGAGCTTGGAAAACCACACTAGACCAGACTAACCTCCACAAGCCTTTTTGGCTCAAATTTTCTGGTCACGTGTCTACTACATGTACTTGCCAGAACACGTGTAGGTCCCCGATAAACCCCGCTGAGCATCGGGTTCTTAATGAAACAAGTGATCACCGTGAACAAGTATCCTTCCATCTCAATATAACACTGTAACCTTGATGCCATAAGAGGACCGATCTCCGATATGAGAGCATTAGACTAAGATTGTTGCGAGGATAATAGTTGTCTTGAGGATATAGCTAGACTATTTTGGTGGATGGCGTGACCCTTATAAAGGCAGGTGAACTTGGTAGAACGAGTTGATACAATAGTATAACCTGCATAATCTGGAGTAAGATTGGATTTAGTAGGATGATTATGATCGTGTACATTATTCTTGGTGGTATGCATGACTTTAGCTAGTAGTTGGCATCATTTGATGCGTTTGCCAAAGTAACTTGGACTATCAAGTAGACTTCTTATTCGATTCTAATAGGTAATCTTAATAGCATATTGAGGATGACAAACACCACATGGTTCGGAGTAAATTGGATTTAGCTCGTTAATCTCGATCATGATACCATGTTTTCTCGGTGGATATAGAGTGTGTATACTTGAAGTTGTGAGTTGAATTACAACCTATGTGGTTTGGCCCTGGAGATTAGATGGCCATGATTATTGAAGTTGGTGGATATACTATGACGTAGCTCTTGTAGAAATATGTGAGTTATGAAGACTCTAAGAGGCTATGTAGAACCTCATCAATGTTGGATTCGTAGGAGTGGTGAGTCTAGTCATGGTTGGTCGGATTGATGGATCACATGATCGGATTCATAGGAAGGAAACACAATATTGGATTGGTCTACTACGTGTTTCCTTAGTATAGTAGTGTAGTACCCTGTCCGTTGGATGACTTAGGTGGACAATTGGATTTGTTGTGCCTCAGATTCAGTCGTGGTAGCTGTATGTCTCCCCAAGGTCCTTGCATAGTGATGTATGTACAGTTGGGGCTACACCATACTTGTAAGTGTTTGGGTTTAGTTCTTCCCTCAACCCGGAGTTGACTAGCATGAGCGGTGTGGAGTTGACCCACGTAGGATGATACCCTTGATGAGATGAGATGATGTCGTCTCAAGTTAGCGGTCGAACTATTGGCATCTAAGGAATGTTCTTAGAGATAAGATGATAACCGTTCGCACACATCCTATGTTCCTTAAGACCCTAAAGCTTCGCTGAGCCACAAGATGGACGGACTACGACCATAGAAGACGACTCTAAGTCATTGAAATGTGGCCAGTACCCGCCCATAGCAAGTCCCGTTCTCCTCACCTGACTTTGAGCTCTATTCTTATGTCGTGTTTGGGAAGGTAGGTTGTCATCCTCACCGATGACATACTTACTCAACCAGTAAGAGGAAGAACACCTTAGTTGTGTTGGGTCGACCCCAGGAACACCGATTGTTATTCCTCTCGAGGGTACAGTGATATCTCGAGATGGTGGACTTCTCGAAGCAATCCCAAGACGACGGAAGACTAACCTACGCAAGTCAAGACGAAGAACCTCCGTGACGAGGAAGCCACGACAACGACAATGAAGCAACAAGAAGTCAACCACCGACCGCACACCGACTACATCAACGACGTCAAGAAGCCTCGACGATTCAAGATGACGAAGACCTTGGACAAGCGATAGAATCCGACGACCTCTCCTTGGTCCAAATCAAGGACGCAAATACTAGTAGGTCGTGGTGGAAACCTGCTAAAGGTGATTTCCACTTGCCGAGTCGCAGACCTTGGGAATGGATGACTGGTCTATACTCTTGGGTAGCCAACTTATCCAGAAACCCTCACAACTCCCAATATGGCAGGACCTGTTCGGGACCTGAGCCTCCGAGCTTAGACTCATAGGTGAGACCCAGCCCGGACCCTTCCACGAGAAGCCTGCGGAGACTATTTGCGACCATAGCTTGACTGCCGAAAGGAAGTCAAGGAGTTCCCCGTAAGCGGGAAGCCATGCGAAGACGTTGGTAGTGCGTTCTAATACGAGACATCTTGATGTCACTAACCGGTATGCGAAACCCCAGGACCAGATCTTAGACACACTATCTTGCCACGTATTCTCACTTGAAATACACTCGCAAGCCAGAACCTTGCACCGACTTAGCTTACCAAGCCCTTGACCTCGGTCAAGCATAACTTATTGCCAGATTCCGCTCACGATCAGTCGAGGACTTGTGAACAATCGAAGTTGTATCATCAAGCACCTCAAGACCACCACAACAACAGGAGGACATGAAGACTACCTCCAACTCAAGATTTTGTATCTCTCCAACCCCTAGCCCGGGTATCTCGGGGACGAGATTCTCTTAAGGGGGTAAGGTCTGTCACACCCCAAATTTTGGCTTTCCGGACTAAGTAACTTGTTTCAAAATTTAGGACCAATTAAAATTTTTGTGAATGTTTGAGATGCTTGGAGTGACTATTGTCTGTTTGTTTGATTTGCATGTGATTGATCCCCATTAATTCTTGCCACTCTCCTAATCATCTTCTCATTCCATGATCTCGTGCCTAATGATCATGCCATGTGTTTAGGAAAGATATCTGTTTTACCAAATACTATTTTCACCCAAAAACTTTTCTTTGAATTAAAGTTTCAAACCCGTGAGATGAGGTTTGTACTACAAGTCCTCAAATTAGGGAGTTTCTTTTGCACCAATTGTTTTATTTAAAACTCATTATCAAAATGACCTTCAAAAACCACCACATTATTATTTTAAAAGTTATTTTATTATTTTATTTAAAAGCCTTTCTGTGAGGCCAGAAATGGTCTCCTATGAAGGAAAGTTATTTTTATTGCTTTCAAAATATTTAAGAAAATTTAGGGAAACTCAGTGGATATATGTATTCCATATTTATGAGTTTCAACACATGGTCATGTTCAAAATATTGGGCAAACCCCTCCAAAACCATTCCTGCCTATTTCAAGCTTTTGGAATATTTCTATAAGAAATATTCTCAATAAATTCCAGTAAAATTCTAGCAAGTAATCTATGATATTATTGCTGATCTTGCTAAGTTTCATTTCAATCCAAGCTGATTTGACTCCCCTAATCACTCGAAAACCCTGACTGTCCAGAATCAAATTTGAGCAACTCTACGTTGTGAAGTGTCTCCAATTGTGCTCAAATTTGGTGGACATGTTCCAGTAGTCCAATGAGGCATCCACACCAAGTGGTACACCAAGGAGAATAAAAGAACTTGTCCCAAAACCCTCAAAACCCTCTCTGTTGATTTCTGACTTTGACAAACTTTACATTATAAAGTTTGTCCAATTGACCTCAAACTTTTTGTGCATGCCTTAATGCTCAAATAATGCCCCTACACCAAATATTGGATTTGTGGGAATTTATTTGAATAGGGATCTAAGCAGAAACCCATTTCTGCCCCTTTCTAGGGTTTTTCAAGTCTACATTGGAAAACTTGTCCAGCAAATCCCAAATTTGGTGTGCAAGCCTATTTTCATCTATTATTTGATCCTGTTAAGTTTCATAGCCATTGGAATCCATCTGATAGCCTAACCACAGATCAAACACCTTGAGTGCACTCACTAATTTGACTTGTGTTGCCCCTTCTACTTTATTCCTTGAGCTCAATTTTCTACCACAGCCTCACCTAGTTACATTTCACCTCCACTAACTTTCCCATGGCCACTGGTCAATTATTGGGGAAGGACCCTTTGTAACTTTCTCTCATTTTCACCCTTGGCAACACTGTTTTACCCTTCTTCCCAATCTTCTGCTTAGGCCATCACCCCCAATTCTTTCCAAAGCCTCTCTAGTGTCTCAATGCATCATTTCAAATCAATTAATGGCATGCTCATGTAGGAAAAATGAACAGCACCTCCTCAAGTTGATTTCTGGCTTAAACATAGGATTGCACTACAAGTACTAGCTAGGCTCACTCTCCTGAGCTGATATTTGGCAGGCTAGTAGTCCTTCCTTAAACAAGAGTGCTAGACATGGTTTACCACCAGTTAACTACCTGGGCAAACTAGTTTTGCTAGCACTAAGTTTGCTGCTACGAACTAAGTCAAAGTCAGCAGCCATTCAAACCACCTTAACTAGTTGCCACACTCCAGAGTTACCTTCCTGCATGTGTGCCTTGCGTGCTGGACATCTTTTGCTAGTCTTTGCAAACCTGTGGGCGTGAGTGACCCTGGTGACCACCTTCTGGACATGCAGAACTGGCGCTCTGCACCTTGTCTTCCTCCTATAGGCTGTGTGTGGCCACTACAACATGTCTCAGCACGCCACATACTTCCATGTGACCAGTCCAGCAGCTCCCCGACGCCAGCAAGCCTCCAAGACGTCCCTGGGACACATGTCTACCCCGTCCTCTCAGAGCTCCAGAGAGTCCCGAGCTCTCTCGGCCTCTCCCTTCCTATCTCCCTCCTCCTTTATCATTGCCTCCTCCTCCCCTTGACCATTCAAAGCCTCTCCACCCATGGGCTAGCTTCTAAAGTCCCTCTGGGACGAGTGGCACCATGCCCACGGGTGCACCCGAGAGCTTCCAAGCTCTCCTCCCTCCTCCTCCTCTCTTATCTCTTCCTTCCAGAGCCTCTCGGGCTCCCCAAGACCCTCCTCGTCTCCTCCCAGGGAGCCCCTCACGCCTCCTCTTCCTCATACCCCGCCATGGCCGAAGCCCACCGGAGGTCGCCGCTCGAGCATGGCCACCCAGGGGATCCCCCCTCGCCTCCTTCCTCCCCAGTGCGCCTCCCCAGGCGGCCGCCGCCCCTCCCAGCGGAGCCGTGCCCTCAAGCCCTCCGGTTCCCTCCCCTCGCTGCTGGTGCCGAGGGCACAGGAGCCGTCGGCCCTCCCACGGCGACCACCGTCGGCCTCCCCTGCGGACCTCCCCTGCGGGCACCCTGTTTGGGGATGGGGGCGGCGAGGTGCAACAAGCTCGTCGGCGCTTCACCTCGGGCAAGGAACGGCCGGAGACGCGGCACCGCGCAGCCTCCTCTTCCTCCCGCGGCCGGTCTACCCCTGCCTCCCCTGCATGCGAGCAGGAGAAGACCCGACAGGCGGGGCCCCCTGTCAACGACTAGAGGGATGGGTCCAGCTGCCTTAAGTGGAGGCGGGTTCCCTGGAGCCGTCTCCCTCTGATCGAAGGCGTACTCCAGCAAATACGCCTTCCGCGTAGCACCTCGCTGGTGGCCCGAGCCACTGGGCCGGCCCGAAGGCCTAATCAGCGCCCTGAGCATTAGATAACCTGAGGCTAAGCCTTTTCCCTTTTTCTATCTGTTTCAACTTATAAATTCCATCCAAAAATCATACTGACTCCAGTTTGCATGATTCAAATTCTTGCAGGTTTCTAAATTCAAGCTCTATCCACTCATGTGTTTTGCACATTTTTCCAAGACATTTTTCTGTGGTGTGATAATTAAAATCCACCTCTGGATATTATAAGCCTACCTTTCAAAAAGCCTATAGGGTTCATTTCAACTCCAAATGGAGTGATTCAAATTTCCAGAACCTTATTAAATCACTCTCCATTTTTAGAACCATGGTCAACATTTTTGTGTGACTTCTTTCTGTTGCAATAAATAAATAGCTTCTATTGCTATTTAATCCTCATTTTTAAATCCCTAGAATATTCATTTGAACTCCAAATCCAGTGAAACAACTTCCTAAATACTTCTAAAATCCTTCTCTGTTAAATGGGTGCCTCCACTCATTTTTGACAGAAAGATTTCTGTTGGCTTATTCAATGGCCACCTATTGCTCCTTTCACCTATTCAAAAATCCTTGATGATTCAAATCTCCTGTGAGGATCTTCGGGTATTTTCCTTATGACCAGCGAGGTCCAAGAAAAATATAACTTCTATTTATAGAACACTTTTATTCTGCTGGATATGTGGCTTACTATGGTTATTTCCGACGAAGTTGACGGTAGACGGAGTACTCGGGGACGGAGCGGAAGACCTCGAAGACCCCGAGGACTTATGTGAGCAAGGCAAGCATTCCCTTTGACCATGACTTGAGCATATGAAATGACGCATGCTAGAATAGCAAGTACCTTTTCCGTTGCATGTGATCACAGTGTCGGTTCATCATTGATGTGATGGTACCGAAGGCTTCTTCGAAGCACTTGCATTAATAGTAGTGATATTCACATGGATCCTCGGGGCACAAACATCATGAGCTGACCCTACCATCTACGAGGATCATGCTACTGTCATGTTGACTAGTAAAGTAGAATCACTGCATTGAACTTGACCCTACCCCGTGAGGGTCATGTCATACCATGTTGACAAGTAATAATAGAGCATATTATCACAAGCATGTTGATGAGTTAAATAAAGAGTTTATGAAAACCCCTTCGGGTGCCACTAATGCCCGAGGGTGATGATGAGTTGGTGATCACTTTTGGTGAAGTGATGCACCGGTGATTTTGGTGTGAGTATGGTTTCGGAAATGGATTAGATTTATGATTTGTCGACCGTCCCAACCTTACCAGTACGACCACGATACCCCTTTATGGGACGGGGCTTTGTTGATTACTCTGATCGGTACTAGCAAAGAGCCACATTACTAGTGGCGGGAGTGATCGGTGTCACTCTCGTGATGGGGTCGTGCCAGGTAGGACGACTGTGCCATTATTATGAGTTCCAGGCACACCGTTGGTCCCTGCATGGTTGATACAGTCTAGAGTCGGTGCTCGTAAGACGTACAACATGTGTGCTGGGTACCAATCGAGTGGATCTCTTTGTCTAGTATCGTCAGGGGAAAGATGATGATCGGGTACTTACCTCGGGTATATGTGATATACCGCGAGTCGTGGGTCCAGCGTACTACCTCTACAGAGTGTAAACTATTCAAATAGCCGTGTCCACGGTCAAGGGCAGTTGGGTGGTGCTGCTTAAACTACGTCCTGAGTTTCCGCATAAACCAAGTGTGTGTGCATGGTGTTAAAAGGTGTAATTATAATCATGATAATCACAATAATATGATCAAGTTCGGTGACTTGATATATAGGGTAAACCCGGATGGTTTAGCCCTCATTAATACATTGAGGTTATGACAAGTCCGATGACTTGGCATTTAGGGTGAACCCGGTGTGTTCAACCCTTAGCAGATATGATGATATTTGTAACCTGTTCTTCAAACTAATTCTTTAACCTGATGCATATACCTGATCATTCCACTCAGATGAGTTACACTAAAGATGCATGTTACTGTTATTCTTCGCTATAAATGTTCATATCATGGACTGTTTGCGAGTACTTTCAAAGTACTCACTGGCTTGCCACTGGTTATTTCATTGACCAGGTATGAAAGTCAGGATATGGTGAAGATTAACTCGGTGACGTTCTTGCGAGCTAGGATGCTTCCCAGTCAGAATGCCTGTAGGTTAAGGCTGATGCCATGGGTTCACGCTTTCAACCAATAATTCCGCTATTGGTCTAGTTTGGTGCTTTGGCCTTTAAGGCCCGATGTATGTAAGACTCGACCGAAGTGGTCATTTATTGTATCAAACGGTATGTATGGATGTAAGACTCTATTATTCAGTATCTGTGTTCAGTGAGCATTGATCCTTCGGATCACTGGCAGGGCGATCTCGACTTACCAGTCGGGGTCACCACACAATGACATGCCACCCATGCACACATCCAGCTATATCACCATCTGACATCCATCCATCCATGTATTTACAGGAAAAAAAAGAAAAGAAAACCCCACCCACAGCCCAAACCCTAGCTCAGACGCCTCCCTCCTCCCCATCTCCTCGCCGCCGCCACCGCCTCCCCGTCCTAGCCCCGTCCCGATCCAGTCCTCCCTCCTCCCCATCTCCTCCCCGCCGCCACCTCCTCCCCGTCCCAGCCCCCTCCCGATCCAGTCCTCCCTCCTCCCCATCTCCTCGCCGCCGCCACCTCTACACCTGAGGATCGCCTCCGGCGGCAGGATGCGGTGGGGCCGCTCCCCGGGGTGCTCGTGGGCATCAGGGACAACCTCTGCACCGCTAGCATACCCTCCACCGGTGGGTCACGGATACTGGACATGTTCCAGCCCACGCACGACACCACGGCCGTGCGGCGGCTGCGCGAGGCGGGCGCCATCATGGTGGGGAAAACTAACCTCGAGGAGTTCGGCATGGGGAGCACCACCGAGGGCTCTGGGTTTCAGGTTTGGAGGCCCACTGACCAGATCCTGTATGTTGTTTTGTCCATGTTCGTTGATGTTTGCATCATCTGAGAAAAGTGCTAAGGATGCGTATTTATGCTGGTTTGTAGGGGTCAATAAAATAAAATTCGGTGACTTACTTTGTATAAGTCTTAACAGGGAACGACATACTTTTTGATTATAATAAATCCCCTCCCATCTTTCCCTTTTCTATGAGGTCCTCACCAGGATGTAAATTTGATGTAGAACTCAGAAAATTTTAGGGCAGTCATACTTTCTGATTATAATAGAAGTATTTTGTATACACCAAAAGATGTTTAAGCTCACTATCTGGTATACTCTGCAAGTTAGAAGCACCCAAAAGGATACCAACTGTCAATCTTCCCCTTCATCAAAGATTAAGATGGTCTAATTTTCATCTGTGTAATCTGTTTCTCTGGTTTTCTGCCATTCGTTCTTTCTGTGAAAGGGGGAATATAATTTCACTTTGTAGGATATTTGGTTCCATGTTTATCAGGCCCACCTGATAGCTGTGAAGTGTTATAGGTTTTAGTACCGGTGATTTACTTTTACAGCTAGAACAATTATCTTTGTTTTCTTTGATTTGGTTGATACTACGCTCACTATTTTCGTATTTTTTTTCTACCGAGTCTACTGTTTGTGCCACTGGTATCCTGACTTGTGTTATCTTCTTGTCTAGTGTGTGATCAGATGTTCTTTATAGAACTCACCAAGGAGGCTTCAGATATAGCTGGCTATTTCAGCACTAGAGTACAGCATCTTCTAAATCTTCATGTTCCTTCAGGATTGCAAAGGTATATATGGCGCGTACGTCAATGCTTCATAGATGATCAACAAATCATGGTTCAAGAAGGCAGACTGCTAATCAGTTATGTGACTATGAATGCTATTGCCATTTGCAAAATTCTCAAAAAATATGACAAAGTAATTTGTTCGTCTCTCAACTGTTATTCTACAAATATCTTCAGGATCTTCCTGCTAATATGCTGTTGATTTGGCAGGTGCATGGTTCTGTTAGCGGTAGAGATTTCAGGAGCAAGATGCAAACTGAGCATACTGAACTGCTGCAATCACCTTGGCTGATTGAGCTGGGTGCTTTCCATATGAACTGTGATAGTTCAGATATTGATGAACCCGCAGGCTTCTTCAAAAACGGATTCTTCAAGAACTTTTCCTCTGACTTGACAGCAACACATCCAGTAATGACAATGGCCATTTCTGAAACTATGAAATATGACTACAACCTAACTTGTCCAATTTGCTTGGTGAGATTTTGTTTTTTCCTATATTTCTTCATCTCCTTATACTTTATTGATCTTGGTCCTAAGTACAAAAACGGCAACAAGAACATCATGTCTTTATTAACGACTTGAAGTAAAAAAAGTGGTAGCACCACATGCACATCGTTTGTACAGCGTGATACTCATACTTATCCCAAATTTGGAAACTCCTGTACATTGTGTTTGCAGGATGATAATATTCTACTCCCTCCATAAACTAACATAAGAGTGTTTAGATCACTATTTTAGTTATCTAAACACTCTTATATTAGTTTACGGAGGTAGTACTTCGCTAGGCCATAGGATATGTTCTTGTTAGGATTTTTCTAACCAATGGTTTTTTGTCGCTTGCGTAGGACACAATATTCAATCCATACGCGCTAAGCTGCCGTCACCTCTTCTGCAAAGGCTGTGCGTGTGGCGCTGCATCCGTGTACATCTTCCAGGGTGTCAGGAGCGCGCCTCCAGAGGCCAAGTGCCCTGTATGCCGAGAGGTATGCGAGCAACCCTATGTGCTCTTATGTACTCGCTCCGTCCCAAAATTATTGTCTTAGATTTGTCTAGTTATGAATGTATCTAGTCATGTTTTAGTATTTAGATACATTCATTTCTAAACAAACCAAAGACAAGAATTTTGGGACGGAGGGAGTATCATTTTGCATCTCCTGTGCATCATCGCAACTGCACCGTAAATAAGAATGCCGTGTTGCTTACATTAATTTCCATGGTAAAGATATATTTGCTCATGCCGCCAGTATGAATGTAGTTGCTACCTGACACTCGAGACTAATTTTGTTCCATATACTTCAGGTTGGTGTGTTTGCTCACGCCGTGCATATGAATGAACTCGACCTGCTCATGAAAACAAGGTAAACTGTTAAGACTTAACCAGCTCTCCCCTTGTACGCAATGTGTGAGATTCCCCCTTGTGGGAGTGGTTGGGGACAGAGTGTGAGACGGCATGTGCACATGTGCAATTCCTGCAAGCCAACAACAGGGTTGCCCACACTCGGTATCGGCCCACCTTGATGGTATATGTTTCGTAATCCTGGTTCACATCAATGGTATTATGCAAATCATGCGTTACTCTTTGATATTGCAATTATAGTGCCAGCGCTTCGTGGGAAGGATTATGGGAAGACAAAAATGAGTTATCTAGATTGGGATGGGTTCACAATTGGATACTACGGTCGCATTTTTGAAGCTCGAAACAAGACCAAAGGTGGTTCTTTCGAGGTACAAATTCTGCGTGAAGATGAAAAAAAAGATTCTCAGCTTCCTTGGCATATATATTCGTTGAAGTATAAAATCCTCTGCTTTTCATTTCCATGTAGGGTGGCGATAAAGAATCTTATATTTCTCTTATATTGTTTCCATATTATGGTGTACTTGTATTTCTCTTATATTGTTTCCATATTATGCACTTATGCTTAGTGAAAACTGACAACAGTCAATAACCACTCAAAGTACCTTACTATATCTTGTCCAATAATAATTACTATAGTATTTGATGCTGCCTTCTTTTTTGAGTTATTCAAGTATGGGTCATTCAACTACATTTTTTGCCTACAGACCGGTATATCTTACTTCAGATTAATCATTTCAGCTTCACACAATTAATTAAGGCTAAAAGGGGTCAATTTTAGGACTCTTCATAATTTAGCTGTCATTTTTTTGTATTGTTATTGTTCATTCCATCTTTATAGGTTACATCATTGGTAGTTGGTTTAATTGGCTAGACTCAAACTTCTCTCATGTGAGTTCAGAAACATTTGTCGCTTCAAGGTTTCCGCCATGGATTGCTTGTTTTTGTGCCTTGTTTCTATTGTTGATCTGTATCTTGTAGCTCTTAAAAATATGGTTGTTTCTTCTACAGGACCTCCAGGCCTAAGAAAGTTGAAGTGTGAAGCCTTGAAGCCAATTGTGTGAAGCTCTACTTATCCAAGAATGCATATTATATATTGTAATAATAGACATATCTGCTTTGTAACAGATTGGAAAAATTGTAATATACTACCTTCGTGTTAATTTGATGAATTTCACATGTTCTTTCCGCTCTATTTGAAATACTCATATCGTATGCGATTTTAAAATGTGTGAAATGAAAACCTGACCAGAACTTCTTGACATATCGGACAAATTATGAGAAGAACGTGACAAGTGGGACCTACACACAAAACTAAAATTCAAAAGGCCAAAACTGAAACTGGACCAAATGTATTTGGGAACTAAAAGGCCAGGGCCCAAATTATAATGATACAAAAAAATTCGAAAAAATACTAAAGTGGTTGTAAATAGGCTAAGGCCCAATAAGAAAAGGCCCAAAAAAATAAACTAGCCCATGTGATCAATTGAAATGGGTTGGGCTGATTTCAACTATGATGTTTTGATTTCGTCGTAATTTTGCCACGTAGGACTGCGTTAGATTGTCAACGATGATTTAGGATCGTTGTAAAGGTTACGACGATCCAGAAATCATCGTAAAAGGTACGATGATTTCGATCAAAACGTCGCTGCTGTTCATTTGTGACACTCTGTTTTCGATGCTTGGTTTTTCGTCGTGAGATGGTCGTAAACTAAAAACCATGACGATGTAGCGACGAAAGTATAGCGTCGTGTATTAGCATATTCCTTGTAGTGTGAGGCCTTCGGGGAATCTGACAATGTTAAGGCTGCCAAACAGTGGGTTCCCGTATGGATGCATATCGATGCAACCAGGTACAACATCGAGATCATCGACAATGATAGCTTGACATGGGCTATCTCAGAAGTTAAGTGGCCCACCCACAACCCCTTGGGTTCAACCCTAGTTTACCTAACGCAAGGCCCAACCACTGATCTCCTCTACTTCGCTCCCTAGAATTTGCCTTCCTTCATCCTCATGGAGCCTCTTTTGTTATTTTTGGAGGATACATTGTATGTCGGTGGCTTGGTATTGTCAGCTGACAAGTTAGTCCTCATCGACTATGCCAACAAGGGCACCCTATCAGTCTCTTCCAAGGGGTAGAGCCCATCCATGACAGGGAGGGAACCCTGCAGCCATGCTCTTCCAAGGTGCAGGAGCCCATCCACGACATCAGGGTGGGCACCTTGTATCCATTCTCTTCCAAGGGGAAGGAGCACATCTGCGACAACGGGGAGCACACCCAAAATCCATGCTCCTCTAATGGGAAGGATCCCATCTGTGACAGGTGAGGAAGCCCTTGTCATATTTAATTAGTTCACTCTTGCTAAGTGTATGGACAGTGTAGTTAAATTACATACTTACCTACTTCAGTTCTATCACATGTGATGTTCAGTTATACAATTTGATGTTTAAGCACGATCTACGTTCTATGCAATTTCAACAATACACTATCAAGGCCTATTTTTGGTTGCTATTAAGCCTTTTGTATTGAACACACACTACAAGAAATAAGGTCAATTATGACTCCCTATATTGGTCATTGATTCATCATTCTTGTTGTTTATTGAACTTTTTTTGACCAAAATTACAAGGTCAACAGTTGGCCGTCAAGAATGAACAAACTTGACCTTTCTAAAATTTTGGTCATAGATCTCTGTTGACTAAAATTTTCATTTGGTCATTACCTATTTGTGTGCGCCACGTAGGATCTGACGTGGCTGTGCTGACATGGCATATTCCACTCAAATTGATGTTTCCAATAGTTACTTTCTGCTTCTTAGAATGCAAACATAAACTATAGATATGCGTATTGGTAGATAGTGCATGTTCTATATATATATGCTCTGCCCCTTCGCCATAATCAAGTCCATGTATAACTTCTATAGTTTAACCTGCATGTATATGCTCTGCCCCTTTGCCATAACCAAGTCATCTAGTTCAGCTCTTAGCATAAAATAAATATAACCGAGCAAAGCAAAGACATGTGAACTATTGGAAGTTAAGTCGGTTTTCTATTGGTCTTTTTGTGGTTGGCCTATAAAGGATCAAATAAGGAGATGAAAATTAAAATTAAAACAGGGAGAAAGAACAAAAGAATTTGAGAAAACTTATGGTACATAGATACATTTCTTTGAGATATTCAGATGTGTCAAGTGAGAAAACTTATGGTGCATAAATACCTTATGAACATACAAAACGCACCTGAAGCTCCTCAGGATTTTTCTCCTCAAATACAATACCAATTAGTTGGCAAGTGACCTGCATGAACAATATTTATGAATTTATGTGAAACTATTAAGAAACCATATATGTATTTTATTCATTTCAAGCATCACCAGTATTAGAAATATTCTTAAAGTGTGTCAGCCTATATCATTATGGGTGTGAATGGTTGCCAGAGCCAGCCAGCATGAGGGCTACAGCAAGGTTGAGCAAGGGAAGGCCTCTTAGGATGCAAGAGTGGTTGCCTAGTTTACACTCTACATTTCCCATTAAAAGCTTTGTGCTCAACCTGGTCGTGAGGAGAAGTTGTTTGATTGGCTGGATATGGGTTGGTTATCACCCCTGGAGTTGAGAAAGAATATTACGCCAAACTTTAGTATGGTATATATTTTTTGCCTTCACAGCCTTCATTTTTTTTCTTAGTAGCCATTATCAAACCTCACTCTACGCTCACCAAGACTGTCCCTCTATGTCGGGTCCTGGAACTACTCACACTCTGAGGTATTCTCCGCATTTTGTTGTGTGGCCTTTTATGGTTAGTTATTATTGAAATCATTTAACTATTGACATGGTTGAAATGGAAGATTTCATTGTCCTCTCAATTAGGTACCAAAACAAGAGAAATTTTCATATGGGATGTATGTAAATACATAACATTAATGTGCCAACCATGAGTTCGGCAATTTACCCTATGTACAGAAATGTAACCATCACAATATGTCAATAGAGGTTCTATTCCATGATTACAGCAAGTGGTCACTAGGTAAGGCCAATGCATTTGAAGTGTATGCTCACAGATCCTAGACATTTCATTCAGTAAGCTATTTAAGGTGAACTCCAACCACCAACACCACTGGAGAAAGATATTAGCGTTATTTATGTTATAAATACAATATCCTATAGGCACAAATCTCCCTTTTCGTGCATCATCAACCATCAGCATTGCAATTGCACCATGTAAGTTTCAATACATATCTGATCTCCATACAAACCAGCACTGGAGAGCACTGAATCAGAGGAAGAGAACATACCCTTCTGCAGTCGCCTCGCCACAATCTGCCGGGTCGTCAGCAGGGCTAGCACATCGAGCCATAGAGCTAGCTAGCATGAGATTCAAGGTAGGGTCGGGCCGGCAAAATCCCCAATTCGGCAACCAAGCAAAATTACCTGTAAACTAGCAGAATATCTTACGTGCCAGTTTGGAGCAGGGCCAAGTGCAGGAATAAAGTGGGCGTGTATCTGGCTGTTGTCTAGGGCTAATAGCATTAAACCACTATTCGAGAAGATGCAAACATCATTGATAGAGCCATTATCACGTTCAATGCTACTCACGTTGTTTCCCTAAATATGAAATAGTGAGATGAGGTCATCGTCATCTAACAAAGAAATCAACGTCACTCATGAAAAAATGAGGTTTAGCACTTTCAGAGAAGGATGTAACTCACTGTATTAGGATCCCAAACTCTCACTATATGCTTATCAGCAGTTATCAGTTTAGGTTCGGTAGAATTAAGTGTCTGGTGCCACTTGATATTCAAAATTGGACTGCCATACCTGCGATAAATAAAGAACACCCATTACATACTTACATGCACATGCTTAGTGGAAAGTACAATATCTAACACAAGAATGGTCAGCCATTTTTTTATGATTTAGTCAAGCTTCATATCCCTATGTATAAAGCTTATTCTGATCTGGAGTTGCAAGATTCCAATGAATACATAATACACTTTTAGAACAGCTCCAATTGGTACTGTTCTGTATGACCGGGATAACATGCTATGAGAAATATAAGGTCCCATTTGGAATGAAGGATCCGATGGGAATCTCGTCAGAAACCAAACATGTAGTGAGAATGGATCTTTTGTTTCCTTAAATTCGATATACATTCCTAATGGAATATAAAGAAAATAATGGTTAAAATGTTTCATGCATAACAAGCGAAAAATCTCTTCCCGTAATAAAAAGATACAGATCTTACATGTGATCCTTGACTCGCAGAGGCGAATACATGCGTATGTCATATATCGATACTTGTAGAAAATCCAAACACAGCTGAAGTATATGAATAATAAGCTTAAAACAAATTAAATATCATAATTTGTAGAAATTAGATTATCAACATTATCAGTTTGTTAGACAGGATGATCCTTTCATCCAGCCAATGAATACACAACAAAATCAGCAATCATCACATGACTTCAGGACGAAAAAAGAGGCTACCAAGCAAAATTACGTGCAAACTAGCAGTAAGATAATCAATGGTAGTAAACTAGCAGGTAAAATTCGGCAACCAAGCAAAATTTCCTGTAGGCTACCAAGAAAAATTACCTGTAAACTAGCAGTAAGATATTCTTTGAGACATCCAAAAAACCTAGCGCGATCTTCTCCACTGGATGATCCCAATTTGGCAAACCAATCCAATCCACTAAGAACAAAATATGCAGCGGCTGAAGCTGGAACCGCTTTCCTACTGCCTAGGATGCAGGTTAACTGACAGTTAGAGTAGATGAGAAATAAAATAAACCACAGTACCAGCAATATAGCAAGTTTACTCTGCACTAGAATGACCAAAGTAACTAAATGAAACTACAGATGTGGCCACTCAGGAGATCTAATCAAAATAAAACATGATTCAAAGTGTTCATGCAAGCAAGGGGTGTCTTGGCCGTGCAGGGAGGCCCTGTTTCCGCACCGTTGGCAGAGGGAGGGGGCGCAACATACTCCCTCGTATATATCCTAACCCTCGCCGCCGGTGTGCCATCTCCGCCGTTGGATACCTGGATGAGCTTGAGGCCGCCGTC
Source organism: Hordeum vulgare subsp. vulgare (assembly GCF_904849725.1). Lineage (NCBI taxonomy): Eukaryota > Viridiplantae > Streptophyta > Magnoliopsida > Poales > Poaceae > Hordeum > Hordeum vulgare. Next base: position 369,816,221 of record NC_058524.1, on the reverse strand, counting down.
CTTGACGGTGACGGAGATGGTGGACGAGTCGGCTTCGATGTTGTTCTCGACGAGCTCCTTCACCGCCGACGAGGGCCGCTGCATCACCTCCCCCGTGGTGATGCGGTTCACCACCGACTCCTCCAGACGCCGGATGCGGGGCTGCTCCCTTCCCTCGCCCCGTCGCGCGGCGCCGTGTCGTCGACCTCCATGCCCGTACAGAAGTTAGCTCATGAGGCTATCATCACCAAGGTAACATCAAGTGAGCCTCATGTGGACAACGGCACTACTTCTAGTCAAAGTACTATATTTCCATGTGCTAGTCCTCGTAATTCGTCTACTCATAATGTTGCTACCTCGTGTGATGAATTACTTTCCTTGCCTTGTTGCTCTAACATTGAAGCTTACACTTCCTCTAGTACTTGCATTGTCACTAACCGTGCAGAGGAAATCGAAGAGCTCAAGGCCCAAGTCACTTCCTTGAAGAAAGACTTGGAACAGTGTCATGAAGGGATGTCCACACTCAACAACGTCCTGTGTGAGCAAACATCTCCGAATGACAAAAATGATGTTGGAGTAAACTCGAACAAGAACAAGAGTGGCCTAGAACAAGTTAAGAATTCGGCCAAAATCATTTGCTTCAAGTGCAAAGTTAAAGGGCACCATGTTAGATCTTGTCCTCTGAAGACGAAGTCTCAAAGTCACAAGCAACAAGGGAAGCGGCCACAAACTCAATCACACACTCAGCTACAAGTTGAAGGAAGGCCTCTTCCCAATAAGACCCAAGCCAACACTCCCCGAGGTGAGAAATCAACTGGGAAGAAAACAAAGGGTAGATGTTGCTACTTATGTCGTGAGAAGGGTCACGTCGCTTCGTCTTGCATGAAAGGTAACTTATCCAACCCAATCACTATTGATGATAGCTATTCCCTTGGGAAGGATAAAGTTGGCAATGGGTTTGCCAAGTTTGTTGGTACTCAAAATGGTGTCAAGAAAAGAACCATTTGGGTTGCCAAGCGTATTGTGACTAACCTCTTAGGACCCAACGTAGTTGGGGACCAACAAGCTCAAACTTGATCAACAGGTGGAATTGGAGGACATTGGAGACTTGGATACACAATAAAGATTTAAGGACTCTTCATCATTCATATTATCTCAAGCCAAGTCATTTGGATTATTGAGCCCATATCCCTTATCCAATGTGCCTCTTTGGGGCAACTTGTACTTAAATTGTTTACATTGAAAGTTGCCTGCCCCACTCCTCATGTGTAGGTTTGGTACCTAGCATGTACTTTGACATGTTGCGCCTACTAGTATGATTGTTATGTGTTATCTATCATGTGTAGGTTGTTATGTATGTCATATAGTTGTGTGTAGTCCTGATCATTACTTGCACCCTAGCTGCACCGATGTGTGGGTCTTTTGAGACGTTAATAGCTCATCACATTAAGGGGGAGTGTTCTGCTCTACGCACGTCACTAACCCAAATGTGTATATATGTATTGGACTCCATCTGGTATTCACGGTGCAAGATTAGCCAATCAATTCGTTTGATGTCAATGCCATCCGAAGGTCAAATTGGCATCCACTTATCAGCTTAGTTGGATGCTTGATTGCATTGTATGATAAATACATGGATTATCACATTATGGGAGTGTGATATGCTTTGTGCACGTCACATCCCCTGGTAAGATAAAACATCCGTTGTATGCCACTCAGAGTCTACCACATGGGGTTATTCTATAACTGTGTGGCATGTCATGCTCCACATGTCTTAATTCACATTATAACCCTGTTGGTGTCTAAATCCCTTAGATGTGCGTGAGTATAACGTCCTACTACACCAACACTCATGGCTTAGCCGATAGATCGTATCTAAAAGAAGGGCATAGTTGATGCATGCCTTTCGAATTATTTCTCCACACTATGATCTAACTAATCGGGATGTTAACGTATGACATCTAAACATTATGCTTATGATTGAACTCCCATATCACACTTGTGTGAGTATAAAATGATCTTTGTGCTCGTTTGGCACCTACCACCACTGATAACTCTAAATGCCCTTGTGTTCTCTCTCACTTGGTATCTCTGGCTTGGTAGTGTTTTTCATGGTCATTTTATTTCTCTTTTGTCCTCATTTGACCTACTTAACTTGCCGAGAAATTCATGTCTCTCCCGGTAATCTCCCAAGATAAATATGCCATTTCAAATAATATTTGAATTTGGATTTCAAACCAGGTGCAAACTAATGTTTTACCAACCACACTAGATCATATCACTCTTCATTTCATGCCATGATCATGCAACATGATTGTTGCATATGATTGTTATTAATTGTATGTTGTTATTTCGGTAGGCCCCGCCCCTCCGGATACGTCCGAATATCCGACTGACGGATATTACCCCTCTGCTGAGCAACAAGGCAAGCACCCTTTTGATCCTCCCGATATCATCCCATGTTCTTGCTCCTACTTCCACTTATAGCATTAGGACAAAATATTTCAAATGCTTTACTTCGGTAGCTGAACCTATTCCTTTGCATGACATGTCATTGTCACAGTAAATAGCCAAACCATGCAACCTAGCATACCTGGTAGATGCTTGAGTTGTGATGTGTTTATACCAGCTATGCTTGCTATGCCTAGAAGTTGTGTCGGGTCTGTTTCATCTGGGTGATGAACATGAATGGAAGATTGTGTTCTATGACAAAGAATAAGTGTGTAACCTGATTTGGTAAAGGTACCGATGAAAGGCTATGTAGGAGTACATGGCAGGTTGTTTCATTGGGACCATCCTTAGGAACTGAGTTCCGTGTATGTAATCCAAGACGAGATACTACCACATGCTGGGCCCTGAAATATGACCCCGCTCGACTTATTAATCGCCTAGTACTCGATCCAGGAGTCGCAAGTAGTTTTTGGTGTTTATAGTCATGCTGAAGGCCGTGCATAGTGCTGACCTTAGAGGTGGGCTATGATGCGGTAGGCAATGGCATGGTGTACCAAGTGGCACCCGGATGGTGGGCTTGGAACCCTACGCACATCGTTTGGGGCCGTGGCGGAAACCTCGGCCGGACTTCCGTGCGGGTTACCCTCAAATAGGCGATAAACCTGGACTAGGTACTAATGTGGTTAACGGTCGTGGCCGACTCCCTCGCTGGGCTTCTGGTTGAAGGTTGCCGAGGTGCATGACGTGCACATAGCGATAAGTGGCAAGAGCGTGTGTGAAGAAGTACACCCCTGCAGGGTTATGATCTATTCGAATAGCCGTGTCCACGGATATGGACTACTTGGAGACATATGTTGTTCATAGATAACTTTAATGGCTACTCATAAAAGTATCAAGATAAGTGTGTGTATCATGGATGGCATTTCCGTAGGAAGACGGGAATGATTCCATGATGGTGTATTATTGTGGAGTTAGTGGACTCGTGTGTGAGAAAACAAAGTTGTTAAAACTATTTAAAATTGTAGTTAGCCTAGCTAAGAGTCAAAGCTGGCTTGCTGCATGAAACACCACAAACCCCCTTTATTGATACCTGAGCATGAGTAGATAGATCTGTTCTAAAGTCTTGCTGAGTACTTTTGTACTCATGTTTGCTTAATAATTGTTGCAGAGGATACCCACAAGCCAACAGGTGGGTTCTTTCTAGACATCGATGATGACGAGTAGCTGGTGTCCCAGCTACGACCTCGCCCCTTTCAGAAGGGATATGTAGATAGTCAGGCTTTATGCCTTATCCTTTCATCTGTCTATACTCAGACAGATTTTATGCTTCCGTTAGTTTGTATTACTTGTTTGTATGACTTTGAGTGTCGGGTCGTGTGACCCCTGCTTGTATGAACATGTTACGCAAGACTCTTCCGAGTCTTCTAAATAAATGTCGTGATGTTGTATGGTTATGTTGTGATGCCATTGTTGTATCTATGCATATCTAGTATGTCATGCATACGTGTGATTCACTGTGATATGTATGGGATTATCCACTTAGTCGTATGCCTTAGTAGCTCTCTATACAAAGAAATGCCCCTTTGTGATTCCGCCGAGCCTTGGTAGTTCGCTAATGCTCCGGATACATTGGTTGACCGGCATGTATCCTTCTTAGCTGTTGTGTCTGTCCCTATGGGGAAATGTCATGCGGTGTAATGGATTCCTTGTAGCTTGCTATGACTCGTCTACACTCGCTGATGACCGGTACGTGCTTTGTTGGGTTATGTATGCATGTCTCTGTACACACGAGCCACTTGAGTTTATGACTAGATATGTTGACCCGGGTTCTTTGACATTGGAATGCTAGCGACACTAATGCATACGTGAGTCAAAAGGAGCAAACGGTCCCGGCTAAGGTAAGATGGCAGCAGTGGGGATAACCGTGCGTGAGACCGCAAAGGGATGCAATGTGTTACAGTCTAGATTCCTATGGCTTAGGATCGGGGTCCCGACAGCATTGGTATCAGAGCCTGACTACCTGTAGGATTACCAAGCCAAACTGGTCGAAGTTGAGTCTAGAATTGCTTTAGTTATATATAAGGGAATTGTTTGTGGAAGGGAACGTAAGATTCTTGCTTCTCTTCTCAAGTCATTCTATTCTGGTCATCCTCGTCTTTCTCTCAGCATCGTGTATTGCTAATCGGTAGAATGTAGGGAAACGAGTCGAGAGTTACTTCGAGTTTCTTTTGTTTCAAGGAAAAGAAAATAAGTTTTAATGACCATGGAATTGAACTTGATAGAGGAGTGGTTATGCTATCCTATCTTTTGTGGGTTGTCTCAAAATTGTTTTGAGCATTTACCGCCGTTATGCTGCCCAATTTTGTCTCCAGAGCTCTAATGCCTTTTGCATTACTATCTATTTTCAGATGCATGGCCGTCCTTCTCGTCAGGTGGTTCGTCTGACCAGGTGCATGGATGTGTCGGGTCACACGGCCATGCTGGTCAGGATGATGTGAGTAGCTGGTTACCGCTGGTACCCAGAGTATACAGTGGAGGAGCAGTACCGGGATTTCAACCAGAGTTAGTACATGTGCATTGTTAGGGTATTCCCAGATTACCCTGGAGCCGAGGAGTCGATCCATTGGTCTTATGGATTGGGGGTTACCGTTGACATGGCGGTACAAGATGCTGCCTATTCAATGCTGACCATCATGAGAGCCAGACATGCACTGCAGCAGAATTCAGAATTCTGCTATGTTCCCGCCTCTCAGCGAGGAGAAGAAGGATACCTCAGTCGGGTCTACTTTAATTCCTCTATGGAGGATCTGCTGCTGTAGTCCACCGCTGATATGTTAGAGAATTGAGACAGAGATGCTCGTGCCTTTCGTATGGAGCTCTATGCTATAAGTGCCCGTCTGTGGACGGCTTTGACACAGCTCGCACCTGTAGTCCAGACAGGGTCTGGAGATATAGAGATGTTGAACCCTGTTAGGACCCATCTTCCAGCTCATGTTGACTGGCGTGCTATAGGAGGAGTCACCCCTCTTCGGGGGCCTCTACTACCACTAGTGAGGGGACCAAGGCCACACCCGTGTCCCTACGGTTCCCAGGGGTCTCACACTCGAGTTTTTCCTGATCAGCAGGTTGAGCTCCCAGGCCATGGAAGCAACCTTTATGAGATGTTTTATGTGCATGCCTGAATTGTGAGTGGAAGAATAGTATGGTAGTAGTTGTACTTCCACAGTCCTGTGTGTCTTGTGGAGTATGCTTGTGTCGTGAGATGAGTTCCGGAGGCATAGATAAATAATGTATAGGAAGCTCGGAAAGCCTCTGATGAGTAGTATCATCTTTTCAGTAGTTTGATCTTCGGTTGAGGTTGTACTCAACTATCTAATGGTGTGTATGAACCATGGTGTATATATAGCAGTTGCTTGTTACCATGTTGTTCGGATATTCATTTACGCATTCCATGTGTTGAGTGCATTCTTAATCCATAGCTAGTATTGATGTTGATATTAGTCTAAGCTGTGAGTTTGTTTGCCAAGATGGTGTTCACCAGGCTGAACCGTGCCCCTGCCCATGAGCAAGGAGAAGGTAGTAAGGCATCGCAGGAGGAATTGCCTCACCCGACTTCGCTGGCGGAAGTTATGCTTGAGGCGGAAAGAAACAAAAGAGAGACCAATCGACTGCTAGAGCGTATTGAGCAAAATACGGCTCGTCAGCCTCGGAATGATGCAGTGTCCCTCAATGACTTCGCGAAGCTGAATCCCCCGAAGTTCCATCACTCCGTCGATCCTCTCGACGCTGATGACTGGTTGTGCAGTATATCGCGCAAGATTCGCTCTGCCAATGTTTCAGAGGCCGACAATGTGACCTTTGTGGCATACTTTCTGGAAGGACTCGCCAATCTATGGTGGGAGAATTTTGAAGCTATGCGTCCTGCCGTACCAGCAGCCACATGGGCAGACTTTAGTGCGGCCTTCCGCCTGCACCACATTCCAGAGGGTCTGATGGACCGTAAGAGAGAGGAATTATGTGACTTTACTCAGGGAAAGCTGACCGTGGATGCTTATAGCCGCGAGTTTGGTAATCTCGCTCGCTATGCAACTGAAGAGGTGTCAACTGATGCCAAGAAGCAAGCAAGATTCCGCAAGGGTCTGAGCCCTGAACTTCGTCGTGACCTGCGCCTCCACGAATGTACAAGCTTTCAAGCTCTTTTCAACAAGGTGATCAGTGCCGAGACTGGTCATACCGACTATGAAGCCACGAAGAAGCACTCTTGCAACTCTGGCTCCTCATCTGGTTCCGCGTTTCCAAAATGGAGGCTGTGGGTCATAGCTCTCTGCCGCCAAGATATACCCCAAGGCCATCCTATGTGGCGCCTCAGGCGGATCATACCAACCCTCCAGCAAAGACCTATGGTGGTCCAGCTAGCAATGATGCACCACGTGCCAATCAGGTGATCTGTTACAAGTGTGGAGAACTAGGGAACTACTTGATAACCCACAAGTATAGGGGATCGCAACAGTTTTCGAGGGTAGAGTATTCAACCCAAATTTGTTGATGCAACACAAGGGGAAGCCAAAGAATATTCTCGAGTATTAGCAGTTGAGTTGTCAATTCAACCACACCTGAAAGAGTTAGTATCTGCAGCAAAGTAGTGTGATAGCAACAGTAGCAATGGTAACAGTAGCAGTAGTGACAACAATATTGATAGAGTAACAGTAGCAGCAACGACAGCAACAACGACAAAATAACGTAGCAGGGACCATTAGGAAAAACTCGTAGGCATTGGATCGCTGATGGAATATTTTTCCGGATGATATTTATCATGCAACACTTATAACACGGAGAGATATGTAACTAGCTCCAGTTCGTCAATGTAATGTAGGCATCTATTCCGTATGTAGTCATACGTGCTTAGGGAAAAGATCTTGCATGACATCTATTGTCCATCCCTCCCATGGCTGCGGGGTCCTAATGGAAACTATGGGATATTAAGGTTCTCCTTTTAATAGAGAACTGGAACAAAGCATTAGCACTTAGTGAATACATGAACTCCTCATACTATGGTCATCTCCGGGAGTGGTTCTGGCTATTATCACTCTGGGGTTGTTGGGTCATAACACATAGTAGGTGACTACAACTTGCAAGATAGGATCAAGAACACACATATATTGACGAGAACATAATAGGTTCGGATCTGAAATCATGGCACTCGGGCCCTAATGACAAGCATTAAGCATGGCACAGTAGTAGCAACATCAATCTTAGAACATAGTGGATACTAGGGATCAATCCCCACCAAACTAACTCGATTACATGATAGATCTTAGCCAACCCATCACCATCCACCAAGCCTACGATGAGATTACTCACGAACGGTGAAGAGCGTCATGGAATTGGTGATGAAGGAAGGTTGGTGATGACGATGGCGACGATCTCCCCTCTCCGGAGCCCAGAACGGACTCCTGATCTGCCCTCCAGAGCAAGAACGGGTGGTGGCGGCACCTCCGTATCGTAAAACGTGATGAACTCTTCTCCTGGATTTATTTCCGACGAAAGGGACTAAATAGAGCTAGAGTTGGAGGCGGTGGAGCTCTGAGGGCCCCACAAGCCTGCTAGGCGCGGCCAGGGGGCGCACCTGGTGGGCTTGTGGGCTCCTCCCTCCACACCTCCGGTTGATTCTCGCGCAAGTATTTTTTATATATTCCACAAAAAATCCTCGTAAATTTCCAGGTCATTCCGAGAACTTTTATTTCTGTGCAAAAACAACACCATGGCAATTCTGCTGAAAACAGCGTTGGTCCGGGTTAGTTCCATTCAAATCATGCAAATTAGAGTCCAAAACAAGGGCAAAAGAGTTTGGAAAAGTAGATACGACGGAAGCGTATCAACTCGCCCAAGCTTAAAGCCTTGCTTGTCCTCAAGCAATTCAGTTGACAAACTGAAAGAGACAAAAGAAAAACTTTTACGAACTCTGTTTGATCTTGTTGTTGTCATTATGTCTAACTCATATTCAGATTTTCAGCAAGATCATAAGCTAACCACATATGCAATGACATTTAGGTCTCATGGCAAACTCATATCAATGGCATAATCAACTAGCGAGCAATAATAATAAGTTTCAAACGTCAACACTTTGGTCAAAACAATCATGAAGCAATATGAACAGACGGTATCTCACTAGCTCTTTCTGAGACCGCAAAACATAAATGCAGAGCACCTTCAAAGACCAAGGGCTTACTGAACATTGTAATTCATGGCAAAGAAGATCCAGTCACAGTCATACTCAATAACAATTAAAAGCAAAGCATAGAAATGACAAAGGTGCTCTCTAATTGGTGCTTTTATAAGGAGAGGATGACTCAACATAAACATAAATAGACAGGCCCTTCGCAGAGGGAAGCATTGATTTGCAGAGGGGCCAGAGCTCAAGCTTTTAAAACAAAGATAAATAATTTTGGGTGGCATGCTTTCATTGTCAACGCAATGACCAAGAGTTTTCACCATCTTCCATGCTACACATACTATAGGCGGTTCCCAAACAGAAAAGTAAAGTTTTGACTCCCCCACCACCGATCAATCACACTCCACGACTAGCCAAATACTCGGGTGCCGTCTATACCAACAACAATCCAGAGGGAGTTTTGTTTGTAATTATCTTGTCGATTTGAGCATGGAACAGGGCATTCCAATTACCGGCCCCTTTCTCATAAATGATAGTGAATAAACAAATATCGAGGATAACACGCCTAGCATGGAAGATACTGATCGCCCCTTGTCACCACATGAGCGGTTCGGGCATGCAAAATAGATTATTACTTGAAGGTTTAGAGAGTGGCACATGCAAATTTACTTGGAACGGCAGGTAGATACCGCATATAGGTAGGTATGGTGGACTCATATGGAACAACTTTGGGTTTATGGAAGTGGATGCACAAGCAGTATTCCCGCTTAGTACAAGTGAAGGCTAGCAAAAGGCTGGGAAGCGACCAACTAGAGAGCAACAACAGTCATCAAAACGCATTGAAATTAACCAACATTGAGTGCAAGCATGAGTAGGACATAAATCACCATGAAAATGAATATCATAGAGGCTATGTTGATTTTGTTTCAATGACATGCGTAAACATGCGCCAAGTCAAGCCACTTGAATCATTCGAAGGAGGATACCATCCTATCATACTACATCATAATCATCTAGAAATTCATGTTGGCATCCAAGACAAACAATTATAAGCTCCTAGCTAATTAAGCATGCATCAGAAACTATGATCTCTAAGTTGTCATTGCAAACATGTTTCTCTCACAACAAAGCTGAATTAGGAACGATGAGCTAGTCATATTTACAAAAACAAAATAGATCGAGTTCATACCAACTTTTGCAGGCTCAGTCACTTCATGATATATCATCATTATTGCCTTTCACTTGCACGACCGAATGATGTGAACAATAATAAGAGTGCTCGTAAATTGGACTAAGCTCGAATCTGCAAGCAAACACAAAGGAGAAGACAAAGTAATATGGCTCTTTGACAGACAAACAAATATGCATGCGAGAGCCACTAAACATTGTAACCATGATCTTCTACCTTGACCCAAAGAAAAAGAAACCTATTTACACAGGAAAGCTCCCAACAAGCAAAAGAAGAACGAGAAATGTTTTTGGGTTTTCTCAAAACTAGACAAACACACGAGAAGAAAGCAAGAAAAAGAAATAAACTAGCATGGATGATACAGTGGCAAAGTGTGAACACCGACTATCACAGTGAAAGTGTGAGCATGAATATAAAGTCGATGAGAAACACGTACTCCCGCACGCTTAGGCTTTTGGCCTAAGTTGGTCTACTCCCATGGATGGTCTGGGCAATACCCAAAATCATAATGGGGGTTGTACGGGAGCGCTGCAGCTACCGCCTGAATAGCTGCCTCACGGAGGCGAGCGGCCTTTGCCTCCCTCTCATACTCCTCTTCCTCTCCTCTTGTTATGTAATATCTTTGTTTTACCTGAAAGTCAAAGAAGGCAGGAGCAGGAAGGGTAATATGGATAACACGTTGTCGGTTAAATATTAACCGGTATAGGAGGGATTCATTATCCCTCTTCAGGAACTGATAGCTTGTCAGAGCGGCGCGATCAAGGAAAGATGTATGGAGCGGGGGATCTCCTTCGCGGATGGGTACTCCAAGAAAATTTTCTATGCGAGTGGCATAGATCCCACCAAAGAAATCCCCTTCATTAGCATTATTATTCAGCCTCCTTGCTATTATAGCTCCCATGTTGAAACTTCTATCACCCATTACTGCGCTCTTAAGAATACTAAGGTCTGGTGCGCAGAGGTGACAATGCTCGATCTTTCCGTTAATGCATCTACCGATGAAGAGGGCAAAGTAATGCAAGGCAGGAAAATGAATGCTCCCCATGGCAGCCTACGTAATATCTCTAGTTTCTCCAACAGTTCTACTAGAGAAAAAATCCCTAACCGAAGATTTAGGAGGATCATTGAGACTAGCCCAATCAGGTATCTTGCAAATTCTGTTGAAATCCTCTAAATCCATGGTATACGATTTGTCATAGAGATCAAAGAGTACATATGTGTCACGGCCAGCTGAAAATTTGAATCTACGAACAAAAGAGGCGGTGAGAGTAGTGTACTGTTCACATTTATCGGAGATGAATTCTTCAAGTCCAACAATGTGAACAAGTGTATCAAACTCGTCTTTGAAACATGCATTAATCATAAATTCATCAGAAGTCCATTCACATGGTTGTACCTGTGCGTTCCTCGGTTGGTAAGGATCGGGCTCCCGAATCGCGAGACGGGGACCCCTCTTGCTTGAGGAACCACCATGATAGTTTCTCCTGAACATCTTCCTTTTCTGAAATTTTCAGTGACTCAAAGCAAAAGTGAACAAGGCTCAACTAAACTCATAGCAACTACTCCTACAAGTGCCTAGAGGCCATATCATGCATCAAAACTACTTGGGACCAGCTAAAATTAGCATGCAAAGCTCAAGAACAGGGTCACCAAGGCAGCAAAAATACACAACGAATAAGGCACTAGAGCAAAAACTAATTGGACCAATGGAGGAGTCACATACCAAGGAGCAATTTCCCCAAAACAGTTTGGTGAATGGGGCTTTGTACAAGGAGATCGAAAATCGTAGCAAGAAGAGCAAGAACACGGGTTTGAGTTGTAGAATGAATTTTTTTGGAAGTAGGAGAAGGAGATGGGAGCTGGAATAAGTGGAGGGGGGACACGTGGGCCCCACAAGCCTGGTAGGCGCGGCCAGGGGATTCCCGCGCCTCCAGGGCTTGTGGCCCACTGGTGCACTCCCCTCACTAGCTCTCCGTCTCAAAAAAATTCAAAAATTCCAGAAAAAATCATACTTGATTTTCACGTCTTTCGGAGAACTTTTATTTTCGGGACACTTTTCTACGGGATGCAAAAAACAGAAAACAAGAGACACTAAAGCTAAGTCTTTCATTTTTCTTATAAGCTACCGAAGGTAAAGGTTTGGAACAGAGGGTTGTGACTCTCAGATTCATCCATCTCATGGTCATCAAAAAGAAATCCGTCAATGAGGTTGATCAAGTCTCGTTGACAAACTTTTTTCGAATCGCGAAAAAAACCGGAGAATTTTCAAATAGTCACTAGGTTACCTCAATGGGGATGTGCATATCCCCAACAAGCAAATCATACTTCATCTTAACAGTAGGTATAGGGCATTCAAAGCTCCCAATAAGAATCGATGAAGTTTTTTCAATAGCATTGATGCAATGTACCCGATATTGTTTCTTTGGAAAATGCATCGTATGACCATTACCATTGACATGGAAAGTGACATTGCCTTTGTTGCAATCAATAACAGCCCCTACAGTGTTTAAAAAGGGTCTTCCAAGGATGACCGCCATGGCATCATCCTCGGGAATATCTAGGATAACAAAGTTCGTTAAGATAGTAACGTTAGCAAACACAACAGGAACATCCTCGCAAATGCCGATAGGAAAAGCAGTTGATTTGTTGGCCATTTGCAGAGAGATTTCAGTGGGTGTCAACTTATCCAGTTCAAGTCTACGATAAAGAGAGAGAGGCATAACACTAACACCGGCTCCAAGGTCGCATAAAGCAGTTCTAACGTAGTTTCCTTTAATGGAGCAAGGTATAGTGGGCACTCCGGGATCACCTAGTTTCTTAGGAGTTCCACCCTTGAAGGTATAATTAGCGAGCATGGTGGAAATCTCAACCTCGGGTGTCCTCCTCTTATTACTCACAATATCTTTCATGTACTAGCCATAGGAAGACATTTTGAGCATATCTGTCAAACGCATTTGCAGAAAGACAGGTCTAATCATTTCAACAAATCGCTCAAAATCCTCATCATCCTTTTTCTTGGATGGTTTGGGAGGAAAGGGCATGGGTGTCTGAACCCATGGTTCCCTTCCTTTACCATGCTTCCTAGGAATGAAGTCGTTCTTATCGTATCTCCTATTCTTAGGATGTGGGTTATCAAGATCAACAGGTTCAATCTCCACATCCTTATCATTGCTAGGTTGAGCATCAACATGAACATTACTATCGATATTATCATTAGGCTCATGTTCATCACCAGATTGTGTATCGTCATCAGAAACAGAGACATCGTTTGGATTCTTGGGTGTAACTGCAATAGGGTTGCTAGCATGCAAGTTCATATCATATTTCTTCTTCTTCCTAGGATGACTAGGTGCATCAGTGCTAACTCCCTGAGAATCTTGTTCAATTCTCTTAGGATGACCCGCAGGATACAAAGGTTCCTGGGTCATTCTACCGCTTCTAGTGACGACTCTGACAGAATTGTCATTCAACTCATTGAGCAAGTCATTTTGAGCCTTAAGTACTTGTTCTACTTGAGTAGTAACCATAGATGCATGTTTACTCAACAGCTTAAGATCATTGACGTTTCTGTCCACACAAGCACTTAAATGACTAAGCATACGAGCATTCTGTTCCAATTGTCTGCTAACATAATCATTGAAACTTTGTTGTTTGGCAACAAAGTTATCAAATTCATCCAGGCATAAGCTAGCAGGTTTATCAAAAGGAATGTCACTCTCATTGGATCTATGAAGAGAATTTACCTCTACTACCTGTATCAGGATATCAAGACCATGGATATCTTCGATAGGTGGTAGATTTTTGACATCTTCAGATTTAATGCCTTTCTCTTTCAGATTTCTTAGCTTCTTGCATATCTTCAGTACTGAGGAATATAATACCTCTTTTCTTCAGAGTTGGCTTCAGAGGTGGTTCAGGAATAGTCCAAGCATTCTCATTGCACAAGATAATATTCAATAGGATCTCAGCTTGTTCCACAGTTCATTCCCTAAAAACACAACCCGCACAACTATCTAGGTGGTCCTTAGAAGCATCTCTTAGTCCATTATAGAAGATATCAAGTATTCCATTCTTCTCAAGAGGGTGATCAGGCAAAGCATTTAGTAGCTGGACAAGCCTCCCCCAAGCTTGTGGAAGACGCTCTTCTTCAACTTGCGCAAAGTTGTATATTTCGTGCAAGGCAGCTTGCTTCTTATGGACAGGGAAATATTTTTCAGAGAAGTAGTAGATCATATCCTGGGGACTACGCACACAACCAGGATCAAGAGAAGTGAACCAAGTCTTAGCATCATCCTTTAGCAATAAAGGAAACAGCTTAAGGATATAGTAGTGGCGGATCTTTTCCTCACTCGTGAATAGGGTGGCTATATTGTGCAGCTTAGTAATATGTGCTACAACCGTTTTAGACTCATAATTGTGAAAAGGATCAGATTCGACCAGAGTGATTAACTCAGGTTCGACAGAGAATTCATAATCCTTATCGGTCACAAAGATAGGCGAAGTAGGAAACTTCGGGTCGTATTTCATCCTAGCGTTCAAAGATTTTTCTTTCCACTCGCGCAGTAATTTCTCAAGATCATAGCTATCCTTACAAGAAAGAAAGTCCTCAGCTATCTCTCCCTCCATAACATAACCCTCAGGCATATCAGGCAATTCATATCTAGGAGAGATAGTTCTAACAGGCGAAATAGCAGGTTCTACTTCAAAAATCTCAGCAGTTTCAGAAGTATCATTGATACGTCCATTTTGCATCATGCTTTCATGTTGATATTTATCGCTTCTTGGGCTGTTATTTCACTTCACGGTACAATCCTTATGCCTTTTCTCTCTTATTTTGCAAGGTTTACATGAAGAGGGAGAATGCCGACAGCTGGAATTCTCGCATGAAAAAGGAGCAAGTTTGAGATGCCTATTCAGCACAACTCCAAAAGCCGTGAAAATCAACGTGGATTTTTTTGGGATTTATAAAAAATACTGGGCCGAAGAAGTGTCGGAGGGGCGCTAGCAGGGGGGCACAAGCCTGCTAGGCGTGGCCACCCCCTGGCCGCGCCTAGGGGGCTTGTGGGCTCCCAACTGGCCCTCTGGCTCCCCCCTTTTGCTACAAGAAGGGTTTCGGTCTGGAAAAAAAATCAAGAGGAGGCTTTACGGAGGATTCGCCGCCGCCACGAGGCGGAACTTGAGCAGAACCAATCTAGGGCTCCGGCAGGATGATCCTGCCGAGGAAACTTCCCTCCCAGAGGGGGAAATCGTTACCATTGTCATCACGAACACACCTCTCATCGGAGGGGACTCATCACCATCAACACCATCTCATCTCCAAACCCTATTTCATCACTTGTAACTAATCTTCGTCTCGCGACTCCGATTGGTACTTGTAAGGTTGCTAGTAGTGTTAGTTACTCTTTGTAGTTGATGCAAGTTGGATTACTTGGTGGAAGAGATTATGTTCAGATCCTTGATGCTCCTCATTACCTCTCTGGTCATGAATATGATTATTCTTTGTGAGTAGTTACTTTTGTTCCTGAGGACATGGGATAAGTCATGCTAATAGTAGTCATGTGAATTTGGTATTCGTTCGATATTTTGATGTGTTGTATGTTGTTTTTCCTCTAGTGGTGTTATGTGAACGTCGACTTCATAAAACTTCACCATTATTTGGGCCTAGAGGAAGGCATTGGAAGTAGTAAGTAGATGATGGGTTGCTAGAGTAACAGAAGGGGCTAATTTGGATCCACTAGTTTAATGCTATGGTTAGACTTTGTCTTAATTCTTCTTTCGTAGTTGCGGATGCTTGCGAGAGGGGTTAATCATAAGTGGGATGCTTGTCCAAGTAAGGGCGGTACCCAAGCGCCGGTCCACCCACATATCAAACTATCAAAGTAACAAACGTGAATCATATGAACATGATGAAAACTAGCATGACAGAAATTCCGGTGTGTCCTCGGGAGCGTTTTACCTCCTATAAGACTTTGTACAGGCTTGTCCCTTACTACAAAAGGGATTGGTCCACTTTCCTGCACCGTTGCTACTTTTGTTACTTGCTACTTGCTACGAATCATCTCACAACACAACTACTTGTTACCGATAATTTTAGTGGTTGCAGATTTTACCTTGCTGAAAACCACTTGTCAGATCCTTCTGCTCCTCATTGGGTTCGACACTCTTACTTATCGAAAGTACTACGATAGATCCCCTATACTTGTGGGTCATCAAGACTCTTTTCTGGCACCGTTGCCGGGGAGTGAAGCGCCTTTGGTAGGTGGAACTTGGTAAGCAAACATTCATATAGTGTGCTGAAATTTATTGTCACTTGTCACTATGGAAACTAATCCTTTGACACTACTGGAATCAGAGAATTTGCCATCTGCCGGGTCTTTGCCGTCTGCTGGCTGATGGCAAAGAAGTTCTTTGCCGTCAGCTACCAAAAAATTGATGGCAAAGATCTGACATATGGCAAAGAAGTGCTTTGCCATGAGTCGCTTCTTTGCCGTCAGCTAGCGGACGGCAAAGACGGACCAAGCTGATGGCAAAGACATGGCTGGCGGCAAAGATGACCCATGCAGACGGCAAAGAAAAATCGCCGTTGTAGCCATTACGTTTGCCATCTGCCGGCTCTTTGCTGTCCGCCAAAAGCTCTTTTGCCGTCTGCCTGGGAGCACAGCGGACGGCAAAGACATCAACCCACTAACGGCTGCCCATTGTAACGCTCCAACCCCACCTCGTTGTTTCAAAAAAAAACCCCACCTCGTCGCCCTCCTCCCGCACGCTCCCTCCCCCATCCAGCTTGCGCCCACCGGCCGGCGCCTCCCCGCCCTCCCCACCGGCCGGCACCTCCCCGACCTCCCCGCCCTCCCCACCGTCGCCACCTTCTCCCCCACCGTCTGGCGCCTCCCCGCCCTCCCCATCGTCGCCAGCCCCCTCCCCATCGGCTCCCCCTGCAGGCCGCACCTCTCCTCCGATCCGGCCACGCCGTCAGGAGCACGAGCAGCCCCCCTGACGCTCCTCCTCGCCCCGGATGCCCTGGAGCCTCGTCGCCACCCCCCTCCGTCGCCCGCACCCTCCTCCGCCGCCCCATCCCGCCGGCGACTTTGCCACCTAGCCGGTAATCACGTGCTCCTGCCACATGTATTTACAGTGTTCCTCTGTTGCTGATTTCATTTCCAGCTGCTTCAACAAACTATGCACAACATCAGATACATATGCACATCTTCTTTACATGAAAAGGTAGGTTGGTAGCGGTAATACAATATAGTATACACCCTGCACACCAAAATGGAAACTTGGCAGGGAGAGAAACTTTCACATCGGTGATTCACCCATGAAACCCAGATCCGCAACTTCCTGGGTTCATGGTACTCAAGCAGTCTAAACCTCCAAATGGGAGCACCGGACATGCCAAAACTCACATAAGTCAATCATTTAGCATGAAGAAGGTCACCAGCATTCTTGTAGATCCTCCCCATTATGCTTCTTTACTGTACCAGTTCCTGATTATCACAAAATCCTATCATCACTTCTGTTTCGTACAAACAAACCCTATACATCACTTTGATTGCTCCGAGGGCTGCCGTCATGTTCAATTGCACTGCTTGTACCATTATCCACATGTCAGGTTCCTTCATTTGCTCTTCTGTATGATATATATCAGGCACCAGAATTAGAAAACAACAGGTATGATTGTTTCTTTAAAATCAAACAAACAGAAGCTAGCCTTGATGGATGAAGAATTAAAGATATCCAGAAAACTAATTTCCATTTAAGAAAAATACTGAAGCAGGAATGCTCTAGCCAAACCATCGTAGATCACGATGATAAACCAAAAGTTGAATGTGTTAATGCCAGTAAGAACTACTCCCTCCATTCCTAAATATAAGTCTTTTAGAGATTCTAATATGGACTACATACAGAGCAAAATGAGTGAAACTACACTCTAAAATACATCTATATTCATCTGTATGTAGTTCATATTTAAATCTCTAAAAGGACACATATATAGGAACGGAGGGAGTACAATGTTGATGTCCCATTAAAGATAATACTAACATATGTGCAGAATTTTGCAGATGAAAATATATGAAACGTTCTTCAACTTACTCTACTTTTCCTTTTTATCTAAAAAATGTTACCCCTAAGAGTGTTTTTGATATACACTAGTGTCAAAAATATTCTTATATTATGGGACAGAGGGAGTAGTTAGTAGGATGTGCTTGCCAGATGTTCATACTGACTGTTATTAACTTGCCGTATAGCTTAAGTTCATTCAGAAATATCAAAGAAAATGCAAGCCTTTATAATAACAAGACTGAACTAAAATAGAGAACTGCTCTAATCTGACATATTAGTCAATCTAAACTAACATTAAACATTATTAAAAGAAAGCATCAGCCTGTATAAGAATCAATGTTCAGTTTTCGACAGATAAAACTTAGAAAACACTAACAAGAGCAAAAACACCCAGAATATGACAAGAAACCCAGTAATATGTACCATCATAGGGTCTGAAAGTATAGCATATGCTTTCCCAATAATTTTGAACAAATAATCAGCGTCTCTGCGGATCGCATGCACAATTTCGCTCCATACTGTGTCATAACTAATGTTAGTGAACAGAAGGAAATAGAAGGAAAATTACCTCGTCGCCCTCCTCCCGCACGCTCCCTCCCCCATCCAGCTTGCGCCCACCGGCCGGCGCCTCCCCGCCCTCCCCACCGGCCGCCGCCTCCCCGCCCTCCCCACCGGCCGGCACCTCCCCGCCCTCCCCGCCCTCCCCACCGTCGCCACCTCCTCCCCCACCGGCCGGCGCCTCCCCACCCTCCCCCACCGGTCGGTGCCTCCCCGCCCTCCCCATCGTCGCCACCCCCCCTCCCCATCGGCTCCCCCCTGCAGGCCGCACCTCTCCTCCGATCCGGCCATGCCGTCAGGAGCACGAGCAGCCCCCCTGACGCTCCTCCTCGCCCCGGACGCCCTGGAGCCTCGCCCGCACCCTCCTCCGTCGCCCGCACCCTCCTCCGCCGCCCCATCCCGCCGGCGACTTCGCCACCTAGCCGGAGCAGCCACCTCCCCGGAGGAACTCCTCTCCCCTGCCAGCAAAAACCGTGAGATTCATCTGTATATGCTACAGATCAATTGAGAAATATGTATTCTCTTCCTAGAATGAGTATATGCTACAGATCAATTTAAGTATCAAGCATAGTATATATGTTTGTTCAGTTTTCTAGAATGAGTATATGTTTGTTCAGTTTTTTCTAGAAAATAGAGAGCGAGAGTCTTGAAGAAAAGAAAAGAACGCTCGCTGCGTTCACGACATTGAGTCGCTAGGCACTTCTCTGTTTTAGAACAACTAGGCACCTCCTAATCTGTATGAAAGAGCAAGTCTAATTCCTATGTTGCCCAGATTATTTAGTTATACGTGCTAAAAGGATGTAGTGTTTTCTTTTGGAAAAAGAAGACGGAAGACGCGTACAAGCATGTACGTATAGACAATGATACAGAGACTTTAGATTACGCTTTTAGTGTGTGTGAGTTCAGATTAGCTAGAGTTGCACGACTAAGACGTGTAAAAAGAATACAACATTTTGGAAAGATAAGACCAAAGACGTGTACTGGGGTATCTAGGAGATTGTATTTTGCGGGTGAGTATATTGGAGACTTATGAGAAGACCAAAGACATTTAGTTTACTAGAGTACGTATCTAGGAGCAGGATAGTTGCATCCATGAATGGAAGTGGCCCCTCTCCCATGTTATGTAAACATGCATGAAACGAGCTCAGATGACTAGGCTGTACGAAGTTAAAAAAATCTAGCAGTATGCAGTATGCATGATAGAGATTTTGAGCAACACAAAGGAAGAAAAGAAAGAAAAAAACTAATCAACGTGGACAATGTATATTTATTTTTGTTGACAAAAGGCAATACAAGATCTTTTCCAAACTATTTATTGTAACAACATGCATAGAAAAGCTTAGATATATATATCAACATGTGCAAGTATGGCAATTGAAAGTAAATGGCAAACCTCAGGTTAATTGGAGCTATAGTACATTCGAAAGAATAAGAAAACGGTGTATAAGACATGCATATCATCATGCAAGAAAAATTGGTGTTCGATGCCTACCTGCTACACATGTAAAATCGCTTATATCATGTGAATTAAGGAAGCAAAACTCCATTTTGGTTGCAAAGAGCAGAAGTTGGAAGCAAAATATCATGTGAACTATGTAGCCAGTTCTTTCAGTTATGTTAAAAATATCTAAACCAATCCCACAAAACATGGATGGTAATAAAGGGAAAATCAAGAGGTTACTAAGTGTGAGTAAATGTTTCTTGCAAGTTATCTATGAACTTTATCTGATAATTACATTCTCGGGTATGAAACGAACAGTGAAGATTTGTCACTCTATAGTTAAAGATGTTTCAATGGCAGAGATTGATTACCATATTGTTTTATATCTATTATACATTACTATAAGGTAGAAGGAAAATATACGGCCAGATACATCTATCCTTTTTTTTGCAAGGGCCATGTGTCTAGACATAGAATAAGGAACGGTAGATATTAATCAACATGGTTGCACATGCAAGGTAGACACGATGAAGTACGCTGCAAGACTAGAGTAATTTAGTTAGAGTCCTACACGCACAGTCAACTAATCCTATTCTAACAAAAGATTTATTTTAAGAGATAAACTAATACGTAATCGGTGTCACAGCAAGCCAAATTAATTAGGAGTCGTTTCGTTTAACTAGAGTCATATAAGATATCGAAAAATCAACTGGAGCCCAACATGCATATACAAATCGAATCGAACTCAGCTTCAGTTAAAACTAATTCCTGAGCAGTATCACGGCAAGCCTAGACTATTTTTGTTTTTAAATGGAGTAATATATTTGGAGTCTTAGATGCATACACACAATACTCTATTTTGTGAGAGAGAAAAGTAATAATACCTTACCGGTGTCGGTCATTAATACATGTGACTGCTGAACATGCTACATTATTAAAAATTATTATATACATCTCCTCTTCCCCCACAAACAAAAAATTATACATCTCCTTTTCAGATGTTTATCCATGATGTAGGAAAAAAAGGTTCGAAGCTATAGATTTTCTATCCCGTTTGATCATGGTCATGTTACATGATTATGGTGCAGTCCATCCACCGTAGACATGTATCATCATCGTCACGTAAAAGACTTGGACGCAGCAGGCAACAAATCATCGTGACGTACATATATGTAGTAGTACATGTCTAGGAGTTACAAAAACGGAGAGTGAAGTCCCAGGTCCTTCTATTTATTTATTTTGCGGGAAGTTGAATCCAAGTTCGAGAGGTATATGGAGTAGTGCTAAAAAAAGGAAAACATCCACACCAGATGCACAGCCCAACCCACCATCGAGGATTCACGATTTACGGAAGTCAACCCAAAGCATTGTATGCAGCTATATTTCTGTCCTTTTGGAGTCCGCCAAACAAACATGCACCCTACCAAAGATTTGGGGAATGGAAAATTATAGCGAAATACACAGTGCCACAAAGTTAACTTTACATAAGAACATGAGGACACATAAACGGTAGTCAAGGGGTCCCATAGCGGAATGTTTTATAGGTAACCTCGACCCCGACCCCCGACCCCTGACAACACTCACCCTCGACCCCCGACCCCCGACGCCACTGACCCCCGACCCCCGACGCCCGCCCGCACTGACCCTCGACCCCCGACCCCCGACCCCCGATAACACTCACCCTCGACCCCCGACCCCCTACCCCGACCCCCGACGCCACTGACCCCCAACCCCCGAGCCCCGACACCTCTTTGGCATCTTGTTGACCGAAAATACCCTAATCCCCGACGCCAGTGACCTTCGACCCCCGATTACACTCACCCACATAGTTATGAGTTAGGTCATATAGTTATGTTAATTATAAAAACATCATATTTGTGTTGATCGGGTGAATTTCAATGTGCAGTTGTTCGACGACCTTCACGTGCGTTGGACAAGCTCCGCCCTTGCGTTTGTTGGTGAGCACAAATGACTTCTCCTCCTACCCCCTTAATTTGCTCTGTCCCGGTCTTCGTGCCGATGAAACTTGCTAGCTATAGGTTTCTTCAATCATGAGTATGCGTGACCTGTATGCGTCTCCCATTCGAAAGGGCGACATCTATAAATATGCATTTATTTGCATATTTATAACCGCCATCCTTTCGAATTGTCCAACATTATCCATGGACAGCCCGAGTATGTGTAGATTGGGTTTGTTTTCCCGTATGCTGTGCTCCGGATCCAATGCGGAATTTCGTCAGTGCCTCCCCTGTTGTTCTCCGGGTACACATCCTCTCCGCTTATTGCCGAGACGTGTATCAGGAGAACAGCGGGGAGGTGCTGTCGAAATTTTGCGTCGCCTCTGGAGCAGAGCATGGGAAAACGAACCCAGTCTACACATACTCGGGTGGGATTAGGACCTATTAGCGTGTAGGTTGCATGGACGTAATAAAACTGACAAACTTGATTAGCGTATGAATATAGATGATGAATTATATATTTATTCCTTGTGCCCCCATAGGTAGCTAGGCAACATGAGTGATCGTGCTTGGATGTACACTGGTCAGCCTAGTCAGAAAGACATGACCCATGAATGGTTAACAAAAACCAGGGGGTTTGTGAGAGCCGCATTTGCAAATGGCCAGCATAAAACATGGTGCCCCTGTCCCAACTGTGACAACTGGAAAAAGCAGACATAGTTTGAAATGGGTAAACACCTGCAGAAGTGGGGTTTTACGCCTAATTATACGGTGTGGACTTTTCATGGTGAGTCTGACCAACGTGCCAGATCTGAGGTGATTCATCGTCGCACCGACGAGCATGGTACCGGGATTGAAGACATGGTGCAAGACTTTGATGATGCTCGTGATTCGGACGATGAGATGGAGGAATCTGCAAAGGCCTTCTATGAAATGCTGGAGTCTTCAAAACGTCCTCTCCATGAGCAGACTGAGCTTTGTCAGCTGGATGCCATCGCGCAAGTAATGGCTCTGAAGGCTCAATTCAACCTAGGCAGAGAATGCTACGATGCGATGATGACGATATTTGGACGCTTTCTACCCAAAGGCCATGTACTGCCTGCAAACCTGTACCAGTCAGAGAAAATCCTCCGTGTACTTAAGATGCCCTATGAGAAGATACATGCCTGTGAGAATGGATGTGTCTTATTTAGGCTTGAGTATGCGGCCTTGAACTATTGCCCCATTTGCAATTCTTCCAGGTATATTGTGGTAGACAACGGCATGGGTGAGAAGAATCAGACCAAAATCCCCATTAGTGTTCTTCGATATGTGCCAATCGTACCAAGACTTCAACGTCTTTTCATGGTCGAAGAGACGGCCAGACAGATGACATGGCACAAATTGGGCAAAAGAACCGAACTAGATGCGGATGGGAACAAGATGCTTGTACACACTTCAGATGGTTTTGCGTGGAGGCACTTTGATGCATTACATAAGGATAAATCAGAAGATCCAAGGCAACCTAGAGTTGACATCAGCACGGATGGGTTCAATGTGTATGGTATGACGGCAGCACAATACAGTTGTTGGCCTGTATTTGTCATTCGACTAAATTTGCCACCCGGAGAGATTATGAAAAGAAAGAACATTTTCCTGACGTTGATAATTCCAGGGCCCAACTATCCGGGGAAGAATATGAATGTGTACATGCAGCCGCTTAAGGATGAGTTGCAAGAAGCCTGGGATAATGGGATCAAGACCTACGACGCGGCTACCAATTTTTTTTTCAAAATGCATGTGTGGTACATGTACTCAGCGCATGATTATCCGGCGTTTGCGCTATTCGCTGGCTGGTGTGTGCATGGAAGGTTCCCGTGCACCACATGCAAGGCAGCTCTTCAGTTCCGTTGGATGCAGGCTGGTCGCAAGTATTCTTGCTTCGACATGCATAGACAATTCCTGGATCCTGACCATAAGTTCAGAAAAGACAAGAAGAATTTCATCAAAGGTAGAGTTTTCAAAAACACTGCACCACCTGCGTTGACAGGCCAACAGACCCTTGATCAGTCAAACGCTCTCGAGCCTGATCCTTTGCGTCCAGGATACTTCAAAGGGTATAATACGGAACACGCCTGGACTCACAACTCAGGTTTATGGGATCTCCCTTACTTCAAAGACCTCCTTTGCCCACACAACATTGACGTGATGCACACTGAAAAGAATATTGCAGAGGCCATTTTTGGTACATTGTTCGGCATAGAGGGGAAGTCAAAAGATAATCCTAAGGCTAGAATCGACCTGGAGGCTCTATGTGATAGACCGTTGCAAAACTTGCGACAACGGAAAGGAAAGCAAAGCATAGCGAAGCCAAAGGCATGGTTCAATCTTGAAAGGCCAGCTATGAGGGAAATGCTATTGTGGGTGAAAATGCGGTTGATGTTCCCCGATGGGTATGCTGCGAATCTAAAGAGGGGAGCGAGTCTTGAGAAATTGAAAATATTTGGGCTCAAGAGTCATGATTGGCCCATATGGATTGAGCGGGTAATGCCGGTGATGTTGCGTGGCTTTATCCCTGAGGATGAATGGCTAGTACTGGCAGAGCTGAGCTATTTCTTCTGTTCTCTTTGTGCGAAGGAACTATCGCCTGGCGTGCTAGATGAAATGGAAGAGTTGGCGCCGGAGTTGGTCTGCAAATTAGAAAAGATCTTTCCACCGGGCTTCTTTAATCCAATGCAACATTTGATTTTGCATCTCCCGACCGAGGCAAGAATGGGGGGGCCCGTTCAAAATCGATGGTGCTACTCAACTGAGAGGATGCAGAAGACGCTTCGAGCTAAGTGTAAAAATAAACGTAGAATTGAAGCATCGATGGCCGAGGCATTCATTACTGAGGAGGCGGCAAACTTCGTGACAGGACACTACGAAGCCAAAAATCATCATTTGCATAACCCGAAGCCTCGGTACAATGATGGCGACCGAGAAAAAGTTCGATCCAACTTCAGCCTATTCAAAGTTAAACTCACACAATCCGGTGCTTCGAAAGGGAAATCGTTGGATGTCGAAGAATGGCGGACCATTTCATTGTATATCTTCACCAACCTAACAGAAGTGCGGCCGTACATCGAGTAAGTTCTCGGTAATTTATTGTTCCGCAACTTCTAATTGCTTTGAACTACTCTTATTCCCGGATATTTGATATAGTCGATACGTTGCCGAATTCTCGGATGGAGCGGTCATCGAAAAGGATTCCGTCGAAGAGTATGAGCTTCTCGCAAAGCATGAAGGCGACTATCCTGGTTTCATCTCTTGGTTCAAACAAAGGGTAATTAATTACCATTAAGGGCCCATTTGATTTATTGGTCTAATTTGCGGCTAATGCATCCATTCTTTCGTATTTAACTTGTAGGATGATGCAGAGTCTATGGACGCCGAGTTGAGACAAGTTGCTAATGGTTTTGACTATAAGGTCCGTTCATTTGACAAATACAACATCAACGGGTATCACTTTCGTACCTTTGGCAAAGAGCTATCTATGCCCGACCTAAAGACTACAAATTGTTCTGTCTCTGCTATCGGCGAAGGAGGCACCGAGTATTATGGAAGAGTTGAAGCAATTTATGAACTTCTATTCTATGGTGAAAACCCACCGACCGTCGTAGTCTTCAAATGTTATTGGTTTGAGCCGAGGGAGACTAGAAGGACTCATGAACATATAGGACTAGTCGAAATCAACCAAAACACCCACTTAGATGTTCCCGATGTCTATATTACAGCTCAATAGGCAACACAAGTTTTCTATCTACCGTGGGCCTGCCAAACTGATCCAAATCTCAAAGGTCGGGATGTCGTTGATGAAGTGCCACCACATTTTAGACCACCTACCCTCAATGAAGAGGATTACGAACCTCACATTAACCCAGACACATATGAAGGAGAATTCTTCCAAGAAACACGTATGTCCAAGAAACGTTTCAAGAACCGCTCTACTTCACCCCAGAACATTGAAGTAGACAGCGACAGTGAATCCGTCTTAACCCCTGAGCCCGAACAGGAAGAGCTGGAAGAAGAAGAGGTTACTGCTGCGGATGACCTGTCACTTCTTGACCTATTACATAATGGTGGCCTTCCACATGTTCTTCTAGATAGTGATGATGATGATGCATTTATTGATGATAGTGATGATCATGATGCATTTATTGACCCCGAAGCATATATAGACGAGGACGATTGATATTAGTTCATGTCAGGTATGCAACTATTATACTATATATAAATTTTGAGTTCATGTTAGGTATTCAATTTTTATTAGTCATGTTGGTATTTATGTTGTACTAATTTGATTTACTCTTTGTCATGACAGGTGTTGAAAGATGGTGGGAAAGGGTCGAAAGCACGCCCTGACTGCTTCTTCGTCGGCGGGTGATGGGCTGGGTACTTCCATTCCTGCCTCGCCTCTTCGGAGAGTGTTGCTCTCTACTATGCAAGGAGCGCCCCCCGTGAGAGGAGGTCGACCACCCGCGAAGCCGAGAGGCACTAAAGGTACACGTTGTATTCATGTTGGTATTTATGTTGTATTCATGTTGTCTGCATATTGGTATTTATATACATTTTATTACTCATGTTGGTATTTATGTTGTACTAAAGGTACACGTGGCCGCGGGAGAGGTAGGGCTACACGGTCTCCGCCACAACCCCAAGCTGATTCACCTGAGCACAGGAGGACTTCTAGGGTGGATTCGTATGAGGTGGAGGCTACACGGTCTCCGGTTCACGAGCCTCGGGTCGACGAGCCTCAGGTCGACGAGCCTTCGACCCACGAGACTCGTGTCCCAGAGGCTTCCTTCCAGACGAGCACAGCAGGGATGAGGGTACGTCCCAAGAGACCCAGTGGGATACCTGGCCTGAGCCAACTGGCCATGCTGGTAGCGACGAGGAGTTGGGTGAGGGGGATACCGTCTACCAGCATTGTAGTTCGGGGCTCCCGCTCGTGCCAGCGACTCCTGAGCAGAGGTGGTCGATTAGGCCAAATGGGGACAAGTAAGTTAATTTACTCTTATTTAACCTTTTGCCTTCGCGTTTTCTCAAATATCTAATGTTTTGGCTTTAATTTGTCATACTCTAGGGGTTGGATTGTTGCCAATGGTGTCCGCAAGCCCAACAGCATCTTTGGTGTTCTTTGCCGTCAAAACTTCCCAGGGTTTGTTACGTTGCCCGGTCGGGAACGAGAGGTAGGGATGACCTGGGAGCACTACTTGGGTGCCCCGGCCCCGCCGGAGGTGGAGATCGACGGTGTTTTGTGTGACACGAGGGCGGACATGGTGATCCGAATGTTCTGGGTAATTTCTCTTTCACACAATTATAAATTAACCATAGCTATTTATTGTACTAATAGATGTTGTCTCGTTTGCAGACCTTCTATAGGTGTGAGGAGGGATACGAGGACGACGCGACAAAGGTTATCGAAACCGAATGTCGCGCCTACTTTAAAACTTTCGGCATGAGGCTCGGGTGCAGGCTGTTCGAGACTACTATTCCACCCGGCGTATTAGGATTGATAAGGCGAAGTGCTGTAATGCTAATATGGAGAAGGAGCATTACATGAAGGTAATTACATATTATTAAGGCTTTGTAGTTAGTTTCCTTGATTTGGTTCTTACGCACTCAAATTTCTTTTTATTAACTTAGGTGCCCCCGAGATGGTGTGTGGATAAGATGGATTGTTGGGAGGCCTTGGTGGATCAGTGGTGCTCCGAAACGTGGGAGACCAGCCGCAACAACGCCAAGGAGAGGCGTGGCAAAACGGTTGGCGTGCCACACCATCAAGGGAGCGTCAACTTAATCCAATTTGGCGAGAACTGGGTATGTGGTTTGCTTCATGCCTCATGCAATTCATTCTTAATGCTATCTTGAGCCCTTTACCAATACAATTTTCCGCTCTCTCTCTTTTAGGCGCGTCACAATAAGACGGAGGCGCCACAGATGTACGACCTGTATGCGATGGCCCATACTGCCTCGTACAAGAAGGTCAAGGCATTCTCTGAGTCTGACCTCGAGCATCCAGAAAACTTCACCAACATCTCCTCCCACGACAAGCTCGTGAAGTACACAGATCACGGGAAGGCAAGGAAAGGGGAGGACTTTAACCCGAGCGAGGGGCCTATTGATCCAGAGCTGGTGATGATAGCTGGCAACGGAGGCCCCATGGCTCGATCGCCATTGGAGACGGCCTTATACGTTGTCCTAGCACTCTCCGGCAGATAAAGGCACGCCAAACGAGCTCTTGTCCGGAGATAACACGTCGTCCACGGCTAGTCGAGCTCGCCATCGAGGTTAGTTTAATGGACTCAACTATCTTTCCGCATTATGTTGTGTGTTGGAACCAATATGATTACATTGCTAACAATGAGTTGTGTTGCAGGCTGCTATTTAGAAAGAGAGAGAGAGGCAATGCAGGCGGCTATGGCGGAGAAGGATAAGGAAATTAGGGAGCTGGAGGAGAGGATGACTGCATTGGTTGAGGCGGAGAGGGCACGGAATGATGCGTCTACCAGGGCCATATACGAGCTCTTCGTGGTAAGTTTCTTCTTCATGTCATTTCAAATCTTACATTTGAATGTCCATTTCATTAATAAATAAAAAGTTTGACTTGTCGAAACCAAATGTACAGTCTATGTGCGAGAAGAACGGCCAAGTCCCTCCGCCGATGCCAGTCATTAATGTGGCGGGGACGGTGAGTTTCATTTCAGTGGAGTGATCTTAAGAGTGTCCTCATGCTAACTACACATTGCCAACGATGTTTGGTGCAGAATATGTCCCGAAACGCATCGCACGACCCTTCTACAGTCGAGCCTTCTCCAGGGCAGCCTTCTCCACGTGAAACAAGCCAGAGCCACCGTGCTTCACCCTAACTTAGGTATGTTATTTCTAGTGTTTTAATAAAAAATAGCTAGACTTCCATCTAATGACATAATTAGCTTAGTTAGCTCCAAAATAGCTAGACTTCCATCTAATGACATAATTAGCTTAGTTAGCTCAAAAATAGCTAGACTTCCATCTAATGACATAATTAGCTTAGTTAGCTCCAAAATAGCTAGACTTCCATCTAATGACATAATTAGCTTACTTAGCTCAAAAATAGCTAGACTTCCATCTAATGACATAATTAGCTTAGTTAGCTCCAAAATAGCTAGGCTTCCATCTAATGACATAATTAGCTTAGTTAGCTCAAAAATAGCTAGACTTCCATCTAATGACATAATTATCTTAGTTAGCTCCAAAATAGCTAGACTTCCTTCTTCTTCCTCCTTCTTCCTCCTTCTCCTTCTCCTTCTTCTTTTCTTCTTCTTCTCCTCTTCCTTCTCCTTCTCCTCCTCCTCCTCCTCCTCCTCCTCCTCCTTCTTTTACTTATTCTTCTCTTTCTCTTCTTCTACATAGTTTAGACTCATCCAAGAAAGGCTAAATTGGCTAATTATCCTACGAAATGACATAATTAGCTTAGTTAGCTCCAAAATGGCCTATTTAATAAAAAATGACCTATACTTAGCTAATTATCCTCGAAATGACATAATTAGCTCCAAAAAGGCATTCTTAGCCAATTTAGCCCGAAGAAGGGGACAAGAGGAGAAGAAAGAGGAAAAATGAAAGGAAGGAAGAAGAAGAAGAGGAGAAGAAGACGGAGGAGAGGGAGGAGGAGAAGAAGAAGGAGAAGAAGGAGGAGAAGGAGAAGGAGCTCCTCCTTCTCCTTCTCCTTCTTCTTTTCTTCTTCTTCTCGTCTTCCTTCTCCTTCTCTTCCTCCTCCTCCTCCTCTTCCTCCTCCTTCTTTTACTTCTTCCTTTTCCTTCTTCTTCCTCCTTCTTCCTCCTTCTCCTTCTCCTTCTTATTTTCTTCTTATTCTCCTCTTCCTTCTCCTTCTCCTCCTCCTCCTCCTCCTCCTCCTTCTTTTACTTCTTCTTCTCTTTCTCTTCTTCTACGTAGCATAGACTCATCCAAGAAAGGCTAAATTGGCTAATTATCCTACGAAATGACATAATTAGCTTAGTTAGCTCCAAAATGGCCTATTTAATAAAAAATGACCTATACTTAGCTAATTATCCTCGAAATGACATAATTAGCTCCAAAAAGGCATTCTTAGCCAATTTAGCCCGAAGAAAGGGACAAGAGGAGAAGAAAGAGGAAAAATGAAAGGAAGGAAGAAGAAGAAGAGGAGAAGAAGAAGGAGGAGAGGGAGGAGGAGAAGAAGAAGGAGAAGAAGGAGGAGAAGGAGAAGGAGCTCCTCCTTCTCCTTCTCCTTCTCCTTCTTCTTTTCTTCTTCTTCTCCGCTTCCTTCTCCTTCTCCTTCTCCTCCTCCTCCTCCTCCTCCTCTTCCTCCTCCTTCTTTTACTTCTTCCTTCTCCTTCTTCTTCCTCCTTCTTCCTCCTTCTCCTTCTCCTTCTTATTTTCTTCTTATTCTCCTCTTCCTTCTCCTTCTCCTCCTCCTCCTCCTCCTCCTCCTCCTTCTTTTACTTCTTCTTCTCTTTCTCTTCTTCTACGTAGCATAGACTCATCCAAGAAAGGCTAAATAGGCTAATTATCCTACGAAATGACATAATTAGCTTAGTTAGCTCCAAAATGACCTATTTAATAAAAAATGACCTATACTTAGCTAATTATCCTCGAAATGACATAATTAGCTCCAAAAAGGCATTCTTAGCCAATTTAGCCCGAAGAAGGGGACAAGAGGAGAATAAAGAGGAAAAATGAAAGGAAGGAAGAAGAAGAAGAGGAGAAGAAGAAGGAGGAGAGGGAGCAGGAGAAGAAGAAGGAGGAGAAGGAGAAGGAGCTCCTCCTTCTCCTTCTTCTTCCTCCTTCTTCCTCCTTCTCCTTCTCCTTCTTATTCTCCTTCTCCTTCTTCTTTTCTTCTTCTTCTCCTCTTCCTTCTCCTCCTCCTCCTCCTTCTTTTACTTCTTCTTCTCTATCTCTTCTTCTACGTAGCTTAGACTCATCCAAGAAAGGCTAAATTGGCTAATTATCCTACGAAATGACATAATTAGCTTAGTTAGCTCCAAAATGGCCTATTTAATAAAAAATGACCTATACTTAGCTAATTATCCTCGAAATGATAAGAAGAAGAAGGAGAAGAAGGAGAAGAAGAAGAAGAAGGAGAAGGAGAAGAAGGAGAAGAAGAAGGAGAAGGAGCTCCCGCTCCTTCTCAGTCTTCTTCTCCTTCTTCTCCTTCTTCTTCTCCTTCTTCTCCTCCTTCTTCTTCTCCTCTTCCTTCTCCTTCTCCTCCTCCTCCTCCTCCTCCTCCTTTTTCTTCTTCTTCTCCTCTTTCTTCTCCTTCTCCTCCTCCTCCTCCTCCTCCTCCTTCTTTTACTTCTTCTTCACTTTCTCTTCTCCTATAGTTAGCTAGGGTTCCACCTAAATGACATAATTAGCTTAGTTAGCTCCTAAATGGTCTATACTTAGCTAATTTCTCTCCGAAATAACCTATATATACACTACTTCATCTAGTATTATTTTTCTAACTTTCTTATTTGTCATTTTGCAGATTACCTTCACTTCACGGGAAGCTTGGTTGACGGAATGCTTGAAGATGATTTCTTGTACCATGGGTTGTATTGAAACTATTGTATTATATGAATATATGAAACTTTGTATGCACGTGGATGAAACTGGTGTAATATATGGTTTGGTACGGATGTAACATGCATAATATGTATGCACTATGGATGAGAGTTATTTTAATATGGTTATGAGTACGGAAAGAAATTTATTTATGTCAAATATATATATATATATATATCCTGATTATTGTTAAAAATGTTGGATATAACAAAAAAAAATAAGGGGCTGGTTCCCCGCTTTGCCGTCTGCCAACACACGGCAAACGGGGGGAGGCACATGGCAAAGGGGGAATCTGCCCCCTGTGTCTCCCCTCTTTGCCGTCTGCCAACACATGGCAAAGGGGGGAGCCACATGGCAAAGGGGGAATCTGCCCCCTCTCTCTCCCCTCTTTGCCGTCTGCCAACACATGGCAAAGAGGGGAAGGCACATGGCAAAGGGGGAATCTGCCCCCTCTCTCTCCCATCTTTGTCGTCTGCCAACACATGGCAAAGGGGGGAAGGCACATGGCAAAGGGGGAATCTGCCCCCTCTCTCTCCCCTCTTTGCCGTCTGCCCCCACATGGCAAAGGGGGAGGCACATGGCAAAGGGGGAATCTGCGCCCTCTCTCTCCCCCCTTTCCCGTCTGCCCCCACATGGCAAAGGGGGTAAGGCAGACGACAAAGAGAGGAGGCCTGCTGTTAATAGTTAACGGGGACGTTGCAATATATGTCATCCCATTTATTTTGTCGTCTGCCCCCTCATGGCAAAGATTCTTTGCCGTCCGCTTTGTGAAAGCAGACGGCAAAGAGCCTCTTCACCGGATTTTTTTTTGCCGTCTACTTTGCCATGAGGGGGTAGACGGCAAAGCCTTTGCCGTCCGTGGTTGCCCCCTTTGCCGTCCGCCTTGGAAGATGGCAAATTTCTGAATTTCAGTAGTGTGAGGGGCTTGTTCGAGGTATCTTCACCTAGAACGGAAGCACAAAGAGTTTCTCCTCAACCTGCTGCACCTACTGAAAATATTTGCTTTGAATTTCCTTCGGGTATGCTTGAGAAAGTGTTGGCTAATCCTTTTACAGGAGATGGAACATCACATCCACACTTGCATCTAATCTATGTAGATGATGTTTGTGGTTTATTTAAGCTTGCAGGTTTGCCCGAGGATGAGGTCAAGAAGAAGGTATTTCCCTTATCTTTGAGGGATAAGGCGTTGACATGGTATAGGCTATGTGATGATACTAGATCATGGAACTACAATCGGTTGAAATTGGAATTTCATCAAAAGTTTTATCCTATGTATTTAGTACATCGTGATCGGAATTATATTTATAATTTTTGGCCTCGTGACAGAGAAAGCATCACTCAAGCTTGGGGGAGGCTTAAATCAATGTTATATTGATGCCCCAACCATGAGCTCTCGAGAGAAATTATCATTCAGAACTTCTATGCCCGTCTTTCTCATGATGATCGCACCATGCTTGACACTTCTTGTACCGGTTCTTTTATGAAGAGAGATATTGACTTCAGATGGAATTTATTGGAGATAATTAAACGCAACTCTGAAGATTGGGAGGTTGATGAAGGTAAGGAGTCAGGTATGAATTTCAAGTTCGATTGCGTTAAATCCTTTGTTGAAACAAATACTTTTCGTGATTTTAGCGCTAAGTATGGACTTGACTCTGAGATAGTAGCTTCATTGTGTGAATCATTTGCTCCTCATATTGATCTCCCTAAAGAGAAGTGGTTTAAATATCATCCTCCCTTAGAAGTCAATGTAGTTAAACCCAATCCAGTTGAAGAGAAATTCATTGCCTATAATGATCCTATTGTTCCTAGTGCTTACATTGAGAACCCACCTTTCCCTGTTAGGATAAAGGATCATTCTAAAGCTTCAATTGTGATACGTAGAGGCTACATTAGAACACCTACACCCCCTGAGCAAATTAGAGTTGAACCTAGCATTGCTATTATCAAAGATCTCCTCTCCGACAATATTCACTTCTGTGAAGATGCTGCTACAATTGCTAGACCACATGCTAGAGACAAACATAGGCATGTTGTTGGCACGCCTGTTGTTTCTGTTAAGATAGGAGATCATTGTTATCATGGTTTATGTGACGTGGGTGCTAGTGTTAGTGCAATACCTCAATCCTTATATGATGAAATCAAAGACGAGATTGCACCTATTGAGATAGAACCTATTGATGTCACTATTCAGCTTGCCAATAGAGATACTATGTGCCCTGCGGGAATTGTTAGGGATATTGAAGTCTTCTGTGGTAAAACAAAGTATCCTGCTGATTTCCTGGTTCTCGCTACCACCCAAGATAGCTTTTGTCCCATCATATTTGGCAGACCTTTTCTCAATACTGTCAGTGCTCATATTGACTATGAGAAGCAAATTGTCACTGTTGGCTTTGAAGGTGCGTCGCATGAGTTCAATTTCTCCAAGTTTGGTAGACAACCTTATGATAAAGAGTTGCCCAGTAAGGATGAAACTATTGCCCTAGCTTCTATTGTCGTTCCCCCTATTGATCCCTTAGACCAATACTTGCTTGAGCATGAAAATGATATGCATACGGATGAAAGGGATGAGATAGATAGAGTTGTCTTAGAACAATATCCTATCCTTAAGAATAATTTGCCTGTTGAACTGCTTGGGGATCCGCCCCCACCAAAGGGTGATCATGTGTTAAAGCTTAAATAATTGCCAGATACTCTTAAGTATGCTTATCTTGATGAAAAAGACATATATCATGTTATTATTAGTGCTAGCCTCGCAGAGCATGAAGAAAAGAAGTTACTAAAAACTCTGAGGAAGCACCGTGCTACTATTGGATACACTCTTGATGATCTTAAGGGCATTAGTCCCACTCTATGCCAGCACAAGATTAAAACTGATCCTGATTCCAAGCCACTTGCTGATCATCAATGGAGATTAAATCCTAAGATGAAAGAGGTAGTAAGAAAAGAAATACTAAAGCTCCTGGAAGCACCTATTATCTATCATGTTGGTCCTAGTGATTGGGTGAGTCCGGTACATTGTGTCCCTAAGAAGGGAGGCATTACCGTTGTCCCTAATGATAAGGATGAATTGATCCCACAGAGGATTATTACTAGCTATAGGATGGTGAACAATTTTAGGAAATTGAATAAAGCCACTAGGAAAAATCATTACCCTTTGCCTTTTATCGACCAAATGCTAGAAAGACTGTCTAAACACACACACTTCTGCTTTCTAGACGGTTATTCTGGTTTCTCCCAAATACCTGTTGCACAAGCTGATCAGGAGAAACCACTTTCACCTGCCCTTTCGGTACCTTTGCTTATAGACGTATGCCTTTTGGCTTATGTAATGCACCTGCCACCTATCAAAGATGTATGATGGCTATATTCTCTAACTTTTGTGAAAACATTGTTGAGGTTTTCACGGATGACTTCTCCGCTTACGGGTCTTCTTTTGATGATTGCCTAGCAACCTTGATCGGGTCTTGCAGAGATGTAAAGACACTAATCTTGTCTTGAATTGGGAGAAGTGCCACTTTATGGTTAATGAAGGCATCGTCTTAGGACATAAAATTTCTGAAAGAGGTATTGAAGTCGATAAGGCAAAGGTTGATGCAATCGAAAAAATGCCATACCCCACAGATATCAAAGGTATAAGAAGTTTCCTTGGTCATGCTGGTTTCTATAGAAGGTTCACTAAAGACTTCTCTAAGATTTCTAGGCCTCTTACCAATCTCTTGCAAAAGGATATTCCTTTTGTTTTTGACGATGATTGTGAGGAAGCCTTCGAAATACTTAAGAAGGCTTTGATAACTGCACCTATTATTCAACCACCTGATTGGAACCTACCTTTTGAAATCATGTGTGATGCCAGTGATTATGCTGTTGGTGTTGTTCTAGGACAAAGAGTTGACAAGAAGTTGAATGTTATTCACTATGCTAGTAAAACGCTAGACAGTGCCCAAAGAAACTATGCTAATACAGAAAAGGAATTTTTAGCAGTCGTGTTTGCATGTCAAAAGTTCAGGTCTTACATAGTTGATTCCAAAGTCACTATTCACACTGATCACGCTGCTATTAAGTACCTCATGGAGAAGAAAGACGCTAAACCTAGACTTATCAGATGGGTTCTCCTGCTACAAGAATTTGATTTGCACGTTGTCGACAGGAAGGGTGCTGATAACCCCATAGCAGATAACTTGTCTAGGTTGGAGAATGTTCTTGATGACCCACAACCTATTTATGATAGCTTTCCTGATGAGCAATTGAATGTCATCCATACTTCATGTAGTGCACCATGGTATGCTGATTATGCAAACTATATCGTTGCCAAATATATACCACCTAGTTTAACATACCATCAAAAGAAATAATTCTTCTTTGACTTGAGACATTACTTCTGGGATGATCCTCACCTTTATAAGGAAGGAGTAGATGGTGTTATTAGACGTTGTGTACTTGAACATGAACAGGGACAGATCCTACAGAAGTGTCACTCTGAGGCCTACAGAGGACACCATGCGGGAGATAGAACTGCACACAAGGTATTGCAATCAGGTTTCTATTGGCCCACTCTCTTCAAGGATGCCCGTAAGTTTGTCTTGTCTTGTGACGAATGTCAAAGAATAGGTAATATCGGTAAATGTCAGGAAATGCCAATGAATTATTCACTTGTCATTGAACCATTTGATGTTTAGGGCTTTGTTTATATGGGACCTTTCCCAAAATCCAACGGGTATACTCATATCCTAGTTGCTATTGATTACGTCACTAAGTGGGTAGAAGCTATCCCAACTAGTAGTGCTGATGACAACACCTCTATCAGGATGCTTAAGGAAGTTATTTTCCCTAGATTTGGAGTCCCTAGATATCTAATGACCGATGGTGGTTCACATTTCATTCATGGTGCTTTCCGTAAAACGCTTGCTATGTACGATGTCAACCATAGAATTGGTTCTCCCTATCACCCTCAATCTAGTGGTCAAGTAGAGCTAAGCAATAGAGAGATTAAACTGATTCTGCAAAAGACTGTCAACAGGTCTATAAAGAATTGTTCTAAGAAGCTCGATGATCAACTGTGGGCTTATAGAACTTCCTATAAGAATCCCATGGGCATGTCTCCGTACAAAATGGTGTACGGTAAAGCATGTCATTTACCTCTTGAGCTAGAGCATAAAGCTTATTGGGCAATCAAAGAGCTAAACTTTGATTTCAAACTTGCTGGTGAGAAGAGGTTATTTGAGATTAGCTCGCTTGATGAATGGAGAACTCAGGCATATGAAAATGCCAAGTTGTTCAAAGTAAAGGTTAAGAGATGGCATGATAAAAGGATACAAAAGCGTGAGTTAAATGTAGGGGATTATGTCTTGCTATATAATTCTCGTTTAAGATTTTTTGCAGGCAAGCTTCTCTCTAAATGGGAACGTCCCTATATTGTTGAGGAAGTATATCGTTCCGGTGCAATCAAGATCAACAACACGGAAGGTAATTGTTCGAGAGTGGTAAATGGGCAGAGAATCAAGCATTATATCTCAGTTACTCCCATAAATGTTGAAAGCAATATTATCAATACCATAACTCCAGAAGAATACCTAAGGGATATTTATCAGCCTGTTTCAGACTCCGAAAACGAAGAGGTATGTGTTTCGGTAAGTAAACAGACCCCAAAACTTTTCCAGTAGGAATTTTTCTCCGTTTTGGAATATTTGAAAAAATAGGAAGCAGTTTGGAAAGTGCACGAGGAGGCGACAAGCCTGGCAGGCGCGGGCCCACCCCCTGGCTGCACCTGGGAGCTTGTGGCCACCTCGTGTGCTTCTCGGGCTCTGTTTTCTTGCAGAGTACTCCTTCTGGTCGAAAAAAATCATTATATATTCTCCCGGAAGGTCTGACCCTCGTATCACGCAG
Source organism: Hordeum vulgare subsp. vulgare (assembly GCF_904849725.1). Classification (NCBI taxonomy): domain Eukaryota; kingdom Viridiplantae; phylum Streptophyta; class Magnoliopsida; order Poales; family Poaceae; genus Hordeum; species Hordeum vulgare. Next base: position 369,778,938 of record NC_058524.1, on the reverse strand, counting down.
ATTTCCTCTGTTTTCGTTTCGAGCCTGTTTTCTGCCGCACATTTAGAGCAAGATGTCGTCTCAGGAATCAGTGGGGGAGAACAATCTCCCTCAAGTCTATGGAGAAGTAAATGCTGATTTGAAAAGGATGGAGGTCACGGAGGCTAAGGAAAGGCTACCTAAAGAAACCAAGGGCACAACTAAGGAGAGGAATCAGGCGTGGGACGAAGCACAATCTGTGTTCAACAAAGAAGAATTTGAAGAAGTGGATTTCCTCCAACCCTACCTCCACCTACTGTCTCCATCCTTGATTTAACTCTTGAGGTTTTATGAAACAACTCGTGCTCGCAATACTTATCTCACCCGTGAAGTTGTTTTCCTGGAGAAACATATCACAGATCTCCAAGGTATAAATCAAAGATTGATGGCCCTCTTGGGATCAAAGGACAAAACGTCTCCACAACCATCACAACCAAAGGTAGACAACTAAGCATGGGTATGGGCAATCCCCTTGGCTTGTGCCAAGCTTGGGGGAGTTGCCCCGGTATCGTATCACCATCACTTCTTTTGCCTTTACCTTTGTTTTAGTTTGTTCCTTTTCAGTTTTATCTTTCTCTAGTAGAATAAAAGTCTTAGTGTTGTAGGCCTGAGTTTTGCTTTGTGTCACCCCTGATGTATTCGAGCTCGTGAGCCATATAATAAAGAGTGTCTTAGTTGAGGGCTTTGCCTCTTGCTATGATCAAAAGAGTGAGAAAAGAACAAAAGCATGAAAGATCATGTAATGATCTTATGTAAAGTTATGGCTTCACATATAAAAAGGATGATGATTGAAACTTGTTGAGGGTAGACAAACGTAGACCTTGGTCATTCTTGCAATTAATAGGAAGTGATAAAGAAGGAGAGGTTCACATATAAATATATAATCTTTGACACCATCTATGATTGTGAACACTCACTAAACTATTGCATGCTTAGAAGTAGATGTTGGACAAGGAAGACAACATGATGAATTGTGTTTGCTTGGTTCCGAACAATATTATCTGACTAGAGATCCCTTAGCATGTGATGATTGCTTCCACCTCATATTAGACAAAACTCCCGCACTAAGTGGAGATACTACTTGTGCATCCAAAAACCTTCAACCCAGTTTTGCCAAGAGTGTCCACCATACCTACCTATGGATTGAATAAGATCCTTCAAGTAAATTGTCATCGGTGCAAGCAATAAAAAATGCTCCCTAATAAGTATGATCTATTAGTGTGTGGAAAATAAGCTTTGTATGAACCTGTGATGAGGAAGGCATAAAAGCGACAGACTGCATAATAAAGTTATTTATCATAGGAGGCAATATAAAGTGGCGTTCCTTCACACTAAGAGGACACGCATCCAAACCTCAAAAGCGCATGACAACCTCTGCTTCCCTCTGCGAACGGCCTATCTTGTACTTTACTTTTTGCCCCTAAAAGAGTCATGGTGATCTACACCAATTCCTTATTTCGCCTTTATCTTGGCTAATGTCATATGCTTGGGAAAGATCTATATTCATATGTCAACTTGGAGGTAAGTATTCATGAATTATTATTGTTGACATTACCCTTGAGGTAAATAGTTGGGAGGCGAAACTATAAGCCCCTATCTTTCTGTGTGTCCAACTGAATATTTGATCTCATGAGTACCACGTGAGTTGTAGAAATTGTAGAGAACGAAAAGATGATTGAGTATGTGGATTTGCTTTACAAGCTCTTATTTGACTCTTTCTGATGTTGTGATAAATTGCAATTGCTTCAATGACTAAAGGCTATCGGTTGTTAATTCTCGGTAAGGTTCTTGATCCATGCTTTACTTTGTGAAGGAATTGTCACTTTAGCATAAGAGATGATATGATGGCATTGCCGCTCTGATCATGATCATGATGCCTGCATGTTCGTATCTTGTTTTGTCAACACCTCTCTCCCTAAACATGTGGGCATATTTATTGAGCTCGGCTTTCGCTTGAGGATAAGCGAGGTCTAAGCTTGGGGGAGTTGATACGTCCATTTTGCATCATGCTTTCATGTTGATATTTATCGCTTCTTGGGATGTTATTTCACTTTACGGTACAATCCTTATGCCTTTTCTCTCTTATTTTGCAAGGTTTACATGAAGAGGGAGAATGCCTACAGCTGGAATTCTGGCCTGAAAAAGGAGCAAGTTTGAGATGCCTATTCTGCGCAACTCCAAAAGCCGTGAAAATCAACGTGGATTCTTTTTGGGATTTATAAAAAATATTGGGCCGAAGAAGTGCCGGAGGGGCGCCAACAGGGGGCCACAAGCCTGCTAGGCGCGACCACCCCTCCTGGCTGCGCCTAGGGGGCTTGTGGGCTCCCAGCTGGCCCTCTGGCTCCCCCCTTATGCTACAAGAAGGGTTTCGGTCTGGAAAAAATCAAGAGGAGGCTTTTCGGAGGATTCTCCGCCGCCACGAGGCGGAACTTGAGCAGAACCAATCTAGAGCTCTGGTAGGACGATCCTGCCGGGGAAACTTCCCTCCCGGAGGGGGAAATCGTCGCCATCGTCATCACTAACACTCCTCTCATTGGAGCAAACTCATCACCATCAACATCTTCATCAGCACCATCTCATCTCCAAACCCTAGTTCATCACTTGTAACCAATCTTCGTCTCGCGACTCCGATTGGTACTTGTAAGGTTGCTAGTAGTGTTAATTACTCTTTGTAGTTGATGCTAGTTGGATTACTTGGTGGAATAGTTTATGTTCAGATCCTTGATGCTACTCATTACCTCCCTGGTCATGAATATGATTATGCTTTGTGAGTAGTTACTTTTGTTCCTGAGGACATGGGATAAGTCATACTAATAGTAGTCATGTGAATTTGGTATTCGTTCAATATTTTGATTTGTTGAATGTCGACTACATAACACTTCACATATTATTTGGGCCTAGAGGAAGGCATTGGGAAGTAGTAAGTAGATGATGGGTCGCTAGAGTTTGTGTTAATTCTTCTTTCATAGTTGTGGATGCTTGCGAGAGGGGTTAATCATAAGTGGGATGCTTGTCCAAGTAAGGGCAGTACCCAAGCGCCGGTCCACCCACATATCAAACTATCAAAGTAACGAACACGAATCATATGAACATGATGAAAACTAGCATGACAGAAATTCCCGTGTGTCCTGGGAGCGTTTTACCTCCTATAAGACTTTGTCCAGGCTTGTCCCTTTCTACAAAAGGGGTTGGGCCACTTTGTTGCACCGTTGCTACTTTTGTTACTTGCTACTTGCTATGAATCATCTCACCACACAACTACTTGTTACCGATAATTTCAGTGCTTGCAGATTTTACCTTGCTGAAAACCACTTGTCAGATCCTTCTGCTCCCCGTTGGGTTCAACACTCTTACTTATCGAAAGGACTACGATAGATCCCCTATACTTGTGGGTCATCAATTATCACACCTAGCAGCAACTCTAGCAATTTGTGCATCAAGGAATGCACCTAGTGGCAAAGCAGTATCAAGCAAAGCATCATCATAAGCATCATGGATGGCAGAAGTAGCATCATCAAGCACAGGCGACAGGTCAAAATTTCTAGCAGGAGGTGGTGTCGCAAACTTACTCATAGCTGAAGGTGAATCAAGTGCAGAGCTAGATGGCAGTACCTTACGTGTCCTCGTATTTGAGGGCAAGACTTTAGTTTTTAGATCTCTCGGATTCGTCATAGTGATCAGCAGACGTAAATCCCAAGTGACTCACAGAATAGAGTTATGCCTCCCGGACAACGGCGCCAGAAAATAGTCTTGATAACCCACAAGTATAGGGGATCGCAAGAGTCTTCGATGGTAGAGTATTCAACCCAAATTTGTTGATCCGACATAAGGGGAAGCCAAAGAATATTCTCGAGTATTAGCAGTTGAGTTGTCAATTCAACCACACCTGAAAGACTTAGTATCTGCAGCAAAGTATCAGTAGCAAAGTAGTGTGATAGCAACAGTAGCAATGGTAACAGTAGCAGCAGTAACAGCAGTAGTGACAGAGTAAAAGTAGCAGCAATGACAGCAACAACGGCAATGTAACGTAGCAAAGACCAGTAGGAAAAACTCATAGGCATTGGATCGGTGATGGATAATTATGCCGGATGATATTCATCATGCAACAGTTATAACACAGAGAGATATGTAACTAGCTCCAGTTCGTCAATGTAATGTAGGCATGTATTCCGTATGTAGTCATACGTGCTTAGGGAAATGAACTTGCATGACGTCTATTGTCCATACCTCCCGTGGCAGAGGGGTCCTAATGGAAACTACAAGATATTAAGGTTCTCCATCTAATAGAGAACCGGAACAAAGCATTTGCACTTAGTGAATACATGAACTCCTCATACTATGGCCATCTCCGGGAGTGGTTCCGGCTATTGTTACTCCGGGGTTGCCGGGTCATAACACATAGTAGGTGACTACAACTTGCAAGATAGGACCAAGAACACACATATATTGACGAGAACATAATAGGTTCAGATCTGAAATGATGGCACTCGGGCCCTAGTGACAAGCATTAAGCATTGCAAAGTAGTAGCAACATCAATGTCAGAACATAGTGGATACTAGGGATCAATCCCCATCAAAACAAACTCAATTACTTGATAGATCTCATCCAACCCATCACCGCCTAGCAAGACTACGATGAGATTACTCACAAACGGTGAAGAGCATCATGGAATTGGCGATGTAGGAAGGTTGGTGATGACGATGGCGACCGTCTCCCCTCTTCGGAGCCCTGAACGGACTCCAGATCTGCCCTCCAGAGGAAGAAAAGGTGGTGGCGGCGCCTCCGTATCGTAAAACACGATGAACTCTTCTCCTGGATTTTTTTTCTGAACGAAAGGGACTAAATAGAGATGGAGTTGGAGGCCGTGGAGCTCTGAGGGCACCACAAGCCTGCTAGGCGCGGCCAAGGGGGCCCACGCCTGGTGGGCTTGTGGGCTCCTCACTCCACTCCTCCGGTTGATTCTTGCGCTAGTATTTTTTATATATTCCACAAAAAATCCTCTTAAATTTCCAGGTCATTCCGAGAACTTTTATTTCTGCGCAAAAACAATACCATGGCAATTCTGCTGAAAACAGCGTTAGTCCGGGTTAGTTCGATTCAAATCATGCAAATTAGAGTTCAAAACAAGGGCAAAAGAGTTTTGAAAAGTATATATAATGGAGACGTATCAGTACTCACGAGAGTGTCCTCAGAATATAGGTGCCAAGCAACCTAGAAAGTCCGTTGGGCAAGGCAAGTCGGGCAAAGCTTACTATGTGAAGCCAACTCCTGCATGTGGCCGCGTGAATTATGTTTCAGCAGAAGAAGCTGCAGAGGATCCAGACGTCATATTGGGTACGCTCCTTGTCAATCATCACCCAATGTCTGTTCTTTTTTACACTGGGTCATCTCATTCCTTCATTTCCTAAAGTTATGCACAGTTGCATAACATGTCCTTTTGTGATATGCCAATCACATTGGTTGTCCAAACCCCTGGTAGTAAGTGGCAAACCTCCAGGATAACCTATGACAATGAAATCCTAGTAGACAGGCTAGTTTTTCTAGCATATTTGATAGCCCTGAAATCTTCGGATATCAATATCATCTTGGGTATGGAGTGGATGTCAGCCCATTATGCCAAGCTTGATACTCATTCTAGACATGTTCAGCTTACCCATCCCTCGGGTGAGATAGTTAATGTCTCTACTCGAGTTGCCAAATGCCAACTCTATTCCCTCAATGCAAACCCTCTTCCAGAACTTGAAGACATTCTGGTAGTCCGTGACTTTCCGGATGTTTTTCCAGAAGAACTGCCAGGAATTCCACCTGACACGGATGTACAGTTTGTGATTGACCTTGTTCCGGGAACTGTCCCAATAGCAAGAAGACCTTATAAGATGGCACCCCTGGAGCTAGCCGAACTTAAGAAGAAACTAGATGAGGCCTTGAATAAAGGTTTCATTCATCCTAGATCTTCTCCTTGGGCTTGCCCCGTCCTCTTCGTCAAGAAGAAGGATGGAACGGACCAGATGGTTCTAGATTATCGACCAGTTAACCTGGTCACCATAAAGAACAAGTATCCGCTCCCCAGGATCAACGATTTGTATGATCAGCTCGCTGGATCCTTAGTCTTCTCCAAAATGGATTTGAGGTTGGGTTACCATCAAATCAAGATCAAGAACGGGGACATTGCAAAAACGGCTTTTGTCACTCGTTATGGCCAATACGAGTACACCGTCATGTCCTTCGATTTAACCAATTCCCCAGCCACCTTCTCTCGCTTGATGAATTCAATCTTCATGGAGTATTTGGATAAATTCGTCGTGGTATACCTCGATGATATTCTCATCTACTCGAAGAACGAACAAGAGCATGCCGAGCATCAAAGGCTGGTATTCATGAAACTTTGAGAGCATCGCCTTTATGCCAAGTTTTCAAAATGTGAATTTGGTTACCAGAAGTGACCTATCTAGGCCACATAATCTCTGGTAAGGGTATTGCTGTCAATCCCGAGAGAGTTCAAGCCGTCCTTGATTGGACTCAACCTGAATCGGTTAAGCAATTTAGGGGCTTTCTTGGTCTAGCGAGCTATTGTCGCCGCTTTGTCGAGAATTTCTCCAAGGTTGCAAAGCCTCTAACTGAACTACTCAAGAAAGGTAACAAGTTCGAGTGGACACCACAGTGTGAGCATAGTTTTCAGGAACTGAAAAGACACCTGACTTCTGCACAGGTGTGTTACCACCAGATTTTTCGAAGGACTTTGTTATCTATTGCGACCCCTCATGACAAGGATTAGGTTGCATTCTCATGCAGGATCGTCATGTGATTTCTTACGCATCTCGATAATTGCGTCCACATGAGGATAATTATCCCACACATGATCTTGAGCTTGCACCTGTAGTCCATGCACTTAAAACCTAGCGACATTACCTTCTTGGTAATCATTGCGAAAAAATCACTGATCACCAAAGTTTGAAATATATCTTCACCCAGCCGGATTTGAATCTTAGGCAAAGACGGTGGGTTGAGTTGATCACAGATTACGACTTAGGGATAACTTACACCCCGGGGAAGGCCAATGTTATGGCTGATGCACTAAGTCGTAAGTCTTATTGTAACAATCTGATGCTACAACGAGGTCAACCACATCTCTATGAGGAATTTCGGAAATTAAATCTTCACATTGTTTCTCAAGGATTCCTTTCCAACCTGGTGGCGGAACCTACTCTTAGGGATCAAATCATAGCTGGCCAAAAGCATGATAAGGGTATATCACGGATCAAGGAGAATATTATTAGCGGAAATGCTAAGGAATTCTCCATGAATGATCAAGATGTTGTGTTCTTCGAGAATCGTCTAGTGGTTCCTAAGAATCCACATCTAAGGCAGTTGATCCTTAGGGAGGCTCATGATTCTCCTCTCACCATTCATCCTGGTACTACTAAGATGTATCAGGACCTACGCGAGAGGTTTCGGTGGACTAGGATGAAGAGAGAAATTGTTGAGTTCGTTGCTAACTGCGACGTTTGTCGTCGAGTTAAGGCAGAACATCAAAGGCCTGCTGGCACCCTGCAACCTTTAGCTATTCCTGAATGGAAATGGGATAAAGTCAGTATGGATTTCATCACTGGATTTCTCAAGACCAAGAAAGGAAATAATGATATATTTGTGGTCATTGACCGTATCTCCAAAGTAGCTCATTTTCTTCCAGTTCGTGAGAGTATAACAGCTAGCCAGCTAGCAGAGTTATATATCTCTCGAATAGTGTCTCTTCATGGTGTTCCTTTGGAGATTAACTCCGACCATGGAAGTATTTTTACTTCTCGCTTCTGGGAAAGTTTTCGGAATGCCATGGGGACTCGCCTATCTTTTAGCACTTCATTCCATCCTTAATCAAGTGGTCAAGTAGAAAGAGTGAATCAAATCCTAGAAGATATGCTCCGAGCTTGTGTTATATCGTTCGGCACGAATTGGGAGAAGTGCCTTCCATTCGCCGAATTTGCTTATAACAATAGTTATTAATCAAGCTTGGGCAAAGCTCCTTTTGAAGTTCTGTATGGACGAAGATGTCGAACACCTCTTAATTGGTCAGAAACTGGAGAGAGGCAACTCTTTGGTCCGGATATGATCCACAAAGTAGACGAGCAAGTTCGCATTATTCATGAAAAGTTGAAAACAGCCCAATCTCGTCAAAAGAGCCAATATGATCGTCATCATAAGGTTGTGACCTTTGAAGTTGACGAGAAGGCTTACCTTCGGGTTACACCTCTGAAGGGTACCCATCGTTTCAGTATCAAGGGCAAGTTGGCTCCTTGTTACATCGGTCCTTTTCGCATTCTTGCCAAACGAGGAGAAGTTGCCTACCAGTTCGAACTTCCTCCGCATCTTTCCAAGGTTCGTGATGTATTCCACGTCTCGCAACTCGGGCGTTGCTTTTCAGATCCTATCCGTGAAGTGGACCACAAAACGCTTGATCTCCAAGATAACCTTGCATACCGAGAATACCCTGTTCGTATTCTTGATCAAGCTGAGCGTACCACTCGACGTCGAAACCTCAAGTTTCTTAAAGTTCAATGGTCAAATCATTCTGAAAAAGAGGCAAAATGGGAAAGAGAGGATCGTCTTTGACTTGAGTATCCCGCGCTATTCCCGATGACTTCCAAATCTTGGGACGAGATTCTTTTGAGTGGGGGTGAGTTGTCACATCCCTGAATCCTTAATAGAGTTTAACAAGATTGTGCTCATGTCTTTTCCATTGCATCCAAGAAAATGAAATGAAATCAAAGAAAAGAAATGAAAACAAAAGCAAACCCTAGAAACTCTATTTTCAAAACAATTCAAACTTGGTGACAAATCAATGAACCCAAAATGGCCATCATAAAAGTTCATCTTTTCTGATAATTCTTGGAAACAAAATATCAAGGGTGAAATATATTTTCAAAATACTTTTGGCATTTTATTTTAAATATAAAAGTCACTGAAATCAATTATATATTTGATTTCAAATATTTCAGTTTCTCTTAAAATGTTGAAAACTTTATCTGGGTTTGGAATTATAACAAATAACACCCCAGCATTTTTCAAACTATTTTAGGAATAGTTTTGAGCCAGAAATAAAATAAAACAAAGTCAGAAGAGATAAAACAGAAAATAGGAAAGGAAAAGAAATGGAAAAGGGGTTATACCTCGCTCACCACGCCCAAGCCCATTCCCCTCCTGTCGTCTTCCTCCTTCGCCAGTCGAAGCAGGAGCTGGCCGCCACTTCTCCCGGCATGCCCACGCACCTACTTACATGCCTGGTTCGCCCTGATGCGCTGGAGAGGGAGGATGAGCCTCCCCGAACCCGTCCCATCCTCTCCCCCTCCTCACTCGCCCTCTGCGTCTCTCTCTCTCTCGGCCACCATTGCTACAAGCTCGAGCTTGAGCTAGCAATCGCTCCAGCCGTCTTCCCTCGCCTTTGAGCACGCCGTTCTCTCCGCCTCATCGAGCTGGTCATCCCTGCCAAAGGAGAAGAGCCCCTGAGCCCTGCTTCACCCTCGTCACCGTCGTCTTCCACCTTCGGCCGCCGGCAAGCCACAAAGCAGCCCGAGCCTCCCCTCGACACCGCAGTGCGCTCCAGAGTATTCCCCCATCTCCCCCTATGTTTCCTCCGCTCTAGCTCTGTAGTCATCGAGCCGAGCTCCGGCCGCCGCCGTGGCTCGTCGTCGGTGCCCTCCGGCCACCCTCAGCCCCTCCCGATGCCTCTGTTAGATGGGGTCGAGCCTGGGCTTCGTCCCAATGCCCTCAGATCCCGAGTTCGAGGCCTGCAACGCAATCTAGGGCAACTCCGGCGAGGATCCACCGTGGATTTGGTCGCCGCCGGCGAGATTCTGGTGGGGGCCGACGTGGAGGGGTCATTAGGAGCTAACCCCCCCCCCCCCCCCCCCGCCCCCGCCAGTGCCACTGACCAGTGGGCCCCTTAGTGGGTCAAACCCCACTTAGTCTCTGGTCAGCCCGGGATTAGCCCCGAGCTACTCACCAGTTGGCCCTTCTGGTCAGGTTTGACCTGGCCAGGCCCAGTTGACCATGTTGATGTCATAATGACGCAATAAATACTATTTCTGATTTAATAAAATACCTGAATAAGTGCAAATTTTTGAAAATTCATAGAAAATTGTTTATAACTCCAAATTTAACAAATAATATATGCAAATTGATCAGAAAAATTCAATGAACACAATGGTGCTACTTTCATGCATGAAAAACCAAGTTATGAAACAGCATCAGGTCAAATCAATTAAATGATTAAGATAAATATGCCATTTCAAATAATATTTGAATTTGAATTTCAAACGAGATGCAAACTAAGGTTTTACCAACCACACTGAATCATATCACTCTTCATTTCATGCCATGATCATGCACCATGCCCCGCCCCTCCGGATACGTCTGAATATCCAACTGACGGATATTACCCCTCTGCTGAGCAACAAGGCAAGCACCCTTTTGATCATCCCGATATCATCCCATGTTCTAGCTCCTGCTTCCACTTATTGCATTAGGACAAAATATTTCAAATGCTTTACTTCGGTAGATGAACCTATTCCACTACATGACCTGTCATTGTCACAGTAAATAGCCAAACCATGAAACCTAGCATACCTGGTAGATGCTTGAGCTGTGATGTGTTTATACCTTCTATGCTTTCTATGCCTAGAAGTTGTGTCAGGTCTGTTTCATCTGGGTGATGAACAGGAATGGATGAGTGTGTTCTAGTGACAAAGAATAAGTGTGGAACCTGATTTGGTAAAGCAACCGATGAAAGGCTATGTAGGAGTACATGGCGGGTTGTTTCATTGGGACCGTCCTTAGGAACTGAGTTCCGTGAATGTAATCCAAGACGAGATACTACTACATGCTGGGCCCTGAAATATGACCCCGCTGGACTTATTAATCACCTAGTACTCGATCCAGGAGTCGCAAGTAGTTTCTGGTGTTTATAGTGACGCTGGAGGTTGTGCATAGTGCTGACCTTAGAGGTGGGCTATGATGCGGTAGGCAGTGGCACGGTGTACCAAGTGCCACCCAGATGGTGGGCTTGGGAACCCTGCGCACATCGTTTGGGGCCATGGCGGAAACCTCGGCCGGACTTCCGTGCGGGTTACCCTCAAATAGGCGATAAACCTGGACTAGTTACTAATGTGGTTAACGGTCGTGGCCGACTCCCTCGTTGGGCTTCCGCTTGAAGGTTGCCAAGGTGCATGACGTGAACATAGCGACAAGTGGTGAGAGCGTGTGTGAAGAAGTACACCCCTGCAGGGTTATGATCTATTCGAATAGCCGCGTCCGTGGATATGGACTACTTGGAGACATATGTTGTTCATAGATAACTTTAATGGCTACTCATAAAAGTATCAAGATAAGTGTGAGTGTCATGGATGGCATTTCCGTAGGAAGATGAGAATGATTCCTTGATGGTGTATTGTTGTGGAGTTAGTGGACTCGTGTGTGAGAAAACAAAGTTGTTAAAACTATTTAAAATTGTAGTTAGCTTAGCCAAGAGTCAAAGCTGGCTTGCTGCATGAAACACCACGACCCCCCTTTATTGATACCTGAGCATGAGTAGATAGATCTGTTCTAAAGTCTTGTTGAGTACGGTGTACCAGGTGGGTTCTTTCTAGACATCGATGATGACGAGTAGCTGGTGTCCCAGCTACGACCTGACCCCTTTCAGAAGGGATCTATAGATAGTCAGGCTTTATGCCTTATCCTTTCGTCTGTCTATACTCAGACAACTTTTATGCTTCCGTTGGTTTGTATGACTTCAAGTGTCGGGTCGTGTGACCCCTGCTTGTATGAACATATTATGCAAGACTCTTCCGAGTCTTCTAAATAAATGTCATGATGTTGTATGGTTATGTTGTGATGCCATTGTTGTATATATGCATATCTAGTATGTCATGCGTACGTGTGATGCACTTTGATATGTATGGGATTCGACACCTAGTCGTATGCCTTAGTAGCTGTCTATACAGAGAAATGCCCCTTTGTGATTCCACCGAGCCTTGGTAGTTCGCTACTGCTCCGGACACATTGCTTGACGGACATGTATCCTTCTTAGCTGTTGTGTCTGTCCCTACGGGGAAATGTCACGCAGTGTAATGGAGTCCTTGTAGCTTGCTACGACTCGTCGACACTCGCTGATGACCGACACCTGCTTTGCTGGGTTATGTATGCCTGTCTCTGTACAGATGAGACACTTGAGTTTATGACTAGATATGTGGACCCGGGTTCTTTGACATTGGAATGCTAGCGACACTAATGCATACGTTAGTCAAAAGGCGCAAACGGTCCCGGCTAAGGTAAGGTGGCAGCCGTGGGGATAACCGTGCGCGGGACCGCAAAGGGATGCAATGTGTTACAGTCTGGATTCCTATAGCTTAGGATCGGGGTCCCGACACCTCGGGAGGGCGGCATTCACTTCCAAGGCAAACTGCTTGAAGGCGCAGTTGGAGGCTGCGGTCTGGGCACCGCCCAGGATGGAGGCCACTGCCCTTGCCTCCTAGAAGCCCCCGGCACCATCGTCGTGCAGTTCGTCATCCCTCCTCGTGGGTGGTAGAGGAAGAGGGGGCAACCCAGCCTCCCGAGTGCGAGCCTCACGAGGCTGACCGCATCGTTGCCCCTCCTGAGGGTTGTGACGCCAGCGGTCCTCCTGAGGCTATCCATGCTAGGAGTCCTCCTGAGGTTGTTCACGCCACCCCTAACACGTCTCACGGTCATCCCAGCGGCCTGCATTGCGACCTCCTTCGTTCTTGCGGCTTTTGTCGAACCGTCTGGGGCGCCTTTTGAAGTATTCGGCGCGGACCATATGGAGTTCTTGACATTCAGAGGTATAATGGCCGCTGGTGCCATGGAAGATGCACGTCGGCCCCCCTCCGAACGGGCGCTCTCCCCCTCGGACATGCTTCGCCTCGGGCTCGGTGGTGAGTACCACCGGGGCCTTGCACTTCACCTCCTTGGCTTTGGCTTTCTTCTCTTCTGGGTCCGCTGCCTGGGGGCCCAGGAGCGACATGCATCCTTCTTCAACCTTGGCGCATTTGCTTGCGAAATTCAAGATCTCCTGTGCGGTGGTCATTTCATCGTTCATGGCGAGCACTTCCTTCATCTTGAGGTCGGTGACTCCGTCGGAGAAAGCCAAATGACGGCTTCGTCCAACGCCTTGGGGATCTTGAGGCGCATGACCGTGAAGTTTTGTATGAACTTGTGGAGGGTCTCTCCCTCCTGCTGCTTGACGTGTCGCAGGTAATTCACGGTGGGGCGCGATCGCGGGAGCCCTGGAAGTTGGCGATGAAGCACTCGCGCAGGCCGTCCCAGGAGGTGATGGATGCCTTCGGGAGGTTGAGGAGCCAAGAGAGTGCGCCAGCCTTGAGCTCCATGGGGAACCAACATGCCATGATTTTGTCACCTCCTCCCGCCGCCCCGATGCTTAGCGCGTAGAGTTGCAGGAACTCAGCCGGGTCTTGGGTGCCGTCGTAATGCGGGGGCAGGTCGGGTTTGAACTTGTAGGGCCACACAATGGGGTAGAGCTCGGGGGTGATAGCGAGGCACCCAACCGGTCCAACGGGTACAGTACGCGCGGGGGGCGCTGGGTCTTGTTGCTCCATGGGGTCTGTTTCGAGTGGGGCGCGCTCATGACATGGAATTTGCAACGCTGGGCCGCCCATAAATTGGTGCGGGACCGGGGGATCATATGGTAGCTTGCTTCATCTCCGGGCCTCGCCCTGGATTCATGAGGCTGGGCACGGGGTCATGCTTCCTGTTTGGGCTCGGGGTCCGCAACATGTCGCGGGGGTGGGGGTGGCGGGTCTAGTTTCTCGTTGTTCTCCAGGGACGGCTGGGGTCGGAGCTAGCAGGAGAGCGCCGCTGAGTCACTGGAGGTCAGGAGCAGGCCGGTAATAAAGCAGCTCAGTGGCCATGGAAAGCGTGCGCCGGCCGTGAGGCATCTCTGGCCGGGCACGAGATGCCGATCCCGAAGGCCTGGCGAGTGACGGAGTGGTGGTGCGGCCATCGACCGGCTCGATCACCGGCAGGGAGGAGCCTTGTTTCTCTTCAACTTCGGGGCCGGTGGCAGCGTTCACCAAGGGTGACAGCGATCGGCGAGCGTCTGCGGCACCGACGGGCGCGGTCAGGGTGATGAGGGTGGCGCAGCGCTCTGTGCGAACCCGGCGAGCATCAGCCATCGGAGCCGTGGATCTTGGTGAAGATGGAGCTTGGAGGAACCATCGACACACCCCTACCTGGGGTGCCAAATGTCGTATTTCGGGCTCCGCAAAACCCCAAGGATTCGAACACTGGGGCGTGTATGAAGGTCTCTCCCTGCTCAGCCTTGCCTAGCCCACTACTCGATGGCGAGAGTAGCATAGGACACAACAGTTTACCCAGGTTCGGGCCGCTACGAAGCGTAAAACCCTACTCCTGCTTTTGGTGGATTGCCTCTCGCGGAGGTGGTGGTTGAACTAGTACAGTGCTCATGAGCCTACGGAGGCCAAGTGACTAGGTGTATTTCTCTACTGTTCGAATGAACCCCTTCTCATGTATCCTACCCTCTCTCTTTATAGTGGATGCCAGGGTCCTCTTCCCTCATAGCTTCGGCGGGAAGGTATCCCACAGCGGCCAATTTTGAAGGGGAACAAGGGAACATGCTCCCCTGCCCAAAGGTGGTCTTCGCCTGCAAAGTAATTGTTCGCGCTGCAGAGACAGGCCCGAGGATGGCGTTTGCCCTACTGGCGGGTGGCGGCGGCTTCGTTGCACCAAAATGGAAACCTTTGGAAGATGCCTTTGGAACCCTTGTACGCTCCAGCCTCCTTTGCGCCAAAGGGGAAACTTCCCTGCCCTGCCATCTGCTGCTCGCTTGGCCTTTTCTGGCATCACCCTTGACTCCTGAGGCCCGGCCTTGCCTCGGAATATCCTCCGCTCTGGAGGGGTCCTGAGGAGGCCCCCTATGGGCCTTGACGTTGCTCCTCCTCGTGAGGCTTGGCCCCTCATGAGGGCCTTATCCTGAACGGTGCCGGGCCCGTTGGTTGTTCCAGTGAGGTGGGCCCGCCCTGGGCCATAGGCATGCAGGTCTGGGTACCCCCATTCCTAGAACGCCGACACCCTCGAACAACCGGTTGCCGGATCCCGCGTACAGGCTCGCTGGAGCGGCGCAAGTGCACCGCCTCTAATGGTATCCGCATGTGCGGGAGGAAGACACCGTGCGGCAGACTGCTAGGTCCGATCACATAATTGGCGGCGGGTGGAGGTGGCTATTCGCAACTCATGCAGAATCCTAATGATGGCGCCGAAGCTTTTTTCATAGGTGTGCTGCACCTCCACTATAAATAGGCGTCTCGCGTAGTCTCAACTCTTGGGCCTCGCACGGACCCCAAAGCCCACGTGTTCCTTCCCTTAAGCACGCGACCCTTTAGGTTCTCGTTCACTTGGTCGCGAGTCAGACCACGTCCGACTCGGCTCGTGGATAGCGGTCTCTAGAAAGACGTGACGACTCCAAGTGTTCGATGTAGCTGGTTAGGTGAACAAGTACTTCATACTTCTATTCCCTCTGCCACACGATATATGTTATCGTTCTCAAGGCGATATGGTCATCCTTGTTGCCGCATGACCTCTTTCTCGTTCCAGTGAATTCGACCAGCATTCGGATTATCTCTAAATCCTCATTGCATGTCCATGCTTATCCAGGTCGGATCACCCGAGGGGCCTAGAGTATATCTCTCCTGATCGGAGGGGCAAATCCCATCTTGCTCGACCATGTCACGCAGCATGGGTCTGGACAAACCCGAAACCTACCTCTGTAACTACCCAGTTACGGAGTAGCGTTTGGTCAGCCCAAAGCAAGTCTGTCACTATCCCGAGTACATGTGATAGCTCAGGTCTTAGGACATAGAACGTATGTTGTACTAGAGACTCACAGATGACCTATCGCTGCGTCTCATTAGTTCGGTCTGTCCAACTCAGACCTTATCTTGTCTTGGATTCCAGATCTTTCTGAGTCATATTATGCGGCTAGCACCAATGCTACATGGCTAGTGATACCGGATCATCCACCGTGTCATATGCTAGTCTAACTCGTCACGCATCCACACAACCCTTTCGACTAGGGACTCTTTAGGACAGTCGTCATACAATGCATAGTCTCACAAACAAGTCACGTACTTGTTAATTACACATCATTTATAATGTCCAAGGACTATCTTTATTCACAAACACATAGGAAATATCATCATACATGTTTGCCTCTAGGGCATATCTCCAACACTGGCGGGCCCGCTCGCGATGGGAGGCGATCTAGGAAGGTGGTGGCAGCGGAGAGGTGCTTGGTGGCGTGAGACTCGAGGTGGGACTAGAGTTTTCAGTTTAGGCATGGGTAGGCTGCTATTTATAGCAGGTTTAGCTAGGATTTGGGGCTTTTACCCGTTTCGAGCTGCCGGATCTCGATCAGGCGGTCCGAAATGGAGGGTTAGGCTAGGCGGGTGGTGTTGGGCTGTGTAGAATAGGTTGGGAGAAGAACAGCGAGAGGATTGCAACTACGAACAGATGCAAGTTTTTACAACTGGCGACAATGGAGTGGCTATGCAATGCGGATGATGATTATGCAATGATGAATGTGACAACCAAATAATTAGAGGGCTGCAACAGAATAAAATGGGAATCTTCTGGAGCGTTGGTCTCGGACTATTACACATACATAACTTCAAAAGGAGCTTTGCCGAGACTAGACTGGAAGCTCTTGTTATAAGTAAATTTGGGAAACTCAAGACATTTCTCCCAATTCATTTCGGATGAGATAACATCAGCTTTCAGCATATCTTCGACAATTTGATTGACTCTTTCTACTTGACCACTTCACTGAGGGTGAAAAGTGGTGCTAAAGGAGAGATGAGTTCCCATAGCATTGTGGAAACTTTCCCAAAACCGAGACGTGAAAAGACTTCCACGGTATGAACTAATCTCTAGAGGAACACCATGAAGAGAAACTATTCGAGAAATAGGGAGATGTGCTAAGTGACTAGCACAAATAGTCTCTCGAACTGGAAAGAAATGAGCAACTTTGGAATGGAGATCGATGACCACGAAGATGTCATCATTCTCTTTCATAGTCTTTGGAACGTCGGTGATGAAATCCATACCGACCTTGTCCCATTTCCACTCGGGAATAGCCAAGGGATGAATAGTGCCAGCACGCCATTGATGCTCTGCCTTAACGAGGTGACAAGCATCCCAGTTAGCAATGAATTGAGCGATTTTTCTCTTCATTATAGTCCACCATAACCTATGGCGTAGATCGTGATACATTTTGGTACTACTGGGATGAATCATGAGAGGAGATTCATGAGCTTCCTTGAGGATCAACCGCCTCAAGTTTCACACCTTGGGAACCATGTGACGTTTCTCAAAGAATACAACACCTTGGTCAGTTTTAGAGAAACATCGAGCAGCTCCGCTAGCAATATACACTTGTTTCGAGAAATACCTGGATCACATTTTTGGGCTTCCATGATCTGATCCTCAAGAGTTGGTTTAGCCACCAAGGTAGAAAGGTATCCTTGAGGAACAATGTAAAGATTAATCTTAAAAAATTCCTCATTCAGAAGTGGTTGACTTTGTACCAACATGAGGTTGTTACAATATAATTTATGACTTAGTGCATCAGCGATGACATTGTCTTTTCCTAGGCTGTAACATATTCCTAAGTCATAATCCGTAATCAACTCAACCCAACGTCTTTGCGTGAGATTCAAATCCGGTTGGGTGAATATATACTTGAGATTCTCACGATCAGTGTATATTTTGCAACGATTACACGAAAGGTAATGTCGCCAGGTTAACAGTGCATGAAATATAGCAGCAAGTTCTAGATCGTGTGTTGGATAATTCCCCTCACATGGACACAACTGTGAGGCTCGTCCAGCTACTGAATGCTTTGCCTGATCACCCTCTTGAGAAAAATGAAATACTTGATATCTTCTATACTGGACTAACCGATGCTTCTAGGGACCACCTCGATACTTGTGTTGGTTGTGTTTTCACGGAACGAACTGTGGAACAAGCTGAGATTCTATTGAATAATATCTTGTGCAATCAGAATGTTGGACTATTCCCGAACCACCTTCGAAGCCAACTCCAAAGAAAAGAGGTATTCTATTCCCCAGTCCTGAAGATATGCAAGAAGCTAAGAAATCTATGAAAGAGAAAGGGATTAAATCTGAAGATGTCAAGAATCTACCACCTATCGAAGAGATCCATGGTCTTGATAACCTGACACAGGTAGTAGAGGTAAATTCTCTTTGTAGATTCAATGAGAGTGATATTCCTTTTGATAAACCTGCTAGCTTATGCTTAGATGAATTTGATAACTTTGTTGTCAAACAACAAAGTTTCAATAATTACATTAGCAGACAATTGGAACAGAATGCTCATATGCTTAGTCATTTAAGTGCTTGTGTGGATAGAAGTGTCAATGATCTTAAGCTTTTGAATAAACATGCCTCTATGGTTACTACTCAAGTAGAACAAGTACTTCAGGCTCAAAATGACTTGCTCAATGAGTTGAATGACAATTCTGTTAGAGTCGTCACTAGAGGTGGTAGAATGACCCAGGAACCTTTGTATCCTGAGAGTCATCCTAAGAGAATTGAACAAGATTCTCAAGGAGTTAGCATCGAGGCAGCTAGTCATCCTAGGAAGAAAAATAAAGATGATAGGAACTAGCATGCTAGCAACCCCGTTGCTGTTACACCTGAGAATCCAAATGATATCTCTGTTTCTGATGCCGAAACACAATCTGGTGATGAACATGAGCCTAGTGATAGTATCGATAGTGGTGCTCATGATGATGCTCAACCTAGCAATGATAAGGATGTGGAGATTGAACCTAGTGTTGATCTTGATAACCCACAACCTAAGAATAGGATATACGATAAGAACGACTTCATTGCTAGGAAGCATGGTTAAGAAAGGGAACCATGGGTTCAGAAACCCATGCCCTTTTGTCCCAAACCATCCAAGAAAAAGGATGATGAGGATTTTGAGCGATTTGTTGAAATGATTAGACCTGTCTTTCTGCAAATGTGTTTGACAGATATGCTCAAAGTGTCTCCTTATGCTAAGTACATGAAGGATATTGTGACTAATAAGAGGAGGATGCCTGAGGTTGAGATTTCCACCATGCTCTCTAATTAGAACTTCAAGGGTGGAACTCCTAAGAAACTAGGTGATCCCGGAGTGCCCAATATACCTGGCTCCATTAAAGGAAACTACGTTAGAACTGCTTTATGCGACCTTGGAGCCGGTGTTAGTGTTATGCCTCTCTCTCTTTATCGTAGACTTGAATTGGATAAGTTGACACACACTGAAATCTCCTTGCAAAAGGTCGACAAATCAACTCTTTCCCTAACGGTATTTGCGAGGATGTACCTGTTGTAGTTGCTAACATTACTATCTTAACAGACTTTGTTACCCTGGATATTCCTGAGGATGATGCCATGGTGGTCATCCTTGGAAGACCCTTTTTAAACACTGCAGGGGCTGTTATTAATTGCAACAAAGGCAATGTCACTTTCCATGTCAATGCTAATCAGCAAACGGTGCACTTTCCGAAGAAACAATATCGAGTACATTGCATCAATGCTATTGAAAAAACTTCATCGATTCTTAATGGGAGCTTTGAATGCCCTATACCGACTGTTAAGATGAAGTATGATTTGCTTGTTGGGGGTATGCACATCCCCATTAAGGTAACCTAGTGACTATTCAAAGATTCTCCATTTTTATGCGATTCGAAAAAAGTTTGTCAAGGAGACTTGATCAACCTCATTGATGGATTTCTTTTGATGACCATGAGATGGATGAATCAGAGGATCACAACCTTCTGCCCCAACGTTTACTTTCCGTTGTTTAGAAGAAAAATGATTAACTTAGCTTTAGTTTTTCCTTTTTTCTGCTTCTTGTGTCCCGTAGAAAAGTGTCCCGAAAATGAAAGTTCTTCCATTGCTCTGAAAATCAAGTATGATTTTTTTTGGAATTTTTAAAGAACTCTAAGACAAAGAGCTAGTCAGGGGGATGCACTAGTGGGCCACAAGCCCAGGAGGCGCGGGCACCCCCCTAGCCGCGCCTACCAGGCTTGTGGGGCCCACATGGCCACCTCCACTTATTCCAGCTCTCATCTCCTTCTCCTACCTCCAGAAAAAATCATTACGCAGCTCAATCCCGTGTTCTTGCTCTTCTTGCTGCGTTTTTCGATCTCCTTGTGCAAAGCCCCATTCACCAAACTGTTTTGGGGGAATTGTTCCTTGGTATGTGACTCCTCCATTGGTCCAATTAGTTTTTGCTCTAGTGCCTTATTTGTTGCGTCTTATTGCTGCCTTGGTGACCCTGTTCTTGAGCTTTGGATGTTAATTTTAGTTGGTCCCAAGTAGTTTTGATGCATGATATGGCTTCTAGGCACTTGTAGGAGTAGTTGCTATGAGTTTCGTTGAGCCTTGTTCACTTTTCCTTTGAGTCACTAAATATTTCAGAAATTTTCAGAGAAAGAAAAAGGAAAAGGTGAGGAGGTTCCTAAGAGGCTCTTCAAGGTGTGACCCCAAGGATGATGAAAATGAGAAGAAGAAACCCAATTATCCGGTCCTCCGAGTTGAAGAAGTTCGAGCGTGCGAGTGGCCAAGCAATGTGTTCTTACGTGCCGCCGATCTTTATGAGGATTTTTATTACTTGGTGGAGATTGCAGGCCTTACCGCATTTGTTGAAGATAAGTGTCCACAATACCTCCTCCTCACTAATATTTTCGTGCAAAGCTTTAATTTCTATCCAAGGAAGAGTCATCCTATGGTTGAGTTCAAGTTATATGATTTCCCCCAGCGCATGTCACTTCAGGATTTTTGCAATGTTTGCAAATTACCTTATGTTGGGGATATTCATGAACCTCGTCCACGGGACTTGGAGGTTTTCATTGACACTATTATTGTAGGAGAGGAGAGAGGAGTATCTTGTGCTAGAGTTGCTAGCATTCATTTTCCCGTGCTTCGGTACCTCTCATTTTTTGTGGGAAAATGTTTTATTGGCCTTGGGAAAGCTGGGGCTCTTAGCTCCCGAGATCTTGCGGTTTTGCGCGAAGCCATTTATAATGATAAAACTTATAGCTTGGGCGCTATAGTGGCTCAACGGTTGAACACGAACCGTACTAAAGGCGATGTTTATGGAGGTATCTATGCTACCCATCTTCCTAGACATTTTGAGATACCTATTAGACTGCACGAGGAAGAAGAGATTCATCTTCCTGAGAGATATCTATATTATGATAGCATGGTTCACCATGACTTTCTTGACAAAGATATAAATAAGAGGATGATTTATAACTTGGTATTTAGTCAGGGTACTCGTGAGTCTATTACTTTTCCTGCTCCTTCTTTGTTCAATCTTCATGTTGGCGGGTACATTATTATGCCCTCGGACATCTACGCATATTGGGGCATAGTGCCACCACAGGTGCCCGTGCCCGAGCTACCAATCGAGTACCAGACGCCAGCTTATCAGTGTGAGCCAGAGGAGCTCACCCAACAGTGGCACCCTCAGTCCACTCCGAAGTACCCCGGAGACGGTTATTTCCAGCCATGGGAGTAGACCAACTTAGGCCAAAAGCCTAAGCTTGGGGGAGTACGTGTTTCTCACCGACTTTATATTCATGCTTACGCTTTCACTTTGATAGTCGGTGTTCACACCTTGCCACTTTATCCTCCATGCTAGTTTATTTCTTTTTCTCGCTTTCTTCTCGTGTGTTTGTCTAGTTTGAGAAAAAAAACCAAAAAGATTTCTCGTTCTTCTTTTGCTTGTTGGGAGCTTTCCCGTGTAAATAGTTTTCTTTTTCTTTGGGTCAAAGTAGAAGACCATGGTTACAATGCTTAGTGGATCTCACATGCATATCCGTTTATCTGTCAAAGAGCCATATTACTTTGTCTTCTCCTTTGTGTTTGCTTGCAGATTCCAGCTTAGTCCAATGCACGAACACTCTCATCCTGATTCTCATCATTCGGTCGTGCAAGTGAAAGGCAATAATGACGATATATGATGAAGTGACTGAGCCTGGAAAAGCTGGTATGAACTCAATCTATTTTGTTTTTGTAAATATGACTAGCTCATCGTTCCTAATTCAGCTTTGTTGTGAGAGAAACATGTTTGCAATGACAACTTAGAGATCATAGTTTCTGATGCCATGCTTAATTACCTAGGAGCTTATAATGGTTTGTCTTGGATGCCAACATGAATTTCAAGATGATTATGATGTAGTATGATAGGATGGTATCCTCCTTTGAATGATTCAAGTGGCTTGACTTGGCGCATGTTTACGCATGTAGCTGAAACAAAATCAACATAGCCTCTATGATATTCATGTTTATGGTGATTTATGTCCTACTCATGCTTGCACTCAATGTTGGTTAATTTCAATGCATATTGATGACTGTTGTCGCTCTCTAGTTGGTCGCCTCCGAGTCTATTGCTAGCCTTCACTTGTACTAAGCAGGAATACTGCTTGTGCATCCACTTCCATAAACCCAAAGTTGTTTCATATGAGTCCACCATACCTACCTATATGCGGTATCTACCTGCCATTCCATGTGAATTTGTATGGCCACTCTCTAGACCTTCAAGAAATAATCTATTTTGCATGCCCGAACAGCTCATGTGGTGACAAGGGGCGGTCAGTATCTTCCATGCTAGGCATGTTATCATTGATACGTGTTTATACACTATCAGTTACGAGAAAGGGGCCGGTAATTGGAATGCCCAGTTCCATGCTCAAATCGAAAAGATAATAGCAAACAAAACTCCCCCTGGATTGTTGTTGGTATGGTGGCACCCGAGTATTCGGCTAGTCATGGAGTGTGATTGATCGGTGGCGGGGGAGTCAAAACTTTACTTTTCTGTTTGGGAACCGCCTATAGCATGTATAGAATAGAAGATGGTGAAGTCTCTTGGTCATTGCGTTGACAATGAAAGTATGCCACCCAAAATTATTTATCTCGGTTTTAAAAGCTTGAGCTCTGGCACCTCTGCAAATCAATGCTTCCCTCTGCGAAGGGTCTGTCTATTTATGTTTTTGTTGAGTCATCCTATTCTTTCAAAAAGCACCAATTAGAGAGCACCTCTGTCTTTTTATGCTTTGCTTTTAATTGTTATTGAGTATGACTTTGACTGGATCTTCTTTGCCATGAATTACAATGTTCAGTCAGCCCTTGGTCTTTGAAGGTGTTGTGCATTTATGTTTTGCGGTCTCAGAAAGAGCTAGCGAGATACCATCTGTTCATATTGCTTCATGATTGTTTTGATTGAAGAATAGACGTTTGAAACTTATTATTATTGCTCGCTAGTTGATTATGCCATTCACATGAGTTTACATGAGACCTAAATGTCATTGCTTATGTGGTTAGCTTATGATCTTGCTAAAAATCGGAATATGAGTTAGACATAATTACAACAACAAGATCAAACAGAGTTCGTAAAAGTTTTTCTTTTGTCTATTTCAGTTTGTCAACTCAATTGCTTGAGGACAAGCAAGGCTTTAAGCTTGGGGGAGTTGATACGTCTCCATCGTATCTACTTTTCCAAACTCTTTTGCCCTTGTTTTGGACTCTAATTTGCATGATTTGAATGGAACTTACCCGGACTAATGATGTTTTCAGCAGAATTGCCATGGTGTTGTTTTTGCGCAGAAATAAAAGTTCTCGGAATGACCTGGAAATTTATGAGGATTTTTTGTGGAATATATAAAAAATACTGGCGCAAGAATCAAATGGAGACGTGGAGCGAGGAGCCCACAAGCCCAGGAGGCACGCCCCCTGGCCGCGCCTAGCAAGCTTGTGGGGCCCTCGGGGCTCCGCCGCCTCCAACTCCAGCTCTATTTAGTCCCTTTTGCCTGAAAAAAATCAAGGAGAAGAGTTCATCGCGTTTTACGATACAGAGGCGCTGCCACCACCTATTCTTACTCTGGAGGGCAGATCTGGAGTCTGTTCTGGGCTCCGGAGAGGGGAGATCGTCACCGTCGTCATCACCAACCTTCCTTCATCGACCATTCCATGATGCTCTTCACCGTTCGTGAGTAATCCCATCGTAGGCTTGCTGGACGGTGATGGGTTGGATGAGATCTATCATGTAATCGAGTTAGTTTTGATGGGGATTGATCCCAAGTATCCACTATGTTCTGAGATTGATGTTGCTACTAATTTGCCATGCTTAATGCTTGTCACTAGGGCCCGAGTGCCATGATTTAAGATCTGAACCTATTATGTTCTCGTCAATATATGTGTGTTCTTGATCCTACCTTGCAAGTTGTAGTCACCTACTATGTGTTATGACCCGGCAACCCCAGAGTGACAATAGCCAGAACCACTCATGAAGATGACCATAGTATGAGGAGTTCATGTATTCACTAAGTGCTAATGCTTTGTTCCGGTTCTCTATTAAAAGGAGAACCTTAATATCCCGTAGTTTCCATTAGGACCCCGCTGCCATGGGAGGGATGGACAATAGATGCCATGCAAGTTCTTTTCATAAGCACGTATGACTATATACGGAATACATGCCTACATTACATAGACTAACTGGAGCTAGTTACATATATTCCCATGTTACAACTGTTGCATGATGAATGTCATCCGGCATAATTATCCATCACCGATCCAATGCCTACGAGTTTTCCCTACTAGTCCTTGCTATGTTACTTTGCAACTACTGATGTCACTACTGCTACTGTTACCGCTACTGCTGTCACTGCTGCTACTGTTACTGTTGCTACTGTTGCTATCACACTACTTTGTTACTAAAACTTTGCTGCAGATACTAAGTCTCTCAGGTGTGGTTGAATTGACAACTCAACTGCTAATACTCGAAAATATTCTTTGGCTTCCCCTTGTGTCGAATCAACAAATTTGGGTTGAATACTCTACCCTCAAAAATTGTTGCGATCCCCTATACTTGTGGGTTATCACACCACCACCACCACCATGTCGTCGTGTTGGAGAACTCATCTACCTCTTCGCCCCTCTTGCTGGATCAAGAAGGAGGGGATTGTCATCGAGCTGTCCTTGTGCTGAACGCGGAGGTGCGTCCGTTCGGCACTAGATCGAGATGGATCGTGATGGGATCGCGGGACGGATTGTGATGGGATCGCGGGACGGGCTACGATTTGGATCGCGAATATGTTCCACTACATCAACCGCGTTATATACGCTTCCGCTTAGCGATCTACAAGGGTATGTAGATTCAATCTTCCCTCTCGTAGATGATCATCACGATGGATAGGTATTTCATGTGCGTAGGAAATTTTTTGTTTCCCATGCAACGTTCCCCAACATATATATGGAATACATGCCTACATTACATTGATGAATTGGAGCTAGTTTTGTATCACCCTATATTATGACTGTTGCATGATGAATGCCATCCGATATAATTATCCATCACTGATCCATTGCCTCCGAGCTTTCCACATATTGATCTTTGCTAAGTTACTTTTTCGTTGCTATTGTTACAATCACTACAAATCTGCTACTGTCACGTTTGCCACCATTACCGTTACTTCCATACTACTTTGCTACTAAATACTTTGCTTCAGATATTAAGTCTTTCAGGTGTGGTTGAATTGACAACTCAGCTGCTAATACTGGAGAATGTTCTTTGGCTCCCCTTGAATCGAATCAATAAATTTGGGTTCAATTCTCTACCCTCGAAAACTGTTGCGATCCCCTATACTTGTGGTTATCATGCTCATGTCAAAGTAACTCTTTACATGTACTTGCAATTGTTGTTGTAGTAATCTGTGAGCCACAGGGACTCGGCAATCTCATTTCCAAAGGTATAAAGACTAGCAAAGCTTAATGGGTGAGGTATGGTTAAGTGGTGAGGCTGCAGCAAGCGACTAAGCGTTTATTTGACGTGGCTAACTTACGAGTACAAGAATAAGAGGGGGATGATCTACGCATAACGGACGTGAATTAATGATGATCAACTGAATGATCCTGAACACCTACTTACGTCAAACATAACCCCACCGTGTCCTGAGTCGGAGAAGGAGCTCACAAAAGAGACGGTCATGGTTATGCACACAGTTGGCATGTTTTTAATTGGTTTACTTCAAGTTATCTAGAACCGGATGTTAAACAATGTTTCCAAGTTTGCCACATAATCGCGGGCACGGCTTTCCAAAAGATTTAGCCCTGCATGGGTGCTCCAAGTAGTCCATCACAAATTACCACAAGCCGAATAGAAAGCCTCGATCACGAAACTCGTGATCTCCTCGGATTCCTTAGTGGAAAACCTGAACTCTGAGATAACCCAAAGCATCACCAGAATCCCGATGCACAAGATATTTCGTAAAAGGTAAAACAAGTCCAGCAAGGCTCCCCGACATGTCGAGGAACCCGATAGGAGCCGCGTATCTCGTTCTCAGGACACGACCGAGTGAGCTAAGTGTACGGTGGCCTGATAGACATCTCCCTAGTTGCCCCGGGTTGGCCCCGCACGGTGCTCTAGTTTGGACCAACACTCATGAGGAGCACAAGCCCGGGGGTTGATTAGTTATCCGCGGGTGCCGGCGGGTCCCTATGCTTTTTATTAGTTATTACGCAAATGTAGCACCAAAGTTGGGCCTTGCTAGACAAGTTTTATTCTAAGACAAAATATCACGGGGGTACCCATAACAATCCCGAGCGTGCTAGGAGCGCTCAATTATTGAATATAACACCGGTAGCCGAAACTAGGGCGGCAAAGATGGAACAAAACACCAGGCTAGAAAAGTCGAGCCTTCCACCTTTTACCAAGTATATAGGTGCATTAGTTTAAATACCATTAATATGGTGATATAACAAGGAAACCATGTTATCACATGGAAGCAACTACACCTACAACTAGCAACGCTATCCAATGGTTAAGCAAGTGGTAACATAGCCAATCAGTGGTTTGCTAGGTTGTATAAAGGTTGAAGGTTTTCATGGCAATGTTGAGAGGCTGACATTTAACAGGTGGTAGACAGCGAGACATAATGAAAGAAATGAGACAACTAGCATGGCATTGATAGTAGTGGTATCTAGGGAAATGGTCATCTTGCCTGAGATCCTGCTTGGAAGAATAACGAATCCGTGAAGCACACAAACCGACGTAGTCGAAGAGATCCTCACATTCCGACATGCTTGCGGAACTCTAACGAGAAGAACAAACTGGAAAGAAGAATCAACATTCAATATTCACCACGGCACATGCATGATATGATGCATAACCTAATATGATGCATGTCCAGTTCAATTATGCAAGGCATGGCATGGCAATTCAGAACAATCAAACACTACACATTAAGTGAAGCTCAATATGCAATGAGTTGCACATTGACAAAACTGCACATACGAATCATTTAGTTCACTCCAGTTTAGGTACAACGCAACATTAAATGTTGTTTAAAAATGGCAAGAGGTGAAGCACTAATAAACTACCTATCTAGGCATTTTAAATGAGGTCGGAAATGACATATAGCATTTCTGAAACGACCCCACACATTAACTTTGAAATATGTCCATATCTGTCCTAAACATATTTTAAGATTGTTAGACGGCAAAATAAAGTGGAGCACATGAAACTACATGACATTCTAGTCGGTTTACATATAGAGATCATTGCAAACGGAGCTACGGTTCAAAAGATATGATCACCGCAAGATATGATGCCATGAATGCAATATGTATGCAAATGACATGCACAAGCATTCCAAACCATGAAGGCAGCAAGTTATAATCAAACTACACGAGATTCTAAGCAAGTTTCGTATATGACACGTTTCAAATGGAGCAGTGGTTCAACAATTACAAGCAAAACAAGAAATAGCTACAATCTGCCAAAAAACAGCAACATGTCATTTTCTACACCCCTAAACAACAAGCTACATAATTCTAAAATTCTCAAACAAGACATGTGGCAGTAGTGGGCAAGATGCACAACAACATCCTACTAAATACAACTAGCATAGAAGCATGTATCACTAGGAAAAGAACTCACAAAATGGCAAGTTGCACACACTTTTAGACTAGTGAAAATAACAGTTTTGACAATTCAGTCTTTAACCAGATGACATATTGGCAGCAGTAAAACTACATGCTACATGGCATGAAATGGCATGAAAATTAACCGCATACTAGAGAATCTTAAGAACTACAAATTACTCCATTTCACCAGCCCTAAATGGTTTGTAGATAATTAGCAAAATAGATGGCAAGAAATCAACAAAATATTACACATTCCAGACTTAGAAATATTTCAGCATCTCAAATCAACACTATTTTCTAGCATGTGGGCTACACGAAAACAACACCTAAACTTGGATTTCTATAGCAACTAAAATTATCACAGGCTAGCATGCATGTCCAAGGGTATATCTCATGTTCACGAATAATTCATATCATGCACGGAATAAATCACACAAAATAAACAAAAGGGCAACATGGCAAAGTATCATGCATGCTAACTTCCCAAAAAGACAAAACTAAATGTACAGTTAAATTAATGGATTTTTCTACCCCGAAAACATATATAACATGTGGGGTTACAAATAAAACTTATGCCACAACATATATGCGAGAATATGACATAAATCCGACATAGCAAACTATTTATGGCACCTACATGAAAACAGAAAGATGACTATTTTTACCATGCATGGAAATGTGTTGCAAACAACATGAACATTTTACATACTAGGTTTGAACAATTCGAATGCATGCTTAAATAGCTATTGGATAAACACTTAATATCACAACATGCAAATCTACGCAAACAGCAGGTTAACCAGTTTTAATTATGCATGCAAGTTGGAAAATATTAATCTACACGAAATTCTACACTATTTACATATAAAACTTATCTCGATCGGACGCACGGTTTAAAAGATACGGGCATTTCTATATATGCACCTAATGTGTAATTTTAAAAACCGAGGCTAATTAGACAAACTTGTGGACAGAAAAAACGCATTGGTCTGAATCCATCTACATGCCTAAATAAAGGCATGGGCACAACATAATTAAAATACGCATGATCAGAAAACAACGGGATAACATGGGGGTTACTCACCCACGGGTTGTGGCCCAACTCGGTCGATGCGGCTTGGGACTGGGCCGGCTGGCCATACGCTCGGCCGGCATGGGGCAGGCCAACGAGGTGAGGCCGGCCCACGGGCGCTACGGCACTCAGGCGCGAGCTCGGCTGAGCTTGCTGGCGGAGAGGCGTGGCTCACATGCGGGAGGAGGCGGTCTAGATGAGGAGCTTCATCCTCCTTGTGCTCTCGCACGGGCACGGAGGCACGGCCGCTGCGGGGTTCAATGGCGGCTCGGCGGCACATCTGGCGTAGCGACCGGAGGTGGGGACACCATATCTGGGGCGGGGCTGCCCAGGTCCGACCGTACCCGACGGCCTTGAGGCGAGGTGGCGAGCTTGCTGTGGGCATCCATGTTGGCTCCTGTGAAGGAAGAGAGAGAGCCGACGGGGACTTAGCGCACAGGGAGAGAGGAGGATGAAGAAGACGGAGAGGGCGGCGGGGCGAGACAATGCATTGGGTCGAATCCATCTACGGGCATAAACAAAGGCATGGGCGCAACACAATTAAAATGCGCGCCGGCAGAAAACAACGGGTAACAGGGGGTAGCTCACCCACGGGCTGTGGCCCTACTCAGTCGACGCGGCTTGAGACTGGGTCGGCTGGCCACGCGCTGTGCCGGTGTGGGGCAGGCCGACGAGGCGAGGCCGGCCCACGGGCGCTGCGGCACTGAGGGGCGAGCTGGGCTGAGCTTGCTGGCGGAGAGGCGTGGCCCGCACGGGGGAGGAGGTGGTCCAGACAAGGAGCTTCATCCTCCTCGTGCTCTCGCACGGACACGGAGGCATGGCGGCTGCAAGGTTCAACGGCGGGTCGGCAGCATGTCTGGTGCGGCGACCGGAGGCGGCGACACCGTATCTGGGGCGAGGCTGCCCAGATCCGAATGTTCCCGACGGTCTTGAAGCGAGGAGGTGAGCTTGGTGCGGGCATCCATGTCGGCTCCTGCGAGGAAAGAGAGAGAGACGACAGGGAGTTAGGACACAAGGAGAGAGGAGGATGAATAAGAAGGAGAGGATGGCGGGGCGAGGCCGGCGTGGTGATCCGGTGGCGGTCCAGCAAGGCACCAGCGGCTTGTAGCAGCTCGCTCGCGGAGCGGCCTCAGGGGTCGTAGATGGCTCGGGCGCGGGATGCGCGGGCTTCAACCGGGCCGCGGCGGCTGCGCGACCCGGGCCCGAGAGGGCCGGATCTGGGCCTCAGCGGGCCTGGCGGCTGAGAGGAGGAGTGAGGCTGTGGCGGCTAGGGTTTGGGGGCACCGATATCGTGGAGGGGCTCGTTTGGCTGTCTATTTATAGATAATGGCCTAGGGTTAGGGGTTTCACACCGTTTTGGACCATTGGATCGCGATCCGACGATTCCGATCGGAGGGGGTTTGGTCGGTGGGTTAGTGGGATGTGTAGAGGGGTTGTGGGGCTAAGAAAAGAGGGAGGTTTGCGGCCCAGGAACGAGATTTTTAAACACCGAAAAACGTCTGACGATAAACCGATGACGGTGCCGCTACAGTCAATCGTTCAGGTATCAGACGGACTCCGATTGCGACGACATTTGGCAGGCGGCCTACCTATATTAAACTAAGACTGGTGCAAAGTTTTGACCCAATCCGAGAATATTTTATACACACCTTTAACAACAATATTTTAAATGATGTCGCAGGGCGCGTGCGTGTGCGGTTTCTCTCAAATTGGTCAATGACAAAACACAAAGAACCGACAACTAATAACGGATGCAAGTTTTGAAAACTAGAGGCAACAGAGTGTCGATGCAATGTAGATGATGCACATGATGCCATGATGGATGCGACAAACAAATAAATCACACGATGACAATGGAATAAAAGGGGAATCTTCTCGAACGTCAATCTCGGGCTGTTACAACTCTCCTACGCTAACAAGAGATCTCACCCCGAGATCTAAGAATGAGAAGGGGAAGAGGAAGAGAAACCAAGAGGTAAACTTAGTTGCTTCTTGACAAACGAGTGAAACCAATGACCCCTGAAGGCTACAAAGATATTAAGAATGACATGAGGAACATTCAAGAATTCAAACAAAATTTTGATGGCACTTCGGTAGGAAAAGAGGGCAAAATTTGATAGATGGAAAGATCTTGACAAGATTCACAACAAACCAACTAAATTGATAATCAAAGAAAGAACATGAACTTGATAGAACCAGATGATAGATTGAGGAGAGCAACATCACAACAACTCCGGAACAAGAGAATAGAAACTAGATCATTGGGCAGAAGAAATGGAGAAGAAAATGAAAAATACTATCATAATTGAATTTGGAAAGCATCCTTGCAAGAACAATAGAACGGGGTTGTCAGAAAACCAACAACGAAAAGAACAAGCTTGTAGTGGACTTATGAAAACCATCCCAAAATAATGAGGTGACAACCAGCCACTAACAGAAACAAGGATTGATTGGATGCAACAAGAAAGGCAAAACTTCTTACACCAAGAGGATATATTGAGAACTTGGATCAACGATAATCTGAATAATAGCAACAACCCTTAGGAAAAGCTTTAGGTAAAATCTAATCCTGATAACTCCATGAAGAAACCATGGGTTAAAAATATTTCATGAGCAAAGGATTTGGTGGGTTTACACATTTTATTCAACTTCTCTTCGAGACTCCTCCACTAACAAGAACACTATAACACCACCTCAAAGGATAAAGGAGGAATAATTGCTCTTTGAAATGCAGAGAAAGAATACTTGTGGTACTACCACAAAAATCTTGAAGAACACCTTGAGAATGAAGAGATCTTGAGCCGCCTAACAGAAAACTTGAATGACGCACCAGAAGAATTGAGCGACGAATGAAGAGACAACAATTGAGAAGAATTTGAGAATTAAAGCTGAAAGCTGAGAGTGAAGAAATCTTCTGAAATGATGGCCTTCAGAGGATCGAGAATGAAAACAAATATGAAATGCACCGGATAGATATGGAAGGAATTTCTCATGATCGAGAACAATTCAAGATGATAACACAAAGCTGAAATGGTGAATCCTCAAGAGAACGGGCCAAGATTTGAGAGAAACACTCTTTCAATCTTCCAAGCTGAAAATGATGAAGAGAACACCACCAAGAATAACTAAGACACTCCGGAATAAGAATATGAAAAGTTGAGCCAATGATGAAATAATTCAGATTGACCTTGAGGAACGAATATGACTGATGGAATCCATTCTTACGTCATATTTAAAAAGAATTAGAGATTTCCAGAAAACAATAAGAAGAGCCAGGAAAGACCGTTGGAAAACCTATGGGTTATGGGCCCACTAAAAAGAAACACCGTTGAAAAGATCGCTCGGAAAGAGAGATACTACAATGGTATAACTGAAAACTTGATGAGGTTGGGAACCTCGAAATAATTGAAAGGATTGAAAACAAGAAACTTTTGATATATCTTCAGAACCTTGGATAGAATAGAGAGGGATGAAAAACAAGAAAGACTTGATAATAATTTTCAACATGGGAAAGAATTTAAAGGATCAAAAGGATATGATGAACATGTATAGCTTGAATTGAATTTACTGGAACAAAGAACAAGAATGAAATAATGATGAACTGAGAACTCGTGAGAATCTTCACAATCAATCACCAGATAAGGGAGAAAAGAAAAGGATAGAGGAAGCAATAATGAAATAAAATACACTTGGATGATAAGTGAATCACTGAATAAAAAGGGCGGGAGGGCGGGGAAAAACAAAGACAACTTGGGACCTATGAGACGAACTCCGAAAAGAAATGAAAGATTGATCTAAAAAAATTTGAGAGGATTTAATTCACTTGAAGAGAAGCACACTGGTTGAAAAGAATTGATAAGACAACTTGATTGAGCAAAAAAAAATTCAGCATTCCCATAAAAAATATGGGAACACCTCTTAGAAAAGATATGAAATCACCATTTGACATCGAAGCAACTCGAATTACCATATTCCAACAAAACAAAGGATGAGGCTTACAACACAAGCTGGAATAAATTCATGACACAGATTTCGTTCGATATTTTGATGGTATTCCACTAGATGTCGAACCCCAACCTCACATCAAGTATTTTTTGGAAGATTGTCCGATAAGTAACTACTTGAATTCCCACCTAAGAACTCCCGAAATTTCTGGTCATGCAATCGGGTCCACGGATACAAGGAGTAAAATCCATCACTCAAGTCCTAGCAATCACAGTAACCCGTGTAGTGTCTCACATCTGTCAACACATAACTAGAGATCTCGGAAACTCATCTATCTCATGCCCTCGAAGACACAATGATACTAAGTATGTCAGTACATCCGAACTCTCTCCACCAATACTAGGGATGATGGACTCCTCTCGCCACTACTAGCATTGAAGCAATTTCGAACATCCTCCGTCCTGAGATACTAAGTAATCTGAATGATAACGATGTGCTCAAGAATCCCATGGATCTCAACTCCTCAGAAGAAATCAAGTCAGACAAGAGGCACCAAGACAGAACTACGTCACATCGACATTATATAGATTCCAAAATACCAGTCTGATCCTAAAAAAATTGAGTGAGAAGAGGAATATAATTAAAATTATTACGTCAAGATTCCTCACGAGAGCATAGATGAGGAGAAAAAATAATCCTACTCTCCGATATATAACTATACTAAAAGTAGTTTTCCTAGACTCAACTCGGCCAAGTTCGATCAATCAATGGGGATCCTAGGTCGGTACTGCTCTGATACCAACTTGTAACGCCCAAGATGTGATCATATCCTTATTTTGGCGCGAGGGCCTCGACAGGGATAGAAACGCATCTCGTTGTTTCGCAAGAATGGATATCATTACAAGTACAAGTACTGAAAAGATGAGTATAAGCAGTTGGCTTACAGTCGCAACAAGCTACATCAAGATCACATCAATAAAACAATATACATTCATCATGTATAAGTGCAGGGTCCGACTACGGACGAAAACAAATGACAAAAGAACGACATCCATCCTTCCTGTCCCAGGCTACCGTCCTGGACCGTTCCTAGATCGATGAAGAAGAAGAAGAAGAAGAAACTTCAAATAGAAAAATCATCGTGCTCATGTCAAAGTAAATCTTTACCTGTACCTGCAACTATTGTTATAGTAATCTATGAGCCACAGGGACTCAACAATCTCATTTCCAAAGGTATTAAGACTAGCAAAGCTTAATGGGTGAGGTATGGTTAAGTGGTGAGCCTGCACAAGCGACTAAGCATTTATTCGAGGTGGCTTACTTACAAGTAAAAGAATAAGAGGGGATGATCTACGCATAATGGACGTAAATTAATGATGATAAAATGAATGATCATGAACACCTACTTACGTCAAATATAACCCCACCGTGTCCTCAGTCGGAGAAGGAGCTCACGAAAGAGACGGTAATGGTTACGCACAGAGTTGGCAAGATTTTAATTAGTTTACTTCGAGTTATCTAGAATCGGATGTTAAACAAAGTTTCCAAGTTTGCCACATAACCAAGGGCACGGCTTTCCGAAAGATTTAACCCTGCATGGGTGCTCCAACTAGTCCATCACAAGTTACCACAGATTATTCATTCTTCACACAGTATAACAGCTGCCTTGGCTATTTTGATTTTGGAGAAGAATTTCCACTTCCAGCCCCTTGTGCAAAAGCTTGGGCGCCTCAAGCGAAAAGTTCAAGATATGTGAGACCTCGTGGATGTGCTTACTAGATGTGGTGAGTCGGACAACATGAAAGATCTCGGTTCGGACGATGATAAGTGGGGCAAAGGAAAGAAACATGATAATGGTAAGGGTCACCAGCAACACAACTATGGACACAATGGGAATCATAGTAATCATGCCAATGGTAGAAAGCTCAAGCATCCCGACGGGGGGTAAGATTTTGTCGCCAACACCAACACTGGTTTCAAGAATCAGCGATGCAACAACAACTCTGGCAGGTCTTACATTGGCAACAAGCCCCGAAACTATGAGGAAGCGCTTAAAGCTCCTTGACCCACGCATAATTTCCTAGATAAGTCGACCACCCACTCATGGGAAAACTGTTACATCATAGGTGGTAAATTCTTAACATCTTCAGCTTTAATACCTTTTCCTTCATACATTTCTTCGCTTCTTGCATATATTCATGAGTGAGAAATAAGAAACCCTTCTTCTTTGGAGCGTGTTTAAGCAATGGTTCGGGAAGTGTCCAATCATTATCATTCTTCAATATATTTTTCAACAATTCCTTGTCTTTTCCAATAGTTTGTTCCCTGAAAACACATCCAACACAACTGTCACATCCCTGAATCCCTAATAGAGTTTAGCAAGATTGTGCTCATGTCTTCTTCATTGCATCCTAGTAAATGAAATGAAATCAAAAGCAAAGTAAAGAAAACAAAAGCAAACCCTAGAAACTCTATATTCAAAAACAATTCAAATTTGGTGGCAAATTAATGAACCCAAAATGGCCATTAGAAAAGTTCATCATTTCTGATAAATGTTGAAAACGAAATATCAGAGGCGACATATATTTTCAAAATGCTTTTGGCATTTTATTTGAAATTTAAAAGTTACTGAAATCAACTATATAATTGATTTCAAATAATCCAAAGTTTCCAAAAATGTTGAAAACTTTATATGTGTTTGGAAATATTCCAAATAGCACCCAGCATGTTTCAAACTATTTTAGGAATAGTTTGGAGCCAAAAAATAAAATGAAACAAAGTCAGAAATGCTTTAACAGAAAACGGAAATGGAAAAAATAGAAAAAAATAGAAAAAACCTTACCTGTCGCTCACCCTTGGCCCGGCCCAGCTCATGCCTGTCGTCTTCCCAGTGCCAGCGAGCAGCAGGAGGTGGCCGCCGCTCCCTCCGGCGCGGCCACGCACCTGCGTGCGTGCCTGGCCGCCGCTTCGCGCTGGCAAGGAGGGGATAAGCCTCCCGCGACCTCCTCCCGTGCTTTCCCCCTCCTCATTCGCCCCCTGCTCTCTCCCCTCTCGACCGCCATTAGAGCCCGAGCCGAGCTCGAGCTCGCCGTCGCTCCAGCCTCCCTCCCTCTCACCTGAGCTGCACAAAAGCATCGCCGTGGTCTCCTGAAGCTCTCCAGCTAGCTGCTCGATGCCGAGAACCGCTGAGACACCGTGACGCCATCATCTTCAACCTAGGATTCCCGGAGCTCGCCGTCCTCGTTCTCCCTGCTCAGATCGTCCCCGAGCCCGCTCTCGTCGCCTCTGCACTCCCCGTGAACCTGGGGTGCTTTCCCCGTTATTTTCCCCTTCGATCCCGTGCTCTAGGCCCCGATTCCACTGGAGCCCGACGAGATCCGCCGTGGGAGCTCGTCGCCGGTAGCTCTCCGGTGATTGGCTGGTCATTCTAAGGCCACCAGCAGCATCAGTGCATCGCGTCGAAGCTCTAGGAGCCCAATCCCGCGTGATTTGCCCTCAGATTCGATGACTTCATCATAGCCCGAACTCCGGCAGTCGCTGAGCTCGTCGCCGGCGTCATCTCCTGCCATTTTAGCCCCTGTTCTTGACAAAAATGGAACCGCGCTCGGACAACCGTTCCTCTGGTGCCTTCCGCCTTGCGTTTGGTCACCGGAATAGAAAACTCGAGGCCCTCTGTCGTTCTGGTGGTCGCCGGAGCCTCGCCGCCGGTGGGTTTGACCCCATCGCCGGTGGGGTTAACTCCCCTGAGTCACTGACAAGTGGGGCCAGCCCCCTGGATAATTAAGTTTAATAAAAATAAAAATAAAGAATTTGTTAAACCCTAATCAGTCACTGACATGTGGATCCAGATCTGTTCAATACCTAATTAAGTTTAAACTTAATCTAAAACTGGCGAGAGTCACTGACTAGTGGGTCCCACTAGTCAGGTTTGACTTCCGACGGCCAGCTGACCTGTTGATGTCATCGTGATGCAGTAAGTCCAATTCTGGTTTTAAAATAATTCCAGAATAATTGCAAAACTTTGGAAATTCATAGAAAATTGATTATAACTCCAAATCAGACAAATAATATATGCACATTGATTAGAAAAATTCAATGAACACAATGGTGCTATTTTCATGCATGAAAAACAAAGTTATGAAATAGCATCAGGTCAAATCAATTAAATGATTAAGATAAATATGCCATTTCAAATGATATTTGAATTTGGATTTCAAACCAGATGCAAACTAAGGTTTCACCAACCACATTGAATCATATCACCCTTCATTTCATGCCATGTTCATGCATCATGATTGTTGCATATAATTGCTATTAATTGTATGTTGTTATTCGGTATGCTCCGCCCCTCCGGATACGACTGATTATCCGACTGAAGGATATCACCCCTCTGCTGATCAACAAGGCAAGCAACAATTTTGATCATCCTGATAAATCCCATGTTCTCGCTCCTGCTCTTACTTATTGCATTAGGTCAAAATGCCTCAAATGCTATTACCACGTTAGTTAACCCATTCCTTTGCATGACCTGTCTTTGCCACAGTAATTAGCTAAGCCTTGCAACCTAGAATACCTGGTAGATGCTTGAGCCATGATGTGTCTTACCCTTCTATGAATGCTATGCTTAGAGTTGTTTTTGGTCTGTCATCTCGGTGATGAACAGGATCGTGAGAACGTGTTCTGTTAATAAAGGTCGTGTGTTGAACCTGATTTGGTAAAGGTACCGGTGAAAGGCTACGTAGGAGTACATGGCGGGTTGTTTCATTGGAACCGTCCTTAGGAACTGAGTTCCGTGTATCTAATCCAAGACTAGATACTACCACACGTTGGGATACGTAATTGACCCTCTGAACTTATTAATCGCCTAGTACTCGGTCCAGGAGTTGCAAGTAGTTTCTGGTGTTTATAGTCATGCTGGAGACCGTGCATAGTGCTGACCTTAGAGGTCGGCTATGATGCAGTAGGTAGTGGCACGGTGTACCAAGTGGCACCTGGATGGTGAGCTTGGGAACCCTGCGCACATCTTTGGCGCCATGGCGGAAACCTCGGCCGGATTTCCGTGCGGGTTACTCTCAAATAGGCGATAAACCTGGACTAGGTAATAGCGTGGTTAATGGTCGTGGCCGACTCCCTCGATGGGCTTCCGCTTGAAGGTTGTCGAGGTGCATGACGTGCACATGCCGATAAGTTGCGAGAGCGTGTGTGAAGAAGTAC
Source organism: Hordeum vulgare subsp. vulgare (assembly GCF_904849725.1). Taxonomy (NCBI): domain Eukaryota; kingdom Viridiplantae; phylum Streptophyta; class Magnoliopsida; order Poales; family Poaceae; genus Hordeum; species Hordeum vulgare. The sequence goes on along the minus strand of NC_058524.1, from coordinate 369,740,651 downwards.
ACCCCTGCAGGGTTATGATCTATTCGAATAGCCGCGTCCGCGGATATGGACTACTTGGAAACATATGTTGTTCATATATAACTTTAATGGCTACTCATAAAAGTATCAAGATAAGTGTGAGTGTCGTGGATGGCATTTTCCGTAGGAATACGGGAATGATTCCATGATGGTGTATTGTTGTGGAGTTAGTGGACTTGTGTGCGAGAAATCAAAGTTGTTAAAACTATTTTAAAACGTGGTTTTGTCTAGCCAAGAGTCAAAGCTGGCTTGTTGCATGAAACACCACAACCCCTTTGTTGATACCTGAGCATGAGTAGATAGATCTGTTCTAAAGTCTTGCTGAGTACCCTTGTACTCATGTTTGCTTAATAATTGTTGCAGAGGATACCCACGAGCCAACAGGTGGGTTCTTTCTAGACATCGATGATGACGAGTAGCTGGTGTCCCAGCTACGACATGGCCCCTTTTAGAAGGGATCTGTAGATAGTCAGGCTTTATGCCTTATCCTTTCCATCTGTCTGTACTCAGACAGTTTTAATCTTCCGCTGGCTTGTAAGACTTGTTTGAATGACTTGTGATGATGGGTCATGAGACCCCTATCTGTGTAATATTATGTGTGAGGCTCTCCGATCCTTCTAAATAAAGTTTGTATGTTTATGGTTATGTTGTGATGCCATCGATGTATCTATGCATATCGGTATGCCATGCGTACGTCTGTTGTACTTGATATGTATGGAGTTCGAACACCTAGTCGTATGCCTTAGTAGCACTCCTTACGGGGAAATGCCCCTTTGTGTTTCCACCGAGCCATGGTAGTTTGCTACTTCTCCGGACACATTGGTTGACCGGCATGTGTCCTTCTTAGTTGTTGTGTCTGCCCCTTTGGCGAAATGTCACGCGGTGTAATGGAGTCCTTGTAGCTTGCTACGACTCATCTACACTCGCTGATGACTGACACCTGCTTTGTTGGGTCATGTATGCATGTCCCTGTACGGTACTGCCACTTGGGTTTATGACTAGACATGTCGACCCGGGTTCTTTGACATCAGAATGCTAGAGACACAATTACATACGCGAGTCAAAAGGCGCAAACGGTCCTGGCTAAGGTAAGGCGGCAGCCGTGGGGTTAACCGTGCATGAGACCGCAAAGGGATGTGATGTGTTATACGTTGGATTCCTATGGCTTAGGATCGGGGTCCCGACAACATTGGTATCAGAGCCTGGCTGACTGTAGGATTACCAAGCCAAACTGGTCGAAGTTGAGTCTAGAATTGCTTTAGTTATATATAAGGGAATTGTTTGTGGAAGGGAACGTAAGATTCTTGCTTCTCTTGTCAAGTCATTCTATTCTGGTCATCCTCGTCTTTTGTGCGGGGATTAAGAACTTGGTTACTTATTATTTTTCTCAGGATCGTGTATTACTGATCGATAGATTATAGGACAACGAGTCGAGAGTTACTCCGAGTTTCTTTTATTTCAAGGAAAGGAAAGTAAGTTTTGATGACCATGGAATTGAACTTGATGGTTGAGTGGTTATGCTATCCTATCTTTTGTGGGTTGTCTCAAAATTGTTTTTGAGCATTTACAGCCGTTATGCTGCCCAATTTTGTCTTTAGAGCTCTAATGCCCTTTGCATTACTCTCTATTTCAGATGTCTGGCCGTCCTTCTCGTCAGGTGGTCCGTCTGACTAGGTGTATTGATGTGCCAGGTCACACGGCCATGCTAGTCAGGATGATGTTAGTAGCCGGTTACCGCTGGGACCCAGAGTATAAAGTGGACGAGCAGTACTGGGATTTTAATCAAAGTCAGTATCTGTGCACTGTGAGGGTATTCCCAGATTACCCTGGAGCCGAGGAGCCGATCCATTGGTCTTATGGATTGGGGGTTACTGTTGACATGGCGGTACAAGATGCTGCCTATTCAATGTTGACCATCATGAGAACCAGACATGCACTGCTGCAGAATTCAGAGTTCTGTTATGTTCCCACCTCTTAGTCAGGAGAAGAAGGATACCTCAGTGGGGTCTACTTTGATTCCTCTATGGAGGATCCGCTACTGCATTCCACCACTGAGATGTTAGAGAATAGAGACAGGGATGCTCGTGCCCTTCGTATGGAGCTCTATGGTACACGTGCCCGTCTGTGGACGGCTTTGACACAGCTCGCACCTGTAGTCCAGACAGGGTATGGAGGTATGGAGATGCTGAACCCTATTAGGACCCATCTTCCAACTCATGTTGACTGGCCTGCTATAGGAGGAGTCACCCCTCTTCGGGGACCTCTACTACCACCAGTGAGGGGACCAAGGCCACACCCGTGTCCTCACGGTTCCCAGGGGTCGCAGGCTCGAGTATTTCCCGATCCGCAAGTTGAGCTCCCAGGCCATGGAGGCAACCTTTATCAGATGTTTTATGCGGATGCCTGAACCCGTGAGTGGAAGAGTAGTATGGTAGTAGTTGTACTTCCAGAGTCTTGTGTGTCTTGTGGAGTATGCTTATGTCGTGAGATGACTTCCGGAGGCATAGATAAATGATGTATAGGAAGCTTGGAAAGCCTGTGATGAGTAGTATCATCTTTTCAGTAGTTTGCTCTTCGGGTTGAGGTTGTACTGAACTATGTAATGTTGTGTATGAACCATGGTGTATATATAGCAGTTGCTTGTTACCATGTTGTTCGGATGTTCATTTCCGCATTCCATGTGTTCAGTGCATTATTAATCCATAGCTATTATTGATGTTGATATTAGTCTAAGCTGTGAGTTTGTTTACCAGGATGGTGTTCACCAGGCTAAACCATGCCCCTGCCCATGAGCAGGGAGAAGGTAGTCAAGCATCGCAGGAGGAATTGCCTCACCCGCCTTCTCTAGCGGAAGTGATGCTTGAGGCAGAAATAAATAAAAGAGAGACCAACCGTCTGCTAGAGCGTATTGAGCAAAATACAGCTTGCCAGCCGAGGAATGATGCAGTGTCCCTCAATGACTTTGTGAAGCTGAATCCTCCGAAGTTCCATCACTCCGTCGATCCTCTCAACGCTGATGACTGGTTGTGCAGTATGTCGTGCAAGATTCGCTCTGCAAATGTTTCTACGGCTGACAAGGTGACCTTTGCGCCATACTTTCTGGAAGGACCCGCCAATCTGTGGTGGGAGAATTTTGAAGCTATGCATCCTGCCGGACCAGCAGCCACATGGGCAGACTTTGGTGCAGCCTTCCGTCTGCACCATATTCCAGATGGTCTGATGGACCGTAAGAGAGAGGAATTATGTGCCTTCACCTAGGGAAAATTGACCGTGAATGCTTATAGTCGCGAGTTCGGTAACCTCGCTCACTATGCAACTGGAGAGGTGTCAACTGATTCCAAGAAGCAAGCAAGATTCCACAAGGGTTTGAACCCTGAACTTCGTCGTGACTTGTGCCTCCACGAATGTACAAGCTTTCAAGCTCTTGTCAACAAGGCGATCAGTGCCGAGACTGGTCATACCAACTATGAAGCCACGAAGAAGCACTCCCGCGACTCTGGCTCTCATCTGATTCCGTGTTTCCAAAATGCAAGTTGTGGGTTCCATATAGCTCTCTGCCGCCAAGATATACCCCGAGGCCATCCTATGTGGCGCCTCAGGCGAACCAGACCAACCCTCGTGCAAAAACCTATGGTGGTCCAGCTAGCAATGCTGCACCATGTGCCAATCAGGTGATCTGTTACAAGTGTGGAGAACCAGGGCACTATTCACGAGAGTGTCCCTAGAATATAGGTGCCGAGCAACCTGGAAAGTCCGTTGGGCAAGGCAAGTCGGGCAAAGCTTACTATATGAAGCCAACTACTGCATGTGGTCCCGTGAATTACGTTTCAGAAGAAGAAGGTGCACAGGATCCTGACATCATATTGGGTACGCTCCTTGTTAATCATCACCCAGCGTCTGTTCTTTTTGACACTGGGTCATCTCATTCCTTAATTTCAGAAAGTTATGCACAGTTGTATGACATGTCCATTTGTGATATGCCAATCCCATTGGTTGTCCAAACCCGTGGTAGTAAGTGGCAAATCTCCAGGATAACCTATGACAATGAAATCCTAGTAGACAGGCTAGTTTTTCTAGCATCTTTGATAGCCTTGAAATCTTCGGATATCAATATCATCTTGGGTATGGACTGGATGTCAGCTCATTATGCCAAGATTGATACTCATTCGTCCTAGATCTTCGCCTAGGGCTTTTCCCGTCCTCTTCGTCAAGAAGAAAGATGGAACGGATCAGATGGTTGTAGATTATCGACCAGTTAACCTGGTCACCATAAAGAACAAGTATCCGCTCCTTAGGATCAACGACTTGTATGATCAGCTTGTTGGATCCTCAGTCTTCTCCAAAATGGATTTGAGGTTGGGTTACCATCAAATCAAGATCAAGAACGGAGACATTCCAAAAACAGCTTTTGTCACTCGTTATGGCCAATACGAGTACACCGTCATGTCCTTCGGTTTAACCAATGCCCCAGCCACCTTCTCTCGTTTGATGAATTCAATCTTCATGGAGTATTTGGATAAATTCGTCGTGGTATACCTCGATGATATTCTCATCTACTCGAAGAACGAACAAGAACATGTCGAGCATCTAAGGCTGGTATTTATGAAACTTCGAGAGCATCACCTTTATGCCAAGTTTTCAAAACGTGAATTTTAGTTACCAGAAGTGACCTATCTAGGCCACGTAATCTCTGGTAAGGGTATTTCTGTCAATCCCAAGAGAGTTCAAGCCGTCCTTGATTGCACTCAACCTGAATCGGTTAAGCAAGTTAGGAGTTTTCTTGGACTAGCAGGCTATTGTCGCCGCATTGTCGAGAATTTCTCCAAGGTTGCAAAGCCTCTAACTGAACTCCTCAAGAAAGATAAAAAGTTCGAGTGGACACCACAATGTGAGCATAGTTTTCAGGAACCTCATGCCTGACTTCCTCACTTGTGTTGCTACCACCAGATTTTTCTAAGGACTTTGTTATCTATTGCGACGCCTCGCGACAACGATTAGATTCCATTATCATGCAGGATCGTCATGTGATTGCATACGCATCTCGACAGTTGCGTCCACATGAGGATAATTATCCCACACATGATCTCGAGCTTGCAGCTGTAGTCCATGCACTTAAAACCTGGCGACATTACCTTCTTGGTAATCGTTGCGAAATATTCACTGATCACCAAAGTCTGAAATATATCTTCACCCAGCCGGATTTGAATCTCAGGCAAAGACGGTGGGTTGAGTTGATCATAGATTACGACATAGGGATAACTTACACCCCGGGGAAGGCCAATGTTATGGCTGATGCACTAAGTCGTAAGTATTATTGTAACAATCTGATGTTACAGCGAGGTCAACCACATCTCTATGAGGAATTTCGGAAGTTAAATCTTCACATTGTTCCTCAAGGATTCCTTTCTAACCTCGTGGTGAAACCTACTCTTGGGGATCAAATCATAGTTGTGCAGACATATGATAAGGGTATATCCCGGATCAAGGAGAATATTGCTAGCGGAAACGCTAGGGATTTCTCTATCAATAAGCAAGGTGTCGTGTTCTTTCAGAACCGTCTAGTGGTTCCTAAGAGCAAACGTCTGCGGCAGTTGATCCTTAAGGAGGCTCATGATTCTCCTCTCACTATTCATCCTGGTAGTACTAAGATGTATCAAGACCTACGCCAGAGGTTTTGGTGGACTAGGATGAAGAGAGAAATTGTTGAGTTTGTTGCTAACGGTGACGTACGTCGTCGAGTTAAGGCAGAACATCAAAGGCCTACTGGAACCCTTCAACCTTTAGCTATTCCTGAATGGAAATGGGATAAAGTCAGTATGTATTTCATCACTGGATTTCCCAAGAGCAAGAAAGGAAATAATGCTATCCTTGTGGTCATTGATCGTCTTTCCAAAGTAGCTCATTTTCTTCCACTTCGTGAGAGTATAACAGCTAGCCAGCTAGCAGAGTTATATATCTCTCGAATAGTGTCTCTTCATGGTGTTCCTCTGGAGATTAACTCAGACCGTGGAAGTATTGTTACTTCTCGCTTCTGGGAGAGTTTTCAGAATGCCATGGGGATTCACCTATCGTTTAGCACTGCTTTCCATCCTCAATCAAGTGGTCAAGTAGAAAGAGTGAATCAAATCCTAGAAGATATGCTCCGAGCTTGTGTTATATCGTTCGGTATGAATTGGGAGAAGTGTCTTCCATGCGCCGAATTTGCTTATAACAATAGTTATCAATCAAGCTTGGGCAAAGCCCCTTTTGAAGTTCCCTCTGGACGAAGATGTCGAACACCTCTTAATTGGTCAGAAACCGGAGAGAGGCAACTCTTTGGTACGGATATGATCCAGGAAGCAGAAGAGCAAGTTCGCATTATTCATGAAAAGTTGAAAACAGCCCAGTCTCGTCAAAAGAGCCAATATGATCGTCATCATAAGGTTGTGACCTTTGAAGTTGACGAGAAGCCTTACCTTCGGGTTACACCGTTGAAGGGTACCCATCGTTTCGATATCAAGGGCAAGTTGGCTCCTCGTTACATCGGTCCTTTTCGCATTCTTGCCAAACGAGGAGAAGTTGCCTACCAATTGGAACTTCCTCCGCATCTTTCCAAGGTTCATGATTTATTCCATGTCTCGCAACTCAAGTGTTGCTTTTCGGATCCTATCCGCGAAGTGGGCCACGAAACACTTGATCTCCAAGATAACCTTTCATAGCGAGAATACCCCGTTCGTATTCTTGATCAAGCCACTACTGGAATTCAGAAATTTGCCGTCTGCCTTTCCTTTGCCGTCTGCTGACACATGGCAAAGAGCTTATTTGCCATCAGCTCGCACAAAGCAGAAGGCAAAGACAACACCTAAGGCAAAAAAAAATTGTCGTCGGCCTTCCCTATGCCGTCGGCCAGCGGACGACAAAGGGGTGGCAGACGGCAAAGCGGGTGCCACCGTACACCCCCTCCCACCCCATAACGGGCGCTCCCTTTGTCGTCTGCCCTCCTTCTCTTTGCCGTCGGGGGGCGGACGGCAAAGCGAGCCCCCCCCCCCCCCCGAACAGTCGTCTCCCTCTCCCTCTCACTCTCATCCGCTCCGACAGTTTCTCTTAGTCGCTCGTCCCCCGCCCGCCGGCCGCCTCCCCTCCCGTCGGCCGCCTCCTCCGCCGCAGCCCTCCTCCCCGCCCGTCGGCCGCCTCCCCTCCCGCCCCCTCCTCCACGCGGCCTCCTCCCCGCGCCCTCCTCCCCGCGCCTGCTCGAGGCACCCCTCCTCCCCGCCCGCCCGCCGCCTATGCTCCCGCCTGCCGTCCGCCTCCCCTCCCCCCCCCCCCCCGCCGGCCACCTCCCCTCCCGCCCCCTCCTCCCTGCGCCCTCCTCCCCACACTCTCCTCACCGCCCGCCGGCCGCCTCCCCTCCCGCCTGCCGGCCGCCTCCCCTCCCGCCCGCCGGCCGCCTCCCTTCCCGGCAGCAGGCCGCCTCCCCTGCCGCCCCTCCTCCCCGCCCCCTCCTCCCCGGCTAGGTGAGTTTTTTTATTTAATTAGATTTAGTTATTTGATTTAGTTAGTTGTTTTAATTAGATTTAGTTACTTGATTTGAATAGTAGGTTTAGTTAAATAGTAGGTTTAGTTAGTTATTTGATTTGTTAATTTAGATGTAGATTCTATTTTGTGAATTAGTGGTAGATTCTTTTTTAGTTAATTATTGGTAGATTTTGTTTTTATTATTATTTTTTTGCTGTTTAGTGCTATATAGGTTTAGCGATAGGTTTAGTGATAGGTTTAGATTCTACATAGTCATAATTGAAATAAGTAGAAAAAAGATGAAGAATAAAAGAAGAATAAGTAGATAAGGGAAGAAGAATAAGAAGAGGAGGAGGAGGAGGAAGAGGAGGAGGAGGATAAAAAGAAGAAGAAGAAAAAGAGGAGAGAGGAGAAGAATAAAGAAGACGAAAAAGGAAAAGAAGGAAGAAGAAGAAGAAGAGGGAAATGGAAAAGAAGGAAGAAGAAGAAGAAGAAGAAGAAGAAGAAAAGGAAGAGGAGGAAAAAAAGAAGATGAAGAAGAAGAAAATGACACCCTGACACCTCGACACCCTGACCCGATGCCCGAAACCCGGCACGACATCCTGACGACACCGTGGCGGAATATGCCGCCCCCGACGCCACTGACCCCCAACCCCCGACCTCCGACACCTCTTGGGCCTCTTGTTGACCGAAAAGTCCCTCGACCACCGACCCCTGATGCCACTGACCCTGGACCCCCGACCATCGACGCCACTAACCCCCGAACCCCGACGCCATAGACACCCGACACCACCGACCCTCGACGGCACTGAGTCCCGATGCCACTAACCCCCGACCCCTGACAACTCTTCTGCCTCCGGTTGAACGAGAAGGTGCTTTTCGGCCTTCCACAAACCGACGGGGTCATAGTTTTGTAAATTATGAGTTAGGTCACCTATTTTCCGATTATGTTAATTATAAAAACATCATATTTGGGTTGATCATGTGAATTTCAATGTGCGGTTGTTCGACGACGTCCATGTGCGTTGGACGAGCTCCGTCCTTGCGTTTGTTGGTGTGCACAAATGACTTCTCCTCCTACCCCCTTAATTTGCTCTGTCCCGGTCTTCGTGCCGATGAAACTTGCTAGCTATAGGTTTCTTCAATCATGAGTATGCGTGACTAGTATGCGTCTCCTGTTCAAAAGGGCGACATCTATAAATATGCATTTCTTTGCATACTTATAACCGCCATCCTTTCGAATTGTCCAACATTATCCATGGACAGCCCGAGTATGTGTAGATTGGGTTTGTTTTCCCGTATGTTGTGCTCCGGATCCGATGCGGAATTTCGTCAGTGCCTCCCCTGTTGTTCTCCGGGTACACATCCTCTCTGCTTATTGCCGAGACGTGTATCAGGAGAACAGCGGGGAGGTGATGTCGAAATTCTGCCTCACATCTAAAGCAGAGCATGGGAAATGAACCCAATCTACACATACTCGGGTGGGATTAGGACCTATCTTTACCTATTAGTGTGTGGTTTCATGGACGTAATAAAACTGACAAACTTGATTAGCGTATGAATATAGATGATGAATTATATATTTATTTCTTTTGCCCCCATAGGTAGCTAGGCAACATGAGTGATCGTGCTTGGATGTACACTGGTCACCCTAGTCAGAAAGACATGACCCATGAATGGTTAACAAAAACCAGGGGGTTTGTGAGAGCCGCATTTGCAAATGGCCAGCAAAAAACATGGTGCCCCTGTCCCAACTGCGACAACTGGAAAAAGCAGACAGAGTTTGAAATAGGTAAACACCTGCAGAAGTGGGGTTTTACGCCTAATTATACGGTGTGGACTTTTCATGGTGAGTCTGACCAACGTGCCAGAGATGAGGTAATTCGCCGTCGCACCGACGAACATGGTACCGGGATTGAAGACATGGTGCAAGACTTTGATGATGCTCGGGATTCGGAGGATGAGATGGAGGAATCTGCAAAGGCCTTCTATGAAATGTTGGAGTCTTCAAAACGTCCTCTCCACGAGCAGACTAAGCTTTGTCACCTGGATGCCATCGCGCAAGTAATGGCTCTAAAGTCTCAATTCAACCTAGGCAGAGAATGCTACGACGCGATGATGACAATATTTGGACGCTTTCTACCCAAAGGCCATGTACTGCCTGCAAACCTGTACCAGTCAGACAAAATCCTCCGTGTACTTAAGATGCCCTATGAGAAGATACATGCCTGTGAGAATGGATGTGCCTTATTTAGGCTTGAGTATGCGGCCTTGAACTATTGCCCCATTTGCAATTCTTCCAGGTATATTGTGGTAGACAACAACATGGGTGAGAAGAATCAGACCAAAATCCCCATTAGTGTTCTTCGGTATCTGCCAATCGTACTAAGACTTCAACGTCTTTTCATGGTGGAAACACGGCCAGACAGATGACATGGCACAAATTGGGCAAAAGAACCTAACTAGATGCGGATGGGAACAAGATGCTGGTACACACTTCAGATGGTTTTGCGTGGAGGCACTTCGATGCATTACATAAGGATAAATCGGAAGATCCAAGGCAACCTAGAGTTGCCATCAGCATGGATGGGTTCAATGTGTATGGTATGACGGCAACACAATATAGTTGTTGGCCTATATTTGGCATTCCACTAAATTTGCCACCCGGAGAGATTAAGAAAAGAAAGAACATTTTCCTGACGTTGATAATTCCAGGGCCCAACTATCCGGGGAAGAATATGAATGTGTACATGCAGCCGCTTAAGGATGAGTTGCAAGAAGCCTGGGATGATGGGATCAAGACCTACGACGCGGCCACCAAAACAAGTTTCAAAATGCATGTGTGGTACATGTACTTGACGCATGATTATCCGGCGTTTGCGCTATTCACTGGCTCGTGTGTGTATGGAAGGTTCCCGTGCACCACATGCAAGGCAACTCTTCAGTTATGTTGGCTGCAGGCTGGTCGCAAGTGTTCTTGCTTCGACATGCATAGACAATTCCTGGATCCTGACCATAAGTTCAGAAAAGACAAGAAGTATTTCATCAAAGGTAGAGTTGTCAAAAACACTGCACCAGCTGCGTTGACAGGCCAACAGACCCTTGATCAGTTAAACACTCTCGAGCCTGATCCTTTGCGTCCAGGATACTTCAAAGGGTATAATACGGAACACGGCTGGACTCACAAGTCATGCTTATGGGATCTGCCTTACTTCAAAGACCTCCTTTGCCCACACAACATTGACGTGATGCACACTGAAAAGAATGTTGCGGAGGCCATTTTTGGTACATTGTTCGGCATAGAGGGGAAGTCAAAAGATAATCCTAAGGCTAGAATCGACCTGGAGGCTCTATGTGATAGACCGTTGCAAAACTTGCGACAACGGAAAGGAAAGCAAAGCATAGCGAAGCCAAAGGCATGGTTCAATCTTGAAAGGCCAGCTATGAGGGAAATGCTATTGTGGGTTAAAATGCGGTTGATGTTCCCCGATGGGTATGCTGCGAATCTAAAGAGGGGAGCGAGTCTTGAGAAATTGAAAATATTTGGGCTCAAGAGTCATGATTGGCACATATGGGTTGAGCAGGTAATGTCGGTGATGTTGTGTGGCTTTATCCCTGAGGATGAATGGCTAGTACTGGTAGAGCTGAGCTATTTCTTCCATTCTCTTTGTGTGAAAGAACTATCGCCTGGCGTGCTAGATGAAATGGAAGAGTTGGCGCCGGAGTTGATCTGCAAATTAGAAAAGATCTTTCCACCGGGCTTCTTTAATCCAATGCAACATTTGATTTTGCATCTCCCGAACGAGGCAAGAATGGGGGGGGGGGGCGTTCAAAATCGATGGTGCTACTCAACTGAGAGGATGCAGAAGACGCTTTGAGCTAAGTGTAAAAATAAACGTAGAATTGAAGCATCGATGGCCGAGGCATTCATTACTGAGGAGGCGGCAAACTTCGTGACAGCACACTACGAACCCAAAAATCATCATTTGCATAACCCGAAGCCTCGGTACAATGATGGCGATCGAAAAAAAGTTTGATCCAACCTCAGCCTATTCAAAGGTAAACTCGCACCATCCGGTGCTTCGAAACGGAAATCGTTGGATGTCGAAGAATGGCGGACCATTTCATTGTATATCTTCACCAACCTAACAGAAGTGCGGTCGTACATCGAGTAAGTTCTCGGTAATTTATTGTTCCGCAACTTCTAATTGCTTTGAATTACTCTTATTCCCGGATATTTGATATAGTTGATACGTCGCCGAATTCTCGGATGGAACGGTCATCGAAAAGGCTTCCGTCGAAGAGTATGAGCTTCTCGCAAAGCATGGAGGCGACTATCCCGGTTTCATCTCTTGGTTCAAACAAAGGGTAATTAATTACCAATAAGGGCCCATTTGATTTCTTGGTCTAATTTGCGGCTAATGCATCTATTCTTTCGTATTAAACTTGTAGGCTGATGCAGAGTCTATGGACGCCGAGTTGAGACAAGTCGCTAATGGTTTTGACTATAAGGTAAGATCATTTGACAAATACAACATCAACGGGTATCACTTTCGTACCTTTGGCAAAGAGCTATCTATGCCCGACCTAAAGACTACAAATTGTTCTGTCTCTGCTATCGACGAAGGAGACACCGAGTATTATGGAAGAGTTGAAGCAATTTATGAACTTCTATTCTATGGTGAAAACCCACCGACCGTCGTAGTCTTCAAATGTTATTGGTTTGAGAAGGACTCATGAACATATATCACTAGTCGAAATCAACCAAAACACCCACTTAGATGTTCCCATGTCTATATTACGGCTCAACAGGCGAGACAAGTTTTCTATCTACCGTGGGCCTGCCAAACTGATCCAAATCTCAAAGGTTGGGATGTCGTTTATGAAGTGCCACCACATTTTAGACCACCTACCCTCAATGAAGAGGATTACGAACCTCACATTAACCCAGACACATATGAAGGAGAATTCTTCCAAGAAACACGTATGTCCAAGAAACGTTTCAAGAATCGCTCTACTTCACCCCAGAACATTGAAGTAGACAGTGACAGTGAATCTGTCTGAACCCCTGAGCCCGAACAGGAAGAGCTGGAAGAAGAAGAGGTTACTGCTACGGATGACCTGTCACTTCTTGACCGATTACATATTGGTGGCCTTCCACATGTTCTTCGTGATAGTGATGATGATGATGCATTTATTGATTATAGTGATGATCATGATGCATTTATTGACCCTGAAGCATATATAGACGAGCACGATTGTTATTAGTTCATGTCAGGTATTCAACTATTATACTATATATAAATTTTGAGTTCATGTTAGGTATTCAATTTTTATTAGTCATGTTGGTATTTATGACGATGATACACTTAAATTATATACATTTTATTACTCCTGTTGGTATTTATGTTGTACTAATTTCATTTACTCTTTGTCATGACAGGTGTTGAAAGATGGTGGGAAAGGGTCGAAAGCACTTCGTGGCTCCTTCTTCGTCGGTGGGTGATGGGATGGGTACTTCCATTCCTGCCTCGCCTCTTCGGAGAGTGTTGCTCTCTACTATGCAAGGAGTGCCCCCCGTGAGAGGAGGTCGAACCCCCACGAAGCCGAGAGGCACTAAAGGTACACGTTGTATTCATGTTGGTATTTATGTTGTACTCATGTTGTATGCATATTGGTATTTATATATATTTTATTACTCATGTTGGTATTTATGTTGTACTAAAGGTACACGTGGCCGCGGGAGAGGTAGGGCGGTGGCTGCCACGCCTTCTGAGGTGGCTGCTACACGGTCTCCGCCACCACCCCAAGCTGATTCACCTGAGCACAGGACTTCTAGGGTGGATTCGTCTGAGGTGGAGGCTACACGGTCTCCGGTTCACGAGCCTCGGGTCAATGAGCCTCAGGTCGACGAGCCTTCGACCCACGAGACTCGTGTCCCAAAGTCTTCCTTCCAGGCGACTTCGGAGCAAAGCAGGGATGAGAGTACGTCCCAAGAGACCCACTGGGATGCTGGTAGCGACGAAGAGCTGGGTGAGGGGGCTACCGTCTACCAGCGTGGTAGTTCGAGGCTCCCGCTCGTGCCAGCGACCCCCGAGCAGAGGTGGTCTATTAGGCCAAATGGGGACAAGTAAGTTAATTTACTCTTATTTAACCTTTTGCCTTCGTGTTTTCTCAAATATCTAATGTTTTGGCTTTAATTTGTCATACTGTAGGGGTTGGATTGTTGCCAAGGGTGTCCGTAAGCCCAACAACGTCCTTGGTGGTCTTTGCCGTAAAAACATCCCAGGGTTTGTTACGTTGCCCGGTCGGGAGCGAGAGGTAGGAATGACCTGGGAGCCCTACTTGGGTGCCCCGGCCCCGCCGGAGGTGGAGATCGACGGTGTTTTGTGCGACACGAGGGCAGACATGGTGATCCGAAAATTCTGGGTAATTTCTCCTTCACACAATTATAAATCAACCATAGCTATTTATTGTACTAATCGGTGTTGTCTCGTTTGCAGACCTACTACAGGTGTGAGGAGGGATACGAGGAGGACGCGGCAAAGGTTATCGAAACCGAATGTTGCCGCCTACTTTAAAACTTTCGGCACGAGGCTCGGGTGCAGGCTATTCGAGACTACTATGCCACGCGGCGTATTAGGATTGACAAGGCGAAGTGCCATGATGCTAAGATGGAGAAGGACCATTACATGAAGGTAATTACATATTATTAAGGCTTTGTAGTTAGTTTCCTTGACTTGGTTCTTACACGCTCAAATTTCTCTTTATTAACTTAGGTGCCCCCGGGATGGTGTGTGGATAAGATGTATTGTTGGGAGGCCTTGGTGGATCGGTGGTGCTCTGAAACGTGGGAGGCCATCCACAACAACGCCAAGGAGAGGCGTGGCAAAATGGTTGGCGTGCCACACCATCAAGGGAGCGTCAACTTAATCCAATGTGGCAAGAACTGGGTATGTGGTTTGCTTCATGCCTCATGCAATTCATTCTTAATGCTATCTTGAGCCCTTTACTAATACAATTTTCCTCTCTCTCTCTTTTAGGCGCATCACAATAAGACGGAGGCGCCACAGATGTACGACCTGTATGCGATGGCCCATACTGCCTCGTACAAGAAGGTCAAGGCATTCTCTGAGTCTGACCTCGAGCATCCAGAAAACTTCACCAACATATCCTCCCACCACAAGCTCGTGAAGTACAGAGATCACGGGAAGGCGAGGAAAGGGGAGGACTTTAACCCGAGTGAGGGGCCTATTGATCCAGAGCTGGTGATGATAGCTGGCAACGGGAGGCCCCATGGCTCGATCGCCATTGGAGACGGCCTTATACGTTGTCCTAGCACTCTCCGGCAGATAAAGGCACGCCAAACGAGCTCTTGTCCGGAGATAACACGTCGTCCACGGCCAGTGGAGCTCGCCATCGAGGTTAGTTTAATGGACTCAAATATCTTTCCGCATTATGTTGTGCGTTGGAACCAATATGATTACATTGCTAACAATGAGTTGTGTTGCAGGCTGCTATTCAGAAAGAGAGAGAGGCAATGCAGGCGGCTATGGCGGAGAAGGATAAGGAAATTAGGGAGCTGGAGGAGAGGACGACTGCATTGGTGGAGGCGGAGAGGGCACGGAATGATGCGTCTAATAGGGCCATATACGAGCTCTTCGTGGTAAGTTTCTTTTTCATGTTATTTCAAATCTTGCATTTGAATGTCTGTTTCATTAATAAATAAAAAGTTTGACTTGTCGAAACCAAATGTAGAGTCTATGTGCGAGAAGAGCGGCCAAGTCCCTCCGCCGATGCTAGTCATTAACGTCGCGGGGACGGTGAGTTTCATTTCAGTGCAGTGATCTTAAGAGTGTCCTCATACTAACTACACATTGCAAACAATGTTTGGTGCGGAATATCTCCCGAAACACATCGCACGACCCTTCTACAGTCGAACCTTCTCCAGGGCAGCCTTCTCCAGGTGAAACAAGCCACAGCCACCATGCTTCGCCGCTGTGATGACGATAATGTTATTTCTAGTGCTTTAATAAAAAAAGCTAGACTTCCATTTAAATGACATAATTAGCTTAGTTAGCTCCAAGAAAGGCTAAATTGGCTAATTATCCTACGAAATGACATAATTAGCTTAGTTAGCTCCAAAATGACCTATTTAATAAAAAATGACCTATAGTTAGCTAAGTTCTCTCCTAAATGGCATAATTATCTTAGTTTGCTCCGGAATGACCTATTTTACCCAAGTTAGCTCCGAAACGACATATAGTTAGCTAGGGTTCAACCTAGATGACATAATTAGCTTAGTTAACTCCTAAATGGTCTACTTAATAAAACATGACCTTGCTTAGCTAATTATCCTCGAAATGACATAATTAGCTCCAAAAAGGCATTCTTAGCCAATTTAGCGCGAAGAAGGGGACAAGAGGAGAAGAAAGAGGAAAAATGAAAGGAAGGAAGAAGAAGAAGAGGAGAAGAAGAAGAAGGAGAAGAAGGAGGAGAAGAAGGACAAGGAGCTCCTCCTTCTCCTTCTTATTCCTCCTTCTTCCTCCTTCTCCTTCTCCTTCTTCTTTTCTTCTTCTTCTCCTCTTCCTTCTCCTTCTCCTCCTCCTCCTCCTCCTTCTTTTACTTCTTCTTCTCTTTCTGTTCTTCTACGTAGCTTAGACTCATCCAAGAAAGGCTAAATTGGATAATTATCCTACAAAATGACATAATAAGCTTAGTTAGCGCCAAAATGACATATTTTATAAAAAAAATGACCTATAGTTAGCTAAGTTCTCTCCTAAATGACATAATAAGGTTTACGTAGCTGCAAGATGACCTATTCCCCCTAACTTAGGTATTAAATGGCCTATAATTAGCCTAGCTAGATCCAAAATGGCTTAATAAGCATAGTTTGCTCCGGAATGACCTATTTTACCCAAATTAGCTCCGAAACGACCTATAGTTAGCTAGGGTTCCACCTATATGACATAATTAGCTTAGTTAGCTCCTAAATGGTCTATTTAATAAAACATGACCTATACTTAGCAAATTATCCTCGAAATGACATAATTAGCTCCAAAAAGGCATTCTTAGCCAATTTACCCCGAAGAAGGGGACAAGAGGAGAAGAAAGAGGAAAAATGAAAGGAAGGAAGAAGAAGAATAAGAAGAGAAGAAGAAGAAGGAGAAGGAGGAGGATAAGAAGAAGGAGAAGGAGGAGAAAAGGAGAAGGAGCTCCTCCTTCTCCTTCTTCTTCCTCCTTCTGCCTCCTTCTCCATCTCCTTCTTCTTTTCTTGTTCTTCTCCTCTTCCTTCTCCTTCTCCTCCTTCTCCTCCTCCTCCTTCTTTTACTTCTTCTTCTCTTTCTCTTCTTCTACGTAGCTTGGACTCATCCAAGAAAGGCTAAATTGGCTAATTATCCTACGAAATGACATAATTAGCTTAGTTAGCTCCAAAATGACCTATTTAATAAAAAATGACCTATAGTTAGCTAAGTTCTCTCCTAAATGACATAATAAGGCTTACGTAGCTGCAAGAAGACCTATTCCCCCTAACTTAGGTATTAAATGGCCTATAATTAGCCTAGCTAGATCCAAAATGGCTTAATAAGCATAGTTTCCTCCGGAATGACCTATTTTACCCAAGTTAGCTCCGGAACGACCTATAGTTAGCTAGGGTTCCACCTAGATGACATAATTAGCTTACTTAGCTCATAAATGGTCTAGTTAATAAAACATGACCTATACTTAGCTAATTATCCTCGAAATGACATAATTAGCTCCAAAAAGGAATTCTTAGCCAATTTAGCCCGAAGAAGGGGACAAGAGGAGAAGAAAGAGGAAAAATGAAAGGAAGGAAGAAGAAGAAGAGGATAAGAAGAAGAAGGAGAGGGAGGAGGATAAGAAGAAGGAGAAGAAGGAGGAGAAGAAGGACAAGGAGCTCCTCCTTCTCCTTCTTCTTCCCCCTTCTTCCTCCTTCTCCTTCTCCTTCTTCTTCCTCCTTCTTCCTCCTTCTCCTTCTCCTTCTTCTTTTCTTCTTCTTCTCCTCTTCATTCTCCTTCTTCTTTTCTTCTTCTTCTCCTCTTCCTTCTCCTTCTCCTCCTCCTCCTCCTCCTCCTCCTTCTTTTACTTCTTCTTCTCTTTCTCTTCTTCTACGTAGCTTAGACTCATCCAAGAAAGGCTAAATTGGCTAATTATCCTACGAAATGACATAATTAGCTTAGTTAGCTCCAAAATGACCTATTTAATAAAAAAATGACCTATAGTTAGCTAAGTTATCTCCTAAATGACATAATAAGGCTTACGTAGCTGCAAGATGACCTATCCCCCCTAACTTAGGTATTAAATGGCCTATAATTAGCCTAGCTAGATCCAAAATGGCTTAATAAGCATTGTTTGCTCCGGAATGGCCTATTTTACCCAAGTTAGCTCCGAAACGACCTATAGTTAGCTAGGGTTCCACCTAAATGACATAATTAGCTTAGTTAGCTCCTAAATGGTTTATACTTAGCTAATTTCTCTCTGAAATAACCTATATATACACTTCTTCATCTAGTATTATTCTTCTAACTTTCTTATTTGTCATTTTGCCGATTACCTTCACTTCACGGGAAGCTTGGATTATATTGATGGAATGCTTGAAGATGATTTCTTGTACCATGGCTTGTATTGAAACTATTGTAGTATATGGATATATATGAAACTTTGTATGCATGTGGATGAAACTGGTGTAATATATGGTTTTGTACGGATGCAACTTGCATAATATGTATGCACTATGGATGAGAGTTATTTTAATATGGTTATGAGTACGGAAAGAAATTTATTTATGTCAAATATATATATATATATATATATATATCCTGATTATTGTTAAAAATGCTGGATATAATAAAAAATAAATCAAAAAGGGGCTGGTTCCCCCCTTTGCCGTCTGCCCTCACATGGCAAAGGGGGGATGGCAGACGGCAAAGGGGGGAATCTGCCCCCTCTCTCTCCCCTCTTTGCCGTCTGCCACCACATGGAAAAGGGGGGTAGGCACATGGAAAAGGGGGGAATATGCCTCCTCTCTCTCCCCTCTTTGCCGTCTGCCCCCACATGGCAAAGGGGGGTGGGCAGACGGCAAAGGGGGGAATCAGCCTCCTCTCTCTCCCGTCTTTGTCGTCTGTCCCGCATGGCAAAGGGGGGGATGGCAGATGGCAAAGAGAGGAGGCCTGCCGTTAACACTTAACGGGGCCGTTGCACCATGTGCCGTCCCATTTTGTTTGCCGTCTGCCCCCTCATGGCAAAGATCCTTTGCCGTCCGCTTTACAAAAGCAGACGGCAAAGAACCTCTTCACCGGATTTTTTTTACCCTCTAGTTTGCCGTCGGCTGACCGACGGCAAAGCCTTTGCCGTCTGCCATGGCAGACGGCAAATTTCTGAATTTCAGTAGTGAGCTGAGCATACCACTCGATGTTGAAACCTCAAGTTTCTTAAAGTTCAATAGTCAAATCATTCTGAAAAAGAGGCAACATGGGAAAGAGAGGATTGTCTACGACTTGAGTATCCCGCGCTATTCCCGACGACTTCCAAATCTCGGGACGAGATTCTTTTGAGTGGGGGTGAGTTGTCACATCCCTGAATCCCTAATAGAGTTTAGCAAGATTGTGCTCACATCTTGTTCATTGAATCGAAGTGAATGAAACGAAATCAAAAGCAATGTAAAGAAAACAAAAGCAAACCCTAGTAACTCTATATTCAAAAACAATTCACATTTGGTGGCAAATTAATGAACCCAAAAAAGCCATTAGAAAAGTTCATCATTTCTGATAAATGTTGAAAACAAAATTTCAGGGGTGACATATATTTTCAAAATGATTTTCGCATTTTATTTTAAATTTAAAAGTTACTGAAATCAACTATATAATTGATTTCAAATAATTCAAACTTTCCAAAAAAGTTGAAAACTTTATATGTGTTTGGAAATATTCCAAATAGCACCCCGAGCATGTTTCAAACTATTTTAGGAATAGTTTGGAGACAAAAAAATAAAATGAAACAAAGTCAGAAATGCTTTAACAGAAAACAGAAATGGAAAAAATAGAAAAAACCTTACCTCTCGCTCACCCTTGGCCCGGCCCAGCTCATGCGTGTCGTCTTCCCCATGCCAGCGAGCAGCAGGAGGTGGCCGCCGCTCCCTCCGGCGCGGCCACGCACTTGCATGCCTGCCTGGCCGCCGCTTCGCACTGGCAAGGAGGGGATAAGCCTCCCGCGACCTCCTCCCGTTTTCTCCCCATCCTCATTCGCCCCCTAATCTCTCCCCTCTCGGCCGCCATTAGAGCCCGAGCCAAGCTTGAGCTCACCGTCGCTCCAGCCTCCCTCCCTCTCACCTGGGCTGCGCAAAAGCATCACCGTGGTCTCCTGAAGCTCTCCAACTAGCTGCTCGATACTGAAAACCCTTGAGACGTCGTGACACCATCGTCTTCAACCTCGGATCCCCAGAGCTCGCCGTCGTCGTTCTCCCTCCTGAGACCGTCCCCGAGCCCGCTCTCGTCGCCTCTGCACTTCCCGTGAACCCAGGGTGCTTTCCCCCTTATTTTCCCCTTCGATCCCGTGCTCTAGGCCCCGATTCCACCGGAGCCCGACGAGATCCGCCAAGGAGCTCATCGCCGGTAGCTCTCCGGTGATCGGATGTTCATTCTAAGGCCACCAGCAGCATCAGTGCATCGCGTAGAAGCTCTAGGAGCCCAATCCCACGTGATTTGCCCTCGGATTCGATGACTTCGTCATAGCCCGAACTCCGACAGCCGCTAAGCTCGTCGTCGGCGTCATCTCCGGCCATCTTAGCCCCTGTTCTTGGCAAAAATGGAACCGCGCTCGAACAACCGTTCCTCTGGTGCCTTCCGCCTTGCGTTTCGTCGCCCGAATAGAAAACCCGAGGCCCTCCGCCGTTGTGGTGGTCGTCGGAGCCTCGCCGCCGGTGGGTTTGACCCCATCGCCGGTGGGGTTGACTCCCCTAAGTCACTCGCAAGTGGGGCCAGCCCCCTGGATAATTAAGTTTAATAAAAATAAAAATAAAGAATTTGTCAAACCCTAATCAGTCACTCACATGTGGGTCCAGATCTATTTAACACCTAATTAAGTTTAAACTTAATCTAAAACTGCCCAGAGTCACTGACCAGTGGGTCTCACTGGTCAGGTTGGACTTTCAACGGCCAGCTGACTGATGTCTACTATGCAACCTTCTCCTTGTAGACGTTGTTGGGCCTCCAAGTGAAGAGTTTTGTAGGACAGTAGCAATTTTCCCTCAAGTGGGTGGCCTAAGGTTATCAATCCGCGGGAGGCGTAGAATGAAGATGGTCTCTCTCAAGCAACCCTGCAACCAAATAACAAAGAGTCTCTTGTGTCCCCAACACACCCAATACAATGGTAAGTTGTATAGTTGCACTAGTTCGGCGAAGAGATGGTGATACAAGTGCAATATGGATGGTAGATAAAGGTCTTTGTAATCTGAAATTACAAAAACAGTAAGGTAACTAGTAACAAAAGTGAGCACGAACGGTATTGCAATGCGTGGAAACAAGGCCTAGGGTTCATACTTTCACTAGTGAAGTTCTCTCAACAATGATAACATAATTGGATCATATAACTAGCCCTCAACATGCAACAAAGAGTCGCTCCAAAGTCACTAATAGCGGAGAACAAATGAAGAGATTATTGTCGGGTACGAAACCACCACAAAGTTATTCTTTCTGATCGATCTATTCAAGAGTCCGTAGTAAAATAACACAAAGCTATTCTTTCCGTTCGATCCAACATAGAGTTCGTACTAGAATAACACGTTAACATACATATCAACCAAGACCCTAATGTCACCTAGATACTCCATTGTCACCTCAAGTATCCATGGGCATGATTATACGATATGCATCACACAATCTCAGAATCATCTATTCAACCAACACATAGAACTTCAAAGAGTGCCCCGAAGTTTCTACCTTAGAGTCAAAACATGTGCCAACCCATATGCATAGGTTCCCAATGTCACGAAACCCACAAGTTTATCACCAAAACATACATCGAGTACTCACATGAATATCCAAACGTGTGCCAACCCATATGCATAGGTTCCCAATGTCACAAACCCGCAAGTTGATCACCACAGATAGACACGTGAAAGACATACATCAAGTGTTCTCAAAGACTCAATCCGATAAGATAACTTCAAAGGGGAAACTCAATTCATTACAAGAAGGGAGAGGGGGAAGAAAATCATAAGATCCAATTATAGTAGCAAAGCCCGCGGTACATCGAGATCAAGACATCACAAGAACACGAGAGAGAGAGATCAAACACATAGCTACTCGTACATACCCTCAGCCCCGAGGGAGAACTACTCCCTCCTCATCATGGAGATCTCCGGGATGATGAAGATGGCCACCGGAGATGGATTCCTCCTCCGGTAGGGTGCAGGAATGGGCTCCAGATTGGTTTTTTGTGGCTACAGAGGCTTGCGGCGGCGGAACTCCCGATCTAGGTTTCTTTTTGGGGGTTTCTGTATTTATAGGAATTTATGGCAGTGGAATTACGTCGGTTGGGCCCACGAGGAGGTCACAAGCCTGGTAGGTGAGACCTAGGGGGTCGCGCCTCCCGGGCTTGTGACTCTCTCGTGGCTCTTCTCGCATTCTTCCAAACCTTCGGGGGTCTCTTTTGGTCCCAAAAAAATCATCGCAAAGTTTTATTCCATTTGGACTCCATCTGAAAAAGGGTCAAAAACACAGAAAAAAACAGAAACTGGCACTTGGCACTGAGTTAATAGGTTAGTCCCAGAAAAGATATAAAATAGCATATTCATGCATATAAAACATGCAAAGCTGACAAGATAATAGCATGGAACCATCAAAAATTATAGATATGTTGGAGACGTATCAAGCCTCCCCAAGCTTAACTCCTCCTCGTCCTCGAGTAGGGAAGTGATAAAGACCGAATTTTTTATGTGGAATGCTACCTAACATATTTGTCCTTTGTAACTTATTTCTTGTGGCATGAATGTTCAGATCCGTAAGATTCAAAACAATAGTTTACTACTCACATGGAAACAATAATACTTCAAGCAAACTAGCAAAGTAATCATGAACTTTCGAAATCACAAGGCCAAAGAAAGTTATCCCTACAAAATCATATAGTCTGGCTATGCTCCATCATCCCCACACAACGAATTTAAATCATGCACAACCCCGGTATTGGCCAAGTAATTGTTTTTGCACTCTTACTTTCTCAAACCTTTTCAACTCTCACGCAATACATGAGCGTGAGCCATGGATATAGCACAATAGGTGGAATAGAGTGTGGTGGAGGTGGTGAGGCAAAAAGGAGGAGATGGTCACATTGACTCGGCGTACCAATGGGCTATGGAGATGACCATCAATAGATATCAATGTGAATTATAGGGATTGCCAAACAACGGATGCATAAGAGCTATAAGTGTGTGAAAGCTCAAAAGGAAAACTAGTGGGTGTGAACCCAACTTGCTTGCTCACGAAGAAATAGGGCAATTTTGAGGAAGCCCATCATTGGAATATACAAGCCAAGTTATATAATGAAAATTCCCACTAGTATATGGAAGTGTCAAAACAAGAGACTCTCTATCATGAAGAACATGGTGCTATTCCAAAGCACAAGTGTGGAAAAGGATAGTAGCATTGTCCCTTCTCTCCTTTCCTCTCATTTTTTTTATTGGGCTCTTTGGCCTCTCTTTTTTTCTTTCTTTTTTTTGGTGGGCATCTTTGGCCTTTTTTTTATTTCCTCGCATGGGACAATGCTCTAATAATGATGATCATCACACTTTTATTTACTCACAACTCAAAACTTAGAGCAATGATGACTCTATATGAAATGCCTCCGGCAGTGTACCAGGATGTGAAACGATCTAGCTTAGCTTATGACGTTGAAACATCTTGCTAGCTATCTTACGATCATGCAATGGCAATATGAAAGTGACGGTACATCTGATGAGACGGAACGGTGGGAGTTGCATGGCAATATATCTCGGAATGGCTATGAAAATGCCATAATAGGTACGTATGGTGGTTGTTTTGAGGAAGGTATATGGTGGGTTTGTGCACTGGCAAAAGTTGCGCGGTACTACAGGGGCTAGCAATGGTGGAAGGTAAATGTGCATCTATACCATGGACTCACATTAGTCATGAAGAACTCATATACTTATTGCGAAAGTTTTTATTAGTAATCGAAACAAAGTGCTAAACGCATACTCCTAGGGGAAGGGTTGGTAGGTGTTAACCATCGCGCGATCCCGACCGCCACACAAAGGATGACAATCAATAAATCAATTATGCTACGACTTCCTAACATAGCAGTTCACCATACGTGCATGCTACGGGAATCACTAAGTTCAACACAAGTATTTCTAGATTCACAACACCCTACTAGCATAACTCTAATATTACCATATCCATATCTCAAAACCAATTGAGAGGAATCAAACTTCTCTTACTAATCAATGCACATGAATATGAAGGTTTTTATCCTCTTTGGATGCCTATCATATTAGGACTAGATTCATAACCTAAGCAAGGTACCATGTTGTTTAAGACTCTCAAAATGATCTAAGTGAAGCACGAGAGTTCAACTAGTTCTATAAAATAGAACCATTGCAATGTTCTACAAAGATATAAGTGAAGCACTAGAGCAAAATACAAACTACTCCAAAAGATATAAGTGAAGCTCAATGAGTAGTTGAACAACTATTTGGCTATGTGGAGACTCTCCCATCTAAGAAATTCAGATCCTAAGTACCTTATTCTAAAAAAATAAAATGACGCTCCAAGCAAAACACATATCATGTGGTGAATAGAAATATAGCCCCAAGTAAAGTTACCGATGGATTGAAGACGAAAGAGGGGATTCCTTCCCGGGGCATCCCCAAGCTTAGGCTTTTTGGTATCCTTTAATATGTCTTGGGATGCCTTGGGCATCCCCAAGCTTAGGCTCTTGCCACTCTTTGTTCCATAGTCCATTGAAACTCTACCCAAAACTTGAAAACTTCACAACACAAAACTTAACGGAACTTCGTGAGATGGTTTGGTATGATAACGAGCAAATCGATCACTTGGGTACTGTAAAAATAAGACTCATAATTATTTTCACACAATGCCTACTGTATCTTACTATTTCCACAATTTATATTACTCAAAATAATCTATGGAAACACCAAAACAAGCAAACTACGCATTGAAAACAGAATTTGTCAAAAACAGAACAGTCTGTAATGATCTGAACAATGACCATACTTCTGCACCTCCAACAATTCTGACAAATTATGATAGTTAGGGAAATTTGCATATCAATCAGCAGAAAAAACAATCAACCTAAAAGAACTCTCGGGATAGGAACTAATGATAATTTCGTGAGCATAAAGTTTCTGTCTTTTTCAGCATGATTGAACGACTATCACCAAAACCAATCATAAAGGTTCTACTTGGCACAAACACAAAAAACACAATCATAACAGAATTATGATGGTGTGGACAAAACAAAACAGAAAGCAAAAAGCAAAAATAAATTCATTGGGTTGCCTCCCAACAAGCGCTATTGTTTAACGCCCTTAGCTAGGCATGATGATTTCAGTGATGCTCACATAAAAGGTAAGGGTTGAAACACAACGAGAGCGTCATGGAGCATATGGCTAGCACATTTAAGTCTAACCCACTTCCTATGCATAGGGATTCTGTGAACAAACAACTTGTTGGAGCAAGGATCAACTAGCATAGGAAGGCAAAACAAGCATAGCCTCAAAAATTTCAACACATGGAGAGGAAGCTTGATACTATTGCAATAAGTAGAAGCATATGATCCTCTCTCATAGTAATTTTTAGTAGCACCATGAATGAATTCAACAATATAACCAGCACCTAAGGCTTTCTTTTCATGATCTCCAAGCATAGGAATTTTACTACTCTCCACATAAGGAAATATATTCTCAAGAATAGTAGTGGGAGTATCGTAAAAGACTTGAGCACTACAAATTGTGTCCACAATGAAAAAGCAAGGTTTAGCAAAGGGGTTCTCGAGAGTATGACAAGTTTTATCATCCCTCTTCTTTATAGAATAAGTATCCTCACAATAATCATCATAGATAGGGGGCATGCTTTCATCAAGATGATTTTGATCATTCAAAGTGGAAGAACTAAAAAGATCATCTTCATCAAATATAGCATCCCCAAGCTTGTGGCTTTGCATATCATTAGCATCATGGGTATTCAAAGAATTCATGCTAACAACATTGCAATCATGCTCATCATTCACATATTCTATGCCAAGCATTCTATGTAATTCTTCTTTTAGCACTTGAGCACAGTTTTCATTCCCATCATGCTCACGAAAGACATTGAAAAGATGGAGCATATGAGGCATCCTCAATTCCATTTTTTGTAGTTTTCTAGAGAAAGAACAAGAAACAAAAAGATTCGATTGCAAGATCTAAAGATAAACCTTCAAGCGCTAACCTCCCCGGCAACGGCTCCAGAAAAGAGATTGATGTCTACTATGCAACCTTCTCCTTGTAGACGTTGTTGGGCCTCCAAGTGCAGAGGTTTGTAGGACAGTAGCAATTTTCCCTCAAGTGGGTGACCTAAGGTTTATCAATCTGCAGGAGGCGTAGGATGAAGATGGTCTGTCTCAAGCAACCCCGCAACCAAATAACAAAGAGTCTCTTGTGTCCCCAACACACCCAATACAATGGTAAGTTGTACAGGTGCACTAGTTCGGCGAAGAGATGGTGATACAAGTGCAATATGGATGGTAGATAAAGGTCTTTGTAATCTGAAATTACAAAAACAGCAAGGTAACTAGTAAAAAAAGTGAGTACGAACGGTATTGGAATGCGTGGAAACAAGGCCTAGGGTTCATACTTTCACTAGTGAAGTTCTCTCAACAATTATAACATAATTGGATCATATAACTATCCCTCAACATGCAACAAAGAGTCACTCCAAAGTCACTAATAGCGGAGAACAAACGAATAGATTATTGTCGGGTACGAAACCACCACAAAGTTATTCTTTCTGATCGATCTATTTAAGAGTCCGTAGTAAAATAACACGAAGCTATTCTTTCCGCTCGATCCATCATAGAGTTCGTACTAGAATACCACCTTAAGATACATATCAACCAAGATCCTAATTTCACCTAGATACTCCATTGTCACCTCAAGTATCCGTGGGCATGATTATACGATATGCATCAAACAATCTCAGAATCATCTATTCAACCAACACATAGAACTTCAAAGAGTGCCCCAAAGTTTCTACCGGAGAGTCAAAACATGTGCCAACCCATATGCATAGGTTCCCAGTGTCATGAAACCCGCAAGTTGATCACCAAAACATACATCAAGTACTCACATGAATATCCAAACGTGTGTCAACACATATGCATAGGTTCCCAATGTCACAAACCCGCAAGTTGATCACCACAGATAGACACGTGCAAGACATACATCAAGTGTTCTCAAAGACTCAATCCGATAAGATAACTTCAAAGGGGAAACTCAATTCATTACAAGAAGGGAGAGGGGTAAGAACATCATAAGATCCAACTATAGTAGCAAAGCCCGCGGAACATCGAGATCAAGACATCTCAAGAACACGAGAGAGAGATCAAACACATAGCTACTGGTACATACCCTCAGCCCCGAGGGAGAACTACTCCCTCCTCGTCATGGAGATCGCCGGGATGATGAGGATGGCCACAGGAGATGGATTCCCCCTTCGGCAGGGTGCAGGAACGGGCTCCAGATTGTTTTTTGGTGGCTACAGAGGCTTGCGGTGGTGGAACTCCTCATCTAGGTTTCTTTTGGGGGGTTTCTGTATTTATAGGAATTTATGGTGGTGGAATTACATCGGTTGGTCCCACGAGGAAATCACAAGCCTGGTAGGTGCGGCCTAGGGGGGGTCGCGCCTCCCGGGCTTGTGACTCCCTCTTGGCTCTTCTGGCCTTCTTCCAAACCTTCGGGGGTCTCTTTTGTTCCAAAAAAAATCAGCGCAAATTTTTATTCCATTTGGACTCCGTCTGAAAAAGGGTAAAAAACACGGAAAAAACAGAAACTGGCACTTGATAGTGAGTTAATAGGTTAGTCCCAAAAAAGATATAAAATAGCATATTCAAGCATATAAAACATCCAAAGTTGACAAGATGATAGCATGGAACCATAAAAAATTATAGATACGTTGGAGACGTATCACTGACCTACTGATGTCATGCTGATGTAATAAGTCCAATTTTGGTTTTAAAATAATTCCAGAATAATTGCGTCACTATGGAAATTCATAGAAACTTGATTATAACTCCAAATCAGACAAACAATATATGCAAATTGATTAGAAAAATTCAATGAACACAATGGTGCTATTTTCATGCATGAAAAACAAAGTTACGAAACAGCATCAAGTCAAATCAATTAAATGATTAAGATAAATATGTCATTTCAAATGATATTTGAATTTGGATTTCAAACCAGATGCAAACTAAGGTTTCACCAACCACATTGAATCATATCACCCTTCATTTCATGCCATGTTCATGCATCATGATTGTTGCATATGATTGCTATTAATTGTATGTTGTTATTCGGTAGGCCCCGCCCCTCCGGATACGACTGATTATCCGACTGACGGATATCACCCCTGTGTTGAGCAACAAGGCAAGCAACAATTTCGATCATCCCGGTAAATCCCATGTTCTCGCTCCTGCTCTTATTTATTGCATTAGGTCAAAATGCCTCAAATGCTTTTACCACATTAGTTGAACCCATTCCTTTGCATGACCTGTCTTTGTCACAGTAATTAGCTAAACCTTGCAACCTAGCATACCTGGTAGATGCTTGAGCCATGATGTGTCTTATCCTGCTATGCATGCTATGCTTAGAGTTGTGTTTGGTCTGTCATCTGGGTGATGAACAGGATCATGAGAATGTGTTCTGTTAATAAAGGTCGTGTGTTGAACCCGATTTGGTAAAGGTACCGGTGAAAGGCTATGTAGGAGTACATGGCGGGTTGTTTCATTGGAACCGTCCTTAGGAACTGAGTTCCGTGTATGTAATCCAAGACTAGATACTACCACACGTTGGGATACTTAATTGACCCTCTTGACTTATTAATCGCATAGTACTCGGTCCAGGAGTTGGAAGTAGTTTCTGGTGTTTATAGTCATGCTGGAGGTCTTGCATAGTGCTGACCTTAGAGGTGGGCTATGATTGTAGCGACCCGACTCAAAACAAGTCAAGCCTCTGTGTTTCTGTGCCATCCCTGGATCAGTATGCTGGCACACACAGTACATCAATGTATATATCAAAGTGCAATCACATGTAAATAGTGTAAAACCGATATATACCTTAAATATCTCAGCGGAAGCGGTCAAGGGAGTGGAATCCCAATAAACACCAACGGCAAGTTGAGTGTAGACCGTAACCCTAAATCGTACTCTTACTCGTCGAAGAAAAATATCTGCAACCTAAGACGTTGCAGCCGTGTAGGTCAGCATATTGAATATGCCGGCAAGTCACATAAGAGAGGGGTGAAAAGTAATAATCAACTATCTCTACATGCATATTTGGTCGGTGGAGCTAAGTTTTGCATAAAGCCAGTTTTATCCTACAACAAGAGGGGTTGAAAACAAAAATGTTACTACAAGGTTTGTTGTTAACGAGATGGTTCCGCCAACCAGTTCTCGTACCCGAGTTGTCAATAATTTTCCCACATCAAATATATTTAATGGTGTTGAGAAATCCAGATAACTTCAGTTCCTTTGGCTCAAGTTGTCCATGACCGTGGACACGGCTAATCGATTAGGTTTGAGTACTCTGCAGAGTTTTGCACACGTTCCCCACAAGATTTGATCGCCTCCGGGTTTGTCCTCGCACTTCAGGGTGTTTGAAGACCGGATGATCAAAACATGGTCTTTCAACGGGTCCATCTGAATCCCTGTCGGTGCCCATCCATTCCTACCGTTCGTCTACATCTGCTAGCACCGCCTGTCCAGAGTCGCCGCGTTGTCCAACCAAGCCAGAGCCCATAATGACTTGTGGCTGTGCAGGTAAGCCTTGGGTCTTGAAAATATCCATCCGTCTCTTTGAGCCTGGGTGAAGCTTTCCGCAGGATGACATGGCCTCTCCAGCATCCCGGGCATCCACTGGGTTTTCCAGGGAGCCGGTCAACCGTCCTTCACCCAGTGTTGCATTGCGTCCGAGGTCTTGAAAGTCTTGTCTTAGTCCGGTCTTGATTATTATATCAATCTCGCATCACTCGTGGTATACACTCAACCGATAACCCGTCTACTCAAGCATAGCATTAAGAAATTGTCGTCCCGGGGCCAAGTATCGGGGTTGTTGTGTTCCTACCACATGATACTACAACTAGAATATAGTTTCCAAGTACCTAGGCAGCATGCAATTGGGCATAGGATGGTAGAACTACAATGCATAAAACATAGGTGAAAGTATGATCAAAGTGACTTGCCTGTGATGTTGACGAAGAAGAATTCCTCGAGAAAATAATTTGATAGACTACTCGTCACTCTCCGATGAAAATCTATATAGCAAACATAGCATTCACATAAGCACTCATACTAGCAATCATTCTAACAATCAAAACAAAAGTGCGAGTGCGAAAGAAACCGAAAGAAACATCAAATAGAAATAAAGAGTCTTCTACTACGTCAACCACTAAATAGTTTTGTCTAACAGAAAAATAATAACAAGGAACTAAGATATAAGTTTAACTAAGATAGAATAAAGTCTTTTTCACAAAACTTTTGAAAGTTTTCCCAAACGGGATTTGAAACAACGGTGAAAACAATTGCACGTTACTACGGAGCTAGAATTGTTTTCATAAAAACAAATAAAACTAAAATAAGAACTTTATGCAAAACTACTGTTAACTAACATAACCAAAACAATAATAATGTTTCTGAAATAATAAAGAAAATATTTTAAAACAAAAGTATAAAACGAATTAGCCGAAAACCGAAAAGCGGTGAAACAGAAATTGTTTCACATGCAATAAGGAGTTAAAATACTCAAAAAACTCCGAACTTTTTACCACTGATACTTAAGATCACTAGTGATCAGTACCAAAAGGAATCAAATTAAAAGCTATTTTTAAACTCCTGGAATAGGCAAAACCGTGTTTAAACCAAATCTGATCTAACTTATTTTTACAAATTTCAAACATAGACAAATTATATGTTTTTAAAAACTAGAGGAAATTTGTGAGCTACTGGAAAAAGAATCAAAGTCATTGGACTTCGGGATTAAAAGTTGTGGCGAAAACAAAATTGAAAGTTTCTGTTTTTGCTATTTTGACGGAAAAAACTGCAGCTATCTAGTACTAACACGTGGCAAGCTGCGGAGGGGTGTTTGTTTCTTGTTTTGGAGCAAACGTCCTAAGGCTAGTAAAAGGACTGGCTACATTTTAAGTGGGAAAAATAAACCGCGGTTTACTGAACTAAAACGAAAGGGTATAGATGATCTAATCCTGGCTGTTGCATGAAGATCTAAGGGCTAAAAGAGATATCATGCAAGTAACAGAGAGTTGGAGGGAGAGACTAACTTGGTTGATCGTGGCTGGCAGTGCTTGCACCGGCGAGGAAGAAGAGGGTGTCGCCGGCGAGGGGGAGAGGGGAGCTCCGGGGCGTGGAGACGTCGGGCGGCGGCGGTGGGGTGCTTCTCCTCCTCGGGGAAGAGGCGGCGGTGGAGAGAGAGTTCGGGGAGGGCTCCTCCTCCGCGGCGAGGCCGAGGTGCAGCAGCTTTCGGGCTGCTGCCACTGCTCGCGGCGGCGGCTAGGGCGGCGGTGGGGTGAGGCGCCGGCGGCGGCTTGTGGAGGCGGCCGTGGAGAGACGGCGGCTAGGGTTGGGGAGAGGTGACGGTGGGGGGGGGTTATATAGGCTTAGGGGAGGAGAGTAAAAGGAAGGAGAGGGAGAACTTTGGGAAGGAAATCACAGGAGAGAAAATACAGGTGAACGTGGGGAGTAAAAGGAAAAGGAGGGAGAGAAAGAAGGAAGGGGAGAAATAAGGAAAGGGGAGGGAGGACTCACGTGGGGAAGAGAAGAGAGATAGGGACGTGGGGGAGGGGCTTGGGGAGGGAGATAAAATAGGAAAGGAGGAGACGTGGGGAGGGAGTGCATGCATGGAAGGTGCATGCATGCATGCATGGGGCTGGGCTGAGCCCTTGTGGCTCGGCCTGGCAGTTCTATTTTTTTTAAACAAACTAACAGCAGCAAAAAAAAAGAAAAGAAAGAAAACAAAACCGTAAAAAACAAAAATATATATATGTTCCTAGCTAACAAAAGTAGGTACTAATATACATATAATACATATAGGAACCCTAGTTCCACCTAATGCAACTTTTAAAAATAGTTTTTATGCAATAGGCTACACAAAGCGCATTTAAAAAAAACCCACTAACAATAATTTGAAAGATTATAAAGTTTCCAAACCCAGTGAGATAGCTCCAAATAATATTCGAAACATTATGCACTTTAATTCGACAGGGGAGAAGTCATATTATCTCCACTCCAATAAATTGCCCGCAGTTTTGGAGTGTCATTTTCCTCCGCTCTCTCTCTCTTGCGTGCAAGAGAGTATTTTTCTCCGGGCTTTTCTCGCACGAGAAAATGCAAAAGAAATCAATGCAAGTATCTCCGTTCAAATTCTTTATAACCGAAGAAGTCATGTCATCTTCTCTCGTTGCTTTTAAAAGCTTGAATTTGAATTCACCGGAGAAGGGGAAAGTCATTTTATTCCCTATCTTTCAAAAGTTTCGAAAAAGTTTCAATTTCACGCAAGTTTCAATCACTCAGCAAACAAACAAACAAGCAAATCTAATAATTATATTAACATTCCAAAATTTATAATTTTGGGATGTTACAAACTACCACACTTAAAATGAATCTCGTCCTCAAGATTCGAAGAGGCTAGAAAGAAAGGTTAGGGTTTGGGGGTCTTCTAACAATCCAATCTCTGACAAGGCGGGATGCTTCCACACTTAAGATGAGAGATACTGGTCCCTCAAAATGCTTTAACGATCCTCCGGGGTTTTTGGCAACTGACATCACACAGTCTTCATATTAAATCCTTTGGTGATGTTCTCCCGTTGATATAAGCTTCTTCCGTCACTGGGTCTTCTTAACTGACAGTCTCGTGGTCAATTCTAAATAATATATCGATGATTCTCATGGTGGTCTACCATTTGTGGTCCTCCTGCAGAGAAAAGGGTCTTGGTTTCATCCTCACCGTAAAATTTCCTACGCGTGACAACAGGTGCCATGTACATGGGCTTTTCTTATACCATTCTAAGGCTTAAACAAAAGCTTCAAAGAACGTCGTCACTCTATATGGGTAAGTCTCTCAGATTTACCATTCCGAATAGCAAGATAAATGATAAGAGTAAGTCGTCATGGTGATCAATCCATTCCGCACCCAAATCATTTCTCTGTATAAGGTTTAGCGAATCTCGCATTCTAACACTTGGGCATCCTCACAAGCTTTGCAGAATTTCTCTTGTCAACGAACGAAGTTCGGATAATCCATTGGTTCTGCAAGCTGAACGAAACATCTATCGTATCTTCACAACTCTCAGGTTTTCGTATGCTCCTAAGAAAACGTTTGCTGATCCACCATAGCTTCTTCCATAAATCATATCCATTTCATAATCAATCCTTATTACATCCTTAATTTCTTATCAAAAACTCCAATTCAAAAGTACTCTATTACAAATGCTGCCATCCACATTGTTCGGTATGGTCAAGCATTTCTGCCAACTTTATTCATCTATCTCTCTTGAAGGTACTTAGTTCCACTCGGACTTTCCGAGGTGCTCCTTGAAATCATCCATCTTTTGCTTCATCATGGTGGTTATTAGCTTCATCTCCATCATCTCCGCACGTACTTCACTCAGGTATTCCTGGGTATGATGAAGTCTTGCTTCAAGTATTTCTCCGATCTGACGTATGGCTTCCATGGCAGCTTCACGAACAGCATCAAAGAAGGTTGCTCGTGGTACACGTGAAATGAAAAAGTATTGCCCCATAGTCTTTGGACAAACTCTTTTCACATGGTGGAGGTGTACTTCCACGTACCAAAGTTCCACTCCATTTTCCACAAATGGGTAGCCTTTGTAGACTGCATCTCCTTCAAGATGAATGTGCTTCATCATGTCCTTCAGGATTTTCGGGTAATCGTGATCACTGGTCAGGGTCATGATCGTTTCTGGGCCCTTGAGGAATGACTCGTAGAGAGTTGTCATCTGCATGTCTCAGTAAATAGGTACTCAGAGGAATGTATGTGTCTCCTTGGTAGTTATGGTACATTCCTACTCAGTGGATCCTGAGGGGTTTACCGATTACTACCACACTTAAATGAATTATACGCATGCCTGCATAGACCATATTTTCAACATATCCTCATAATTGTTCAAAGAGCTTTGCTCATAGAGAAACAACGCATACATTTTCAACATAGGAAATCATGAGACAATAAATTCCATTTATTCATGATGTTATTACAATCTCAGGGACTTCTGTTACAAAAAATTTCACTCCATGATCTCATGCAAAACAAGAGTTCTTCAGATTACACTAATTGCCGCGGTCAAAACTTAACTACTCCTTTTTAGCTTTCTTCCTTTGTGCACAATCGCTAGCAAAATGTCCTGCTTCCTTGCAACGAAAGCAAATGAGTTCTGACAAGTCTCGAGGCTTCTTAGCTTTTGCTTTTGCTCCTTGGATTTCCGGCTTCCTTCCTGAGCACATGTATTTGTGGTGGCCAAACTTCATACACTTGTAACATCTGACATGACTGAGGTCTATGTGTGCAGAGATTTGGTTCTTCCGAGGGTACTTGTTCTTCTTTCCGGTCTCCTTTATCTTGTCCAGTTCTTCTATTTCAAGTGGATCAAACTCCACTTCTTTCGTCGGGAAGTTTCCCGGATACTCTTGGCTTCTCTTCTTGCAATCCTGTGAATAATGTCCTTCTTCTCCACATGAGTAGCATGCATTGGAGAAAAATCTGGTCAGACCTTGTCCATCAGGGTCTTCAATATTTTCGTTCATCACCGGCTCTTCTAGAATCTTCTTCTTGAGTGTTTCCTTCACTGCATCTTTCTGCTGCTTGACAACTTGTTGCACCTTGGGGTAAATGTGACACTGAGCTGGGTAGTGGGTGGTTCCTTCACACAAGAAACAAGTCACCTGACTAGTTGGGCACTCCTCAGCTGGGTGATTTTCTTCACAATGAGTGCATCCATCCGTGTGTTCTTCCTGGATGTGTCCTATTTCTCCACAGATCTTGCATGCACAAGGCTTCTTCTTCTGAATGAGACGGGATCTTAACAAAGTGTTCTTGAATTCGCCCCAACTTTCTGCTCCACTAAATCCTTGTATGGCGTGGTGCATTTTCCACCAGATAGCAGCACTTTGGGTAAAGTACTGGAGAGCGTGTTCCACTTCATTCTTTCTTGAGACCAAGTTGCTCCCGAAGTGGTTCTCCATGTTGTGAATCCATATCTCAGCTTCCAGTTGGGTCATTGGTCCAGATACTACAAGTCCAGCTTCATACTCCATCTGGTAGGGTTGAGGTTTTGGGGATGAGACGGGTAAGAGAGGGAGGGAGATACACGCAATACAAACAATATTTTTGAGAATAGATTTTTGTTGTGGCCGTCGGAAAACACACACCAATGACGGCTCACAATTCATCGTATCTAACGTGGGTATATAAAAGGGGTTTGGACTTCTAATGGTCATATAATTATTCGAACACTTCAGGGTCTTCGAGTTCTTCGGGTATTGAGAGTCCTCTGTTGGTGTAGCTTCAATTGCATGATGAAATCCTCTTTACTTTGAAGTAGAACTCCGTTGATTCTTCTTGAGGTCGAAGGGGTAAGGGGATTGTCTAACTATTGGAGGTGAGGGAGAACATTTGATGAAGTCAGAAGAGATGAGAAGTAAAGGTGTTCTCGAAAATAAGATTTTTTTTGAGAGATCCTATCCTAAGAAATTTCCAGTTTCTAGGGTCACATCCTACAGTCAACATTTGCTCTGATACCATCTCTGTAGCGACCCGACTCAAAACGAGTCAAGCCTCTGTGTTTCTGTGCCATCCCTGGATCAGTATGCTGGCACACACAGTACATCAATGTATATATCAAAGTGCAATCACATGTAAATAGTGTAAAACGGATATATACCTTAAATATCTCAGCGGAAGCGGTCAAGGGAGTGGAATCCCAATAAACACCAACGGCAAGTTGAGTGTAGACCGTAACCCTAAATCGTACTCTTACTCGTCGAAGAAAAATATCTGCAACATAAGACGTTGCAGCCGTGTAGGTCAGCATATTGAATATGCCGGCAATTCACATAAGAGAGGGGTGAAAAGTAATAATCAACTATCTCTACATGCATATTTGGTCGGTGGAGCTAAGTTTTGCATAAAGTCAGTTTTATCCTACAACAAGAGGGTTGAAAACAAAAATGTTACTACAAGGTTTGTTGTTAACGAGATGGTTCCGCCAACCAGTTCTCGTACCCGAGTTGTCAATAATTTTCCCACATCAAATATATTTAATGGTGTTGAGAAATCCAGATAACTTCAGTTCCTTTGGCTCAAGTTGTCCATGACCGTGGACACGGCTAATCGATTAGGTTTGAGTACTCTGCAGAGTTTTGCACACGTTCCCCACAAGATTTGATCGCCTCCGGATTTGTCCTCGCACTTCAGGGTGTTTGAAGACCGGATGATCAAAACATGGTCTTTCAACGGGTCCATCTGAATCCCTGTCGGTGCCCATCCATTCCTACCGTTCGTCTACATCTGCTAGCACCGCCTGTCCAGAGTCGCCGCGTTGTCCAACCAAGCCAGAGCCCATAATGACTTGTGGCTGTGCAGGTAAGCCTTGGGTCTTGAAAATATCCATCCGTCTCTTTGAGCCTGGGTGAAGCTTTCCGCAGGATGACATGGCCTCTCCAGCATCCCGGGCATCCACTGGGTTTTCCAGGGAGCCGGTCAACCGTCCTTCACCCAGTGTTGCATTGCGTCCGAGGTCTTGAAAGTCTTGTCTTAGTCCGGTCTTGATTATTATATCAATCTCGCATCACTCGTGGTATACACTCAACCGATAACCCGTCTACTCAAGCATAGCATTAAGAAATTGTCGTCCCGGGGCCAAGTATCGGGGTTGTTGTGTTCCTACCACATGATACTACAACTAGAATATAGTTTCCAAGTACCTAGGCAGCATGCAATTGGGCATAGGATGGTAGAACTACAATGCATAAAACATAGGTGAAAGTATGATCAAAGTGACTTGCCTGTGATGTTGACGAAGAAGAATTCCTCGAGAAAATAATTTGATAGACTACTCGTCACTCTCCGATGAAAATCTATATAGCAAACATAGCATTCACATAAGCACTCATACTAGCAATCATTCTAACAATCAAAACAAAAGTGCTAGTGCGAAAGAAACCGAAAGAAACATCAAATAGAAATAAAGAGTCTTCTACTACGTCAACCACTAAATAGTTTTGTCTAACAGAAAAATAATAACAAGGAACTAAGATATAAGTTTAACTAAGATAGAATAAAGTCTTTTTCACAAAACTTTTGAAAGTTTTCCCAAACGGGATTTGAAACAACGGTGAAAACAATTGCACGTTACTACGGAGCTAGAATTGTTTTCATAAAAAAAAATAAAACTAAAATAAGAACTTGTTGCAAAACTACTGTTAACTAACATAACCAAAAAATAATAATGTGTCTGAAATAATAAAGAAAATATTTTAAAACAAAAGTATAAAACGAATTAGCCAAAAACCGAAAAGCGGTGAAACAGAAATTGTTTCACATGCAAGAAGGAGTTAATATACTCAAACAACTCTGAAATTTTTACCACTGATACTTAAGATCACTAGTGATCAGTACCAAAAGGAATCAAATTAAAAGCTATTTTTAATCTCCTGGAATAGGCAAAATAGTGTTTAAACCAAATCTGCTCTAACTTATTTTTACACATTTCAAACATAGACAAATTATATGTTTTTAAAAACTAGAGGACATTTGTGAGCTACTGGAGAAAGAATCAAAGTCATTGGACTTCGGGATTAAAAGTTGTGGCCAAAACAAAATTGAAAGTTTCTGTTTTTGCTATTTTGACGGAAAAAACTGCAGCTATCTAGTACTAACACGTGGCAAGCTGCGGAGGGGTGTTTGTTTCTTGTTTTGGAGCAAACGTCCTAAGGCTAGTAAAAGGACTGGCTACATTTTAAGTGGGAAAAATAAACCGCGGTTTACTGAACTAAACCGAAAGGGTATAGATGATCTAATCCTGGCCGTTGCATGAAGATCTAAGGGCTAAAAGAGATATCATGCAAGTAACAGAGAGTTGGAGGGAGAGACTAACTTGGTTGATCGTGGCTGGCAGTGCTTGCACCGGCGAGGAAGAAGAGGGTGTCGCCGGCGAGGGGGAGAGGGGCGCTCCGGGGCGTGGAGACGTCGGGCGGCGGCGGTGGGGTGCTTCTCCTCCTCGGGGAAGAGGCGGCGGTGGAGAGAGAGTTCGGGGAGGGCTCCTCCTCCGCGGCGAGGCCGAGGTGCAGCAGCTTTTCGGGCTGCTGCCGCTGCTCGCGGCGGCGGCTAGGGCGGCGGTGGGGTGAGGCGCCGGCGGCGGCTTGTGGAGGCGGCGGTGGAGAGACGGCGGCTAGGGTTGGGGAGAGGTGACGGTGGGGGGGGGGTTATATAGGCTTAGGGAGGAGAGTAAAAGGAAGGAGAGGGAGAACTTTGGGAAGGAAATCACGGGAGTGAAAATAGGAAAGAGAGGGAGAGGTGAACGTGGGGAGTAAAAGGAAAAGGAGGGAGAGAAAGAAGGAAGGGGAGAAATAAGGAAAGGGGAGGGAGGACTCACGTGGGGAAGAGAAGAGAGATTGGGACGTGGGGGAGGGGCTTGGGGAGGGAGACAAAATAGGAAAGGAGGAGACGTGGGGAGGGAGTGCATGCATGGAAGGTGCATGCGTGCATGCATGGGGCTGGGCTGAGCCCTTGTGGCTCGGCCTGGCAGTTCTATTTTTTTTTTAAACAAACTAACAGCAGCAAAAAAAAGAAAAGAAAGAAAACAAAACCGTAAAAAAAACAAAAATATATATATGTTCCTAGCTAACAAAAGTAGGTACTAATATACATATAATACATATAGGAACCCTAGTTCCACCTAATGCAACTTTTAAAAATAGTTTTTATGCAATAGGCCACACAAAGCGCATTTAAAAAAAAAACCCACTAACAATAATTTGAAAGATTATAGAGTTTCCCAACCCAGTGAGATAGCTCCAAATAATATTCGAAACATTATGCACTTTAATTCGACAGGGGAGAAGTCATATTATCTCCACTCCAATAAATTGCCCGCAGTTTTGGAGTGTCATTTTCCTCCGCTCTCTCTCTCTTGCGTGCAAGAGAGTATTTTTCTCCGGGCTTATCTCGCACGAGGAAATGCAAAATAAATCAATGCAAGTATCTCCGTTCAAATTCTTTATAACCGAAGAAGTCATGTCATCTTCTCTCGTTGCTTTTAAAAGCTTGAATTTGAATTCACCGGAGAAGGGGAAAGTCATTTTATTCCCTCTCTTTCAAAAGTTTCAAAAAAGTTTCAATTTCACGCAAGTTTCAATCACTCAGCAAACAAACAAACAAGCAAATCTAATAATTATATTAACATTCCAAAATTTATAATTTTGGGATGTTACAATGATGCGGTAGGTAGTGGAAAGGTTTACCAAGTGGCACTCGGATGGTGAGCTTGGGAACGTTGCGCACATTGTTTGGGGCCGTGGCGGAAACCTCGGCCGGATTTCCGTGCGGGTTACTCTCAAATAGGCGATAAACCTGGACTAGGTATTAGCGTGGTTAACGGTCGTGGCCGACTCCCTCGCTCGGCTTCCGCTTGAAGTTTGCCGAGGTGCGTGACGTGCACATGGCGATAAGTGGCGAGAGCGTGTGTGAATAAGTACACCCCTGTAGGATTATGATCTATTTGAATAGTCGCGTCCGCGGATATGGAGTACTTAGAAACACATGTTGTTCATAGATAACTTTAATGGCTACTCATAAAATTATCAAGATAAGTGTGAGTGTCGTGGATGGCATTTTCTATAGGAAGACGGGAATGATTCCATGATGGTGTATTGTTGTGGAGTTAGTGGACTCGTGTGCGAGAAATCAAAGTTGTTAAAACTATTTTAAAACGTGGTTTTGTCTAGCCAAGAGTCAAAGCTGGCTTACTGCATGAAACACCACAACCCCTTTGTTGATACCTGAGCATGAGTAGATAGATCCGTTCTAAAGTCTTGCTGAGCACCCTTGTACTCATGTTTGCTTAATAATTATTGCAGAGGATACCCACGAGCCAACAGGTGGGTTCTTTCTAGACATCGATGATGACGAGTAGCTCGTGTCCCATCTACGACCTGGCCCCTTTCAGAAGGGATCTGTGGATAGTCAGGCTTTATGCCTTATCCTTTCCATCTGTATGTACTCAGATAGTTTTAATCTTCTGCTGGCTTGTAAGACTTGTTTGAATGACTTGTGATGATGGGTCATGGGACCACTATCTGTGTAATATTATGTGTGAGGCTCTTCCGAGCCTTCTAAATAAAGTTTGTATGTTTATGGTTATGTTGTGATGCCATTGATGTATCTATGCATATCGGGTATGCCATGCGTACGTGTGTTGTACTTGATATGTATGGGGTTTGAACACCTAGTCGTATGCCTTAGTAGCACTCCTTACGGGGAAATGCCCCTTTGTGTTTCCACCGAACCATGGTAGTTCGCTACTTCTCCAGACACATTGGTTGACCGGCATGTGTCCTTCTTAGCTGTTGTGTCTGTCCCTTTGGGGAAATATCACGTGGTGTAATGGAGTCCTTGTAGCTTGCTACGACTCGTCTACGCTCGTTGATGACCGACACCCGATTGTTGGGTCATGTATATGTGTCCTTTTACGGTAATGCCACTTGGGTTTATGACTAGACATGTCGACCCGGGTTCTTTGACATCGGAATGCTGGCGACACAATTGCATACGCGAGTCAAAAGGCGCAAACGGTCCCGGCTAAGGTAAGGCCACAGCCGTGGGGTTAACCGTGCGTGAGACCGCAAAGGGATGTTATGTGTTACAGGTTGGATTCCTATGGCTTAGGATCGGGGTCCCGACAACAACTATCTAGGTAGTCCCTAGACGCATCGGTTAATCCATTGGAGAAGATATCAAGTATTTTATTTTTCTTAATAGGATGATCATACAAAGCAGTAAGTAATTGAAGAAGTCTCCCCAAGCTTGTGGGAGACTCTCTTCTTCAATTTGCACAAAGTTTAATCTTGACTGTAAGGCAATTTGTTTCTTATGAGCGGGAAAATATTTTTCACAGAAGTAATAAATCATGTCCTAGGGACTACGCACACATCAAGGATTATACCATATCTTAGCATCACCCGTTAATGAAAAGGGAAACAACTTAATAATATACTAATAGCAAAAAAATCGTCGTGTGCAAATAGGGTGGCTATATCATTTAATTTAGTGCGATGTGCCATAACAGTTCCAGTTTCATAGCCATGCAAAGGATCATATTTAACCAAAGTAATTTACTCTAGGTCGACAAAGAATTCATAATCCTTATCAATAATAAAGATAGGTGAAGTAGCAAACTTAGGATCATATTTCATTCTAGCATTTAAAGATTTTTCTTTCAGCTTGCATAGTACTTTCTTAAGATCATCTCTATCCTTACAAGCAAGAAAGTCTCTAGCTACTTCTCCATCCATCACATAACCCTCAGTTATCTCGAGCAGTATCTAGGAGAACTAGCTCCAATAGGTGAATCATAAGTTATAGTTTCAATAATTTCATCAGTTTCAATAATTTAATCAGTTTCAGCATTCTTAATTTCTCTAGCTTTATCAAATTGTTCATCAAGAAATTCACCAAGTGGCATAGTCTTATGAAGCAAAGTACTAGCATCATCAATAACACTATTCCTAGCATCATGCATGATACGTCTCCAACGTATCTATATTTTTTTATTATTCCATGTTGCTATATTATCATTCATGGATGTTTTATGATCATTTTACAGCAACTTTATATCATTTTGTGGGACTAACCTATTGGCATAGTGCCTAGTGCGACTTGCTGTTTTTTGTTGTTTTTTCTTTTGCAAAAAATCATATCAAATGAAGTCCAAATGCCACGAAACTTTACGAATACTTTTTTGGACCAGAAGGAAACTTGGGAGCCAAGAAGGAGCACCAGAGGAGGCCCAGGCGACCCACTAGACACTAGGGGGCGCCTAGGGACCCTGGCACGGCCTGATGTCTAGTGGGGCCCTTGGGAGCCTCCTCCACCACAAATGAGATCTATAAATACCCCAATATTCAGAAAACCCTAAAGGTGTCGTCGAAAAAATCGTCTCAGCCGCCGCAAATTCCACAAGCCACAAAATCCAATCTAGAGCCCGGTCCGGAGAGGAACACGATCATGAAGGGGTTCATCATCCTCATTGGTGCTCCTCCGATGATGTGTGGGTAGTTCATATCAGACCTACGGGTCCATAGGTAGTATCTAGATGGCTTTCTCTCTCGTTTTGTTTCTCAATACAACGGTCTCTTGGAGATCCATATGATGTAACTCCTTCTTTTGCGGTGTGTTTGTTGGGATTCGATGAATTGTGAGTTTATGATCACATCTATGAAATCATATTCATGCTTGATTATTATAGCCTCGCATTTCTTCTCCGATATTTGGTTTTGGTCTAGCCAACTTGATATTTTATCTTGCAATGGGAAGAGGTGCTTTGTGATGGGTTCGTTCTTACGGTGCTCAATCTCAGTGACAGAAAGAGACATGACACGCATGTACCATTGCTATCAAGGATAAAACGATGGGGGTATATTCCTCTATGAATAGATCTTGTCTACATCATGTCATCGTTCTTAAGGCATTACTCTGTTTCCCCGTGAACTTAATACACTAAATGCATGCTGGATAGCGGTCGATGTGTGGAGTAATAGAAGTAGATTCAGGCAGAATTCGGTCTACTTTTCTTGGATGTGATCCCTATATGCATGATCATTGTCTTGAATATCGTCAAAATTATTTGCTCCTCTATCAATTGTCCAACAGTAATTTGTCTACCCACCGTTTTCTATTTTCTCGAGAGAAGCCACTAGTGAAACCTATGGCCACCGGGTCTAC
Source organism: Hordeum vulgare subsp. vulgare (assembly GCF_904849725.1). NCBI lineage: Eukaryota > Viridiplantae > Streptophyta > Magnoliopsida > Poales > Poaceae > Hordeum > Hordeum vulgare. Next base: position 369,697,861 of record NC_058524.1, on the reverse strand, counting down.
TTCACATCATCTACTTGCAATATCTATTTTGCTTTCCGCGTTTCTATTTTATTTGCCCTTTTATTTTCTGATCTATATCATCAAAAAAACCAAAAATACCTTGTTGTGTTTTAATTTCTATCACTCTTGTTTGCATTTATCAATATATCCTTACTTTACCCACGAGGGATTGACAACTCCTCCATGTGTTAGGTTGCGAGGATTTGCTTTGTGTGCAGGTACTGCTTACATAGTCTTGTGGATCTTCCTACTCGATTGATACCTTGGTTTCATAATTTAGGAAAATACTTGTCGTCACTGAGCTACATCACACTTTAAGCTTGGAGGTAAACCAGCGCAATCAACGAGGAGTCAAGATTTCTGGCACCGTTGCGGGGGAAGATCAAGTCAAGATCTATCAGGTTCCCACACATAAACTGTCATGTCTTTGCAATTACATTATTTGCCATTTCCCTCTTGTTTTCCTCTCCCCCACTTCAAAAAATATTTGCCTTTTTATTTGCCTTTTTCCATTTGCCTTTTTATTGCTTGCTTGCTTCTATTGCCTTCATGTGAACACTGAGAAACAGAAAAATAAAGAGGAAAAGTAAAGACATATGGACCTCGTACACTTGCTAATCTTTTCAAAAGATCTAATCATCTTGAACGAATTTCTAGTGAGTTGAGTGATCTTGATTATTTTTGTGAAGTTTTGCTTGAAAATCATGAATCTAAATATTGTGATGACGTTGTAAAAGAAGAAAATTATAAAGTGATTCATGATATATCCTTGAATGAAAAGCATGATTGGGATGATGTTATTATAAATTCTATTAATGTCAATTGTGCTAATAATACACAACACTACAAGATCGGGGATGGTAATTTTGTCATGTCCACTACCCATTGTAATGATGCTGATTGGGGTGATGTTTCTCATTATCATGAAAAATTATTTAATCCTCGTGATGAATATGTTATTGATAATAATGTTTGCAATAGTATTGAAAGTGGGTTTGAAAGAGTGTCAACTTTAGGTAATAATGATCCCAATATTTCGAAGAATTATCTATCTCTTTAATTTTTTGATAAAAGTAGGTTTGGAAAGATCATGACTTTAGTTAATGTTAATCCCACTACCTTGGAAGATTATAAGACTTTTATGCATTTGGATCACGAAGAGAATATTTTATGTGATAGCTATCTTGTTTAATTTTAATGTGATCCTACATATAATTATTATGAGAGAGGTAAATATGGTTATAAAAATATTCATGTTACTAAATTATCTCTCTTCATGTTGAGATTGCTATTGTTTCTTTCTTCTTCGATGCATATGTTTAGATATTTGTTGTCTTGGTAATTTGTTTGCTTATGAGATGTCTATGCATAGGAAGTATGCTAGAATTAAATGTGTTTGTCTTATGCTAAATGATGCTCTCTTTGGATTTCAACTACTATATTTCATGTGAGATTCAATAAAATCTCAAGCCTATAATAATGGTTATAAAGAAAGAGCATGTTGGAAGGCAACCTAATGAATAAAATTTATTTTTCACTTTTGCTTTCTGTTCTCGAGTGTTTGCACAATTATGATACTGTTATGATTTTGTTTTTATGTTTTAGTTAGTGTTTGTACCAAATAAAGCCTTTAGGATCAGGTGGGGTGATAGTTGCTTTGATCCTGTTGAAAAACAAAAACTTTTTCTCTCAGTAGAAAAAATCCTAAAAATCACATAAAGGTGAAAAGTGTGTGAATTGTTTACACAAGATTTATAGACAAATTCCCTACTTTTTCCTAATTTTTCAGAATTTTTTGGAGTTACATAAATATGAGTAAAATTTGAGTCTTTACAAACTATTATGTTATTGACAGATTATGTTTTCTTTGCGTTATGTGCTTGTTTTGATGATTCTATGGTTTGTATCGGGGGGTATAAGCCATGGTAAAGTGAGAATACATTTTGTTGGTATAATGAAAAAACAAAATTGGAATATATTTTCAGCTGTAACTAAAGTAAAGTTTTGTTTTCTTATACTAAGGGATCTCATGAAAATTTTGTTGAGTTTTGTGTGATTGAAGTTTTCAAGTTTTGAGTGATATCGCGATGGATGAAGGAATAAGGAGTGATAAAACCCTAACCTTGGGGATGCACCATGGCACCCCAAGGTAATATACAAAGAGTACCAAGAAAATAAGCTTGGGGATGTCCCGGAAGGCATTACCTCTTTCTTCTAACAACCATCAGTAATTTTACTTGGAGCTATATATTTATTCGTCACATATCATGAGTTTTGCTTGGAGCGTCTTATATCATTTGTGTCTTTGCTTTCTTTGCTGGTTAGTTTTTCATAATAAACCTTGTTAGACACATCCATTTGAGAGAACCAAATTATGCTATGATTTGTTAGAATCACTCTTTATGCTTCACTGATAACCCACAAGTGTAGGGGATCGCAACAGTCTTCCCGGGTAAGATAACCCAATTTATTGATTCAACACAAGGGGAGCCAAAGAATATTTATAAGCTATAATAGTTGAGTTGTCAATTCAACCGCACCTGAAAGATACTTGCTTGGCAACAAAATATTAGTAGCAACGGTGATATGGAAGTGATGGTGGCAACGGAAATAACGGTGGCAAAGCAACAAAACTAAAACAGAAAAAGCAAAGCAACTTGTAACCAGCAGGATTAAAATATTGTAGGTTAAGGAGATGGATGGTTGGTCATGGATGAGAGATATCATGTATTTAACTTGGGGCAAGGCACACAGAAAAGTAATGATCATCTAGGCAAATATTAAACATTAGGCATGTATCCCAAGGTAGTCGTGTGTGCTTGCAATAAGAACTTGCACAACATCTTTTGTCCTACCATCCCGCTACCAATGGGGCCAAAAGGAACTTATGGAGATTAAGGTGCTCCTGTCAAAGAGCACTGGAACAAAGCATTAACAATCAATGGATACATGGAATCCTCAAATTATAGTCTATCCCCTTTGGTGTCCCAAGCTGTCACCATTGGGATCGCCGGTTCCAGACTATAATAGGTGCATACTACTCATAGATAGGATCAAGAACACAAATATATTCATGAAAACATAACAGGTTTAGATATGAAATCATGGCACTCGAGCCCGAAGTGTCAAGCATTAAGAGCAACAAGTAGTAGCAAACATGATAAACACCATAGTCGATGATGGCAACATGCCCCCAACAATCTGACAAACTATTACATGATCTAACTCATCCAATGCCTACCATCCCCTTCACCTACAGTAGAGAATTACTCACACATGAAAGGGGAAGTCATGTAAGGGTGACGGAATGGCGATGGTGATGACGATGACGACGATTTCCCCTCTCCGGAGGCCAAGGCAGCCTCCGGATTAGCTCTCCCAGAGAAGAACCGAGGGTGACGGCGGCTCCGCGTCGAGAACTGGCAAAATGACTTCTGTTATGGAATTTCTTCGTCTCAGGTAACAATAGGAGCCAAGGTAGGGCACCAAAGGAGGTGGGCCCCATCCAGGTGGCCTCCCTCTGGCCCATCTTCTGGCCAAGGGTTCCTCCTGGTGCGTTTATTTTATCTATTTTTTATTGGAATTTTCTGGGACACCTAAAAATCCATTTTCCTACACACAAGAAAACCATACACGCAGCTCTGCTGAAAATAGCGTTAGTCGAGGTTAGTTTCGTTCAAATCATGCAAGAATGAGGCCAAAACAATAGCAAAAGTGTTTGGAAAAGTCGATACGTTTGAGACGTATCAACTCCCCCAAGCTTAGCATATTGCTTGTCCTCACGCAATTCACTTAAACGAACTAGACGCGACAAAGAAAACTTTGACAAACTCTTTTGCTTGATTAGATGTATATAAGCATGTACTATGAACAAGTCCAACAAGTATTGGAGCAATGCTACAAAGACAATGCACGAACCAATCCTTCAATCATGTCAAGAGTTTTAAACAACTAAAAATGAATAATATGCAACTAAAAATCATGACGAGATCACAATGTGCATGACTTGGACATACTAGAGTGGTATCTCGCTAGCCCCCATGAGTAAATCAAAATATAAATGCAGACGCTCCTTCGGAATTTTAAAAGAGACTAGAAATAAATATTTCAGAATGAGTAATATCACTATCATGCAGAAGACAATGTGGTACTTTGGGACAATGCACATTACACTCAGAATGACAATTATTCTCTCAATAGTTGGTGCTTTTTTATAAGAAGAGGATTACTCAACAGTAAAGTAAAATAGATAGGCCCTTCGCAGAGGGAAGCATTGATTTACAGAGGTGCGAGAGCTTGAGCTTTTAAAACAGGGATGAATCAAAATTTTGGGTGGTATGCTTTGATTGTCAATATAACAACTAAGAGCTCTCAATATCTTCCATGCTAAATACATTATAGGCAGGTCCCAAACAGAGTAGTAAAGTTTTTACTCCCCCTCCACCAATCGATCACACTCCATGGCGGGCCGAATCCATGGGTACCGTCCAGACAAACAACAATCCTGGGGGAGTTTTGTTTCATTCAATTTGATTTGACTTTTGAGAATGGAACTGGGCATCCCTATTACCAGTCACTTTCTCGTGAATGATAGTGAATCAACACATATCTTGGTAATAACCCAACTAGCATGGAAGATACTGATAGCCCCTAGTCACTACATGAGCGATTCGGACATACAAAACAAAATATTTATTTGAAGATTTAGAGTATGGCTCATGCAAATTTACTTAGGACGGCACGTAAAAACCGCATATAGGTAGGTATGGTGGACTCATATGGTGCAACTAGTTTCAAGGATTTTGGATGCACAAGCACTCAGTCCGCTTAGTATAGGCGAAGGCTAGCAAAAGACAGGGAAGCGACCAACTAGAGAGCAATAACGGTCATAATCATGCACAGCGACAAAGCAACATTGAGTTGGGCATGAAAGTGATATAACTATTCTGAAATAAAAAGATCATCAAGGCTTGATAGACTTCTAGTCATAGACATGTGTAAGCATGTGCCGAGTCAATCAAAAAACTCTCTGAAGGGAAATACCACTTCAATATGCCAAACCAGGAACAATGCAATGCATGCAAATCATTTCAATAACACATTATGCACTCCAGCTATTTGATACAAGTCACCAAGAAAGCATGAACTACTAGGAAAGCATTGTAAACATCGCACTATGTCGCTACAAGCTGGTCTCTAGATCATAAGTACACGCATATGTATAAAAGTTGAAACAAATAGAGTTCATACTGGCTTTCCTTGTTGCATCCCTTCCGTCGATCTTTGTCATTATTGCATCATCACTTGCACGATCGAATGTAGAAAGATATAATCAAGTGCAATTGCAACCATGGACGTGAGCTGAACTCTACAAACAAAAAAAAACTAAAGAGAGAAAGGAAATCTTTTTGGGTTTTCCAAAGGTTAAACGAAAGCAAAAGAAAAGAGAAATATTTTTGTTGTTTTTGCGAAGAAAGAACAAAGAAAAACAGGCAAAAACTCCAAAAATATTAAAAAGGAAACCACGGATGATACAATGAAAGGGGAGAAGGTACGTACTCCCCCAAGCTTAGGCTTTTGGCCTAAGTTGGGCTCGGCTAATGCGGGCTCCAGGAGCTCCCTCCGGCTCCGGGGTGGTACTGGTAGCTCCAAGAATCGTACGGGGCCTCGGGCGCGTAGACTGATGTCCTGTTGTCCTCCAAAGAACAAGGTTCCTCTTCCTCAGGAACAACCCCATGCATGGGGTTATGGAACTGTTGTTGGATCACGAACTCCTCCAGCTCAATCACGGTGAAGAACCATCCGTTCCTGCTAGTATAATCAAACAAAAGTGGTGCAGGTACATGGATCTCGCGAGTAGTAAACTCGCCAAACCTCATAATATAAACAAGGTTACCAAACTCGGAAGTCCTAGTAACAAACTCATGCCTCTTCATAGCGGTAAGATCAAAGCTTATGAATGGAAAATGTGCATCATCCGTGCATAGTGTGCGCTCGAGATGCTTGAGGATAAGCGTGGCATAAATGCCACCAAAGTGAGGCCCTTTGCCGCTTTTAGCGACGAGGCGACAAGCAATCAAAGCACCAATATTATACGTGTTATCTCCTAAGAGGGCAACTGCCAAGATAGCAATATTCGGAGCAGAAATGTTGCTCGTGTTGTCACGAGCTAACACCCCTCGAGCAATATAGTATGCGAAATACCTGATGTGGGGAAACAAGATGCTGGAAATCTTCCCTCGGTGAATGTCTTGCGGATCCTTGCTGCAAAGGGAAGCGAATAGAGATTTTAGCTCATAGGGATGAACTTTCATTTTGGTCGTCTTCCCGACATTCCGCACACCTACAACGTTACAAAATTCTGTCACTGCAAGGAATTCTGAACACGGGTATATCATGGCACGTGCCTTGTCCGTCTCATGGAGCAATTCTGGTGGCACGATATCATAATTGTAACTTGTCCTCACAGTAGAAGGTTAAGTTGCATCTCTAGTTAGTCTATCGGTAGGCTCGGGTCCATTCTTCCCAAGCCATTGTTTTTCTTTTCCAAACAAACCCATTTTTGAAATTTTTGGTACATCACAAAAATGAAGGTTTAAGCAAAATGAGTTGGAGCAAACTATTCTACTCACTCCCTCAAGGCATAAACTTGCATCAAAACTTCATAAATAAATTTCTAAACATGCATGCAAGCTCATATGAACAGCACCAAGAACTCCTAAATACTCACAAATAAGACTACCAATCAAACTTATAATTGGAGGGGTGGAGGAGTCACATACCAAGGAGCAAATGCTCAAATTCTCAATGCAAATGATAGGCTGTAGAGAGAGATCGAAATTTGCCACCATGAACAGCAAGAAATCGAGATCCAGTAGAAAAATCGGGATTTTTTAGTGAGGGAGAGAGAAGAGAAGAAGAAATACCTCGAAAGGGGACCAGGTGGGCCCAGGCGCCCTGTGGGCGCGACCAGGGGCAGGCCGCGCCACCTGGCCGCCTGGACCAGGGGTGGCCCCCTGGTCAGCCCCAGGTGCCCCTTTGTCTCTTTTCTGATGGAAATTTTATTATATTTTTTCTCGAATTTTTCTCACAACTTCACTTTTGAAAAAAAAATCAAAGTACCGAAAGCTGCAAAACTTCCGAAAAGCTCGAAGCAATGGTTAAACATATGAAGCTTCAAAAACATAAAACTTTGGTACACCAAGGAGGATGAAAGATAAAGGAAATGAAAACATGACAAGCTTCTCTTTTACTCATATAAAACATGTTTGTTAGCAAGGTTGATCAAGTCTTACTACCAAACAGGTGATATATCGAGCAAAAAGTTTCACTTCTTATAAAGCAGTCATGGTACCTTTATTTTAATGGATATTTTACCCACCATAATGGTTTTGTATTTGTGGTGCACATGTATAGGACAATTCCACTCTCCAACCTTCACGGTGTCAATATTCTCAATAGAATTAAGGCCATGCCTTTTATCAATCTTCTTCGGGAAATATACCGTGTGCTCCTTCTCATTAACAATGAAAGTCACATTTCCTTTATTTCAATCAATAATAGCACATGCGGTGTTAAGAAAATGTCTACCAAGAATAATAGACATGCTCCCATCCTCGGGCATGTCAAGCACAACAAAGTCAGTAAGGATCAAGCAATTAGCAACTTCAACAGGAACATCCTCACAAATACCAACAGGAACGGGTGTTGACTTATCACCCATTTGAAGAGAGATATCTGTACGGATTAGTTTATCTAGACAAAGCCTTTTGTAAAGAGAGAAAGGAATAACAGTCACTCCTGCACCAAGATCACATAAAGAAGTTCTGACATAATTATTTTTTTATGGAGCAAGGAATGGTGGGTACACCTGGATCACCAAGCTTCTCAGGAATCTTACCACTGAAAGAGTAATTAGCAAGCATAGTAGATATTGCCTCATTAGGAACTTTTCTCTTATTAGTAACAATATATTTCATATACCTCGAGTATGGAGGCAACTTAATAATATAAGTCAAAGGAACTTGAAGAAAAAGAGGTTTCATCAATTCACAAAATTTATTGTAATGCTCTTCTTCTTTGGTTTTGAAAGGCTTACGTTGGAAGGGCATTGATTTATGTACCCATGGTTCTCTTTCCTTCCCATGTCTTCTTGCAACAAAGTCTTCTCTAGTATATCTCTTGCGCTTGTCGAGTGCTTCTTCTTCTTGTATTTCAGGAGGATCATTCTTCTCATTATCTTTATCAGGTTCAGCACCATCTTCAGTCTCAGCATCGGAAATAGATATACTATTAAGATCAACAATAGGTTCTTCATCAATTATGGGATCATTGGAGTTGTCAGCTTCCTTGTGTTTCTTCTTCTTCTCGGGGAGCTGACAACGTCTTCTTCCTGCAATTGAGAATCTTGCTCGATCCTCGTTGGATGCCCCTCCAGATAGAGAGGGTCCTGGGTGTGTGTACCACCTCGGGTCTCTATACCATACGCTTGTGTATCAACTTGTTTGGCATTGTTAGCAAGCAAATATTTTTGCACATTAAAAATTTGTTCAAGCTGAGTTTGAACCATATGAAAAAGCTTAACAAGACCATTAACATTATTAACAGTTCTACTTAAAACATCAAGCAAACTTTTGATAGCAAGGGAATTATCATGCAACTGGCTTTGAATCCTCTCATTAAAGTGACTTTGCTTGACAATGAAATTATCAAGCTCATCTAAACATTGATCAGGGGGCTTACCATGATGGATGTCACTTGCATTGAATTCTAAAAGAGAGTGTACCTCTACCATAGGTGGGTGAGTGGTAGGCTCACATAACTTCTCAAAAGGAGGTAGATTCTTCACATCTTCAGCTTTAATACCTCTCTATTTAATAGAATTCTTGGCTTCTTGCATAACTTCGGGGCTCAAGAAAAGCATACTGATAACCCACAATTATAGGGGATCGCAACAGTTTTCGAGGGTAGAGTATTCAACCCAAATTTGTTGATTCGACACAAGGGGAAGCAAAATCAAATTTTCGAGTATTAGCAGTTGAGTTGTCAATTCAACCACACCTGAAAGACTCAGTACCTGCAGCAAAGTATCAGTAGCAAAGTAGTGTGATTGCAACAGTAGCAACGGTAATAGTAGCAGAAGTGACAACAGTAGTGGTAATAGTAGCAGGAGTGACAGCAGTAGCGATAGAGTAAGAGTAGCAGCAGTGACAGCAGTAGCGGCAAAGTAACGTAGCAAGGACCACTAGGAAAAACTCGTAGGCATTGGGTCGGTGATGGATAATTATGCCGGATGACATTCATCATCCAACAATTATAACATGGGGAGATATGTAACTAGCTCCAGTTCATCAATGTAATGTAGGCATGTATTCCATATGTAGTCATACATGCTTAGGGAAAAGAACTTGCATGACATATATTGTCCATCCCTCCCATGGCAGCGGGGTCCTAATGGAAACTACGGGATATTAAGGTTCTCCTTTTAAGAGAGAACCGGAACAAAGCATTAGCACTTAGTGAATACATGAACTCCTCATACTATGGTCATCTCCGGGAGCGGTTCCGGCTATTGTCACTCCGAGGTTGCCGGGTCAAAACACATAGTAGGTGCCTACAACTTGCAAGATAGGATCAAGAACACACATATATTGACGAGAACATAATAGGTTCAGATCTGAAATCATGGCACTCGGGCCCTAGTGACAAGCATTAAGCATGGCAAAGTAGTAGCAACATCAATCTCAGAACATAGTGGATACTAGGGATCAATCCCCATCAAAACTAACTCGATTACATGATAGATCTCATCCAACCCATCACCGTCCAGCAAGCCTACGATGAGATTACTCACGAACGGTGAAGAGCATCATGGAATTGGCGATGAAGGAAGGTTGGTGATGACGACGGCGACGATCTCCCCTCTTCGGAGCCCAGAACGGACTCCAGATCTTCCCTCCAGAGGAAGAACAGGTGGTGACGGCGCCTCCGTATCGTAAAACGCGATGAACTCTCCTCCTTGATTTTTTTCCGGATGAAAGGGACTAAATAGAGCTGGAGTCGGAGGCGGCAGAGCCCCGAGGGCCCCACAAGCCTGCTAGGCGCGGTCAGGGGGTCGTGCCTCCTGGGCTTGTGGGCTCCTCGCTCCACACCTCCGGTTGATTCTTGCGCCAGTATTTTTTATATATTCCACAAAAAATCCTCGTAAATTTCCAGGTCATTCCGAGAACTTTTATTTCTGCGCAAAAACAACACCATGGCAATTCTGCTGAAAACAGCGTTAGTTCGGGTTAGTTCCATTCAAATCATGCAAATTAGAGTCCAAGACAAAGGCAAAATAGTTTGGAAAAGTAACTACGACGGAGATGTATCAACTCCCCCAAGATTAAAGCCTTGCTTGTCCTCAAGCAATTCAGTTGACAAACTGAAAGAGACAAAAGAAAAACTTTTACGAACTCTGTTTGATCTTGTTGTTGTAATTATGTCTAACTCATATTCAGATTTTTAGCAAGATCATAAGCTAACCACATAAGCAATGACATTTAGGAGTCAAGAGGAACTCATATCAATGGCATAATCAACTAGCGAGCAATAATAATAAGTTTCAAACGTCAACACTTCAATCAAAACAATCATGAAGCAATATGAATAGATGGTATCTCGCTAGCTCTTTCTGAGACCGCAAAACATAAATGCAGAGCACCTTCAAAGACCAAGGGCTGACTGAACATTGTAATTCATGGAAAAGAAGATACAGTCACAGTCATACTCAATAACAATTAAAAGCAAAGCATAGAAATGACGGAGGTGCTCTCTAATTAGTGCTTTTATAAGAAGAGGATGACTCAACAGAAACGTAAATAGATAGGCCCTTCGCAGAGGGAAGCATTGATTTGCAGAGGTGCCAGAGCTCAAACTTTGAAGACAGAGATAAATAATTTTGGGTGGCATGCTTTCATTGGCAACGTAATGACCAAGAGTTTTCACCATCTTCCATGCTACACATACTACAGGCGGTTCCCAAACAGAAAAGTAAAGTTTTGACTCCCCCACCACCAATCAATCACACTCCACGGCTAGCCGAATACTCGGGTGCCGTCCATACAAACAACAATCCAGGGGGAGTTTTGTTTGCAATTATATTTTCGGTTTGAGCATAGAACTGGGCATGGAAGATAGTGATCGCCCCTTGTCACCACATGAGCGGTTCGGGCATGCAAAACAGATTATTAATTGAAGGTTTAGAGAGTGACACATGCAAATTTACTTGGAACGGCAAGTAGATACCGCATATAGGTAGGTATGGTGGACTCATATGGAACAACTTTGGGTTTATGGAAGTGGATGGACAAGCAGTATTCCCGCTTAGTGCAAGTGAAGGCTAGCAAAAGACTGGGAAGCGACCAAGTAGAGAGCGACAACAGTCATCAATATGCATTGAGATTAACCAACATTGAGTGCAAGCATGAGTAGGACATAAATCACCATAAACATGAATATCATAGATGCTATGTTGATTTTGTTTCAACTACATGCGTAAACATGCGCCAAGTCAAGCCACTTGAATCATTCAAAGGACGATACCATCCTATCACACTACATCATAATCATCTCAAAATTCATGTTGGCATCCAAGACAAACCATTATAAGCTCCTAGCTAATTAAGCATGGCATCAGAAACTATGTTCTCTAAGTTGTCATTGCAAACATGTTTCTCTCACAACAAAGCTGAATTAGGAACGATGAGCTAGTCATATTTACAAAAACAAAATAGATTGAGTTCATACCAGCTTTTCCACGCTCAGTCACTTCATCATATATCGTCATTATTGCCTTTCACTTGCACGACCGAATGATGTGAACAATAATAAGAGTGCTCATGCATTGGACTAAGCTCGAATATGCAAGCAAACACAAAGGAGAAGACAAAGTAATATGGATCTTTGACAGATAAGCAGATATAGATGCGAGAGCGACTAAACATTGTAACCATGATCTTCTACCTTGACCCAAAGAAAAATAAAACTATTTACACGGGAAAGCTCCCAACAATCAAAAGAAGAACAAGAAATCTTTTTGGGTTTTCTCAAACTAGACAAACACACGAGAAGAAAACAAGAAAAAGAAATAAACTAGCATGGATGATACAGTGGCAAAGTGTGAACACCGACTATAAAAGTGAAAGTGTGAGCATGAATATAAAGTCGGTGAGAAACATGTACTCCCCCAAGCGTAGGCTTTTGGCCTAAGTTGGTCTACTCCCAAGGAGGGAAATAACCATCTCTGGGGTACTCCGGAATGTACTGAGGGTGTCATTGTTGTGTGAGCTCCTCTGGCTCCCACTGATAAACTGGCGTCTAGTACTCGACTGGTAGCTCGGGCACGGGCGCTTGTGGTGGTGCTATGCCCCAATATGCGTAGATGTCCGAGGGCATAATAATGTACCTGCCTAGATGACTAGGTGCATCAGTGCTAACTCCTTGAGAATCTTGTTCAATTCTCTTAGGATGACCCTCAGGATACAAAGGTTCCTGGGTCATTCTACCGCCTCTAGTGACAACTCTAACAAAATTGTCATTCAACTCATTGAGCAAGTCATTCTGAGCCTTAAGTACTTGTTCTACCTGAGTAGTAACCATAGAGGCATGTTTACTCAAAAGCTTAAGATCATTGACGTTTCTATCCACACAAGCACATAAATGACTAAGCATACGAGCATTATGTTCCACTTCTCTGCTAACATAATCATTGAAACCTTGTTGTTTGGAAACAAAGTTATCAAATTCATCTAAGCATAAGCTAGCAGGTTTATCAAAAGGAATATCACTCTCATTGAATTTACGAAGAGAATTTACCTCTACTACCTGTGTCGGGTTATCAAGACCATGGATCTCTTCGATAGGTGGTAGATTTTTGACATCGTCAGATTTAATGCCTTTCTCTTTCGTAGATTTCTTAGCTTCTTGCATATCTTCGGGACTGAGGAATAGGATACCTCTTTTCTTAGGAGTTGGCTTCGGAGGTGGTTCGGGAATAGTCCAAGCATTATCATTGTACAAGATATTATTCAATGGGATCTCAGCTTGTTCCACAGTTCGTTCCCTGAAAACACAACCAGCACAACTATCTAGGTGGTCCTTAGAAGCATTTGTTAGTCCATTATAGAAGATGTCAAGTATTTCATTCTTATCAAGAGGGTGATCAGGCAAAGCATTCAGTAGCTGGACGAGCCTCCCCCAAGCTTGTGGGAGACTCTCTTCTTCAACTTGCGCAAAGTTATATATTTCCTGCAAGGCATCTTGCTTTTTATGGGCAGGAAAATATTTCTCGGAGAAGTAGTAGATCATATCCTGGGGACTACGCACACAACCAGGAGCAAGAGAAGTGAACCAAGTCTTAGCATCATCCTTTAGCGAGAAAGGAAACAGCTTAAGGATATAGTAGTGACGGATCTTTTCCTCACTCGTGAATAGGGTGGCTATATCGTGCAGCTTAGTAAGATGTGCTACAACCGTTTGAGACTCATAACCATGAAAAGGATCAGATTCGACCAGAGTGATTAACTCAGGGTCGACAGAGAATTCATAATCCTTATCGGTCACAAAGATAGGCGAAGTAGCAAACTTCGGGTCGTATTTCATCCTAGCATTCCAAGATTTTTCTTTCCACTTGCACAGTAATTTCTCAAGATCATAGCTATCCTTACAAGCAAGAAAGTCCTCACCTATCTCTCCCTCCATAACATAACCCTCAGACATATCAGGCAATTCATATCAAGGAGAGCTAGTTCTAACAGGTGAAATAGCAGGTTCTACTTCAATAATCTATGCAGTTTCAGAAGTATCATCACATTCAGCAGCAACTCTAGCAATTTGTGCATCAAGGAATGCACCTAGTGGCAAAGAAGTATCAAGCAAAGCATCATCACAAGCATCATGGATAGCAAAAGTAGCATCATCAAGCACAGCGACACATCAAAATTTCTAGCAGGAGGTGGTGTCGCAAACTTACTCATAACTGAAGGTGAATCAAGTGCACAGCAAGATGGCAGTTCCTTACCTGTCCTCGTAGTTGAGGGCAAGACTTTAGTTTTTGGATCTCTCGGATTCCTCATAGTGATCAGCAGACGTAAATGCCAAGTGACTCAGAGAATAGAGCTATGCTTCGCCGGCAACGGCGCTAGAAAATAGTCTTGATAACTCACAAGTATAGGGGATCGCAACATTTTTCAAGGGTAGAGTATTCAACCCAAATATTATTGATTCAACACAAGGGGAAGCAAAAGAATATTCTTGAGTATTAGAAGTTGAGTTGTCAATTCAACCACACCTGAAAGACTTAGTATCTGCAGCAAAATATTAGTAGCAAAGTAGTGTGCTAGCAACAGTAGCAACGGTAATAGTAGCAGCAGTGACAGCACTAGCGGTAACAGTGACAGCAGTAGCGAAAGAGTAACAGTAGCAGCAGTGACAGTAGTAGCGGCAAAGTAACATAGCAAGGACCAATAGGAAAAACTCGTAGGCATTGGATCGGTGATGGATAATTATGTCGGATGATACTCATCATGCAACAGTTATAACATGGGGAGATATGTAACTAGCTCCAGTTCGTCCATGTAATGTAGGCATGTATTCCGTTTGTAGTCATACGTGCTTAGGGAAAAGAACTTGCATGACATCTATTGTCCATCCCTCCTGTGGCAGCGGGGTCCTAATGGAAACTACAGGATATTAAGGTTCTCCTTTTAATAGAGAACCGGAACAAAGCATTAGCACTTAGTGAATACATGAACTACTCATACTATGGTCATCTCCGGGAGTGGTTCCGGCTATTGTCACTCCGGGGTTGTCGGGTCATAACACATAGTAGGTGACTACAACTTGCAAGATAGGATCGAGAACACAGATATATTGACGAGATACTAATAGGTTCAGATCTGAAATCATGGCACTTAGGCCCTAGTGACAAGCATTAAGCATGGCAAAGTAGTAGCAACATCAATCTCAGAACATATTGGATACTAGGGATCAATCCCCATCAAAACTAACTCGATTACATGATAGATATCATCCAACCCATCACCATCCAGCAAGCCTATGATGAGATTACTCACGAACGATGAAGAGCATCATGGAATTGGCGATGAAGGAAGGTTGCTGATGACGATGGCGACGATCGCCCCTCTCCGGAGCCCAGAACGGACTCCAGATCTGCCCTCTAGAGGAAGAACAGGTGGTGGCGGTGCCTCTGTATCGTAAAACGCGATGAACTCTCCTCCTTGATTTTTTTCTGGATGAAAGGGACTAAATAGAGGTGGAGTTGGAGGCGGCGGAGCCCCGAGGGCCCCAGAAGCCTCCTAGGCACGGCCAGGGGAGCCCGCGCCTCCTGCGCTTGTGGGCTCCTCACTCCACACCTCTGGTTGATTCTTGCGCTAGTATTTTTTATATATTCCACAAAAAATCCTCGTAAATTTCCATGTCATTCTGAGAACTTTATTTCTGTGCAAAAACAACACCATGGCAATTCTGCTGAAAACAGCGTTAGTCCGGGTTAGTTCCATTCAAATCATGCAAATTAAAGTCCAAAACAAGGGCAAAAGAGTTTGGAAAAGTAGATACGATCGAGACGTATCACATACCCCTCTTCTTTGGTGGTGGAGGTGGTTCAGGAACGGACCAATCATCATGATTCTTAGCTATCTTGCCCATTAGTTCTTCAGCATCATCTGGTGTTCTTTCCCTAAAAACACAACCAGCACAACTATCTAGATAGGTTCTAGATTCATCGGTTAGACCAGCATAAAATATATCAAGCAATTCATTCTTAGGGACTCCATGTCCCGGTCTAGCCTTGAGTAAAGTGCAATACCTCCCCCAAGCTTTAGGGAGGTGCTCATCCTGCAACTGTTTAAAGTTATGTATTCTTTGTAAAGCAGCATGTTGCTTATGAGCAGGAAAATATTTAGCAACAAAATATTGAGCTAAATCTTGAGGACTGTTAATGGAACCACATGGTAGTGCATCATACCATGCTTTAGCATCTCCCTTCAAAGAGAAAGGAAGTAGCTTAGTAACATAATAATTTCTCTTCTTGTCCTCTGTAGTGAATAATACACCCAACTCAGTGAGTTTGGTAAGGTGTGCAATAGCATCATCATTTTCTCTGCCATAAAATGGGTTAGCTTCAACTGTGGATATAAGTGAAACATCAACAGAGAAATAAAAATAAACATCCTTAATGCAAATAGGAGATGAAGCAAATTCAGGATCAGGAGTAAATTTGTTCTTCATAGAATGCTTTTCAAGCAGTTTCTTAACAGCAACAGGGTCAGAGTCAGCACACTTTGTAAGCTCCCTGCATAATTCATCATCAAGCTCAATATAATCATCATCAAGAATTCTTTCCTTGAGACCACTCAAGTCTGGGTAACCAAAGGATATACCAATGGGGGTAGCGTGTAACAGGAATTTCAATTCCACACTGCTTTGCAGCCTTAGAAATCTGAGACTCAATACAATAACCAAGTTAACCAGTCTCATCAAGAGTTGTAGAAGCATCATCAAAAGTATCAGACATAGTGACAGACTCGATAGAGGCGGCATGTGGTGGTGGTGAAGCAAACTTACTCATAACGGAAGGTGAATCAAGCGTAGCCCTAGTGCTAAGAACAGTACATTTTCTTATAGTGGATGGTAAAAATGGAACCCTGGGGTCTCCTTTCTTACCCATAGCGGATAAATCGCAGAAAGCAAAATAACTCCAAGTAGACTTGTAAATAAAGTTATGCTCCCCCGCAACGGGGCCACAAAATAGTCTTGATAACCCACAAGTGTAGGTGATCGCAACAATCTTCGCGGGTAAGATAACCCAATTTATTGATTCGACACAAGGGGAGCCAAAGAATATTTATAAGCTTTAACAGTTGGGTTGTCAGTTCAACCGCACCTGAAAGATACTTGCTTGGCAACGAAATATTAGTAGGAACGGTGATATGGAAGTGATGGTGGCAACGGAAATAACGGTGGCAAAGCAACAAAAGTAAAACAGAAAAAGCAAAGCAAATTGTAACCAACAGGATTAAGATAATGTAGGATAGGGAGATGGATGGATGGTCATGGATAAGAGATATCATGTATTTAACTTGGGGCAAGGCACACAGAAAAGTAATGATCATCTAGGGAAATATCAAACATTAGGCATGTATCCCAAGGTAGTCGTGTGTGCTTGCAATAAGAACTTGCACAACATCTTTTGTCCTACCATCCCGCTACCAATGGAGCCAAAAGTAACTTATGAAGATTAAGGTGCTCCTATCAAAGAGCACCGGAACAAAGCATTAACAAACAATGGATACATGAAATCCTCAAATTATAGTCTATCCCCATTGGTGTCCCAAGCTGTCACCATTGGGATCGCCAATTTCGGACTATAATAGGTGCATACTACTCATAGATAGGATCAAGAACACAAATATATTCATGAAAACATAATGGGTTCAGATTTGAAATCATGGCATTCGGGCCCTAAGTGACAAGCATTAAGAGCAACAAGTAGTAGCAAAGATGATAAACACCATAGTAGATGATAGGCAACATGCTCCCAACAATCTGACGAACTATTACATGATCTAACTCATCCAATCCCTACCATCCCCTTCGCCTACAGCAGGGAATTACTCACACATGAAAGGGGAAGTCATGGAAGGGTGATGGAGTGGCGATGGTCATGACGATGGCGACGATTTCCCCTCTCCGGAAGCCAAGGCATCCTCCAGATTAGCTCTCTCGGAGAAGAACCAAGGGTGGCGGCGGCTCTGCGTCGAGAACTGACAAAACGACTTCTGTTCTGGAATTTCTTTGTCTCGGGTAAAAATAGGAGCCAAGGTAGGGCACCAGAGGAGGTGGGTCCCACCCAGATGGCCTCCTTGCGCAGCCAGGGGGCAGGCCGCACCACCAGGTCGCCTGGAGGCCTCGTGACCCCCTCTGGCCCATCTTCTGGCCAAGGGTTCCTCCTGGTGCGTGTATTTTGTCTATTTTTCATTGGAATTTTCCGGGACACCTATTCCTGCACACAAGAAAACCATACAGGCAGCTCTCCTGAAAACAGCGTTAGTCCGGGTTAGTTCCGTTCAAATCATGCAAGAATGAGGCCAAAACAATAGCAAAAGTGTTTGGAAAAGTCGATACATTTGAGACCTATCATTCACTTAAAAATTTTGAGCCATGGAATTGCTCAAGTTTTTCACTTATATCTTTTTTAGCACGGTGGTGCCACTATTTTGAAGAAATTTTCTCTCATGATTCAGTTAGATTTTTGTGAGAGTTGTAGCAATTTTGAAGAAAACCTCTCTTGCTTTACTTACATTATTATGGGAGTTGAAAATTTTAAAGAAACTTGTGCTCTCGTTCTTCACTTATATTTGTCTGAGAGCTTGTTATTTGCAATGGCAATTTGCTTTAAATGAAATTAGTCCCAAAGTGATGAACGTCCAGGAAAGATATAATAAAAACTTTCATGAAGATCACTAAATATTAGACTTGATTCTTTGCAATAGTTTTGTGATATGAAGATAGTGATATGTGAGCTATGTTGATGACTAATTATGCTTTAGTAAGAATATTGGTATTAAGGTTTGTGATTCCCTATGCATGCACATGAGGTCAATAATTATGCTATGAAATTACATCCTACTTGTGTTGCATTTTTCGGTGTTGGTTATGTTTAATGTCCACTTATGATGATTTTCGTTCCTTGGTTGGGCGCTTCTCAATCTTTTTGCTAGCCTTCACTTGTACTAAGCGGGAATACTGCTTGTGCATCCAAATCCTAAACCCAAAGTTGTGCAAAATGAGTCCACCATACCTACCTATATGCGATATTTCAACGTCATTCCAAGTAAATTTGCAAGTGCCAACTCTAATGTTCAAAATAAATTTCTATTTTGTGTGCCTGTACCGCTCATGAAGCGGCGAGGGGTGGTCGGTATATTCCATGTTAAGTAGGTTATTCTCAAGGTGAGTGTTTATTCACTTGCCATCGCACGAGAGTATGTCGGTAATAGGGATGCCCATTCCCCAAATGCAAACAAATATTAGTCTATGTTGTCAAATAATAAATTCCTTGGAAAGTGTTGGTATGGACGGTACCCGTGGATACTGTTGGAATTATTCCCTAGAGGCAATAATAAATATGGTTATTATTATAATTCCTGTATCAAGATAATAGTTTATTATCCATGCTATAATTGTATTGAATGAAGACTCATTTACATGTGTGGATACATAGACAAAACACCGTCCCTAGCATGCCTCTAGTTGGCTAGCCAGTTGATCAATGATAGTCAGTGTCTTCTGATTATGAACAAGGTGTTGTTGCTTGATAACTGGATCACGTCATTGGGAGAATCACGTGATGGACTAGACCCAAACTAATAGACGTAGCATGTTGATCGTGTCATTTTGTTGCTACTATTTTCTGCGTGTCAAGTATTTATTCCTATGACCATGAGATCATATAACTCACTGACACCGGAGGAATGCTTTGTGTGTATGAAACGTCGCAACGTAACTGGGTGACTATAAAGATGCTCTACAGGTATCTCCGAAGGTGTTAGTTGAGTTAGTATGGATCAAGACTGGGATTTGTCACTCCGTGTGACGGAGAGGTATCTCGGGGCCCACTCGGCAATACAACATCACACACAAGCCTTGCAAGCAATGTAACTTAGTGTAAGTTGCGGGATCTTGTATTATGGAACGAGTAAAGAGACTTGCCGGTAAACGAGATTGAAATAGGTATGCGGATACTGACGATCGAATCTCGGGCAAGTAACATACCGAAGGACAAAGGGAATGACATACGGGATTATACTAATCCTTGGCACTGAGGTTCAAACGATAAGATCTTCGTAGAATATGTAGGATCCAATATGGGCATCCAGGTCCCGCTATTGGATATTGACCGAGGAGTCTCTCGGGTCATGTCTACATAGTTCTCGAACCCGCAGGGTCTGCACACTTAAGGTTCGACGTTGTTTTATGCGTATTTGAGTTATATGGTTGGTTACCGAATGTTGTTCAGAGTCCCGGATGAGATCATGGACGTCACGAGGGTTTCCGGAATGGTCCGGAAACGAAGATTGATATATAGGATGACCTCATTTGATTACCGGAAGGTTTTCGGAGTTACCGGGAATGACGAATGGGTTCCGGGAGTTCACCGGGGGGGCAACCCACCCCGGGGAAGCCCGTAGGCCTTGGGGGAGACACACCGGCCCTTAGTGGGCTGGTGGGACATCCCACAAGTGCCCTATGCGCCAAGGAGAAGAAAATCAAGAGAGAAAGAAAAACAAAGGAGGAGGTGGGAAGGAAGGGGGACTCCCTCCCACCAAACCTAGTCCAACTCGGTTTGGGGGGGGGGGAGAGTCCTCCCCCTTGGCTCGGCCGACCCCCTTGGGGCTCCTTGAGCCCCAAGGCAAGGCCCCCTCCCTCCCACCTATATATACGGAGGTTTTAGGGCTGATTTGAGACGACTTTTCCACGGCAGCCGGACCACATACCTCCACGGTTTTTCCTCTAGATCGCGTTTCTGCGGAGCTCGGGCGGAGCCCTGCTGACACAAGGTCATCACCAACCTCCGGAGCGCCGTCATGCTGCCGGAGAACTCTTCTACCTCTCCGTCTCTCTTGCTGGATCAAGAAGGCCGAGATCATCGTCGAGCTGTACGTGTGCTGAACGCGGAGGTGCCGTCCGTTCGGTACTAGATCGTGGGACTGATCGCGGGATAGTTCGCGGGGCGGATCGAGGGACGTGAGGACGTTCCACTACATCAACCGCGTTCTCTAACACTTCTGCTGTACGGTCTACAAGGGTACGTAGATCACTCATCCCCTCTCGTAGATGGACATCATCATGATAGGTCTTCGTGCGCGTAGGAAAATTTTTGTTTCCCTTGCGACGGTTCCCAACAGTGGCATCATGAGCTAGGTTCATGCGTAGATGTCTTCTCGAGTAGAACACAAAAGTTTTTGTGGGCGGTGATGTGCGTTTTTGCTGCCCTCCTTAGTCTTTTCTTGATTCCGCGGTATTGTTGGATTGAAGCGGCTTGGACCGACATTACTCGTACGCTTACGAGAGACTGGTTTCATCGTTACGAGTAACCCCCTTTGCTCAAAGATGACTGGCAAGTGACGGTTTCTCCAACTTTAGTTGAATCGGATTTGACCGAGGAGGTCCTTGGATGAGGTTAAATAGCAACTCATATATCTCCGTTGTGGTGTTTGCGTAAGTAAGATGCGATCCTACTAGATGCCCTTGGTCACCACGTAAAACATGCAACAACAAAATTAGAGGACGTCTAACTTGTTTTTGCAGGGTATGGTTGTGATGTGATATGGCCAACGATGTGATGTGATATATTGGATGTATGAGATGATCATGTTGTAATAGAAATATCAACTTGCACGTCGATGGTACGGCAACCGGCAGGAGCCATAGGGTTGTCTTTATACTAACGTTTGTGCTTGCAGATGCGTTTACTATTTTGCTAGGATGTAGCTTTAGTAGTAATAGCATAAGTAACACGACAACCCCGATGGCAACACGTTGATGGATGATCATGGTGTGGCGCCAGTGACAAGAAGATCGTGCCGGTGTTTTGGTGATGGAGATCAAGAAGCACGTGATGATGGCCATATCATGTCACTTATGAATTGCATGTGATGTTAATCCTTTTATGCACCTTATTTTGCTTAGAACGATGGTAGCATTATGAGGTGATCTCTCACTAACATTTCAAGACGAAATTGTGTTCTCCCCGACTGTGCACCGTTGCTACAGTTCGTCGTTTCGAGACACCACGTGATGATCGGGTGTGATAGACTCAGCGTTCACATACAACGGGTGCAAAACAGTTGCGCACGCGGAACACTCGGGTTAAGCTTGACGAGCCTAGCATGTGCAGACATGGCCTCGGAACACATGACACCGAAAGGTCGATCATGAATCATATAGTTGATATGATTAGCATAGGGATGCTGACCACTGAAACTATACTCAACTCACGTGATGATCGGACTTGGGATAGTGTAAGTGGATCATGAACCACTCAAATGACTAGAGAGATGTACTTTTTGAGTGGGAGTTTAGCATATAATTTGATTAAGTTGAACTCTAATTATCTTGAACATAGTCTGAGTCCACTTTGAATATATTTGTGTTGTAGATCATGGCTCACGCGACAGTCATCCTGAATTTTAATACGTTCCTAGAGAAAGCTAAGTTGAAAGATGATGGAAGCAACTTTGTAGACTGGGCTCGTAATCTTAAGCTAATCTTACAAGCTGGGAAGAAGGATTATGTCCTTAATGCTGCGCTAGGAGATGAACCACCCGCTACGGCTGATCAGGATGTTAAGAACGCTTGGTTAGCACGTAAGGAGGACTACTCAATAGTTCAATGTGCAGTCTTGTATGGCTTAGAACCGGGACTTCAACGTCGCTTTGAGCGTCATGGAGCATTTGAGATGTTCCAGGAGTTGGAGTTTATCTTTCAGAAGAACAACCGGATCGAGAGATATGAGACCTCCGATAAATTTTATGCTTTCAAGATGGAGGAAAACTCGTGTGTCAGTGAACATGTGCTCAAAATGTCTGGGTACTCAAACCGTCTAGCTGAACTGGGGATTGAACTCCCGCAAGAAGCTATCACTGACAGAATCCTCCAATCACTACCGCCAAGCTACAAAGGCTTTGTGTTGAACTACAACATGCAAGGGATGAACAAGTCTCCCGGCGAGTTGTTTGCGATGTTGAAAGTCGCAGAGTCTGAACTCCGTAAAGAGCATCAAGTGTTGATGGTAAATAAGACCACTAGTTTCAAGAGAAACGGCAAAGGCAAGAAGGGCAATTTGAAGAAGAGCGGCAAGCCTGTTGCCAATCCGCCGAAGAAACCCAAAGCTAGACCTAAGCCTGAAACGGAGTGTTCCTATTGCAAGGGTATGGGTCACTGGAAGCGCAATTGCCCCAAGTATCTGGCAGATAAGAAGGCGGGCAAAGAAAAATCAGGTATATTTGATATACATGTTATTGATGTGTACTTAACCGGCTCTCGTAGTAGTACCTGGGTATTCGATACCGGTTCTGTTGCTCATATTTGCAACTCGAAGCAGGAACTGCGGAATAGACGAAGGCTGGCGAAAGACGAAGTGACGATGCGCGTAGGAAATGGTTCCAAGGTTGATGCAATCGCCGTCGGCACAGTGTCACTTCAGCTACCATCGGGATTAGTGATGAACTTAAATCATTGTTATTTAGTGCCTGCGTTGAGCATGAACATTATATCTGGATCTTGTTTATTGCGAGACGGTTACTCTTTTAAGTCTGAGAATAATGGTTGTTCTATTTCTATGAGTAACATCTTTTATGGTCATGCACCGAATGTGAGAGGATTGTTCATATTGAATCTTGATAGCGATACGCATATACATAACATTGAGACCAAAAGAGTTAGAGTAAACAATGATAGCGCCATATTTTTGTGGCACTGCCGCTTGGGTCATATTGGTGTAAAGCGCATGAAGAAACTCCATGCTGATGGACTTTTGGAGTCACTTGACTTCGATTCACTTGACACGTGCGAACCATGCCTCATGGGCAAGATGACTAAGACTCCGTTCTCCGGAACAATGGAGCGTGCAAGTGACTTATTGGAAATCATACATACCGATGTGTGTGGTCCAATGAGCGTGGAGGCACACGGCGGATATCGTTATTTTCTCACTTTCACTGACGATTTAAGTAGATATGGTTATGTCTACTTGATGAAGCACAAGTCTGAAACATTTGAAAAGTTCAAGAAATTTCAGAGTGAAGTGGAAAATCATCGTAACAAGAAGATCAAGTTCCTACGGTCTGATCGTGGGGGTGAATATCTGAGTTTCGAGTTTGGTGCTCACTTAAGACAATGTGGAATTGTTTCACAGTTAACACCGCTGGGACACCACAGCGTAATGGTGTGTCCGAACGTCGTAATCGTACTTTGTTAGAGATGGTGCGATCTATGATGTCTCTTACTGATTTGCCGTTATAATTTTGGGGTTATGCATTAGAAACAGCTGCATTCACATTAAATAGGGCACCATCAAAATCCGTTGAGATGACACCATACGAACTGTGGTATGGCAAGAGGCCAAAGTTGTCGTTTCTTAAAGTTTGGGGATGTGATGCTTATGTCAAAAAGCTTCAGCCTGAAAAGCTGGAACCCAAAGCGGAAAAATGCGTCTTCATAGGTTACCCGAAAGAGACAGTTGGGTACACCTTCTATCTCAAATCCGAGGGCAAAGTGTTTGTTGCTAAAAACGGAGCTTTTCTCGAGAAGGAGTTTCTCTCGAGAGAATTGAGTGGGACGAAGATAGAACTTGACGAGGTTGTCGAACCTCTCATCCCTCTGGATGGTGGCGCAGGGCAAGGGGAAACCTCTGTCGTTGCGACGCCGGTTGAGGAGGAAGTTAATGATGATGATCATGAAACTCCAGTTCAAGTTTCTGTTGAACCACGCAGGTCGACGAGATCACGTGCTGCTCCAGAGTGGTACGGTAATCCCGTCTTATCAATCATGTTGTTGGACAACAATGAACCTGCAAATTATGAAGAAGCAATGGTGGGCCCAGATTCCAACAAATGGCTAGAAGCCATGAAATCCGAGATAGGATCCATGTATGAGAACAAAGTGTGGACTTTGGAGATACTGCCTGAGGGCCGCAAGGCTATTCAGAACAAATGGATCTTTAAGAAGAAGACGGACGCTTACGGTAATGTGACCGTTTATAAAGCTCGACTTGTGGCAAAGGGTTTTTCACAAGTTCCAGGAATTGACTACGATGAGACTTTCTCACCCGTAGCAATGCTTAAGTCCGTCAGAATCATGTTAGCAATAGCTGCATTTTTCGATTATGAAATCTGGCAGATGGATGTCAAAACGGCGTTCCTTAACGGTTTCCTTAAGTAAGAGTTGTATATGATGCAACCCGAAGGTTTTGTCGATCCTAAGAATGCTAACAAGGTGTGCAAGCTCCAGCGATCCATTTATGGACTGGTGCAAGCATCTCGGAGTTGGAACAAACGCTTTGATGAGGTGATCAAGGCATTTGGGTTTATACAAGTGGTTGGAGAATCTTGTATTTAC
The DNA here is from genome assembly GCF_904849725.1 of Hordeum vulgare subsp. vulgare. Classification (NCBI taxonomy): domain Eukaryota; kingdom Viridiplantae; phylum Streptophyta; class Magnoliopsida; order Poales; family Poaceae; genus Hordeum; species Hordeum vulgare. Next base: position 369,672,679 of record NC_058524.1, on the reverse strand, counting down.
AAGAAAGTGAGTGGGAGCTCTGTGGCGTTTCTAATATTATATGTGGATGACATATTACTGATTGGAAACAACGTAGAGCTTTTGGAGAGCATAAAAGGTTACTTGAATAAAAGTTTCTCTATGAAGGACCTAGGAGAAGCTGCTTACATTCTAGGCATTAAGATCTATAGGGATAGATCAAAACGCCTGATAGGACTTTCACAAAGTACATACCTTGATAAAGTTTTGAAGAGGTTCAAAATGGAACAGTCCAAGAAAGGGTTCTTGCCAGTTTTACAAGGTACGAGATTGAGTAAGACTCAGTGCCCAACAACTGATGAAGATAGAGAGCATATGCGCTCCGTCCCCTATGCTTCAGCCATAGGTTCTATCATGTATGCGATGATGTGCACTAGACCGGATGTTAGCCTGGCCATAAGTATGGCAGGTAGGTTCCAGAGTAATTCGGGAGTGGATCACTGGACAGCGGTCAAGAATATCCTGAAGTACCTGAAAAGGACTAAGGAGATGTTTCTCGTGTATGGAGGTGACGAAGAGCTCGCCATAAAAGGTTACGTCGATGCAAGCTTTGACACAGATCCGGACGACTCTAAGTCGCAAATCGGATACGTATTTATTCTTAATGGGGGTGCAGTAAGCTGGTGCAGTTCCAAGCAAAGCGTCGTAGCAGATTCTACATGTGAAGCGGAGTACATGGCTGCCTCGGAGGCGGCTAAGGAGGGTGTCTGGATGAAGCGGTTCATGACGGATCTTGGAGTGGTGCCAAGTGCACTGGATCCAATAACCTTGTTCTGTGACAACACGGGTGCCATTGCCTTAGCAAAGGAACCATGGTTTCACAAGAAGACCAGACACATCAAACGACGCTTCAACCTCATCCGCGACTACGTCGAGGAAGAGGACGTAAATATATGCAAAGTGCGCACGGATCTGAATGTAGCAGACCCGCTGACTAAACCTCTTCCACGGCCAAAACATGATCGACGCCAGAACTGTATGGGTGTTAGATTTATTACAATGTAATTCACATGGTGATGTGAGGGCTAGATTATTGACTCTAGTGCAAGTGGGAGACTGTTGGAATTATGCGAAGGGCCTATCTATTTAATTTATGCAATTTTTATTTTTGGATTTGAGTCTCCATCTTCTGTTATAATACACCAACTAAGGAACACCATTATCATACTTGAGAATTGGATGTAGTTAATATTTGGGTGTGTTCCATGGATGGATCAATGCTAGAGCATGATGGGCTAGGAATAGTGTTTTTAGCATTGATATTTTGAAAGACTTGGTTGCTTGTTAATATGCTTGAGTATTGAAATTTTCATGTCAAACTATAGACTATTGCTTTGCATCATCTACAAGTCCATATGTCCATGTAAAAAATAAAAAGAATGCGATGAACATGTTAGGTAGCATTCCACATCAAAAAATCTGTTTTATAATTTACCTACTCGAGGACAAGCAGGAATTAAGCTTGGGGATGCTGATACGTTTCCAATGTATCTATAAATTTTGATTGTTTCATGTTGTTATATTATCATTCTTGGATGTTTTATGACCATTTTATATCATTTTTTGGGATTAACCTATTGACATAGTGCCTAGTGCCACTTGCAGTTTTTTGTTGTTTTTTTCCTTTGCGGAAAATCAATATTAGATGAAGTCCAAATAGCACGAAACTTTACGGGGATTTTTTTGGACCAGAAGGAAAGTTGGTAGCCAGAAAGGAGCACCAGAGGAGGCCTAGGCGGCCCACTAGACACCAGGGTGCCCCAGGGCCCCTCATGCGGCCTTGTGTCTAGTGGGGCCCACTGGAGCCTCCTCCACCGCTTGTGAGCTCTATAAACACCCCCAATATTCAGAAAACCCGAGAGGAGGCGACGAGAAATTGTTTGAGCCGCCGCAAGTTCCAAAAGCCACGAAATCCAATCTAGACCATGTTTCGGAGAGGAACACGATCTCGGAGGGGTTCATCATGCTCATGGGTGCTCCTCCGATGATGCGTGGGTAGTTCATATCAGACATATGGGTCCGTAGGCACTAGCTAGATGCCATTGCCCTAGATTATAGCTTGTAGATAGTTGCATCAGTGAGCATTCAAGCATGCATTCATATCAATTTAATTCAAATGGGGATGACCAAACCCTAGCACCAAATAAAATCCCAATAGGTTCAACAAGGATTATTTTTTAGTGAACTCAATTGGTCTTCAAAAATGTTCACCCTTTTTTGTAAATGTTGGAAGCAACATACCAGAGGTGATAAACTTTTTAACAACTCTTTTGTCATTTTAAGTTAATCTTAAAATGCTTCTGAATATGATAACTAAAGTGCTATTAATACTTTAGTACTTGCAAAAATGATGAATCTTTTTGTGGAGCCAGGAAATGATCCAAACAAAACCCCCAAAATAATTTCAATATTTTTGACTTAAGTTTGAAGCCAAAACAAAATAAAATAAGTGTTAGAAATATCAAACAGAAACAAAAAAAAGAACTTATCTGGCCCAGCACTTGGAGCCCATCTGGCCCAAGTGCCAGTCATCCTCAACCTCTCGCCAGGAGGAGAGGCGTGGCATGCGTCGAGGCCTCCACCTCCTGCTTTGCGCTAGAGGTGCCTCCTCCATCCCTATCTCGCCTCTGAGACAATGTGGATGAGACCCTCGACCATTCCCCCCCCCCTCTCTCTCTCTTCTTCCCTCGCACAGCATCGTCTCCCCCTCGCCATGGCGAGCTTGGCTCGAGCAGGCCGCCGCCATCCACGCAGCCTCAAGCTTCCCCTCGCCTCCTCAAGAAGACTCGAAGGACCCCCTCGTCGCCTTGCTCCTTCTCGCCGCTGGAATCACGCCCGTGAGCCATGGAGCGCCGCCGTCCCCTTCACCTCCGGCCGTCGGACCCTCCTCATCGATTCGCCCCCTCCGGTGCATCCCCGAGCCTGCCGTCAGCACCATCAGAACCCCTGTGAGCCGTAGGTTCCGTTTCCTCTCTCCCCGTTGACGTTCCCCTCCTCTAGCATGCAATCCACCGGAGCCGAGAGCTCCTCGTCGCCGGCCATGTCGTCGACGTCGCTGTGGTACTCCATCCACACGCTCAAGCTTGGGAACAAGCTCCTGGAGGCACCAGGATGGTTTTGAGCCCCTCAATCGGACCCCCCGTGCCCCGTAACCCCACGCCCGACGAAGCCCGAGCCGCCGCCGCCGCATAGGCTTGTCGCAGGCAAAGATTCCGGCAGCCCCATGGCCACCCACCCCTCCAGCTAGATGCGGCCCAGCATGGTCCACCTTCTGGTGGTCTCCGCACGTCCAACCCTCGCCGTTATCGTGATTCCGACACGAAGCTGCCGTCGGTTTGGTCATCGCCGGCCCAACTCCGGCGACGTGTGACGTGGCCGTCATTAGGAACTAACCTCCCGTGGTTAGCACGACTAACAACCACTGACAGAGGGCCCCATATGGGGTCAAAGCCTGGTTAGCCTCTGGTTTGACCGGGGATTAGCCCTCTGTCACTGACCGGTGGGCCCTCGCTGTCAGGTTTGACTCTAACTAGGTCAGTTGACCTGCTGACGCAATAATTTGTTTTCGAATTAAAAAGAAATTCCAGAAAATGCTGAAAACTTCTAAAAATCATAGAAAATAATCTGTAAGTCCAATGAAAATAATTTATATATGAAAAATGATCAGAAAAATCCAAAGAATCTGACTATGGCATTTTCATGCATGTTTGAGAAAGTTGACATCACCAAGAAGGCAAAATGATGATTAGGGTAAATTTAATAAATAGTTTGGAGTTGGAATTTGATACCTATTTGAATTCTACTTCAATTATTATGACCAAATATTGAGCTAGGAAAACCAGTACCTCAAATTGCCATCTTCATGCATGCTAAAACAAGTTATACGTGAGCATCAGGTTGAATCAATTAAAAGGGTATCCGGAAAATACCTTGCTTGAAGTGATATTTGAATTCTAATTCAAATCCAGCTTCAACCTAAGAAATGGTAGCTATATTGGCCCTGCCACTTCTCATCTTCATTTCGTGATCATTCATCATAGTGTTGCATTTCTGTGAAGTAACTATTGTTCTTTCTTGTTTGCCGGTGGTGTTTCCTCTCGGTGGACGATGGTTCCGACTCATGGCTATCTTCAGACGTGTCAGGCAAGCAAACCCCCTTGAGCATACTGATATAAACCCACTCTCTCGCTCCTGCTGTCTTTTATTGCATTAGGACAAACACGATTCAACTGTTACATGTTATCGGTAGTTGAACTCATTCCTCTGCATGACCTAATTTTGCCATAGTAAATAGTTGAAACCACTTAGCATGAGTAGAAACTGCTTGAGCCTTGTTGTGCTTACTTATTCATGCTTGCTTACAATGCCTGCTATGCTTAGAGTCGTGTCGAGTCTGATCCATCTTGATGATGAATCGGAATGGTTGTGTTCATGTCCTACAGTGTGAGAGTAAAGATGTGAATCCGATTTGGTAAAGGTAGCGATGAGAGGCCATGTACGAGTACATGGTGGGTTGTCTCATTGGAACCGTCCTTAAGAACTGAGTTATGTGTATGTTATCCAAGGCAAGATACTACCATACATTGGGCCCTGAAATATGACCCCGCTCGGCTTATTAATCGCCTAGATCTCTGTCCAGGAGTTGCAACTAGTTTCTGGTGTTTGTAGGAAAAGTGTTGGCGGTCGTGTTTAGCTGTGCCCGACGGGGTAGGCTTCTCTGCGATAGATACACAGTGGCACGGTGTACTAAGTGGCACCCGGATGGTGGGCTTGGGAACTCTGCGCACATCGTTTGGGGTCATAGAGGAAACCTCGGCCGGACTTCCTTGCGGGTTCAGTCTTAAATAGGCAATAAACCTGGACTAGGGTCTTGTGTGGTTAACGCTCGTTGATGACCGACACCTGCTTTGCTGGGTCATGTATATGTGTCCTTTTAAAGTACTGCCACTTGGGTTTATGACTAGACATGTCGACCCGCGTTCTTTGACATCGGAATGCTAGCGACACAATTGCATACGCGAGTCAAAAGGCGCAAACAGTCCCGGCTAAGGTAAGGCAGCAGTCGTGGGGTTAACCGTGCGTGAGACCGCAAAGGGATGTGATGTGTTACAGGTTGGATTCCTATGGCTTAGGATCGGGGTCCCGACAACAACTATCTAGTTAGTCCCTAAACGCATCGGTTAATCCATTGGAGAAGATATCAAGTATTTTATTTTTCTTAATAGGATGATCATACAAAGCAGTAAGTAATTGAAGAAGTCTCCCCAAGCTTGTGGGAGACTCTCTTCTTCAATTTGCACAAAGTTTAATCTTTACTGTAAGGCAGTTTGTTTCTTATGAGCGGGAAAATATTTTTCACAGAAGTAATAAATCATGTCCAAGGGACTACGCACACATCAAGGATTATACCATATCTTAGCATCACCCGTTAATGAAAAGGGAAACAACTTAAGAATATACTAATAGCAAAAAAATCGTCGTGTGCAAATAGGGTGGCTATATCATTTAATTTAGTGAGATGTGCCATAACAGTTCCAGTTTCATAGCCATGCAAAGGATCATATTTAACCAAAGTAATTTACTCTAGGTCGACAAAGAATTCATAATCCTTATCAGTAATAAAGATAGGTGAAGTAGCAAACTTAGGATCATATTTCATTCTAGCATTTAAAGATTTTTCTTTCAGTTTGCATAGTACTTTCTTAAGATCATCTCTATCCTTACAAGCAAGAAAGTCTCTAGCTACTTCTCCATCCATCACATAACCCTCAGTTATCTCGAGCAGTATCTGGGAGAACTAGCTCCAATAGGTGAATCATAAGTTAGAGTTTCAATAATTTAATCAGTTTTAGCATTCTTAATTTCTCTAGCTTTAGCAAATTGTTCAGCAAGAAATTAACCAAGTGGCATAGTCTTATGAAGCAAAGTACTAGCATCATCAATAACAGCATACCTAGCATCATGCATGATACGTCTCCAACGTATCTATATTTTTTTATTATTCCATGTTGCTATATTATCAGTCATGGATGTTTTATGATCATTTTATAGCAACTTTATATCATTTTGTGGGACTAACCTATTGGCATAGTGCCTAGTGTGACTTGTTGTTTTTTGTTGTTTTTTCTTTTGCAAAAAATCATATCAAATGAAGTCCGAATGCCACGAAACTTTACGAATACTTTTCTGGACCAGAAGGAAACTTGGGAGCCAAGAAGGAGCACCAGAGGAGGCCCAGGCGACCCACTAGACAATAGGGGGCGCCTAGGGACCCTGGCACGGCCTGATGTCTAGTGGGGCCCTCGGGAGCCTCCTCCACCACAAGTGAGATCTATAAATACCCCAATATTCAGAAAACCCTAAAGGTGTCGTCGAAAAAATCGTTTCAGCCGCCGCAAATTCCACAAGCCACGAAATCTAATCTAGAGCCCGATTCGGAGAGGAACACGATCATGAAGGGGTTCATCATCCTCATTGGTGCTCCTCTGATGATGTGTGGGTAGTTCATATCAGACCTACGGGTCCATAGGTAGTATCTAGATGGCTTTCTCTCTCGTTTTGTTTCTCAATACAACGGTCTCTTGGAGATCCATATGATGTAACTCTTTCTTTTGCGGTGTGTTTGTTGGGATTCGATGAATTGTGAGTTTATGATCAGATCTATGAAATCATATTCATGCTTGATTATTATAGCATCGCATTTCTTCTCTGATATTTGGTTTTGGTCTAGCCAACTTGATATTTTATCTTGCAATGGGAAGAGGTGCTTTGTGATGGGTTCGTTCTTGCGGTGCTCAATCTCAGTGAGAAAAAGAGACATGACACGCATGTACCATTGCTATCAAGGATAAAACGATGGGGGTCTATTCCTCTATGAATAGATCTTGTCTACATCATGTCATCGTTCTTAAGGCATTACTCTGTTTCCCTGTGAACTTAATACACTAAATGCATGCTGGATAGCGGTCGATGTGTGGAGTAATAGAAGTAGATGCAGGCAGAATTCGGTCTACTTTTCTTGGATGTGATCCCTATATGCATGATCATTGTCTTGAATATCGTCATAATTATTTGCTCCTCTATCAATTGTCCAACAGTAATTTGTCTACCCACCGTTTTCTATTTTCTCGAGAGAAGCCACTAGTGAAACCTACGGCCACCGGGTCTACTTCACATCATCTACTTGCAATATCTATTTTGCTATCCGCGTTTCTATTTTATTTGCCCTTTTATTTTCTGATCTATATCATCAAAAAGCCCAAAAATACCTTGTTGTGTTTTAATTGCTATCACTCTTGTTTGCATTTATCAATATATCCTTACTTTACCCACGAGGGATTGACAGCTCCTCCATGTGTTAGGTTGTGAGGATTTGCTTTGTGTGCAGGTACTGCTTACATAGTCTTGTGGATCTTCCTACTCGATTGATACCTTGGTTTCATAATTGAAGAAAATACTTGTCATCACTGTGCTACATCACACTTTAAGCTTGGAGGTAAACCAGCGCAATCAACGAGGAGTCAAGATTTCTGGCACCGTTGGGGGGAAGATCAAGTCAAGATCTATCAGGTTCCCACACACAAACTGTCATGTCCTTGCAATTACATTATTTGCCATTTTCCACTTGTTTTCCTCTCCCCCGCTGTGACATCCTCGACTTTTGCTACATTAAATATTGTATTTAAGCTACAGTGATCACCCGCAAATGATGCCACATCATCGAGAATTACCGTCGTTGACCCGCATTGAATTTCTAACTCGACTCAGAAATTGGAAACAAAAGATAATTATATTTATAAATTCATATTAACAATTAAAGAAAGAAAGTACTAAAAATAATAACGACAAAATAAAGAAAAGAAATTGGAAAGAAAAAATAATAGAAAAGGAAAAGCAAAACAAAAAAAAGGAAAAGAAACCCCCCCACCCCCGTGGCCGACTAGGCCAAAGTGGCCCCTCCCCACGACAGAGCCCCCCCCCCCCACGACCGAGAGACCCCCATGCCCCCCTCTCTCTCGGCTCTCTCCCTCCCCTGCCCGATCCACTCCCTCGCGGCCCCAGATCCACCTCTCCCTGCCGAGCCTCCCAGTCCCTCCCCACCGAGGCACCAGCCCCCCGTCGACCCCTCTACCTCCCGCCGGCGGCCCCCCCTTACGGCCTCCCCCTCCTCTCCCTCGGCTCCTCCTCCCACCGGAGGGACCGAGCCCCACCTCGTCTCCCACCTCGCCTCCAAGCCTCAAGGAGCCCCGCCGGCAGGAACCCTCTCGGCCCCAACCCCCTGCCGGCCTTCCTCCCGCTCGGTCCAGGAGAGACCGGGCAGGGAGACATCTCCACCTCGCCGGATCCAGCCGGACTCACCTCGGTCGGCCCCTCCTTCAACGCCGCCACCCCCCCCCCCCCTCCGGGAGGGCCTCCTCCTAGCCGGCACGACCGTCACCGGCACCACCATCACCACCGCGCCATCACCGCCATCACCTCCACCTTCCCGCGAACTCCGGCTTCACCGGGCCGTCTCACTAACGTTGGTGAGCCCCTCCTCGGGCTCCTCCCACCGTCGCGTTCCCCTCACCGTCCCGGTTCCGTTCCGGCAAACGGGACTCCGATCCGTTGACGATAGTGACCGGTAGGAGGATTTGAAGAAGGTGTTCTTCTATGTTGAGTTAGAGCAGAGAGTTGTTCTCTGTCTCTTTGTTAACAGAGAGAGAGAGAGATGAGAGTGCTAAGAGTTAAATGAAAATAAAAACAAATGATGTATTAGATGCGTATGTATGTATGTATGAGATGCGATGTACGTATTTGCGTATATAGATATTTGGAGGAATACGATAATTGCATGGTTATGTATCTGTAAAAAAATGAGTATATAGCCTTAGGTCACTTACCGGTGGGGCCAACGCACCCGCTGTCTATGACAGGGAGGCCCCACGCGATAGTTAAAATAAAAATAAAAATAATGTTAATGTTTTTATTAAATAAATAAATAGATATATTAGTTAAATTAATTAATTGGAAAATTAGAGTATGACACGTGGGTCCACCACTAAATTAATCTGATTAATTAATATTTAATCTTAATTAAAACTTGTGCCTATGACGTTCGGGACCCGCTGGTTAGTTGACCAGTCAACTGTTGATGTCAGCATGACATCATGCTGATGTCATAATAGCTTTTTATTAAATCTCTTAAATCTGTTTTTTATTCCTAATTATTAAATAAAACTTTAAAAATTAATATTAAATAATCCGTAAGTCGGATCAAAATATTTTCAACATGAAAGTTGATCAGCAGAACGAGACGAACCCGGATACACGGCCCATTCGTGTGTCACGCGTCCCTAGCTTAGCAAACATGGAACCTTTCCATCGTTTCCAGTATAACCGTAGTAGCCCGAGACCCGGAAAATATCGTCAAATATTCTTCCGACCCGTCTATGACGGATGTTGCTGCGTTATCTCATGTCTAGCCTGCATCTTGCCATGTCATGCTTTGTGTTGCATCGGTGCTATTATTTATTGTTTCTTCCCCCTCTTCTTACCGGTAGACCCCGAGACTGACGCTGCTGCCGGGTACATCTACGACCCTGCCGATCAGTCCTTTGCCGCAGAGCAGCAAGGCAAGCAAACCCCCCTTGATCATTCCTATATCGCATATGTCTTTCTTCCTACTGCTTGCCTTAGTATTTGGCTACTCTTGTAGTTAGCTCCTATATCTGATGCATAGCCTATTTTTGATGAACTGCTACTTTCAGTCATGTACCTTTAAAATGCCTAGTATAGGTGGAGCAGTCATCCCCTCTGACCCCATAGTTCAGTTGCCCCGCTTGTTTTCAAATCTCGATCTCTAATTGACGAGCCAGACCCGACACAGCACATACACCCCCTTCATTGTACGACACTATAGGGATACTATCGGGTACCGAGGATGACACCTCGCTAAGTACTCCTGATGATATCTCTGTAGTATAGCTAGTCGGTCATGGTTATCGAGGGTGATTCCTCTTTCACCATTCCCGATGACGCCTCTGTCGTGCAACCCCTCAAGTGTGGGACCCCCGAGGGTGATTCCTCCAAGCCCACCTTGACGGGTACATCGTTCGGAATCCAACGAGGGTGATAGCTTGGATTCCCCCCCCCCCCCCCGATGTTACAACCACAAAGTTACTCGACCTTGTTACTAGGATCATTGGTGATTAGTTGTAAGACGGGTGGATTCCCGTGAGACTGTGTTGATGGCCTAATTAAAATGTTAATGGATTTGGGTATTTGATCTGGGTTGGTCGGAGACCTTTTCGCACTAACCGGCTACGCGGGAAGAATTATGGGTACTCGGCGTCGCGGTATCAGCCGAAGCTTTTCAGATGCCAGCAATGTAGCGGCGCGCGCCCGAGTGGTCCCGAGATGCATCGCGCTTGTGATTAAGGGATGCTAGGACTTACATCGGCCGCCCACGCCACGTGTAGGAGCGCGAAGGGGAACTGGGCCCACGAACCCTTTGTGCTTAGGAGTTAGACCGGCGGGCTGGCCTCTCTGATTAGTCTTAGGTGGGGCTGCGACGTGTCGATATTCCGAGGCCGGGCAGGACCCAGAAAAGTATGTCCGGCCAGAGTGTTATCGAGCGTGACGGGACATGCGGTGCACCCCTGCAGGGATGGAAATTAACTATTCGGATAGCCGTGTCCACGGTTACAGGACGACTTGGAGTTGTGCCTCGATCTTATACAACTACAATTGTTACTTAACTGGATCATTAGTTTGCCTCGGGATTGCTTCCTCGCAGGGAGCGAGGGAGGATCTCTAGGCGTGACCTCACTTTAATATTGCTACAACAATATGACTATTAATGTTTTACCCCCCCCCCCCCCTGTTCTACTCTCGTCTATTGCTGCAAGACCCTAAAGATGCTAGTCTTCGATAGGACTAGGCCTTCTCTCTCTATTCTCGCATTGCTGCAGTCAGTCCACATATAACCCCCCCCCCTTTCTTTGATACTGATGCATAATTAGAATAGTTCTGATGTAAGACTTGTGAGTACTTTGGATGAGTACTCACCGCTGCTTTGCTCCCCCTCTTGTCCCCTCGATCCGTTTGCTGCGACCACATGATGGAGCCTAGGAGATGGAGGTCCCCGCCACCGACGACTGCTACCCCGACGGTGTCTACTACTACGTGGAGGCCGCTGATGATCAGGAGTAGTTAGGAGGTTCCTAGGCAGGAGGCCTCGCCTCGTTCGATCGTTGTATATTTTGTGCTAGCCTTCTCTAAGGCACCCCATGTTTTATGTCTGTACTCAGATATTTGTTGCTTCTGCTGACTCGTGTGTTTATCGAGCTTTCGTATTCTAGCCCTCGAGACCCCTGGCTTGTAATATGAAGCTGATGTTATTTTATTTGTGTCTAGAGTTGTGTTGTGATATCTTCCCGTGACTCCTTGGGTTTGATCGTACGCATTTGCGTGTATGGTTAGCGTACGATTAAATCGAGGGCGTCACACCCACTTCAAAAAATATTTGCCTTTTTATTTGCCTTTTTTGATTTGCCTTTTTGTTGCTTGCTTGCTTCTATTGCCTTCATGTGAACACTGAGAAACAGAAAAATAAAGAGGAAAAGTAAAGACATATGGACCTCGTACACTTGCTAATCTTTTCAAAAGATCTAATCATCTTGAACTAATTTTTAGTGAGTTGAGTGATCTTGATTATTTTTGTGAAGTTTTGCTTGAAAATCATGAATCTAAATATTGTGATGACGTTGTAAAAGAAGAAAATTATAAAGTGATTCATGATATATCCTTGAATGAAAAGCATGATTGGGATGATGTTATTATAAATTCTATTAATGTCAATTGTGCTAATAATACACAACACTACAAGATCGGGGATGGTAATTTTGTCATGTCCAGTACTCATTGTAATGATCCTGATTGGGGTGATGTTTCTCATTATTATGAAAATTTATTTAATCCTCATGATGAATATGTTATTGATAATAATGTTTGCAATAGTATTGAAAGTGGGTTTGAAAGAGTGTCAACTTTAGGTAATAATGATCCCAATATTTTGAAGAATTATCTATCTCTTCAATTTTTTGATAAAAGTAGGTTTGGGAAGATCATGACTTTAGTTAATGTTAATCCCACTACTTTGGAAGATTATAAGACTTTTATGCATTTGGATCATGAAGAGAATATTTTATGTGATAGCTATCTTGTTTAATTTTAATATGATCCTACATGTAATTATTATGAGAGAGGGAAATATGGTTATAAAAATATTCATGTTACTAAATTATCTCTCTTCATGTTGAGATTGCTATTGTTTCTTTCTTCTTCGATGCATATGTTTACATATTTGTTGTCTTGGTAATTTGTTTGCTTATGAGATGTCTATGCATAGGAAGTATGCTAGAATTAAATGTGTTTGTCTTATGCTAAATGACGCTTTCTTTGGATTTCAACTACTATATTTCATGTGAGCTTCAATAAAATCTCAAGTCTATAATAATGGCTATAAAGAAAGAGCATGTTGGAAGGCAACCTAATGAATAAAATTTATTTTTCACTTTTGCTTTCTGTTCTCGAGTGTTTGCACAATTATGATACTGTTATGATTGTGTTTTTATGTTTTAGTTAGTGTTTGTACCAAATAAAGCCTTTAGGATCATGTGGGGTGATAGTTGCTTTGATCCTGTTGAAAAACAAAAACTTTTTCTCTCAGTATAAAAAATCCTAAAAATCACATAAAGGTGAAAAGTGTGTGAATTGTTTACACAAGATTTATAGACAAATTCCCTACTTTTTCCTAATTTTTCAGAATTTTTTGGAGTTACATAAATATGAGTAAAATTTGAGTCTTTACAAACTATTATGTTATTGACAGATTCTGTTTTCTTTGCGTTATGTGCTTGTTTTGATGATTCTATGGTTTGTATCGGGGGGTATAAGCCATGGTAAAGTGAGATTACAATAGGTATAATGAAAAAACAAAATTGGAATAGATTTTCAGCAGTAACTAAAGTAAACTATAGTATTCTTATACTAAGGGATCTCATGAAAATTTTGTTGAGTTTTGTGTGATTGAAGTTTTCAAGTTTTGAGTGATATCGCGATGGATGAAGGAATAAGGAGTGATAAAACCCTAACCTTGGGGATGCACCATGGCACCCCAAGGTAATATACAAAGAGTACCAAGAAAATAAGCTTGGGGATGTCCCGGAAGGCATTACCTCTTTCTTCTAACAACCATCGGTAATTTTACTTGGAGCTATATATTTATTCGTCACATATCATGAGTTTTGCTTGCAGCGTCTTATATCATTTGTGTCTTTGCTTTCTTTGCTGGTTAGTTTTTCATAATAAACCTTGTTAGACACACCCATTTGATAGAACCAAATTATGATATGATTTGTTAGAATCACTCTTTATGCTTCACTGATAACCCACAAGTGTAGGGGATCGCAACAGTCTTCGCGGCTAAGATAACCCAATTTATTGATTCAACACAAGGGGAGCCAAAGAATATTTATAAGCTATAACAGTTGAGTTGTAAATTCAACCGCACCTGAAAGATACTTGCTTGGCAACAAAATATTAGTAGCAACGGTGATATGGAAGTGATGGTGGCAACGGAAATAACGGTGGCAAAGCAACAAAAGTAAAACAGAAAAAAGCAAAGCAACTTGTAACCAGCAGGATTCAAATATTGTAGGCTAAGGAGATGGATGGTTGGTCATGGATGAGAGATATCATGTATTTAACTTGGGGCAAGGCACACAGAAAAGTAATGATCATCTAGGCAAATATCAAACATTAGGCATGTATCCCAAGGTAGTCGTGTGTGCTTGCAATAAGAACTTGCACAACATCTTTTGTCCTACCATCCCGCTACCAATGGGGCCAAAAGGAACTTATGGAGATTAAGGTGCTCCTGTCAAAGAGCACTGGAACAAAGCATTAACAATCAATGGATACATGGAATCCTCAAATTATAGTCTATCCCCTTTGGTGTCCCAAGCTGTCACCATTGGGATCGCCGGTTCCGGACTATAATAGGTGCATACTACTCATAGATAGGATCAAGAACACAAATATATTCATGAAAACATAACGGGTTTAGATCTGAAATCATGGCACGCGAGCCCTAAGTGTCAAGCATTAAGAGCAACAAGTAGTAGCAAACATGATAAACACCATAGTCGATGATAGGCAACATGCCCCCAACAATCTAACAAACTATTACATGATCTAACTCATCCAATCCCTACCATCCCCTTCACCTATAGCAGAGAATTACTCACACATGAAAGGGGAAGTCATGTAAGGGTGATGGAATGGTGATGGTGATGACGATGACGACGATTTCCCCTCTCCGGAGGCCAAGGCAGCCTCCGGATTAGCTCTCCCGGAGAAGAACCGAGGGTGACGGTGGCTCCGCGTCGAGAACTGGCAAAATGACTTCTGTTCTGGAATTTCTTCGTCTCAGGTAATTATAGGAGCCAAGGTAGGGCACCAAAGGAGGTGGGCCCCATCCAGGTGGTCTCCTTGCGCGATCAGGGGGCAGGCTGCGCCACCACGTCGCCTGGAGGCCTGGTGACCCCCCTCTGGCCCATCTTCTGGCCAAGGGTTCCTCCTGGTGCATGTATTTTATCTATTTTTTATTGGAATTTTCTGGGACACCTAAAAATCCATTTTCCTACACACAAGAAAACCATACACGCAGCTCTGCTGAAAACAGCGTTAGTCGAGGTTAGTTTCGTTCAAATCATGCAAGAATGAGGCCAAAACAATAGCAAAAGTGTTTGGAAAAGTCGATACGTTTGAGACGTATCAACTCCCCCAAGCTTAGCATATTGCTTGTCCTCACGCAATTCACTTAAACGAACTAGACGCGACAAAGAAAACTTTGACAAACTCTTTTGCTTGATTAGATGTATATAAGCATGTACTATGAACAAGTCCAACAAGTATTGGAGCAATGCTACAAAGACAATGCACGAAGCAATCCTTCGATCATGTGAAGAGTTTTAAACAACTAAAAATGGATAATACGCAACTAAAAATCATGACGAGATCACAATGTGCATGACTTGGACATACTAGAGTGGTATCTCGCTAGCCCCCATGAGTGAAGCAAAATATAAATGCAGACGCTCCTTCGGAATTTTAAAGGAGACTAGAAATAAATATTTGAGAATGAGTAATATCACAATCATGCAGAAGACAATGTGGTACTTTGGGACAATGCACATTACACTCAGAATGACAATTATGCTCTCAATAGTTGGTGCTTTTTTATAAGAAGAGGATTACTCAACAGTAAAGTAAAATAGATAGGCCCTTCGCAGAGGAAAGCATTGATTTGCAGAGGTGGTATGAATCAAAATTTTGGGTGGTATGCTTTGATTGTCAATGTAACAACTAAGAGATCTCAATATCTTCCATGCTAAATACATTATAGGCAGGTCCCAAACAGAGTAGTAAAGTTTTTACTCCCCCTCCACCAATCGATCACACTCCATGGCGGGCCGAATCCATGGGTACCGTCCAGACAAACAACAATCCTGGGGGAGTTTTGTTTCATTCAATTTGATTTGACTTTTGAGCATGGAACTGGGCATCCCTATTACCAGTAACTTTCTCGTGAATGATAGTGAATCAACACATATCTTTGTAATAACCCACCTAGCATGGAAGATACTGATAGCCCCTAGTCACTACATGAGCGATTCGGGCATACAAAACAAAATATTTGTTTGAAGATTTAGAGTATGGCTCATGCAAATTTACTTAGGACGGCACGTAAATACCGCATATAGGTAGGTATGGTGGACTCATATGGTGCAACTGGTTTCAAGGATTTTGGATGCACAAGCACTCAGTCCGCTTAGTATAGGCGAAGGCTAGCAAAAGACAGGGAAGCGACCAACTAGAGAGCAATAACGGTCATAATCATGCAGAGCGACAAAGCAACATTGAATCGGGCATGAAAGTGATATAACTATTCTGAAATAAAAAAGATCATCAAGGCTTGATAGACTTCTAGTCATAAACATGTGTAAGCATGTGCCGAGTCAATCCAAAAACTCTCTCAAGGGAAATACCACTTCAATATGCCAAACCATGAACAATGCAATGCATGCAAATCATTTCAATAACACATTATGCACTCCAGCTATTTGATACAAGTCACAAAGAAAGCATGAACTACTGGGAAAGCATTGTAATCATCGCACTATGTCACTACAAGCTGGTCTCTAGATCATAAGTACACACATATGTACAAAAGTAGAAACAAATAGAGTTCATACTGGCTTTCCTTGTTGCATCCCTTCCGTCGATCTTCGTTATTATTGCATCATCAATTGCACGATCGAATCCATAAAGATATAATCAAGTGCAATTGCAACCATGGACGTGAGCTGAACTCTACAAACAAGGCAAACTAAAGAGAGAAAGGATATCTTTTTGGGTTTTCCAAAGGTTAAACGAAAGCAAAAGAAAAGAGAAATATTTTTGTTGTTTTTGCGAAAAAAGAACAAAGAAGAACAGGCAAAAACTCCAAAAATATTAAAAAGGAAACCACGGATGATACAATGAAAGAGGAGAAAGGTACGTACTCCCCCAAGCTTAGGCTTTTGGCCTAAGTTGGGCTTGGCTAATGCGGGCTCCAGGAGCTCCCTCCGGCTCCGGGGTGGTACTGGTAGCTCCAAGAATCGCACGGGGCCTTGGGCGCATAGACTGATGTCCTGTTGTCCTCCAAAGAACAAGGTTCCTCTTCCTCGGGAACAACCCCCTCCATGGGGTTATAGAACTGTTGTTGGATCACGAACTCCTCCAGCTCAATCACGGTGAAGAACCATCCGTTCCTGCTAGTATAATCAAACAAAAGTGGTGCAGGTACACGGATCTCGCGAGTAGTAAACTTGCCAAACCTCATAATATAAACAAGGTTACCAAACTCGGAAGTCCTAGAACAAACTCATGCCTCTTCATAGCGGTAAGATCAAAGCTTATGAATGGAAAATGTGCATCATCCGTGCATAGTGTGCGCTCGAGATGCTCGAGGATAAGCGTGGCATAAATGCCACCAAAGTGAGGCCCTTTGCCGCTTTTAGCGACGAGGCAACAAGCAATCAAAGCACCAATATTATACGTGTTATCTCCTAAGAGGGCAGCTGCCAAGTTAGCAATATTCGGAGTTGAAATGTTGCTCGTGTTGTCACGAGCTAACACCCCTCGAGCAATATAGTATGTGAAATACCTGATGTGGGGAAACAAGATGCTGGAAATCTACCCCCGGTGAATGTCTTGCGGATCCTTGCTGCAAAGGGAAGCGAATAGAGATTTCAGCTCATAGGGATGAACTTTCATTTTGGTCGTCTTCCCGACATTCCGCACACCTACAACGTTACAAAATTCTGTCACTGCAAGGAATTCTGAACACGGGTATATCATGGCACGTGCCTTGTCCGTCTCGTGGAGCAACTCCGGTGGCACGATATCATAATTGTAACTTGTCCTCACAGTAAAAGGTTAAGTTGCATCTCTAGTTAGTCTATCGGTAGGCTCGGGTCTGTTCTTCCCAAGCCATCGTTTTGCTTTTCCAAACAAACCCATTTCTGAAATTTTTGGTACATCACAAAAATGAAGGTTTAAGCAAAATGAGTTGGAGCAAACTATTCTACTCACTCCCTCAAGGCATAAACTTGCATCAAAACTTCATAAATAAATTTCTAAACATGCATGCAAGCTCATATGAACAGCACCAAGAATTCCTAAATACTCACAAATAAGACTACCAATCAAAATTACAATTGGAGGGGTGGAGGAGTCACATACCAAGGAGCAAATGCTCAAATTCTCAATGCAAATGATAGGCTGTAGAGAGAGATCGAAATTTTCCACCATGAACAGCAAGAAATCGAGCTCCAGGAGAAAAACCGGGATTTTTTGAGTGAGGGAGAGAGAAGAGAAGAATAAATACCTGGAAAGGGGACCAGGTGGGCGCAGGCGCCCTGTGGGCGCGACCAGGGGCAGGCCGCGCCACCTGGCCGCCTGGACCAGGGGTGGCCCCCTGGTCAGCCCCAGGTGCCCCTGTGTCTCTTTTCTGATGGAAATTTTATTATATTTTTTCTTGAATATTTCTGACAACTTCACTTTTGAAAAAAAATCAAAGTACCGAAAGCTGCAAAACTTCCGGAAAGCTCGAAGCAATGGTTAAACATATGAAGCTTAAAAAACATAAAACTTTGGTACACCAAGGAGGATGAAAGATAAAGGAAATGAAAACATGACAAGCTTCTCTTTTACTCATATAAAACATGTTTGTTAGCAAGGTTGATCAAGTCTTACTACCAAACAGGTGATATATCGAGCAAAAAGTTTCACTTCTTATAAAGCAGTCATGGTACCTTTATTTTAATGGATATTTTACCCACCATAATGGTTTTGAATCCTCTCATTAAAGTGACTTTGCTTGACAATGAAATTATCAAGCTCATCTAAACATTGATCAGGGGGCTTACCATGATGGATGTCACTTGCATTGAATTCTAAAAGAGAGTGTACCTCTACCATAGGTGGGTGAGTGGTAGGCTCACATAACTTCTCAAAAGAAGGTAGATTCTTCACATCTTCAGCTTTAATACCTCTCTCTTTAATAGAATTCTTGTCTTCTTGCATAACTTCGGGGCTCAAGAAAAGCATACTGATAACCCACAGTTATAGGGGATCGCAACAGTTTTCGAGGGTAGAGTATTCAACCCAAATTTGTTGATTCAACACAAGGGGAAGCAAAAGAAAATATTCGAGTATTAGTAGTTGAGTTGTCAATTCAACCACACCTGAAAGACTCAGTACCTACAGCAAAGTATCAGTAGCAAAGTAGTGTGATTGCAACAGTAGCAACGATAATAGTAGCAGAAGTGACAACAGTAGTGGTAACAGTAGCAGCAGTGACAGCAGTAGCGACAGAGTAAAAGTAGCAGCAATGACAGCAGTAGCGGCAAAGTAACGTAGCAAGGAGCAGTAGGAAAAACTCGTAGGCATTGGATCGGTGATGGATAATTATGTCGGATGACATTCATCATCCAACAATTATAACATGGGGAGATATGTAACTAGCTCCAGTTCGTCAATGTAATGTAAGCATGTATTCCGTATGTAGTCATACATGCTTAGGGAAAAGAACTTGCATGACATATATTGTCCATCCCTCCCGTGGCAGCGGGGTCCTAATGGAAACTAAGGGATATTAAGGTTCTCCTTTTAATACAGAACCGGAACAAAGCATTAGCACTTAGTGAATACATGAACTCCTCATACTATGGTCATCTCTGGGAGCGGTTCCAGCTATTGTCACTCCGGGGTTGCCGGGTCAAAACACATAGTAGGTGACTACAGCTTGCAAGATAGGATCAAGAACACACATATATTGACGAGAACATAATAGGTTCAGATCTGAAATCATGGCACTCGGGCCCGAGTGACAAGCATTAAGCATGGCAAAGTAGTAGCAACATCAATCTCAAAACATAGTGGATACTAGGGATCAAACCCCATGAAAACTAACTCGATTACATGATAGATCTCATCCAACCCATCACCGTCCAGCAAGCCTACGATGAGATTACTCACGAACAGTGAAGAGCATCATGGAATTGGCGATGAAGGAAGGTTGGTGATGACGATGGCGACGATCTCCCCTCTTCGGAGCCCAGAACGGACTCCAGATCTTCCCTCCAGAGGAAGAACAGGTGGTGGCGGCGCCTCCGTATCGTAAAACGCGATGAACTCTCCTCCTTGATTTTTTCCGGATGAAAGGGACTAAATAGAGCTGGAGTTGGAGGCGGCGGAGCCCCGAGGGCCCCACAAGCCTGCTAGGCGCGGCCAGGGGGGTCGTGCCTCCTGGGCTTGTGGGCTCCTCGCTCCACACCTCCGGTTGATTCTTGCGCCAGTATTTTTTATATATTCCACAAAAAATCCTCGTAAATTTCCAGGTCATTCCGAGAACTTTTATTTCTGCGCAAAAACAACACCATGGCAATTCTACTGAAAACAGCGTTAGTTCGGGTTAGTTCCATTCAAATCATGCAAATTAGAGTCCAAAACAAGGGCAAAAGAGTTTGGAAAAGTAACTACGACGGAGACGTATCAACTCCCCCAAGCTTAAAGCCTTGCTTGTCCTCAAGCAATTCAGTTGACAAACTGAAAGAGACAAAGGAAAAACTTTTACGAACTCTGTTTGATCTTGTTGTTGTAATTATGTCTAACTCATATTCAGATTTTCAGGAAGATCATAAGCTAACCACATAAGCAATGACATTTAGGACTCAAGAGGAACTCATATCAATGGCATAATCAACTAGCGAGCAATAATAATAAGTTTCAAACGTCAACACTTCAATCAAAACAATCATGAAGCAATATGAATAGATGGTATCTCGCTAGCTCTTTCTGAGACCGCAAAACATAAATGCAGAGCACCTTCAAAGACCAAGGGCTGACTGAACATTGTAATTCATGGCAAAGAAGATCCAGTCACAGTCATACTCAATAACAATTAAAAGCAAAGCATAGAAATGACGGAGGTGCACTCTAATTTGTGCTTTTATAAGAAGAGGATGACTCAACAGAAACGTAAATAGATAGGCCCTTCGCAGAGGGAAGCATTGATTTGCAGAGGTGCCAGAGCTCAAGCTTTGAAGACAGAGATAAATAATTTTGGGTGGCATGCTTTCATTGTCAACACAATGACCAAGAGTTTTCACCATCTTCCATGCTACACATACTACAGGCGGTTCCCAAACAGAAAATTAAAGTTTTGACTCCCCCACCACCAATCAATCACACTCCATGACTAGCCGAATACTCGGGTGCCGTCCATACAAATAACAATCCAAGGGGAGTTTTGTTTGCAATTATATTTTCGGTTTGAGCATAGAACTGGACATTCCAATTACCGGTCCCTTTCTCGTGAATGATAGTGAATAAACACATATCAATGATAACACGCCTAGCATGGAAGATAGTGATCGCCCCTTGTCACCACATGAGCGGTTCGGGCATGCAAAACAGATTATTACTTGAAGGTTTAGAGAGTGGCACATGCAAATTTACTTGGAACGGCAAGTAGATACTGCATATAGGTAGGTATGGTGGACTCATATGGAACAACTTTGGGTTTATGGAAGTGGATGCACAAGCTGTATTCCCGCTTAGTACAAGTGAAGGCTAGCAAAAGACTGGGAAGCGACCAAGTAGAGAGCGACAACAGTCATCAATATGCATTGAGATTAACCAACATTGAGTGCAAGCATGAGTAGGACATAAATCACCATAAACATGAATATCATAGATGCTATGTTGATTTTGTTTCAACTACATGCGTAAACATGCGCCAAGTCAAGCCACTTGAATCATTCAAAGGACGATACCATCCTATCACACTACATCATAATCATCTCAAAATTCATGTTGGCATCCAAGACAAACCATTATAAGCTCCTAGCTAATTAAGCATGGCATCAGAAACTATGTTCTCTAAGTTGTCATTGCAAACATGTTTCTCTCACAACAAAGCTGAATTAGGAACGATGAGCTAGTCATATTTACAAAAACAAAATAGATCGAGTTCATACCAGCTTTTCCAGGCTCAGTCACTTCATCATATATCATCATTATTTCCTTTCACGTGCACGACCGAATGATGTGAACAATAATAAGAGTGCTCATGCATTGGACATATGCAAGCCAACACAAAGGAGAAGACAAAGTAATATGGCTCTTTGACAGATAAACATACATGCATGCGAGAGCCACTAAACATTGTAACCATGATCTTCTACCTTGACCCAAAGAAAAAGAAAACTATTTACACGGGAAAGCTCCCAACAAGCAAAAGAAGAATGAGAAATCTTTTTGGGTTTTCTCAGACTAGACAAACACACAAGAAGAAAACCATAAAAAGAAATAAACTAGCATGGATGATACAGTGGCAAAGTGGGAACACCGACTATAGAAGTGAAAGTGTGAGCATGAATATAAAGTCGGTGAGAAACACGTACTCCCCCAAGCTTAGGCTTTTGGCCTAAGTTGGTCTACTCCCAAGGAGGGAAATAACCATCTCCGGGGTACTCCGGATTGTATTGAGGGTGCCATTGTTGTGTGAGCTCCTCTGGCTCCCACTGATAAACTGGCGTCTGGTACTCGGCTGGTAGCTCGGGCACGGGCGCGTGTGGTGGTTCTATGCCCCAATATGAGTAGATGTCCGAGGGCATAATAATGTACCTGCCTAGATGACTAGGTCCATCAGTGCTAACTCCTTGAGAATCTTATTCAATTCTCTTAGGATGACCCTCAGGATACAAAGGTTCCTTGGTCATTCCACCACCTCTAGTGACAACTCTAACAAAATTGTCATTCAAGTCATTAAGCAAGTCATTCTGAGCATTAAGTACTTGTTCTACCTGAGTAGTAACCATAGAGGCATGTTTACTCAAAAGCTTAAGATCATTGGCGTTTCTGTCCACACAAGCACAGAAATGACTAAGCATACGAGCATTTTGTTCCAATTGTCTGCTAACATAATCATTGAAACTTTGTTGTTTGGCAACAAAGTTATCAAATTCATCTAAGCATAAGCTAGCAGGTTTATCAAAAGGAATATCACTCTCATTGAATCTGCGAAGAGAATTTACCTCTACTACCTGTGTCGGGTTATCAAGACCATGGATCTCTTCGATAGGTGGTAGATTTTTGACATCTTCAGATTTAATGCCTTTCTCTTTCATAGATTTCTTAGCTTCTTGCATATCTTCGGGACTGAGGAATAGGATACCTCTTTTCTTAGGAGTTGGCTTCGGAGGTGGTTCGGGAATAGTCCAAGCATTATCATTGCACAAGATATTATTCAATGGGATCTCAGCTTGTTCCAGAGTTCGTTCCCTGAAAACACAACCAGCACAACTATCTAGGTGGTCCTTAGAAGCATTTGTTAGTCCATTATAGAAGATATCAAGTATTTCATTCTTCTCAAGAGGGTGATCAGGCAAAGCATTCAGTAGCTGGACGAGCCTCCCCCAAGCTTGTGGGAGACTCTCTTCTTCAACTTGCGCAAAGTTATATATTTCCTGCAAGGCATCTTGCTTTTTATGGGCAGGAAAATATTTCTCAGAGAAGTAGTAGATCATATCCTGGGGACTACGCACACAACCAGGAGCAAGAGAAGTGAACCAAGTCTTAGCATCATCCTTTAGTGAGAAAGGAAACAACTTAAGATTATAGTAGTGACGGATCTTTTCCTCACTCGTGAATAGGGTGGCTATATCGTGCAGCTTAGCAAGATGTGCTACAACCGTTTCAGACTCATAACCATGAAAAGGATCAGATTCGACCAGAGTGATTAACTCAGGGTCGACAGAGAATTCCTAATCCTTATCGGTCACAAAGATAGGCGAAGTAGCAAACTTCGGGTCGTATTTCATCCTAGCATTCCAAGATTTTTCTTTCCACTTGCACGGTAATTTCTCAAGATCATACCTATCCTTACAAGCAAGAAAATCCTCACCTATCTCTCCCTCCATAACATAACCATCAGGCATATCAGGCAATTCATATCTAGGAGAGCTAGTTCTAACAGGTGAAATAGCAGGTTCTACTTCAATAATCTCAGCAGTTTCGGAAGTATCATCACATTCAACAGCAACTCTAGCAATTTGTGCATCAAGGAATGCACCTAGTGGCAAAGAAGTATCAAGCAAAGCATCATCACAAGCATCATGGATAGCAAAAGTAGCATCATCAAGCACATGCCACACATCAAAATTTCTAGCAGGAGGTGGTGTCGCAAACTTACTCATAACTGAAGGTGAATCAAGTGCAGAGCTAGATGGCAGTTCCTTACCTGTCCTCGTAGTTGAGGGCAAGACTTTAGTTTTTGGATCTCTCGGATTCCTCATAGTGATCAGCAGACGTAAATCCCAAGTGACTTAGAGAATAGAGCTATGCTTCGCCGGCAACGGCGCTAGAAAACAGTCTTGATAACCCACAAGTATAGGGGATCGCAACATTTTTCGAGGGTAGAGTATTCAACCCAAATTTGTTGATTCGACACAAGGGGAAGCAAAAGAATATTCTTGAGTATTAGCAGTTGAGTTATCAATTCAACCACACCTGAAAGACTTAGTATCTGCAGCAAAGTATGAGTAGCAAAGTAGTGTGCTAGCAACAGTAGCAACGGTAATAGTAGCAGCAGTGACAGCAGTAGCGGTAAGAGTGACAGCAGTAGCGAAAGAGTAACAGTAGCAGCAGTGACAGCAGTAGCGGCAAAGTAACATAGCAAGGACCAATAGGAAAAACTCGTAGGCATTGGATCGGTGATGGATAATTATGTCGGATGATATTCATCATGCAACAGTTCTAACATGGGGAGATATGTAACTAGCTCCAGTTCGTCAATGTAATGTAGGCATGTATTCCGTTTGTAGTCATACGTGCTTAGGGAAAAGAACTTGCATGACATCTATTGTCCATCCCTCCCGTGGCAGTGGGGTCCTAATGGAAACTATAGGATATTATGGTTCTCCTTTTAATAGAGAACCGGAACAAAGCATTAGCACTTACTGAATACATGAACTCCTCATATTATGGTCATCTCCGGGAGTGGTTCCGACTATTGTCACTCCGGGGTTGCCGGGTCATAACACATAGTAGGTGACTACAACTTGCAAGATAGGATCGAGAACACACATATATTGACGAGAACATAATAGGTTCAGATCTGAAATCATGGCACTCAGGCCCTAGTGACAAGCATTAAGCATGGCAAAGTAGTAGCAACATCAATCTCAGAACATAGTGGATACTAGGGATCAATCCTCATCAAAACTAACTCGATTACATGATAGATCTCATCCAACCCATCACCGTCCAGCAAGCCTATGATGAGATTACTCACGAACGGTGAAGAGCATCATGGAATTGGCGATGAAGGAAGGTTGCTGATGACGATGGCGACGATCGCCCCTCTCCGGAGCCCAGAACGGACTCCAGATCTGCCCTCTAGAGGAAGAACAGGTGGCGGCGGTGCCTCTGTATCGTAAAACGCGATGAACTCTCCTCCTTAATTTTTTTTCCGGATGAAAGGGACTGAATAGAAATGGAGTTGGAGGCGGGGGAGCCCCGAGGGCCCCACAAGCCTCCTAGGCGCGGCCATGGGAGCCCGCGCCTCCTGGGCTTGTGGGCTCCTCGCTCCACACCTCCGGTTGATTCTTGCGCTAGTATTTTTTATATATTCCACAAAAAATCCTCGTAAATTTCTAGGTTATTCTGAGAACTTTTATTTCTGTGCAAAAACAACACCATGGCAATTCTGCTGAAAACAGCGTTGGTCCGGGTTAGTTCCTTTCAAATCATGCAAATTACAGTCCAAAACAAGGGCAAAAGAGTTTGGAAAAGTAGATACAATGGAGACGTATCACATACCCCTCTTCTTTGGTGGTGGAGGTGGTTCAGGAATGGACCAATCATCATGATTCTTAGCTATCTTGCCCATTAGTTCTTCAGCATCATCTGGTGTTCTTTCCCTAAAAACACAACCAGCACAACTATTTAGATAGGTTCTAGATTCATCGGTTAGACTAGCATAAAATTTATCAAGCAATTCATTCTTAGGGACTCCATGTCCCTGTCTAGCCTTGAGTGAAGTGCAATACCTCCCCCAAGCTTTAGGGAGGTGCTCATCCTGCAACTGTTTAAAGTTATATATTCTTTGTAAAGCTGCATGTTGCTTATGAGCAGGAAAATATTTAGCAACAAAATATTGAGCTAAATCTTGAGGACTGTTAATGGAACCACATGGTAGTGCATCATACCATGCTTTAGCATCTCCCTTCAAAGAGAAAGGAAGTAGCTTAGTAACATAATAATTTCTCTTCTTGTCCTCTGTAGTGAATAATACACCCAACTCAGTGAGTTTGGTAAGGTGTGCAATAGCATCATCATTTTCTCTGCCATAAAAGGGCTTAGCTTCAACTGTGGGTATAAGTGAAACATCAACAGAGAAATAAAAATCAACATCCTTAATGCAAATAGGAGATGAAGCAAATTCAGGATCAGGAGTAAATTTGTTCTTCAAAGAATGCTTTTCAAGCAGTTTCTTAACAGCGGCAGGGTCAGAGTCAGCACACTTTGTAAGGTCCCTACATAATTCATCATCAAGCTCAATATAATCATCATCAAGAATTCTTTCCTTGAGACCACTCAAGTCTGGGTAACCAAAGGATCTACCAATGAGGGTAGCGTGTAACAGGAATTTCAATTCCAGACTGCTTCACAGCCTTAGCAATCTGAGACTCAATAAAATAACCAAGTAAAGCAGTCTCATCAAGAGTAGTAGAAGCATCATCAAAAGTATCAGACATAGTGACGGACTCGGTAGAGGCAGCATGTGGTGGTGGTGAAGCAAACTTACTCATAACGGAAGGTGAATCAAGCGTAGCACTAGTGCTAAGAACAGTACCTTTTCTTGTAGTGGATGGTAAAAATGGAACCCTGGGGTCTCCTTTCTTACCATAGCGGATAAATCGCAGCAAGCAAAATAACTCCAAGTAGACTTGTAAATAAAGTTATGCTCCCCCGCAACGGGGCCACAAAATAGTCTTGATAACCCACAAGTGTAGGTGATCGCAACAATCTTCGCGGGTAAGATAACCCAATTTATTGATTCGACGTCGATGGGGGCCAAAGAATATTTATAAGCTTTAACAGTTGGGTTGTCAGTTTAACCGCACCTGAAAGATACTTGCTTGGCAACGAAATATTAGTAGTAACGGTGATATGGAAGTGATGGTGGCAACGGAAATAACGGTGGCAAAGCAACAGAAGTAAAACAGAAAAAGCAAAGCAACTTGTAACCAGCAGGATTAAGATAATGTAGGATAGGGAGATGGATGGATGGTCATGGATGAGAGATATCATGTATTTAACTTGGGGCAAGGCACACAAAAAAGTAATGATCATCTAGGGAAATATCAAACATTAGGCATGTATCCCAAGGTAGTCGTGTGTGCTTGCAATAAGAACTTGCACAACATCTTTTGTCCTACCATCCCGCTACCAGTGGAGCTAAAAGTAACTTATGAAGATTAAGGTGCTCCTATCAAAGAGCACCGAAACAAAGCATTAACAAACAATGGATACATGGAATCCTCAAATTATAGTCTATCCCCTTTGGTGTCCCAAGTTGTCACCATTGGGATCGCCGATTTCGGACTATAATAGGTGCATACTACTCATAGATAGGATCAAGAACACAAATATATTCATGAAAACATAATGGGTTCAGATTTCAAATCATGGCATTCGGGCCCTAAGTGACAAGCATTAAGAGCAACAAGTAGTAGCAAAGATGATAAACACCATAGTAGATGATAGGCAACATGCTCCCAACAATCTGACGAACTATTACATGATCTAACTCATCCAATCCCTACCATCCCCTTCGCCTACAGCAGGGAATTACTCACACATGAATGGGGAAGTCATGGAAGGGTGATGGAGTGGCGATGGTGATGACGATGGCGACGATTTCCCCTCTCCGGAGGCCAAGGCATCCTCCAGATTAGCTCTCTCGGAGAAGAACCGAGGGTGGCGGCAGCTCTGCGTCGAGAACTGACAAAACGACTTCTGTTCTGGAATTTCTTCGTCTCGGGTAAAAATAGGAGCCAAGGTAGGGCACCAGAGGAGGTGGGTCCCACCCAGACGGCCTCCTTGTGCAGCCAAGGGGCAGGTCGCACCACCAGGTCGCCTGGAGGCCTGGTGACCCCCTCTGGCCCATCTTCTGGCCAAGGGTTCCTCCTGGTGCGTGTATTTTCTCTATTTTTCATTGGAATTTTCCGGGACACCTAAAAATCCATTTTCCTGCACACAAGAAAACCATACAGTCAGCTCTGCTGAAAACAGCGTCAATCCGGGCTAGTTACGTTCAAATCATGCAAGAAAGAGGCCAAAACAATAGCAAAAGTGTTTGGAAAAGTCGATACATTTGAGACCTATCATTCACTTAAATTTTTTGAGCCATGGAATTGCTCAAGTTTTTCACTTATATCTTTTTTACCACGGTGGTGCCATTATTTTGAAGAAATTTTCTCTCATGATTCAGTTAGATTATTGTGAGAGTTGTAGCAATTTTGAAGAAATCCTCTCTTGCTTTACTTACATTATTTTGGGAGTTGAAAATCATAAAGAAACTTGTGCTCTCGTTCTTCACTTATATTTGTCTAAGAGCTTGTTATTTGCAATGGCAATTTGCTTTAAATGAAATTAGTCCCAAAGTGATGAACGTACAGGGAAGATATAATAAAAACTTTCATGAAGATCACTAGATATTAGACTTGATTCTTTGCAACAGTTTTGTGATATGAAGATAGTGATATGTGAGCTATGTTGATGACTAATTATGCTTTAGTAAGAATATTGGTATTAAGGTTTGTGATTCCCTATGCATGCACATGATGTCAATAATTATGCTATGAAATTACATCCTACTTGTGTTGCATTTTTCGGTGTTGGTTATGTTTAATGTCCACTTATGATGATTTTCGTTCCTTGGTTGGGCGCTTCTCAATCTTTTTGCTAGCCTTCACTTGTAATAAGCGGGAATACTGCTTGTGCATCCAAATCCTAAACCCAAAGTTGTGCAAAATGAGTCCACCATACCTACCTATATGCGATATTTCAACGTCATTCCAAGTAAATTTGCAAGTGCCAACTCTAATGTTCAAAATAAATTTCTATTTTGTGTGCCTGTACCGCTCATGAAGCGGCGAGGGGTGGTCGGTATCTTCCATGTTAAATAGGTTATTCTCAAGGTGAGTGTTTATTCACTTGCCATCGCACGAGAGTATGTCGGTAATAGGGATGCCCATTCCCCAAATGCAAACAAATATTAGTCTACGTTGTCAAATAATAAATTCCTTGGAAAGTGTTGGTATGGACGGTACCGGTGGATACGGCTAGCCGTGGAGTGTGAAAGAATGGTGGAAAAAGGAATAAACTTTATTTTCAGTTTGGGAACCGCCTATAATGTTTAGCATGGAGGATATTGGAAACTCATAGTCGTTTTCATTGACAGGAAAAGCATACCGCCCAAAAATATTTATCTCTAAGTTTTTCACTTTGAGCTCGGGCACCTCTACAAATCCCTGCTTCCCTCTGCGAAGTGCCTATCTATTTACTTTATGCAATTTTTATTTTTGGATTTGAGTCTCCATCTTCTGTTATAAAACACCAACTAAGGAACACCATTATCATACTTGAGCATTGGATGTAGTTAATATTTGGGTGTGTTGCATGGATGAATCAATGCTAGAGCATGATGGGCTAGGAATAGTGTTTTAGCATTGATATTTTGAAAGACTTGATTGCTTGTTAATATGCTTGAGTATTGAAATTTTCATGTCAAACTATAGATTATTGCTTTGCATCATCTACAAGTCCATATGTCCATGTAAAAAGAAAAAGAATGCGATGAACATGTTAGGTAGCATTCCACATCAAAAAATCTGTTTTTATCATTTACCTACTCGAGGAAAAGCAGGAATTAAGCTTGGGGATGCTGATACGTTTCCAATGTATCTATAATTTTTGATTGTTTCATGTTGTTATATTATCATTCTTGGATGTTTTATGACCATTTTATATCATTTTTTGGGATTAACCTATTGACATAGTGCCTAGTGCCACTTGCAGTTTTTTGTTGTTTTTTTCCTTCGCGGAAAATCAATATTAGATGAAGTCCAAATAGCACGAAACTTTACGGGGATTTTTTTGGACCAGAAGGAAAGTTGGGAGCCAGGAAGGAGCACCAGAGGAGGCCTAGGCGGCCTACCAGACACCAGGGTGCCCCAGGGCCCCTCGCGCGGCCTAGTGTCTAGTGGGGCCCACTGGAGCCTCCTCCACCGCCTGTGAGCTCTATAAACACCCCAATATTCAGAAAACCCGAGAGGAGGCGACGAGAAATTGTTTGAGCCGCCGCAAGTTCCAAAAGCCACGAAATCCAATCTAGACCGCATTTCGGAGAGGAACGCGATCTCGGAGGGGTTCATCATCCTCATGGGTGCTCCTCCGATGATGCGTGGGTAGTTCATATCAGACATATGGGTCCATAGGCAGTAGCTAGATGTCATAGCCCTAGATTATAGCTTGTAGATAGTTGCATCAGTGAGCAATCATGCATGCATTCATATCAATATAATTCAAATGGGGATGACCAAACCCTAGCACCAAATAAAATCCCAATAGGTTCAACAAGGATTATTTTTTAATGAACTCAATTGGTCTTCAAAAATGTTCACCCTTTTTGGTAAATGTTGGAAGCAACATACCAGAGGTGATAAACTTTTCAACAACTCTTTTGTCATTTTAAGTTAATCTTAAAATGCTTCTGAAGATGATAACTAAAGTGCTATAAATACTTTAGTCCTTGCAAAAATGATGAATCTTTTTGTGGAGCCAGGAAATAATCCAAACAAAACCCCAAAAATAATTTCAATATTTTTGACTTAAGTTTGAAGCCAAAACAAAATAAAATAAGTGTTAGAAATATCAAACAGAAACCAAAAAAAGAACTTATCTGGCCCAGCACTTGGAGCCCATCTGGCCCAAGTGCGAGTCATCCTCAACCTCTCGCCAGGAGGAGAGGCGTGGCATGCGCCGAGGCCTCCACCTCCTGCTTTGCGCTAGAGGCGCCTCCTCCATCCCTATCTCGTGCCTGAGACGATGTGGATGAGCCCTTGGACCATTTCCCCCCCTCTCTCTCTCTCTTCTTCCCTCGCGCAGCATCGTCTCCCCCTCGCCATGGCCGAGCTTGGCTCGAGCAGGCCGCCGCCATCCATGCAGCCTCAGGCTTCCCCTCCCCTCCTCAAGAAGACTAGAAGGACCACCTCGTTGCCTTACTCCTTCTCGCCGCTGGAATCACGCCCGCGAGCCACGGAGCGCCGCCGTCCCCTTCACCTTCGGCCGTCGGACCCTCCTCGTCGATTCGCCCCCTCCGATGCATCCCTGAGCCTGCCGTCAGCACTATCAGAACCCCTGTGAGCCGTAGGTTCCGTTTCCTCTCTCCCCGTTGACGTTCCCCTCCTCTAGCGTGCAATCCACCGGAGCCGAGAGCTCCTCGTCGCCGGCCATGTCGTCGACGTCGCTGTGGTACTCCATCCACGCGCTCGAGCTTGGGAACGAGCTCCTGGAGGCACCAGGATGGTTTTGAGCCCCTCAATCGGACCTCCCCGTGCCCCGCAACCCCACGCCCGACGAAGCCCGAGCCGCCGCCGCCGCATAGGCTTGTCGCAGGCAAAGATTCCGGCAGCCCCATGGCCACCTACCCCTCCAGCTAAATATGGCCCAGCGTGGTCCACCTTCTGGTGGTCTCCACACGTCCAACCCTCGCCGTTATCGTGATTCCGACGCGAAGCTGCCGTCGGTTTGGTCGTCGCCGGCCCAACTCCGGCGACGTGTGACGTGGCCATCATTAGGAACTAACCTCCCGTTGTTAGCACGACTAACAACCACTGACAGAGGGCCCCATATGGGGTCAAAGCCTGGTTAGCCTCTCGTTTGACCGGGGATTAGCCCTATGTCACTGACCGATGGGCCCTCGCTGTCAGGTTTGACTCTAACTAGGTCATTTGACCTGTTGACGCAATAATTGGTTTTCGAATAAAAAAGAAATTCCAGAAAATGCTGAAAACTTCTAAAAATCATAGAAAATAATCTGTAAGTCCAATGAAAATAATTTATATATGAAAAATGATCAGAAAAATCCAAAGAATCTGACTATGGCATTTTCATGCATGTTTGAGAAAGTTAACATCACCAAGAAGGCAAAATGATGATTTGGGTAAATTTAATAAATAGTTTGGAGTTGGAATTTGATACCTATTTGAATTCTACTTCAATTATTATGGCCAAACATTGAGCTAGGAAAACCAGTACCTAAAATTTCCATCTTCATGCATGCTAAAACAAGTTATACCTGAGCATCAGGTCGAATCAATTAAAAGGGTATCCGGAAAATACCTTGCTTGAAGTGATATTTGAATTCTAATTCAAATCCAACTTCAACCTAAGAAATGGTAGCTATATTGGCCCTGCCACTTCTCATCTTCATTTCATGATCATTCATCATAGTGTTTCATTTCTGTGAAGTAACTATTGTTCTTTCTTGTTTGCCAGTGGTGTTTCCTCTCGGTGGACGATGGTTCCGATGATGTGATCGTTGACACTAATGAAGACTCATGGCTATGTTTAGACATGTCAGGCAAGCAAACCCCCTTGAGCATACTGATATAAAACCACTCTCTCGCTCCTACTCTCTTTTATTGCATTAGCACAAACACGATTCAACTGTTACATGTTATCGTAGTTGAACCCATTCCTCTGCATGACCTAATTTTGCCACAGTAAATACTTGAAACCACTTAGCATGAGTAGAAACTGCTTGAGCCTTGTTGTGCTTACTCATTCATGCTTGCTTACAATGCCTGCTATGCTTAGAGTTGTGTCGAGTCTGATACATCTTGATGATGAATCGGAATGGTTGTGTTCATGTCCTATAGTGTGAGAGTAAAGATGTGAATCCGATTTGGTAAAGGTAGCGATGAGAGGCCATGTAGGAGTACATGGTGGGTTGTCTCATTGGAACCGTCCTTAAGAACTGAGTTCTGTGTATGTTATCCAAGACAAGATACTACCATGCATTGGGCCCGGAAATATGACCCCTCTCGGCTTACTAATCACCTAGATCTCTGTCGAGGAGTTGCAACTAGTTTCTGGTGTTTGTAGGAGAAGTGTTGGCGGCCGTGTTTAGCTCTGCCCGACGGGATAGGCTTCTCTGCGGTAGATTTATTTATGTTTTGCAGAGAATACTTAGTCTCATTAAAAGGTTCTACGTGATGTGTTCTATGTTGACCAGAATAGCTTGGAAATCCCAGACAGAGGTCTGGCTCCTTTGGTAGGGTCGTGGTAGCTTTGCAGGCTCCTCCAACCATTTTTAGTAGATGTCTATACCCAGACATGTTTTTCTTCCGCTTGATGTTTGTATGACTTGAGTGATGGGTCACGAGAGACCTATTTGTAATATCATACTATGTTGACTTTTATGAGTCTTTAATAAAAGCTTGAGTCATAGAGTTAAGTTGTGATGCCATGTTGTATCTACACATATAGTGCATATTGTGTGTATGTTATGAAATGCATTATATGTGTGGGATTCGACACCTAGTTGTGTGCCTTTAGTAGTACTCTTTACAGGGAAATGCCTCTTTGTGCTTCCAGCGAGCCTTGGCAGCTTGCTAATGCTCCGGACACATTGATTGACCGGCATGTATCCTTCTTTGTTGTTGTGTTTGTCCCTTCGGGGAAATGTCACGCGGTGTAATGGAGTCCATGTAGCTTGCTACGACTCGTCTACACACGCTGATGACCGACACCTGCTTTACTGGGTTATGTATGCATGTCCCTGTACGGATGTACCACTTGGGTTTATAAATAGCCATGTCGACTCGGGTTCTTTGTCGTTTGAATGCTAGCGACACATTCATATACATGAGCCAAAAGACGCAAATGGTCCCGGCCAAGGTAAGGAAGCAGCCGTGGAGTTTACCGTGTGTGAGGCCGCAAAGTGATGTGATGTGCTACAGACTGGGTTCTTATGATTTAGGATTGGGGTCCCGACAGCTTTGGTATCAGAGCTTGACTACATGTAGGATAACCAAGCCAAACTAGTCGATGTTGAGTCTAGCAACTCTTTAGTTATATAAGGGAATTGTTTGTGGAAGGGAACATAAGGCTCTTTTTACTCCTTTCCTTGTGTCATTCTTATTCTGAGTTACCCTCTTCTTTATTCTACGGGGTTTAAGAATTAGGCTTTCTCATCTATTCATTAGGATGACGAGTTACTATGCTGGAGATTTATAGAAAAGTTGTTGTCTTCCTGGATCAGTGTCTCCATAAGAATTCAATTGTTATGTTGTTAGTTTTCTTGCAGGTTGCCTCATATTTCATGCCCGTACAGCCGTTACGTTGTCCGAGTTTTCTAAGGTTTCTACACAATCTGATGCAATTGCAAATCCTCTCATCCCGAGTTAATGTCTTTTGGCCAGACAAAGCACACTAATCATTGTGTTGAGGTACTCTATTGCCTCGACATATTTTTTAAAGTGTTAGGAAACCCTGTTACCTCCGAAAACCACCCAATAGTCTAGATGTGTTTTGGTTCCCAGAGTGATAATTCTGGCCATCATTTTCGAAAAACATCCTGTGATGTTATTTAGTTAGTAGGTATTCTATTTCTGGACTTTTGAATCCAAGGATCATTCCGCTCACTTCTGTTGATAGTGTTGCTAGTTCCTTTAGAATGATTAGTAACCTTGTTGTAGTTCCCAAGGTTCATGGTATATCATTCTTCCAACACCATGGACCATCTCTGGCAGAAGTTCTTCATGAACTAAAGATCATAAAAAGAGTGCTTGTGATGAGTTCTCTACTCCATATTGTGATTCCGCCAACTTCGCCCTTCTGCATGGGTTATCTGGAAGAATTATGTTGAACTCGTTTGACATTCTAATCCATGCATCCACAACTCAAGAAATCATGTGCTCTTGAGTTGGCCCTATTTGGTTGTATTCTGACCTTCATCCATGAGAGGATAGTCAAGAGTAGTTGTGCATTCGTGTCATCAATGTCTTTTATTCTTGTGGTCTGTCAAGTTATTCTATTGTCGAATGACTCGGAGAAGCAAACTCCAGTACCTCATTCATTTCTTGGATTGGGTCAAAGCAGCTGTACTCTGCAGATCAAAATGCCAATCCAGTTTTTGTTCTGTTCTATTTTGGAGTATTACCCTCTTGTTGTTAAGAATGTCGTGAGAATTGCACCATCTCTTATGAGCTCTTGATGTAGTAATACCTCTCGACATCATTATTCATCCCTCGGTTTCCGTGTTGGTTGTAACCGGAATATCGACAAGTGAACCATGATGTGTGAAATCAATACTCCTAGCAATGTTATTGCTTAGAAAGTTAATGGACAATAATTTCACTCTTATGGTGATGGTGACTGAATCGTCATCCTAAGATTGACCGTGCTACCTAGTCCATGTTTCATGGTGCAATTTTCGATCAATGAGTTAGGATTTTGTTAATCCTTCGCTCTTTAATCACATCATCTTGCCCTCAAAAGCGAGATTGTTCCCGAGCTTAACAACATATCGGTGGTTCGTGATTTTCCGAATATCTTCTCGGAAGTATTACCAGGTTGTTTTCTGACACTTATGGTAGAGCTCGTGATCAAATTGGTTTCCCTATAAGCCACCCTTCTCCAATAATCCGTGTTGGATACCCCCGAGCTAGTGGGTTAAGCTAAACAACAACTTGGAGAGTTGGAAGATAAAAGCTCCGCCTAAACTTAGTTCATTTTAAAGGGATATCTTTCCTGTTGTGTGAGTCTTGAAGAAAGATGGTATTGTCATCGGTTGATCCATGTGATCAATTGTTGCATATATTATCTTGTCCAATTTTGATTGGACTATGGGCTATTGTCAAATCAAACCCAGAACCAAAGATTTTCGTAACGGTGTCTTACTCGTGGATTTCCTTGAGCCTACACCATTATATTCTTTGATCTGACCAATGCTATTATCTTTCTCACATAGTTGTGGAAATCTATTTATATGGGTGTCTTGATGAATCCTTGTTGAGCCCATCGGCAACATTTTCATTTGTTCCATGATTTATGTTGGACATTAAGCTAGTGTTGGAAACTTTGTAGACATTGTCTTCGTGTCTCGAGCACGAGGTATATGTTAGGCATAAGAAGTGGCTTCCTCTAATTCATGTGCCTTTGATGTAAGTTGCCACCGTGAATTCGAGAAAAGTTAATTTGATTTTTTCGGAATCATCCCAAGTTAGTCACGCACGTGCGAAGTATTCTATGGTTTGATAGACTGATGATCTCCACTCCATATGTAATTCCTAGCACACCAAGCCACTGATTGATTTGTTCAAGGAAAATAAGTTAAATGCCATTCCTGAAGGTACCAGACGGTTTTGCACATGGCTTCGTTACCCGCAATGATGATTCCCACCCAGAACTCGGTAGTGTTTGTTGTAAGACTTTTCATGTGCTCATCATTGTCTTGGGCAGTGTGTTCACGTGGGTTTTGCAATCCAGCTCATGTTTTGGAGTTGTCTTCCGTAGTTCATTCCTGAGAATCTCGCAACATTATCTCGTCGATTTGTGTTGCAAATTTTCTTTTCAGACATGCAGAGTCTGAAACATCATGTCACCCACCGGAGCTGAATCTCAGGCAGTTATAATGGTTGGGACTTTTCCCAAGAATTATAATATTGGTCTCTCTGTAACCCGGAAAAGTGATGTCGTGGCTAACACCTAAACGGAAGACTTAATATTATAATATCTTGCATCACCAACCTTAGCCATCTTTCCGTGGGGTTTTTGTATGACTTATTTTATAAGTTGTTCCTCATGGACCCCATTTAAGCCCCGAAGTCCGACCTATATTTGATGTGCTAGATATCAAGCATGACCTATAATTGGGTTGTGCTAGTACATCAAGGAGAACATTAGAAGCGGAGTGCTAAACGTCTCTCGGTCGATCAACCAGATTTCGTTCCCTTGGTATAGCTAAGGTGAAATTTGAGCAAGTGTTGTCTTCCTTTGCATCTTCATCCTCCATCATTGTTCATCATGGTAGTATGTTGTGTCACCAAGATCTTGGCACGTATATTGGTAAAACTTTGATGAATATGGAAATTCTCAAGTTCTTGAGAGCACGCTCACACACTAGGTTATATCCTCGGTGGTAACTGGAATGTGCCTTCCGTTCGCCAAGTTGTTCTATAACCCTAGTTTCTTTCCAACCTGGGTATGCCATTCTTTCAAAATTCCTTCAAACAATCATTTGTGAATTTCCCTACTCTGGTAGGAAGAGTTTTAATGATATTGTATCAAAAGTAATTCTTTTTGCCACTTAAGGGAATAACTCTACGAGTCACCCTCCTAGGGTGCCCCATTATGGTATGAAGGGCAACTTACTCCTCGCTACTTTGAAACCTCGTCTCCCTCTATTTAAGCGTGGAATTGTTGCCTACCAATTGAACCTTTGTCATAAGTCTCATTTCCTCATCCGTGTTATGTGTGTTGTATCTCATCTCAAGGGATGTTCCTACGTCTCATTCTATAAGTTGATCTTGAGTTGCTCGATCTTGTGGAAATCGAATCTTGTAGAGTCCTCCTGTTCTTTTCGTCGTGTTAGATGAAGACCTCAAAGACAAAGATACCAAGGTCAACCTGATGCAATGAATCAACACCTTCAAGAAGGGAAATTGGATCGCGAAGATTTCGATAGTTTGGTGTCCCCTCTTCCTCTTCCCGACTACGCCTGAATCTCGGGACGAGATTCTTGTTTAGTGGGGGTGAGTTGTCACAGCCCTAGATTATAGCTTGTAGATAGTTGCATCATTGAGCATTCATGCATGCATTCATATCAATTTAATTCAAATGGGGATGACCAAACCCTAGCACCAAATAAAATCCCAATAGGTTCAACAAGGATTATTTTTTAATGAACTCAATTGGTCTTCAAAAATGTTCACCCTTTTTGGTAAATGTTGGAAGCAACATACCAGAGGTGATAAACTTTTTAAAAACTCTTTTGTCATTTTAAGTTAATCTTAAAATGCTTTTGAAGATGATAACTAAAGTGCTATAAATACTTTAGTCCTTGCAAAAATGATGAATATTTTTGTGGAGCCAGGAAATAATACAAACAAAACCCCAAAAATAATTTCAATATTTTTGACTTAAGTTTGAAGCCAAAAAAAAATAACTGTTAGAAATATCAAACAGAAACAAAACAAAACAAAGAAGAAGAAGAAAGAACTTACCTGGCCCAGCACTTGGAGCCCATCTGGCCCAAGTGCGAGTCATCCTCAACCTCTCACCAGGAGGAGAGGCGTGGCATGCGCCGAAGCCTCCACCTCCTGCTTCGCGCTGGAGGCGCCTCCTCCATCCCTATCTCGCGCCTGAGACGATGTGGATGAGCCCCTGGACAATTTCCCACTCTCTCTCTTCTTCCCTCGCGCAGCATCGTCTCCCCCTCGCCATGGCCAAGCTTGGCTCGAGCAGGCCGCCGCCATCCACGCAGCCTCAGGCTTCCCCTCGCCTCCTCGAGAAGACCAGAAGGACCCCCTTGTCACCTTGCTCCTTCTCGCCGCTAGAATCAGGCGCGGGAGCCACGGAGCACTGCCATCGCCGCCATCCCCTTCACCTCCGGCCGCCGGACCCTCCTCATCGATTCGCCCCCTCCGGTGCATCCCCGAGCCTGTCGTCAGCACCATTAGAACCCCTATGAGCCGTAGGTTCCGTTTCCTCTCTCCCCGTTGACGTTCCCCTCCTCTAGCATGCAATCCACCGGAGCCGAGAGCTCCTCGCCGCCGGCCATGTCGTCGTCGTCGCTGTGGTACTCCATCCACGCGCTCGAGCTTGGGAACGAGCTCCTCGAGCCACCAGGAAGGTTTTGAGCCCCTCAACCGGATCCCCTGTGTCCCGCAACCCCACGCCCAACGAAGCCCGAGCCGCTGCCGCCGCATAGGCTTGTCACCGGCAAAGATTTCGGCAGCCCCGCGGCCACCTACCCCTTCAGCTAGATGCGGCCCAGTGTGGTCCACCTTCTGGTGGTCTCCGCACGTCCAACCCTCGTCGTTATCTTTATTCCAGCGCGAAGCTGCTCTCGGTTTGGTCGCCGCCGGCACAACTCCGGCAACGTGCGACGTGGCCGTCATTAGGAACTAACCTCCCGTGGTTAGCACGACTAACAGCCACTGACACGCGGCCCCACATGGGGTCAAAGCCTGGTTAGCCTCTGGTTTGACCGGGGATTAGCCTTGTGTCACTGACCGGTGGGCCCTAGATGTCAGGTTTGACTCTCACCAGGTCAGTTGACCTGCTGACGCAATGTTGACGCAGTGCTGACGCAATAATCGGTTTTCCAATATAAAAGAAATTCCAGAAAATGTTGAAAACTTCTAAAAATCATAGAAAATAATCTGTAAGTCCAATGAAAATAATTTATATATGAAAAATGATCAGAAAAATCCAAAGAATCTAACTATCGCATTTTCATGCATGTTTGAGAAAGTTAACATGGCCAACAAGGCAAAACGATGATTAGGGTAAATTTAATAAATAGTTTGGAGTTGGAATTTGATACCTATTTGAATTCTACTTCAATTGTTATGACCAAACATTGAGCTAGGAAAACCAGTACCTCAAATTGCCATCTTCATGCATGCTAAAACAAGTTATACCTGAGCATCAGGTCGAATCAATTAAAAGGGTATCCGGAAAATACCTTGCTTGAAGTGATATTTGAATTCTAATTCAAATCCAGCTTCAACCTAAGAAATGGTAGCTATATTGGCCCTGTCACTTCTCATCTTCATTTCATGATCATGCATCATAGTGTTGCATTTCTGTGAAGTAACTATTGTTCTTTCTTGTTTGTCGGTGGTGTTTCCTCTCGGTAGACGATGGTTCCGACGATGTGATCGTTGACACTGATGAAGACTCATGGCTATCTTCAGACGTGTCACGCAAGCAAACCCCCTTGAGCATACTGATATAAACCCACTCTCTCGCTCCTGCTCTCTTTTATTGCATTAGGACAAACACGACTCAACTGTTACATGTTATCGGTAGTTGAACCTATTCCTCTGCATGACCTGATTTTGCCACAGTAAATAGTTGAAACCACTTAGCATGAGTAGCAACTGCTTGAGCCTTGTTGTGCTTACTCATTCATGCTTGCTTACAATGCCTGTTATGCTTAGAGTCATGTCGGGTCTGATCCATCTGGATGATGAATCGGAATGGTTGTGTTCATGTCCTACATTGTGAGAGTAAAGATGTGAATCCGATTTGGTAAAGGTAGCGATGAGAGGCCATGTAGGAGTACATGGTGGGTTGTCTCATTGGAACCGTCCTTAAGAACTGAGTTCTGTGTATGTTATCCAAGACGAGATACTACCATGCATTGGGCCCTGAAATATGACCCCGCTCGGCTTATTAATCGCCTAGATCTCTGTCCAGGAGTTGCAACTAGTTTCTGGTGTTTGTAGGAAAAGTGTTGGCCGCCGTGTTTAGCTCTGCCCGACGGGATAGGCTTCTCTGCGGTAGATACACAATGGCACGGTGTACCAAGTGGAACCCGAATGGTGGGCTTGGGAACCCTGCGCACATTGTTTGGGGCTGTAGAGGAAACCTAGGCCGGACTTCCTTGAGGGTTCAGTCTCAAATAGGCGATAAACCTGGACTAGGGTCTTGTGTGGTTAACGGTCGTGACCGACACCCACGCCAGTGCTTCCGCTTTAAGGTTGCTGAGATGCATGACGTGCACATGGTGATAAGTGGTGGGAGCGTGTATGAAGAAGTATACCCCTGCAGGGTGATTTAATATGTTCGAATAGCCGCGTCCTCGGATATGTACTACTTGGAAGCATTACGTGGTACATAGACGATTTAAATGGATACTCTAAAACATGCAAGATAAGTGTGAGTGCTATGGATGGCCTTCTCTTAGGGAGACGAGAGCGGATCCATGGTGGTGTAATGATTGGTGAATATGTGGACTCGTGTGCGCTATCCCACCTCAAAGAAAGAACTTGTAGATGTAGTACAGGTTAGCCAAGAGTCAAAGCTGGCTTGCTGCAATCAAACCCCACAATCCTTTCGTTGATACATGATGCATATGTAGATAGTTCTGATGTAAGTCTTGCTGAGTACCTTTTGTACTCACGGTTGCTTTATTTATGTTTTGCAGAGAAGATTTAGTCTCATTAAAAGGTTCTACGTGATGTGTTCGATGTTGACCGAAATAGCTTGGAAATCCCAGACAGAGGTCTGGCTCCTTTGGTAGGGTCGTGGTAGCTTTGGAGGCTCCTCCAGCCATTTTTATTAGATGTCTGTACCCAGACATGTTTTGCTTCCGCTTGATGTTTGTATGACTTGAGTGATGGGTCACGAGACCCCTTTTTGTAATATCATACTATGTTGACTTTTATGAGTCTTTAATAAAATCTTGAGTCATAGAGTTATGTTGTGATGCCATGTTGTATCTACACATAGAGTGCATATTGTGTGTATGTTATGAAATACATTATATGTGTGGGATTCGACACCTAGTTGTGTGCCTTTAGTAGTACTCTTTACGGGGAAATGCCTCTTTGTGCTTCCACCGAGCCTTGGTTGCTTGCTACTGCTCCGGACACATTGATTGACCGGCATGTATCCTTCTTTGTTGCTATGTCTGTCCCTTCGGGGAAATGTCACGCGGTGTAATGGTGTCCTTGTAGCTTGCTACGACTCGTCTACACACGCTGATGACTGATGACCCACAAGTATAGGGGATCAATCGTAGTCCTTTCGATAAGTAAGAGTGTCGAACCCAACGAGGAGCAGAAGGCTCTGATAAACGGTTTTCAGCAAGGTAATAACTGCAAGCACTTAAAGTAGCGGTAACAAGTGATGGTCTAGCGAGGTGAAACGTAGCAAGCGAAAATTAACAAGTAACAAGTAGTAGCAATGGTGCAGCAAGTGGACCAATCCCTTTTGCAGCAAGGGACAAGCCTGAACAAAGTCTTATAGGAGTAAAAACGCTCTAGAGGACACACGGGAATTTCTATCATGCTAGTTTCATCATGTTCAATGATTCGTGTTCGTTACTTTGATAGTTTGATATGTGGGTGGACCGGCGCTTGGGTACTGCCCTTACTTGGACAAGCATCCCACTTATGATTAACCCCTCTCGCAAGCATCCGCAACTACGAAAGAAGAATTAAGACAACGTCTAACCATAGCATTAAACTAGTGGATCCAAATCGGCCCCTTACGAAGCAACGCATAGACTCGGGTTTAAGCTTGTGTCACTCCAGCAACCCATCATCTACTTACTACTCCCCAATGCCTTCCTCTAGGCCCAAATATGGTGAAGTGTTATGTAGTCGACGTTCACATAACACCACTAGAGGAAAAACAACATACAGCATATTAAAATATCGAACGAATACCAAACTCACATGACTATTATTAGCATGACTTATCCCATGTCCTCAGGAACAAAAGTAACTACTCAAAAAGCATAATCATAATCATGATCAGAGGTGTAATGAATAGCATCAAGGATCTGAACATAAACTCTTCCACCAAGTAATCCAACTAGCATCAACTACAAAGAGTAATCAACACTACTAGCAACCTTACAAGTACCAATCGGACTCGCGAGACGGAGATTGGTTACAAGAGATGAACTAGGGATTGGAGAGGAGATGGTGCTGATGAAGATGTTGATGAAGATGCCTCCCCTCCGACGAGAGGAGTGTTGGTGATGACGATGGCGACGATTTCCCCCTCCGGGAGGGAAGTTTCCCCGGCAGGATCATCCTGCCGGAACTCTAGATTGGAACTGCTCAAGTTCCGCCTCGTGGCGGCGGCGAAACCACGAAAAAGCTCCTGATTGATTTTTTTTTTCTGGAACGAAACCCTTCATATAGCAAAAGAGGGTGGCAGTGGGCAGTCAGGGAGCCCACAAGCTTGCTAGCCGCCACGAGGGGGTGGCGGCTACGAGGCTTGTGGCGCCCTGGTAGCTCCCCTCTGGTACTTCTTTCGCCCAGTATTTTTTATATAATCCCAAAAAATTCCATGTAACTTTTCAGGACATTTGGAGATGTGCAGAATAATGGACTAAGATTTGCTCCTTTTCCAGTCCAGAATTCTAGCTGCCTGAATTCTCCCTCTTCAAATAAACCTTGCAAAATAAGAGAGAAATGGCATAAATATGGTAGCACAAAGTAATATAAGAGCCCTTAAAGCAATAAATATCAACATGAAAGCATGATGCAAAATGGACGTATCAACTCCCCCAAGCTTAGATCTCGCTTGTCCTCAAGCGAAAACCAAGTTCCATAAACATGTCCACATGTTTAGGGATGAAGGTGTCGATAAAACAGTATACGGACATGAGGGCATCATGATCACACATAAAACAGCAATACATCATAAAGATTCTTATGGGAAAGTAAAAATTCCTTCACAAAGCAAAGCATGAAGCCAAAACCTTACCGAGAAGTAACCAACAACAGTCCAAAGTCATTGAAGCAATTGCAATTTATCATAACATCAGAAAGAATCAAATAAGAGCTTGTAAGGCAAACCCACATACTCAATCATCTCTTTTGTTTTCCACAATTGTTACAACTCACGTGGTACTCATGGTGTCAAAGTTTCAGCTGGACACAGAGGAAAATAGGGGCTAATAGTTTTGCCTCCCAACGATTTACCTCAAGGGTAAAGTCAACAATAATAAAGCATAAGTACTCAACTCCAAGTTGATATATGAATATAGATCTTTCCCAAGCATGTGATGGTAGCCAAGACAAAGGCAAAAATAGGGAATTGGTGAAGATCACCATGACTCTTACAAGGGCAAAAAGTAAAGGTACAAGATAGGCCCTTCGCAGAGAGAAGCAGAGGTTGTCTTGCGCTTTTGAGGTTTGGATGTGTGTCCTGTTAGTGCGGAGTAACGTCACTTTATATTGCCTCCTGTGATAAAGAACTTTATTATGCAGACTGTCGCTTTTATGTCTTCCTCATCACAGGTTCGTACAAAGCTTATTTTCCACACACTAATAGATCATACATATTAGAGAGCAATTTTTATTGCTTGCACCGATGACAACTTACTTGAAGGATCTTATTCAATCCATAGGTAGGTATGGTGGACTCTCATGGCAAAACTGGGTTGAAGGTTTATGGATGCACAAGTAGTATCTCTACTTGGTGCGGGAGTTTTGGCTAATATGAGGTGGAAGCGATCATCACATGCTAAGGGATCTCTACTCATATAACATTGTTTGGAACCAAGCAAACACAATTCATTATGTTGTCTTCCTTGTCCAACATCTACTCTTAAGCATGTAATAGTTTGGTGAGTGCTCACAATTGTAAAAAGTGTCTAAGATGATATATTTATATGTGAACCTCTCTTTCCTTAATACTTCTTATTAATTGCAACAATGACTGAGGTCTATGTTGATTTATTCTCAACAAGTTTCAATCATCATACGTGTCATATGTGAAGTTATCACTTCCCATGAGATCATCTCATGATCTTTCATGCTATCGTTCTTTTCATACTTTTGATCACGGCACAAAGCAAAGCCGTTGACTAAGATACTCTTTATTATATACTCCCTCCGTTCCAAAATATAAGACCTTTTAGAGATTGCACTATAAACTACATACGGATGTATATAGACATATTTTAGAGTGTACATTCACTCATTTTGCTCCGTATGTAGTCTCCTAGTGAAATCTCTAAAAGGTCTTATATTTTGGAACGGAGGGAGTAGCTCGTAAGCTCGAATACAAAGGGGGAGAGACAAAAGCAAAAGACTCAAACTAAACAGTAAAGACTTATTCCTCTAAGAGAAGAAATAAAAACTGAAAAGGAAAGAACTAAAACAAAGGTAAAAGCAAAAGATATAAGGGTGATATGATACCAGGGCAACTCCCCCAAGCTTG
Organism: Hordeum vulgare subsp. vulgare; assembly: GCF_904849725.1. Lineage (NCBI taxonomy): Eukaryota > Viridiplantae > Streptophyta > Magnoliopsida > Poales > Poaceae > Hordeum > Hordeum vulgare. The sequence continues at coordinate 369,628,015 of NC_058524.1, read as the reverse complement.
GCAGAAGACAAGGGGATTGCCCGTACCAATGCTTAGTTGTCTTCCTTTGGCGGTGATGGTGGTGGAGTTGTTGAAGCATTCTGGTCCTCCGTCTTCCAAGGCATAGGTGCTCCATCATGGCAGGATGAACGAGTCGCCGGAATCCTCAAATCTGCAGCCAACCTTATTGATTTAAATATGTACTCATACTCCAGTTTTGGTTCTGCAGGTCATAAATCTGGCCCTGAAGTTGATCAACCCTGACATAGAGCCTGGAGAGGTGTTTCCCAATGTCAATGGCGTCCATCTTGTGCATGCTGGTGAACTCCATGATCATCATGTGGTTGGCGTTGAGTCCACGCTCCACCATCCCTTGGCACTTGAAGACTTGTTGCTCCATTGCTTCGAGCCTCATCTCCATGCTTCCAGTCTTCTTAGGCCCCTCAACATCACGGATGTGCAACATTCCCTCGCTCATCTTGATAGACTGAGGGTGTTTCAGCACTTCCGTGAGGTAGGGATTGATGACCTTCTCGAAAATCTTGTCCTTATGAACGTTTGGGGAAGTCATGATAATCTAGATCTACCACAGAAACAAGCTCGAAACAAAAACAGAGGAAAACTACGCGATACGGAGATCAAAACCTTCGTACGAATATATATTTATTTTTTCTGGACCAGAAGGAGTGCTCCGCAAGAAAACGGAGTCCGGGAGGCACACGAGGTGCCCACAAGCCCCCTACCCACCACCAAGGGGTGGCGGCTTCCAAGCTTGTGGCCGCCTCATGCGCTCTTCGGACTGCTTTTTATTTTTCTAATTTTCCAAAAATTCCAAAACGGAGGAAATTTCCTATTGGAAAAGCATCGGAGTCCAATTTCTTACCGAAATAGATACCTCTTTGTTTTCAGGGTCTGAAACAGGCTGATAAACATCCCTTATGTACTCCTCTGGAGTTATGACATTGATGATATTGGTCTCAACATTTATGGGAGTACCGGAGATATAATGCTTGATTCTTTGCCCATTTACCACTCTAGGAAAATTTCCTTCCATGTTATTGATTTTGATGGCACCGAAACGATATACTTTCTCGATAACGTAAGGACCTTCCCATGTAGAGAGAAGCTTGCATGCGAAGAATCTCAAACGAGAATTGTATAGCAGGACATAATCACCTACATTGAACTCTCGTTTCTGTATTCGTTTGTCGTGCCATCTCTTAACCTTTTCCTTGAACAACTTGGCATTCTCATATGCATGGGCCCTCCATTCATCTAATGAGCTAATATCAAACAACCACTTCTCAGCGGCAAGTTTGAAATCGAAGTTGAGCTCTTTGATTGCCCAATAAGCTTTGTGTTCCACCTCAAGAGGTAAATGACAGGCCTTACCGTAAACCATTTTATACGGTGACATGCCCATGGGGTTCTTATAGGCAGTCCTATAAGCCCATAGTGCATCGTCAAGTTTGCTAGACCAATTCTTTCGAGATCTATTGACAATCTTTTGTAGGATCAATTTGATCTCCCTATTACTCAACTCCACTTGACCACTAGACTAAGGATGATAAGGAGATGCAACTCTATGGTTGACATCATACTTAGCGAGCATCTAGCGGAAAACACCATGAATGCAGTGTGAACCGCCATCAGTCATCAGATATCTAGGGACTCCAAATCTTGGGAAAATGACTTCTTTAAGCATCTTAATAGAGGTCTGGGGATCAACATTTTTAGTGGGGATAGCTTCTACCCACTTAGTGACATAATCCACAGCAACTAAGATGTGAGTGTACCCATTGGAACTCGGGAAGGGTCCCATATAATCAAAGCCCCAGACATCGAACGGTTCAATGACAAGTGAATAGTTCATAGGCATTTCCTGACACTTACTGATGTTCCCTATTCTTTAGCATTCGTCACAAGACAAGACAAAATTACAGGCATCCTTGAAGAGAGTGGGCTAATAGAAACCTGATTGCAATACCTTATGGGCAGTTCTATCTCCAGCGTGGTGTCCTCCGTAGGCTTCGGAATGACACTTCTGCAAGATCTGTCCCTGTTCATGTTCAGGCACACAACGTCTAATAACACCATCTACTCCTTCCTTATAAAGGTGAGGATCATCCCAAAAGTAGTGTCTCAAATCAAAGAAGAATTTCTTCTTTTGCTCATAGGTGAAACTAGGTGGTATGTATTTGGCTACGATATAATTTGCATAATCGGCGTACCACGATGCACTATGTGAAGTGCGGATGACATTTAACTGCTCATCAGGAAAGCTGTCATCAATAGGTCGTGGGTCATCAAGGACATTCTCTAGCCTGGACAAGTTATCTGCTACAGGGTATCAGCACCCTTTCGGTCAACGACGTGCAAATCAAATTCCTGTAGCAGGAGAACCCATCTGATTAGCCTAGGCTTAGCGTCCTTCTTCCCCATAACGTACCTAATAGCAGCATGATCTGAGTGAATAGTGACTTTGGAGTCAACTATGTAAGATCTGAACTTTTCACATGCAAACACGACTGCTTAAAACTCCTTTTCCGTAGTGGCATAGTTTCTTTGGGCACTGTCTAGAGTTTTACTAGTGTAGTGAATAACATTCAACTTCTTGTCAACTCTTTGTCCTTGAACAGCACCAGCAGCATAATCACTAGCGTCGCACATGATTTCAAAGGGCAAGTTCCAGTCATGTGGTTGAACGATAGGTGCAGTTATCAAAGCCTTCTTAAGTATTTCGAAGGCTTCCTCACAATCCTCATCAAAAACAAAAGGAACATCCTTTTGCAAGAGGTTGGTAAGAGGCCTAGAAATCTTAGAGAAGTCCTTAATGAACCTTCTATAGAAACCAGCATGACCTAAGAAACTTTGAATACCTCTGATATCTATGGGGCAAGGCATTTTCTCAATTGCATCAACCTTAGCCTTATCAACTTCAATGCCTCTTTCAGAAATTTTGTGTCCTAAGACGATACCTTCATTAACCATAAAGTGGCACTTCTCCCAATTCAAGACGAGGTTGGTATCTTCGCATCTCTGTAAGACTCGATCAAGGTTGCTGAGGCAATCATCAAAGGAATACCCGTAAACGGAGAAGTCATCCATGAAAACCTCGACAATCTTTTCACAAAAGTCAGATAATATAGCCATCATACATCTTTGAAAGGTGGCAGGTGCATTGCATAAGCCAAAAGGCATACGTCTATAAGCAAAGGTACCGAAGGGGCGGGTGAAAGTGGTTTTCTCCTGATCAGATTGTGCAACAGGTATTTGCGAGAAACCTGAATAACCGTCTAGAAAGCAGAAGTGTGTGTGTTTGGATAGCCTTTCTAGCATTTGGCCGATAAACGGCAAAGGATAATGATCTTTCCTGGTTGCCTTGTTCAGTTTCCAGAAGTCTATCACCATCCTATAGCCAGTAATAATCCTTTATGGGATTAGTTCATCCTTATCATTAGGAACGACGATGATACCTCCCTTCTTAGGTACGCAATGTACTGGACTTACCCAATCACTATGAGCAACAGGATAAATGATTCCTGCTTCCAGAAGCTTTAATATTTCTTTTCTAACGGCCTCTTTCATCTTAGGATTCAATCTCCTTAGATGATCAGCAACTGGTTTGAAGTCAGGATCAGTTTTAATCTTGTGCTGACATAGAGTGGTACTAATACCCTTAAGATCATCAAGAGTATATCCAATAGCAGCACGGTGCTTCCTCAGAGTTTTTAGTAACTTCTTCTCTTCGTGCTCAGAGAGGAGAGCACTAATAATAACAGGATATATCTCCTTCTCATCAAGATAGGCATACTTAAGAGTATCAGGCAACTATTTAAGCTCGAACACAGGATCACCCTTTGGTGGGGGAGGATCCCCAAGCAGTTCAACAGGCAGATTATTCTTGAGAATAGGATATTGTTCTAAGACAATTTTATCTATCTCATCTCTCTCCTCCATATGCATATCATTTTCATGCTCAAGCAGATATTGCTCTAAAGGATCCGTAGGAGGTACGGCAATAGAGGCAAGAGCAATGATTTCATCCCTACCACACGACTCTTTTTCATGGGGTTGTCTTCCAAACTTGGAGAAGTTAAATTCATGACACACACCCTCGAAACTAACAGTGACGGTCTGCTTAATGCAATCAATGTGAGCATTGACAGTGTTGAGAAAGGGTCTACCGAATATGGTGGGACAAAAGCTATCTTGTGCAGTACCAAGGACAAGGAAATCAGTAGGGTACTTCGTCTTACCACACAGGACTTCTACGTCTCTCACAATTCCCAGAGGGCAAATAGTGTCTCTATTGGCTAGCGTAATAGTGACATCAATGGGTTCTAACTCAGCAGGTGCAATCTCATCTTTGATTTCATCATATAGGGAACAGGGTATTGCACTAACACTAGCAGCCATATCACATAAACCATGATAACAGTGATCTCCTATCTTGACAGAAACAACGGGAAGGCCAACTACAGGTCCATATTTGTCTTTCGCGTGAGGTTTAGCAATTCTAGCAGAGTCCTCACAGAATTGGCTAACATGCCTGTCTATGTCTTCGGCTAAGAGATCTTTGATAATATCAACACTAGGTCAACTCTAATCTCCTCAGGGGGTGCAAGTGGTCTAATGTAACCCCTACGTATCATAGTTAGAGCTTTAGAATAATCCTTTATCCTAGCAGGGTATGGTGGTTTCTCAGTGTAAGCACAAGGAACAACAAGATCACTAAAAGCAATGACTTTCTCCTCAACTAGATTGGTTTTGGCTATGTTGCTTTCTACAGGAGGATGATATTTAAACCACTTCTATTTGGGAAGATCAACATGAGCAGAAAAAGATTCACATAGAGAAGCTACTATCTCAGAGTCAAGTCCATACTTAGTGCTAAAATCTCTAGAAGTGTTTGTCTCAACAAAAGATTTAACGCAATCAAACTAGAAATTCATACCTGACTCCTTACCTTCCTCCAACTCCCAAACTTCAGAGTTACGTTTGATTCTTTCCAATAAATTCCACTTGTGGTCAATATCCTTCTTCATAAAAGAACTGGTACAAGAAGTGTCAAGCATGGTACGATCTTCATGAGAAAGCCGAGCATAAAAGTTTTGAGTGATAATTTCTCTCGAGAGCTCATGATTGGGGCATGAATATAGCATTGATTTAAGCCTCCCCCAAGCTTGAGCTATGCTTTCCCTGTCACGAGGCCAAAAGTTATAAATATAATTTCAATCACTATGTACTAAATGCATAGGATAGAACTTTTGATGAAATTCCAATTTCAACCGATTGTAGTCCCATGATCCAGTATCATCACATAGCCTATACCATGTCAACGCCTTATCCTTCAAAGATAAAGGAAATTCTTTCTTCTTTACCTCATCTGCGGGCAATCCTGCAAGCTTAAATAAACCACAAACTTCATCTACATATATTAGATGCAAGTCTGGATGTGAAGATCCATCTCTTGTAAAAGGATTACCCAGCAGTTTCTCAAGCATACCCGAAGGAATTTCATAAAAGATATTTTCAGTAGGTACCTCAGGTTGAGGAACAACTCCTCGTGCTTCCGTTCATGGTGAAGATACCCCGAACAAACTCCTCAAAGGAACAGTTTCCATAGTGACAAGTGACAATAAATTTCAGCACAGTGTATAAATGTTTCCTTACCAATTTCCACTTACCAAAGGCGCTTCACTCCCCGGCAACGGCGCCAGAAAAGAGTCTTGATGACCCACAAGTATAGGGGATCAATCGTAGTCCTTTCGATAAGTAAGAGTGTCGAACCCAACGAGGAGCCGAAGGCTCTGATAAATGGCTTTCAGCAAGGTAATAACTCCAAGCACTGAAAGTAGCGGTAACAAGTGATGGTGTAGCGCGGTGAAACGTAGCAAGCAAAAAGTAACAAGTAACAAGTAGTAGCAATGGTGCAGCAAGTGGCCCAATCCATTTTGCAGCAAGGGACAAGCCTGAACAAAGTCTTATAGGAGGAAAAACGCTCCCGAGGACACACGGGAATTTCTGTCATGCTAGTTTCATCATGTTCATATGATTCGCGTTCGTTACTTTGATAGTTTGATATGTGGGTGGACCGGTGCTTGGGTACTGCCCTTACTTGGACAAGCATCCCACTTATGATTAACCCCTCTCTCAAGCATCCGCAACTACGAAAGAAAAATTAAGACAACGTCTAACCATAGCATTAAACTAGTGGATCCAAATCAGCCCCTTACAAAGCAACGCATAGACTGGGGTTTAAGCTTCTGTCACTCCAGCAACCCATCATCTATTTACTACTCCCCAATGCCTTCCTCTTGGCCCAAATATGGTGAAGTGTTATGTAGTCGACGTTCACATAACACCACTAGAGGAAAAACAACATAAAGCATATCAAAATACCGAACGAATACCAAACTCACATGACTACTATTAGCATGACTTATCCCATGTCCTCAGGAACAAAAGTAACTACTCACAAAGCATAATCATAATCATGATTAGAGGTGTAATGAATAGCATCAAGGACCTGAACATAAACTCTTCCACCAAGTAATCCAACTAGCATCAACTACAAAGAGTAATCAACACTACTAGCAACCTTCCAAGTACCAATCGGAGTCGCGAGACGGAGATTGGTTACAAGAGATGAACTAGGGATTGGAGAGGAGATGGTGCTGATGAAGATGTTGATGAAGATGCCTCCCCTCCGACGAGAGGAGTGTTGGTGATGACGATGGCGATGATTTCCCCCTCCGAGAGGGAAGTTTCACCGACAGGATCGTCCTGCCGGAGCTCTAGATTGGATCTGCTCAAGTTCTGCCTCGTGGCGGCGGCGAAACCATGAGAAAGCTCCCGATTGATTTTTCTGGAATGAAACCCTTCATATAGCAAAAGAGGGGGGGCCAGTGGGCCGTCGGGGAGCCCACAAGCTTGCTAGCCGCCACCAGGGGGTGGCGGCTACCAGGCTTGTGGCGCCCTTGTAGCTCCCCTCTGGTACTTCTTTCGCCCAGTATTTCTTATATAATCCCCAAAAAAATCACGTAACTTTTTAGGGCATTTGGAGATGTGCAGAATAGTGGACTAATATTTGCTCCTTTTCTAGTCGAGAATTCCAACTGCCTGAATTCTCCCTCTTCAAATAAACCTTGCAAAATAAGAGAGAAAGGCATAAATATGGTACCACAAAGTAATATAACAGCCCATAAAGCAATAAATATCAACATGAAAGCATGATGCAAAATGGATGTATCAATGACCGACACCTGCTTTACTGGATTATGTATGCATGTCCTTGTACAGATGTACCACTTGGGTTTGTAACTAGCCATGTGGACCCGGGTTCTTTGTCGTTTGAATGCTAGCGACACATTCATATACGTGAGCAAAAAGACGCAAACGGACCCGGCCAAGGTAAGGTGGCAGCGTTGGAGTTTACCGTGCGTGAGGCCGCAAAGTGATGTGATGTGCTACAGGCTGGGTTCTTATGATTTAGGATCGGGGTCCCGACACTAGATGGCTTTATAATCAAGATGAATATGATTTCATGGATCTGATCATAAACTCACAATTCACTAGATCCCAACAAACGCACCACAAAAGAAAGAGTTACATCATTTGAATTTCAAGAGACCATTGTATTGAGAAACAAAACGAGAGAGAAAGACATCTAGCTACTGCCTACGGACCCGTAGGTGTGATATGAACTACTCACGCATCATCGGAGGAGCACCAATGTGGATGAATAACCCCTCCGTGATCGTGTTCCTCTCCGGAATGGGATCCAGATTGGATTTCATGGCTTCTGGAACTTGCGGCGGCTGAAACAATTTTTCGTCGACTCCTTTAGGGTTTTCTGAATATTGGGGTATTTATAGAACTCAGAGGGGCCGCCCAATGCATAGCAGAAGTGGCATCATCAATTACTTGCGACATATTAAAAATAATAGCAGGTGGTGGTGTTGCAAGTTTACTTAAAACAGAAGGTGAATAAAGTGCAGAGCTAGATAATAGTTCCTTACCTCATGTTGTCTTACAGGGAATGATCTTGGCTCTATCATACTTAAGGTTCTTCATAGTGATTAATAGATATAAATACCAAGTGACTCAACAAATATAACTATGCTCCCCCGCAACGACGCCAGCAAAAGGTCTTGATAAACCACAATTATAGGGGATCGCATGTCGGGACCCCGATCCTGAGTCATAAGAACCTAGCCTGTAACACATCACATCACTTTGCGGCATCACGCACGGTAAACTCCACGGCTGCCACCTTACCTTGGCCGGGACCGTTTGCGTCTTTTGGCTCACGTATATGAATATGTTGCTAGCGTTCATACGACAAAGAACCCGGGTCGACATGACTAGTTATAAACCCCAGCGGTACAACCGTACAGGGACAGGCATACATAACCCAGCAAAGCAGGTGTCGGTCATCAGCGTGTGTAGACGAGTCGTAGCAAGCTACAAGGACTCCATTACATCGCGTGACATTTCCCCGAGGGGACGGACACAGCAGCAAAGAAGGATACATGCCGGTCAATCCATGTGTTTCGAGCAGTAGCAAGCTACCAAGGCTCGATGGAAGCACAAAGAGGCATTTCCCTGTAAAGAGTACTACTAAAGGCAAACAACTAGGTGTAGAATCCCACACATATAATGCATTTCAAACATACACACATTATGCACGATATGTGTAGATACAACATGGCATCACAACATAACTCTATGACTCAAGCATTTATTAAAGACTCATAAGAGTCAACATAATATGATATTACAAACAGGGGTCTCGTGACCCGACACTCAAGTCATACAAACATCAAGCGGGAGCAATTCATGTCTGGGTACAGACATCTCCTAAAAATGGTTGGAAGAGCCTGCAAAGCTACCGCGACCCTACCAAAGGAGCCAGACCTCTGTCTGGGATTTCCAAGCTATTCTGGTCAACATAGAACACATCACGTAGAACCTTTTAATGAGACTAAATATTCTCTACAAAACATAAATAAATCAACCGTGAGTACAAAGGTACTCAGCAAGACTTACATCAGAACTATCTACATATGCATCATGTTTCAATGAAAGGATTGTGTGGTTTGATTGCAGCAAGCCAGCTTTGACTCTTGGCTAACCTGTACTATGACTACAAGTTCTTTCTTTGAGGTGGGATAGCGCACACGAGTCCACATATTCACCAATTCAATACACCACTATGGATCCACTCTCGTCTCCCTACGAGAAGGCCTTCCATAGCACTCACACTTATCTTGCATGTTTTAGAGTATCCATTTAAATTGTCTATGTACCACGTAATGTTTCCAAGTAGTCCATATCCGAGGACACGGCTGTTCGAACAGATTAAATCACCCTGCAGGGGTATACTTCTTCACACATGCTCCCACCACTTAGCACCATATGCACGTCATGCATCTCGGCAACCTTCAAGCGGAAGCACTGGCGTGGGTGTCGGCCACGACCGTTAACCACACAAGACCCTAGTCCAGGTTTATCACCTATTTGAGACTGAACCTGCAAGGAAGTCCGGCCGAGGTTTCCTCTACGGCCCCAAACGATGCGCGTAGGGTTCCCAAGCCCACCATTCGGGTGCCACTTGGTACACCGTGCCACTGTGTATCTACCGTAGTGAAGCCTACCCCGTCGGGTAGAGCTAAATACGGCCGCCAACACTTTTCCTACAAACACCAGAAACTAATTGCAACTCCAGGACAGAGATCTAGGCAATTAATAAGCCGAGTGGGGTCATATTTCAGGGCCCAATGCATGGTAGTATCTTGTCTTGGATAACACACACAGAACTCAGTTCTTAAGGACGGTCCCAATGAGACAACCCACCATGTACTCCTACATGGCCTCTCATCGCTACCTTTACCAAATCAGATTCACACCTTTACTCTCACAATGTAGGACATGAACACAACCATTCCGATTCATCATCCAGACGGATGAGACCCGACACGACTCTAAGCATAGCAGGCATTGTAAACAAGCATGGATGAGTAAGCACAACAAGGCTCAAGTAGTTGCTACTCATGCTAAGTGGTTTCAACTATTTACTGTGACAAAATCAGGTCATGCAGAGGAATGGGTTCAACTACCGATAACATGTACAGTTGAATCGTGTTTGTCCTAATGCAGTAAAAGAGAGCAGGAGCGAGAGGGTGGGTTTATATCAATATGCTCAAGGGGGGTTTGCTTGCCTGACACGTCTGAAGATAGCAATGAGTCTTCATCTATGTCAGCGATCACATCGTCGGAAACATCGTTTAGCGAGGGGGAACAACACTGGCAAACAAGAAAGAACAACAATTACTTCACGGGAATGCAACACTATGATGCATGCTCAACACATGAAATGAAACGTGGCAGGGCTAATGTGGCTATCATTTCTTAAGTTGAAGTTGGTTTGAATTAGGATTCAAACATCACGTCAAGCCGGTTATTGTTCCGGGTACCCTTTCAATTGATTCGACCTGATGCTCATAACAAATTGTTTCAACATGTATGGAGTTAGTATTTTGAAGTACTGATTTGCATTGACCAATGTTTGAGCATAGTAATTGAAGTGGAATTCAAATAAGTATCAATTTCCAACTCCAAACTATTTATTAAATTTACCCTATTCATCATTTTGCCTATTTGGTGTTGTTAACTTTCTCAAACATGCATGAAAATGCCATAATCAGATTCCTTGGATTTTTCTAATACTTTTTCATATATAAATTATTTTCATCCAAGTTATATTTTAATTTCTATGATTTTTTACAAGTCTTAGGTATTTTCTGGAATAATTTTATAATTGAAAATCAATTACTGCGTCAGCACTGCATCAGCATTGCATCAACAGTCAACTGCGCCTGGGCCAGGTCAAACCAGACGTGTGGGGGCCACACGTCAGTGAGCCAGGGCTTAATCCCGCGTTGACCCGCACTAATGGGAGTTTGACCCACGCGTGGGGTCCTTTGTCAGTGCCTCTGGGGGGGGGCTTAGCTTGCTAACGACTGGCCACGTCGGCCCCCACCGGAGGGTGGTCGCCGGCGACCATAGTCGCGGCGGAGGGCTCGCCGGAGTGGCGCTAAAACGCGCTACACGGCGCCAAATCGGGCGCGGCTTGCGGCTAATCAACGCTGGCGAAGCGGCTCGTCTTCCAGGGGTAGCAGGAGGGACTGAAGATGGCCGGAGGAACACCGGCGACGAGCGCGCGTGGCGGCCGAAAGTCAGGCTCGTCGGGGAGGAGCTCAGGGGAACGCCATCACGCAGGAAAGAGAGGGGAAAGGAGCAGGGGCTCACGGCGGCTCCATTTCTGGCATCGGCGACGAAGGAGAGGCTTGGAGCAGGCCGAATCGACGGCGGCAGATCCGGTGACCGGAGATGGAAACGACGATGACGGCGACGCTTCAGGAGGCTGCGACTTGATTCCTTCGGCGTGGAGGAGGTCTCGTCGTGCCGGAGAGAATGGGCTGCTCAGGGGGCCTTCGCTGCGGTCGGAAAGGCGCCGGTGAGCTCAAGCAGAGCTCGGCCATGGCGGGAGGAAGAAGAGCAGAGGGGGAGAAGGAGGAATGGATGAGGCAGAGGGGTTCGAGGGAGGAGGAAAATCAAGACACGGGGGTGAGGCATCGCGCTGGCTAGGAGGGACGGGCAGGCAGGGAGGAGGTGGCGCCCCTGGCCACGGCGACGTGCTCATCTTCTCCCCTGCCTTCTGGCAGGAGGAGGGAGACGACAGGGGACCCCCCTGGTGGGCTGGTCCTGGAGGTGAGCGCAGGTAAGTCTCTCTCTCTTTCCCTTTTTCTGTTTTTATTTCTTTCTGGCATTTAGGTTTAGGATTTTAATAAACATTTAATCATTTTATAAAACCCTAAAATAGTATTATGTGACAGTGATAAAAATAAGCAATGCCACATAATAGTTTCAACATTTTGTAAAACTAGGAAGTATTGGAAATCAATTAATTAATTGATTTCAGTGGCTTTTGTGTTTAAAATAAAATGCCAAAAATATTTTTAAAAAGAAAACCAATCCTAAATTGTGTTTTCCAAGATTTATCAAAAATGACAGACTTTTATGGAGGCCATTTTGGGTTCATTGATTTGTCACCACTTTGAATTGTTTTGCATATAGAGTTGCTAGGGTTTTTCTCTTGTTTTTCCATTTCACTTCTAATGCAATAATGAAGATATGAGCACAACCTTGCTATTCATCAAAGGGGTAACTAGGGATGTGACAACTCACCCCTACTAAACAAGAATCTCGTCCCGAGATTCAGGCGTAGTCGGGAGGAGGAAGAGGGGACACTAAACTATCACAATATTCACGATCCATTTGCTTCTCTCGAGGATGTTGATTCATCATACCATGTTGATCTTGACTTCTTTGTCCTTGAGGTATTCATCTAGCTTGACGACAAAAGAACAGGGAGACGACACAAGATTCAATCTCCTCGAAGATCGAGCAACTCAAGATCAACTCATAGAATGAGACGTAGGAACGTCCCTTGAGCTGAGACACAACACCAAAACATGGATGAGAAAATGAGACATATAATAGAGGTGCGATTGGTAGGCAACAAATCCATGCTTAAATCAGATGGTGGCGAGGTTTCAAAGTAGCGAGGATTAAGCTACCCTTCATACCACAACGGGGCACCTTAGGAAGGTGACTCGTAGAGTTATTCCCTTAAGTGGCAAAAAGAATTACTTTTGATCCAAAGATCATTGAAACTCTTCATACCAGAGTAAGGCAATTCACAAATCATTGTTTGAAGGAATTTGAAAGAATGGCATACTCAGTTGGAAAGAAACTAGGGTTATAGAACAACTCGGCGAACGGAAGGCACATTCCAAGTATTACCGAGGATATAACCTAGTGTCTGAGCGTGCTCTCAAGAACTTGAGCATTTCCATATTCATCAAGATTTACCAACATCCGTGCCAAGGATCCTGGTGACACAACATACTACCATGATGAACAGTGATGGAGGATGCAGATGCAAAGGAAGACAACACTTTCTCATATTTCACCTTAGTTGTGCCAAGGGAACGAAATCTGGTTGATCGACCGAGAGACATTTAGCACTCCGCTTCTAATGTTCTCCTTGATGTACTAGCACAACCCAATTATAGATCGTGCTTGATATCTAGCGCATCAAGTATAGGTCGGACTTCGGGACCAAAGGGGATCCATGAGGAACAACTTATAAAATAGATCATACAAAAACCACACGGAAGATGGCTAAGATTGCTGATGCAAGATATTATAATATCAGGTCTTCCGGCTAGGTGTGTTAGCCATTTCACCACTTTACCGGGTTACATAGAGACCAATATTATAATTCTTGGGGAAGTTCCAACCATTATAAGTGCCTGAGATTCAGCTCCGGTTGGTGCCACGATGCTTCAGACTCAGCATGTCCAAAAAGAAAGTTTGCAACACAAATCGTCGAGATAACGTTGCGTGATTCTCAAGAAATGAACTACGGAAGACAACTCCAAAACATGAGATGGATCGCAAGACCCACGTGAACACACTGCCCAAGACAACTGTGAACACATGAAAAGTCTTACAACAAAACACTACCGAGTTCTGGATGGGAACCATCATTACGGATGACGAAGCCATGTGCAAGTCTGTCTGGTACCTTCAGGAATGGCACTTAACTTATTTTCCTTAAACAAATCAATCAGTGGATTGGTGTGCTAGGAAATACATATGGAGAGAGAGGTTGCAAAGCTATCAAACCACAGCATACTTCGCACATGCATGACTGATTTGGGATGATTCTGGAGATAACAAAACGTCCTTCCCAATTTCGTGGCAGCAACTTGCACCAATGCACATGAATTAGAGGAAGTCACTTCTTACACCTAACATATACCTCGTGTTCGAGATACGAAGACAATGTCTACAAAGTTTCCAGCACTAGCTTAATGTCCAACATAGATCATGGAACAAATTAGAATGTTGCCGATGGGCTCAACAACAATTCATCAAGATACCCATATAAATGGATTTCCATAACTATGTGAGCAAGATATTAGCATCTGTCAGATCAAAGAGTATAATGGTGTATGCTCAGAGAAAATCCATGAGTAAAACACCGCTACGAAAATCTTTGGTTCTGAGTTTGATTCGACGATAGCCCATGCTCAAATCAAAATTGAACATGATAATATATGCAACAATTGATCACACGAATCAACCGATGAAAATATCATCTTTCTTCAGACTCACACAACAGAAAGATATCCCTTTTAAATGAGTTGAGTTTAGGCGAAGCTTTTATCTTCCAACTCTCCAAGTTGTTGTTTAGCTTAACCAACTAGCTCGGGGTATCCAATGCAGATTCTTGGAGAAGGGGTTGGTTTATAGAAAAACCAACTTGATCACGAGCTCTATCATAACAGTCAGGAAACAACCTGGTAATACTTTCGAGAAGATATTCGGAAAATCTCGAACCACCGATATATTATTAAGCTCGAGAACAATCTTGCTTTTCAGGGCAAGATGATGTGATCAATAGAACGAGGGATTGACAAAATCCTAACTCATTGATCAAAAGGTGCACCATGAAACATGGACTAGGTAGCACGGTCAATCTTAGAATGTCGATTCAATCACCATCACCATAAGAGTGAAATTATTGTCCATTAGCTACCAAGCAGTAGCATTGCTAGGAGTATTGATTTCACACATCATGGTTCACTTGTCGATATTCTGGTTACAACCAACACGAAAACCGAGGGATGAACAAAGATAGCGAGAAGTATCGCTGCATCAAGAGCTCATAAGAGATGGTGCAATTCTCATAACACTCTTGACAAAAAGAGGGTAATACTCCAAGATAGAACAGAACAAAAGCTGGTTTAGCATTTCGATCTGCGAAATACAACTACTTTGACCAAATCCAGGAAATGGAGGTGGTACTGGAGTTTGCTTCTCCCAGTCTTTCGAGAATAGAACAACTTGACAGACCACAAAATAAAAGACATCGATGACATGAATGCACAACTACTCTTGACTATCCTTTCAATGATCAAGGTCAAAATACAACTAGATAGGGTCAGCTCAAGAGCACATGATTTCTTGAGTTATGGATGCAGGGATTAGAATGTCGAACGAGTTCAACATAATTCTTCCAGATAACTCATGCAGAAGGGCGGAATAGGCAAAATCACAATATGGAGTGGAGAACTCATCATGAGCACTCTTATTATGATCTTTAGTTCACGAAGGACTTTTGACAGAGATGGTCCATGGTATTGGAAGAATGATATACCACGCACCTTCAGGATTACAACAAGGTTACTAATCATTCTAAAGGAACTAGCAACACTATCAACAGAGATGAGCAGAATGATCCTTGGATTCAAAGGCCAAGAAATAGAGTACCTACAAGCTATTTAACATCACGAGATGTTTTTCGAAAATGATGGCCAGAACTATCACACTGGAAGACATAGCACACATATAGACTATTGGGTAGTTTTCGGAGTAACATGTTTTTCCTAATACTTAAACAAAACATCGAGGTAATAAAGTTCCTCAACACAATTATTAGTGTGCTTTGTCCGGCCAAAAGACATTATCTCAGGAGGAGGGAATTTGCAATTGCATCAGATTATTTAAGAATTTTGGAAAACTCGGACAGCATAACGGCTGTACGGGCATGAAATATGAGGCAACCTACAAGAAAACTAACAACATAACAATTGAATTCTTAGGGAGACACTGATCCAGGAAGACAACAACTTTTCTATAAATCTCCAACATAGTAACTCGTCATCCTAATGAATAGATGAGAAAGCCTAATTCTTAAACCCCGTAGAATAAAGAAGAGGGTGACTCAGAATAAGAATGACACAAGGAAAGGAGTAAAAAGAGCCTTACGTTCCCTTCCACAAACAATTCCCTTATATAACTAAAGAGTTGCTAGACACAACATCGACCAGTTTGGCTTGGTTATCCTACAGGCAGTCAAGCTCGGATACCAAAGCTGTCGGGACCCCGATCCTGAGTCATAAGAACCTAGCCTGTAACACATCACATCACTTTGCGGCCTCACGCACGGTAAACTCCACGGCTGCCACCTTACCTTGGCCGGGACCGTTTGCGTCTTTTGCCTCACGTATATGAATATGTTGCTAGCGTTCATACGACAAAGAACCCGGGTCGACATGAGTAGTTATAAACCCCAGCGGTACAACCGTGCAGGGACAGGCATACATAACCCAGCAAAGCAGGTGTCGGTCATCAGCGTGTGTAGACGAGTCGTAGCAAGCTACAAGGACTCCATTACATCGCGTGACATTTCCCCGAGGGGACAGACACAGTAGCAAAGAAGGATACATGCCGTTCAATCAATGTGTTTCGAGCAGTAGCAAGCTACCAAGGCTCGATGGAAGCACAAAGAGGCATTTCCCTGTAAAGAGTACTACTAAAGGCAAACAACTAGGTGTCGAATCCCACACATATAATGCATTTCAAACATACACACATTATGCACGATATGTGTAGATACAACATGGCATCACAACATAACTCTATGACTCAAGCATTTATTAAAGACTCATAAGAGTCAACATAATATGATATTACAAACAGGGGTCTCGTGACCCGACACTCAAGTCATACAAACAACAAGGGGAGCAATTCATGTCTGGGTACAGACATCTACTAAAAGTGCCTGGAAGAGCCTGAAAAGCTACTACGACCCTACCAAAGGAGCCAGACCTCTGCCTGGGATTCCCAAGCTATTCCGGTCAACATCGAACACGTCGCGTAGAAACCTTTAATGAGACTAAATCTTCTCTGCAAAACATAAATAAAGAAACCGTGAGTACAAAGGTACTCAGCAAGACTTACATCAGAACTATCTACATATGCATCATGTTTCAATGAAAGGATTGTGTGGTTTGATTGCAGCAAGCCAGCTTTGACTCTTGGCTAACCTGTACTATGACTACAAGTTCTTTCTTTGAGGTGGGATAGCGCACACGAGTCCACATATTCACCAATTCAATACACCACTATGGATCCACTCTCGTCTCCCTACGAGAAGGCCTTCCATAGCACTCACACTTATCTTGCATGTTTTAGAGTATCCATTTAAATTGTCTATGTACCACATAATGTTTCCAAGTAGTCCATATCCGAGGACACGGCTATTCGAACAGATTGAATCACCCTGCAGGGGTATACTTCTTCACACATGCTCCCACCACTTAGCACCATATGCACGTCATGCATCTCGACAACCTTCAAGCGGAAGCACTGGCGTGGGTGTCGGCCACGGCCGTTAACCACACAAGACCCTAGTCCAGGTTTATCGCCTATTTGAGACTGAACCCGCAAGGAAGTCCGGCCGAGGTTTCCTCTACGGCCCCAAACGATGCGCGTAGGGTTCCCAAGCCCACCATTCGGGTGCCACTTGGTACACCGTGCCACTATGTATCTACCGTAGTGAAGCCTACCCCGTCGGGCAGAGCTAAATACGGCCGCCAACACTTTTCCTACAAACACCAGAAACTAATTGCAACTCCAGGACAGAGATCTAGGCAATTAATAAGCCGAGCGGGGTCATATTTCAGGGCCCAATGCATGGTAGTATCTTGTCTTGGATAACACACACAGAACTCAGTTCTTAAGGACGGTCCCAATGAGACAACCCACCATGTACTCCTACATGGCCTCTCATCGCTACCTTTACCAAATCAGATTCACACCTTTACTCTCACAATGTAGGACATGAACACAACCATTCCGATTCATCATCCAGACGGATCAGACCCGACACGACTCTAAGCATAGCAGGCATTGTAAACAAGCATGCATGAGTAAGCACAACAAGGCTCAAGGAGTTGCTACTCATGCTAAGTGGTTTCAACTATTTACTGTGACAAAATCAGGTCATGCAGAGGAATGGGTTCAACTACCGATAACATGTACAGTTGAATCGTGTTTGTCCTAATGCAGTAAAAGAGAGCAGGAGCGAGAGGGTGGGTTTATATCAATATGCTCAAGGGGGGTTTGCTTGCCTGACACGTCTGAAGATAGCAATGAGTCTTCATCAATGTCAACGATCACATCGTCTGAAACACCGTTTAGCGAGGGGGAACAACACCGGGAAACAAGAAAGAACAACAATTACTTCACGGGAATGCAACACTATGATGCATGTTCAAGACATGAAATGAAAGGTGGCAGGGCTAATGTGGCTATCATTTCTTAAGTTGAAGTTGGTTTGAATTAGGATTCAAACATCACGTCAAGCCGGTTATTGTTTGGGGTACCCTTTCAATTGATTCGACCTGATGCTCATAACAAATTGTTTCAACATGTATGGAGTTAGTATTTTGAAGTACTGATTTGCATTGACCAATGTTTGAGCATAGTAATTGAAGTGGAATTCAAATAAGTATCAATTTCCAACTCCAAACTATTTATTAAATTTACCCTATTAATCATTTTGCCTATATGGTGTTGTTAACTTTTTCAAACATGCATTAAAATGCCATAATCAGATTCCTTGGATTTTTCTGATACTTTTTCATATATAAATTATTTTCATCCGAGTTATATTTTAATTTCTATGATTTTTTACAAGTCTTAGGTATTTTCTGGAATAATTTTATAATTGAAAATCAATTACTGCGTCAGCACTGCATCAGCATTGCGTCAGCAGTCAACTGCGCCTCGGCCAGGTCAAACCTGACGTGTGGGGGCCACACGTCAGTGAGCCAGGGCTTAATCCCGCATTGACCCGCACAAATGGGAGTTTGACCCACGCGTGGGGTCCTCTGTCAGTGGCTCTAGGGGGGAGGGGGGTTAGCTTGCTAACGACTGGCTACGTCGGCCCCCACCGGAGGGTGGTCGCCGGCGACCATAGTTGCGGCGGAGGGCTCGCCGGAGTGGCGCTAAAACGCGCTACACGGCGCCAAATCGGGCGCGGCTTGCGGCTAATCGATGCTGGCGAAGCGGCTCGTCTTCTAGGGGTAGCAGGAGGGACTGAAGATGGCCGGAGGAACACCGGCAACGAGCGCGCGCGGCGGCCGAAAGTCGGGCTCGTCGGGGAGGAGCTCAGGGGGACGCCATCGCGCAGGAAATAGAGGGGAAAGGAGCAGGGCTCACGGCGGCTCCATTTCTGGCACCGGCGACGAAGGAGAGGCTTGGAGCAGGCCGAATCGATGGCGGCAGATCCAGTGACCGGAGATGGAAACGACGATGACGGCGATGCTTCAGGAGGCTGCGACTTGATTCCTTCGGCGTGGAGGAGGTACTCGTCGTTCCAGAGAGAATGGGCTGCTCAGGGGGCCTTCGCTGCGGTCGGAAAGGCGCCGGTGAGCTCAAGCAGAGCTGGGCCATGGTGGGAGGAAGAAGAGCAGAGGGGGAGAAGGAGGAATGGATGAGGCAGAGGGGTTCGAGGGAGGAGGAAAAGCAAGACACGGGGGTGAGGCATCGCGCTGGCTAGGAGGGACAGGCAGGCAGGGAGGAGGTGGCGCCCGTGGCCACGGCGACGTGCTCATCTTCTCCCCTGCCTTCTGGCAGGAGGAGGGAGACGACAGGGGACCCCCCTGGTGGGCTTGGTCTGGAGGTGAGCGCAGGTAAGTCTCTCTCTCTCTCTTCCTTTTTGTGTTTTTATTTCTTTCTGGCATTTAGGTTTAGGATTTTAATAAACATTTAATCATTTTATAAAACCCTAAAATAGTATTATGTGACAGTGATAAAAATAAGCAATGCCACATAATAGTTTCAACATTTTGTAAAACTAGGAAGTATTGGAAATCAATTAATTAATTGATTTCAGTGGCTTTTGTGTTTAAAATAAAATGCCAAAAATATTTTTAAAAGGAAAACCAATCCTAAATTGTGTTTTCCAAGATTTATCAAAAATGACAGACTTTTATGGAGGCCATTTTGGGTTCATTGATTTGTCACCACTTTGAATTGTTTTGCATATAGAGTTGCTAGGGTTTTTCTCTTGTTTTTCCATTTCACTTCTAATGCAATAATGAAGATATGAGCACAACCTTGCTATTCATCAAAGGGGTAACTAGGGATGTGACATCGCAACAGTTTTCGAGGTTAGAGTATTCAACCCAAATTTATTGATTCGACACAAGGGGAGCCAAAGAATATTTGTAAATATTAGCAGTTGAGTTGTCAATTCAACCACACCTCGAGAATAAATATCTACAACAGGTTGATCAATAGCATAGTAATGTGATAGTTTGATAGCAATAGTAACGGCAACAATAGTAACAGTAACGGTAAGAGTAGTAGTTTTGTAGCAGTTGTAACAGTAGAACCAATAGTAGTAACTTAGCAAAGCTCACTATGTGAAAAGCTCGTAGGCATTGTATCGGTGATAATGTTGGATAATATTCATCATGTAACAGTCATAACCTAGGGCGACACAGAACTATCTCCCATTCGTCAATATAATGTAGGCATGTATTCCATATATAGTCATATGTGCTTATGGAAAAAACTTGCATGACATCTTTTGTCCTGCCCTCCCGTGGCAGCGGGGTCCATAAGGAAACTAAGGGATATTAAAGCCACCTTTTAACACAGAACCAGAACAAAGCATGAACACATACTGAATACATGAACTCCTCAAACTACGGTCATCACCGAAAAGAATCCCAATTATTATCACCTTAGGGTATGCGAATCATAACACGCAATAGGTGCATATAACTTGCATGGTAGGATCTAGAACACAAATATATTGGTGAAAACATAAAAGGTTCATATGTGAAACATGGCACTCGGGCCCTAGTGACAAGCATTAAGCATAGCAAAGTCATAACAACATCAATCTCAGAACATAATAGATATTAGGGCTCAAGCCCTAACAAAACTAACTCGATTACATGATGAATCTCATCCAACACATCACCGTCCAGCAAGCCTATGAAGAGATTACACACTCTCGGTGATGAGCATCATGAAATTTGTGATGGAGGATGGTTGGTGATGATGATGACGATGAATCCCCCTCTCCGGAGCCCAGAACAAACTCCAGATCTCGCCTCCCGATGAAGAACAGGGGGTGGCAGCGGCCGCGTATTGTAAAACGCGATGAAACTTTCTCTCCTATTTTTTCTTGGGAAATACAAATTTATAGTATCCAAATTAGGGTTAGCGGAGTCGCATGGGCCCCATTACCCACCAAGGCGTGCCAGAGGGGGTGGTGCGCCCTGGTGCCTAGTGGGAAGACGGGGACCCCTCTCAAGTGGGTCTTGGTTCTAGTATTTTTCTTTTATTCCAAAATAATTCTCCAAAAAGTTTCGTCCAATTCCGTGAACTTCTATTTCTGCACAAAAACAACAGCATGGTAGTTCTGCTAAAAACTGCGTCAGTGCAAGTTAGTTTCATTGAGATCATGCAAATTAGAGTCCAAAACAAGAGCAAAACCGTTAGGAAAAGTAGATACGATGGAGTTGTATCAATGGTAACCGCATTCGGTGTGGAATCTAACAACCTAAAGTCGTAGGTCAACGTCATGTCTACAAAGAAGGCAGAAAAGGGGGAACCAGTCCGCAGTAAAAGTACGCCGTGAAGAATGGGTACTTCCCTGCGACGGACTGGGAGTCGCCCGGGATCACCGCCGGCACGGAGTGCGCCTTGGTATACCTCCCCCACATTATGTTGTACCACGAGATGAGGTCATTCCCCGTCAACACCGAGGGGAAGAAGATGCCATTCTTTCTCTATGCCTCTGCCAACACCTGACTCCTCGCCTACACGGCGGCATATGCCACCCTCTTGGCCTTCTTCGTCGGGCGAGAGGCGGCGGTAGATGACGCTCGCTTGGGCGCCATGGTGAGCTCGGAGGCAGATGACGACGAGAACGATGGAATATCTCCGGGGTTGTGCGTCGCGCTGAGAGGGAGGCGACAAAAGAAAGGAGTAATGGCTCGGATGAGTAGCGAATCTGCGGTTCCTCCTTTTTATAAAGGATGAAATTCGTAGAGGTCGCCTCTCCCCATCCAACGCGGTGCACTTTCCCAAGACGCGTCGTGCAGACGCCATTTCGCTCCACCACTCCCACAACCCGCATTCAACGCACGTCGTAGGAAAACAATGGAAAACCATCATCACAACCGCAACAAGGATCGACCATGTATGTGTGCATTGCTTTTGGGCCTAGCCCAACAGCGTCACAGACTTCAGTAGCCAAGGGGCTACTGTCGGTGTACTAAAGAACGGGTCCCTTAGTATCCGTACTTGTGCACAGACGACAGCAGCCTCCCGTCCGGTAAGCCCTACCGGAAGACAACACAATCATCTCAACCACAACAAGATCAAGCCACCTTGTTGGTAATGAAGACCCGACATTCATCACGCCCGGCAAGACTCCTCCACATCTCCATCGCTCCACCTCATCGGGATGATTGTCAACATCAACGAGGTGTCGAGCGGGCAGGCAGTTAGGTGAGCCATGTTAGAGGCTTTGGCAACAATGAGGGACATGCAACAACTTTAATGACATCCGTCCCAAAGGATGGCAAGAGAATAAAAGGTAGTTGGGCGAACGACGCAGAAGGAGAGGCAATCCTTGTCGGGAGACGTCTCCAGCATGACACCGCATGGTGCATTTAATGCACCTGTCCTAATCTGCCAGGGTTAGGTACATACAACTATAGCTCGTGTTAGTAGTTTAGGCAGCTAGAGAACCAATTGTTCAACACATATAAAAGACCATTTTAGCCACTGTGGTAATCCCTTGCCCAATGACGACATCAATACCATTGTTACACCCACAACCCCTATTGTTATACATACTGTACCAATTACTAGAGCTCGCGCACGCCAATTGATTACCAGGTACAATCTGCCTAAATTCAATACTTTTGTCTTACTTATGAATGAAGGACCTAGCATGGACAAGAAGGATGGCCATTGGAGCGGGATCAAGCATGGAGAAGAAGATGCGCACGCGGGAAAGAACCACAGAGTTTCTAGTGGTGATTTTCACACTTTGAAGCCGCCATAAGAAGATGTCGCTTCATAAATTTCCTCCATAAGCTATTATAGGTGTTGCATCACCTTATTTTTGGGCCAGGCCCATGTAATTTCGACATATGACATTATAAGCTATTTTTAGAGTCTGTATGTGTGGGGAAATTGAGTTAGAGTTGGTTTCGCACCCTTCCTCCAAGGTGTCATGAAATTACACTCTTTTCCCCCATATATACAGACCTTAGGGCGCCGTTTAGACTTGGGTTTTGTTTAGATTACAAGTTCGCCATAGCTGCAACTTCGCGTTCTTCGTTTGTGTTCTACGACCAGACCAAGACGTCACAGAACCCCACTTTCAGCAATAAAGCTTTCCTCTTATATTCATAATATCCAGATTGTAGTTTTAGTTTCTTGCTTGTTCTTCATTTGCTTGCAGGAAACATACCCTCCTGGTCAACAACCTTTCGGAGTTGTTTTAGCGATTGCTAAGGCGCTACGTCCTCACATGCTCGTAGTCGGATCGTCAAAGTCTACTCCACCAAAAACGATAGCCACCATGAAAGGACGTGGATGTCGCCTAGAGGGGGGAGGAATAGACTCTTTAAAATAATTTCAGTTTATGCTTGAATAAATGCGGAATAAAACTAACGTTTGATTAGTTAAGTACAAAACCTAAAACAACTAGGCTCACCTATGTGTAGTAACAACTAATGCCAAGCAAGATAAACAACTAAGTGATAACAAGATATGGAACAAGAAACAATATGGCCATCAGAAAGTGAAAGTGCATAAGTAATGGGCCCGGGTAAGAGATAATTGAGGCACGTAGAGACGATGATGTATCCCGAAGTTCACATCCTTGCGGATGCTAATCTGGGTTTGGAGCAAGTGTGGAGGCACAATGCTGCCCAAGAAAACCACTAGGGCCACAATAATATCCTCACACCCTCGCACAATGCAAGATGTCGTGATTCCACTAAGGGACCCTTAAGGGCGGTCACCGAACCCGTACAAACAAGGTTGGAGTAATCTCCACAGCTTAATTAGAGGCTCCCAGCAACACCACAAAGCTTCACCACAATGGATTGTGGCTCCGAGGTGAACTCAATTGCTCAAGGTAATCTCCACAACCTAATTGGAGACCCTGACGCTTGCTCGGAGCTTTACACCACAATGATTGAGCTCAGAGGCACCACCAAGCTTCTAGGATGCCAAAGCACCCAAGAAGAACAAGCTCTGGGGTACCAAGCACCCAAGTAATAAGATTCTCAACTTTTCACTTCCACGTATCTCCGTGGAGAACTCAAATCGATGCAACTAATGCAATGGCAACAACACACAAAGTGGTCAAGTCCCTCGCATCCAAATCCCCCCACAACAACAAAAGCTATGTGGAAATATGAGAGGAAGAAGAAGGAGCTCACAAAGAAATCCAAGAGCTAGATCCAAGAGATTTCCCTCACATAAAGGAGAAAGTGATTGGTGGAAATGTGGATCTAGATCTCCTCTCTCTTTCCCTCAAGAACTACCAGGAATCATTGGAGGGATTGAGAGTTAGCAAGCTTGAAGAAGGTCAACAATGGGGGAAGAACACGTGCTAAGGAGTTCGGGAGCAATAGGGAAGAAGACCCCTTTTATAGGCCTACCCAAATCCAACTGTTTTGTGCACACGTCGTGCACAAGCGGTACTACCGCTTAGTGCAGTAGTTCCATGAAAAAGCATGCAAACGACAAAAAACCTCGAGGCAGTAGTGCCACTAGAGCGGTACTACCAGCCGACCCAGTGATACTACCGCTGGGGATGCAGCACCAATGCGAGGGCCATAAAATAAGCGGTACTAGCAGTGGTAGTACCGCGCGGGCGGTACTACCGCCCTACTACCGTGCTACTGTCGTGAGTGAAGAGCAGACCAACAGAACCACAAAATAAGCGATAGTAGCAGCGGTAGTACATAGAGGAAGTACCGCCTAAGCAGTACTACCGTGGTACTCAGCGGTACTATGACCTGAGCAGTGAAAACTATCATCAGAAAAGAAACTGCCATAACTTTTGCGTACGAGCTCCGAATTGAGCAAACTCAAGCTTGTTGGATAAAACGCGACGAGTACTATCTTAAGAAGAGATAGTTATGAAAATGCCAATGATATATATGTGTGTGTGTGTGTGTGTGTGTGTGTGTGTGTGTGTGTGTGTGTGTGTGTGTGTGAAGCCTCTATGATTGAAGAACCGGCAAAAACTCCAACATTGAAAACATCATAGAAGATCCATATGGACTTTGTTTTCGATGAAATCGAGCTTGTCATGAAGATGACCATAAGCTCAAGAACCCACAAAGAGAAAATCCAACCAAGAACCAAGAAATATGATGATGCCAAGAATGCAATGGTTTGAGCTCTCAGTGAACGATACGATCCAACTACTCACTTGAGAGCCCCCTTGATAGTACGATAATTGATCCTATAACCCGGTCTCCCAACGAACACTATGAGACCGGTAAAATACAAAACCTATCAAAGGCAAGCCTTTGCCTTGTGCATAGTCCACTTGAACTAGATGATGATGATTTGTAACGCCCGGTAAATTAAGCTATAGTAAACCTATGCTAATGATGTCACGTCACCAGGATTACTATTGGTAGTCTCGCGTAGTTTCAAACTGATCCAAATTCAAATTTAAACTAAAATCACAACAAGAAAAGTTTTCGAATGCGAAAATAAAAATGTCGGGGGAGTTATAAAAGTTCCCTAATAAATTATAAAAGTAAATAGGGCATTCTTAAAATTATTTAAAACCCCTATGTATTTAAAACATAAACTATATACGGATGATAATAGCTAAAAGAAAGTAATTAAAAAAAGAAAAAGGAAAAAAAGGAAAAAAACCAAAAGGCCGGCCCAACTTGGTCAAATGGCCCAGCCGGCCACACCCCCATTCAGCCCACCCACCTGGGGGTATAAAAACCCCACGGGGGAACCCTAGCGTCGGCCCTCACTCCCCACCCCGTTCCCTACTGCCGCCGCCGGGAACGAGGGGATCCCCCTCGCTCACCAACTCCCGCTCTCCCCCCCCCCACCTACCACTCCCCGTCGCCCTGGACACGAGGAGAACCCTTCCCTCGCCCGTACCCCCCTCCCCTGGCAACGAGCGCCACCCACCCTGTCACCCCTCACCTTCCCCAGCGCGCGCCTGCGCTCGTCCCCCATCCCGTCACTGCGTTCCCCATGCAACGCCCCACGCGCCTCACTTCTCTCACCTCGAGCGCGCCACCTGTCACGCCCAAGATGCGACCCTATCCTCAATTTGGCACGAGGGCCTCGTCAGGGATAGAAGCGCATCTCGTCGTGTCGCAAGAATGGATATCGTTATGCTGTGTTGCTGTTGCTTGAAGATGTTGCTGCTGATGTGTTGCTCCTGCCGAGCTAGCTTGTCGTGCCTGCTGCCGTTGTTGTTCTGCTGCTTGCTGATGTGTTGTGCTTTGCGTGCCGTTGCTCTTGCTGCTAATGGTCGCTAGCTGCTGGTGATGCTAGCTGTTACTGCTAGCCGGATGCTAGCTTGCTGTAGCAGTCGTTTGCTAGTTGTTGTTGCGTAGTAGCTGTTGCTGCTCTTGCTTTTGCATGCCTGCGTTTTGCTTGCTGCTGCCGATGCATGTATCTGCTTGCTGCTAGATGTATGTGCTGTTAGATGCTAGCTGCATTGTTGTTTGCTGGTTGCTTTGCCAGTTAGATGTAGTTAGTTGCTGCTTAGCTGTTGTTCCTGTAGTTTGCATGCCTGCTAGCTAGCTAGTTGCTTGCTTGTGCTGCCGCTTGCCGTCGCCGCGTGCGCCATCCCCTCCTTCATGGAACCGACAAGATCGCGTGTACAACTACGTCCTCGACGACCCCCGGAACGTGTTCGACTATCAACGCGGAAGACCGTGAACCACAACGCCAAGCGAACGACTACCGTCGACGAGACCCGAGTACCTCGACTTCCACGACGGCCGTTGTTCTCCTTCACAGAACCAAACCCCTCCGATATGCACGCTTCGAAGGTATACCGATGAGACGTTGTCATGAACCGAGTATTGTGGTGTATGAGATGAACCGTATGTATGCGCCTATATATGTTTGCCCGTTGCACATTGTCTCTCTTTCGTCGCGACCTCGACACATGGGAACCCGGTAGCGGGATCACCCCATCTTTATTTAGCGTACTCGCACACGCTTCCAGTACGTTGGCACCGATATCTCCTTGAGTATCGGGATAGGAACGTTGCCGTGGCATCGTTTCCGTTTTGCCGCCATGGTTCCCTCTCGCTCGTCGTGGCGACACCTGCTTCTTCTCTTCTTGCCCGTGTTGTTGTGAACTTGCATGCATGTCACATTCATGGCATAAGTTCCTGTGTTGCATGTCTCTTGTACGTAGCTTCGTTCTATGTTCCGCGTGTTAACAGATTAGGATGTCATGTAGAATCACCGCGTCACCCCTTGTCATGTTAAACAACATTAAATATTGTCGTGTAAATAAACGGGAGTGAACTAAATAATTTAACGTGGAGTTTCGTCGATATGCAACTCGTTGCATATCGAGCTTCACTTAATGTGTAGAGTTTGCGTGAGGTGAATTGCCTTGCCATGCCTTGCATCAGCGAACTGATCATGCATCATAGTAGGTTGTGCATCATGTTGTGCATCGTGTGGTGAATATCTGTGTTGATGTTTGTTTCCGGTTTGCTCCGTCTCGATAGAGTTCCGCAAGCGTGTCGGAATGTGAGGACCCGTTCGACTACGTTGGTTCGCCGACTTCTCGGAGTTCTTCTTCTTCCAAGCGGGATCTCAGGCAAGATGACCATTTCCCCAGATATCATTACTATCATTGCCATGCTAGTTTTACTGTTTCTACCGTTTACGTCTCGTTGCCTACCACATGTTAAATATCAGCCTCTCTACAATGTCGTGATAACCTTCAACCTGTTTGACCTAGCAAACCACTGATTCGCTATGTTACTGCTTGCTTAACCATGTTGTTAGCGTTGCTAGTTGCACGTGTAGTTGCTTCCATGTGACAACATGGGTTCCTTGTCATATCACCATATTAATGCTATTTAATTTAATGCACCTATATACTTGGTAAAGGGTGGAAGGCTCGGCCTTTCTAGCCTAGTGTTTTGTTCCACCTTTGCCCCCTTAGTTTCGGCTACCGGTGTTATGTTCCATAAACGAGCGCTCCTAACACGATCGGGGTTGTTATGGGGACACCCTTGATAATTCGTTTTAGATTAAAGTTGGTCCGGCAAGGCCCAACATTGGTACTACATTTGCCCAACATAATAACTTTGTTAATACTGAAAGCATAGGGCGTCATGAACCCGAGGAGTAATTCTACATAATACAGGGGGGGCAGTGCTGATGGTGCTGGTCCAACACTAGAGCCATTTGCCGGGCCAACCCGAGGCAACTTGGGAGATTTCTATCAGGCCACCGTATGATGTGCTTATCCATCGTGTCCTAAGAACGAGATACGCGGCTCCTACCGGGATCGTCGACATGTCGGGGGGGCTTGGTGGATTAGTTTTACCTTTGACGAGATATCTTGTGCATCGGGATTCCGGTGATGCTTTGGGTAATCTCAGAGTTGAGGTTTTCCACTAGGGAATCCGACGAGATTGCGAGCTTCGTGATTGAGGATTTCTATGCGTCTTGTGGTAATTTGTGATGGACTAGTTGGAGCACCCCTGCAGGGTTATGTGGCAACGTGGAAACTTTGTTTAACACTGGTTCTAGATAACTTGAAGTAACTTAATTAAAATATGCCAACTGTGTGCGTAACCGTGACTGTCTCTTTCGTGAGTTCCTTCTCTGATCGAGGACACGGTGGGGTTATGTCTGACGTAGGTAGGCGTTCAAGATCATTCATTTGATAATCAGTAGTTCACGTCCGTTATGCGTAGATATTCCCCCTCTTATTTTCTTGTACTCGTAAGTTTAGCCACCAAATATATGCTTAGCCGCTGCTGCAACCTCACCACTTAACCATGTCTCACCCATTAAGCTTTGTTAGTCTTGATACCGTTGGAAATGAGATTGCTGAGTCCCCTGTGGCTCACAGATTACTACAACCCCAGTTGCAGGTACATGTAAAGGTTACTCGACGCGAGCGTGTTGATTGTTCATTTGGAGTTGCTTCTTCTTCTTCTTCTTCTTCATCGATCTAGGATGGGTTCGAGGCCGGCAGCCTGGGATAGCAAAGATGGACATCGTTCTTATTTTCTCTTTTGCTTTCGTCCGTAGTCGGACCCTGCTCTTATTCATGATGTTGATGTATTGTACTGATGTGACTCTGATGTAGCTTGTGGTGAGTGTAAGCCAATTATATATATATATATATATATATATATATATATATATATATATATATATCTTCTTTTTAGTACATGTACTTGTAACGATATCCATTCTTGCGACACGACGAGATGCGCTTCTATCCCTGACGAGGCCCTCGTGCCAAATTGAGGATAGGGTCGCATATTGGGGTTGACACCACCCCACCTCGACCCCTCCCCACGCCCCTCACGGTCCAGATTGGATCGGGACAGGGGGCCGAAGCCCGCGTCGGCCGGTGCCCTCGCCGCTGGCCCTCCTCTCCGCCTCGCCATCGGGTCATCGTCGCACCACTACGCCTACCCCTGTTGTCCCCCTCGCGCCAGCACGCGCGCGCCATAGGTCGCGCCGCTGCGCCCCGCCGCCTCGCGTCGCCGCCCCGTGCCACCCCGGCGCCACCGCGCCTCCGCTTCCCCGCGCTGGTCCCGCGTCGCCTCCAACCGCCGGCCGATCGGAGCCTCCACCAGTCGCCCCCGTCACTGGAGCACCACTACCACCTCGCCACCGCACCAGATCAGTCGTCGACCGCCACCCTCCACCGATCCCATTGCCTCCTCCCTACAGGAGCTGTGAGCCCCCTCTCCTCTTTCTCCATTGATCCAGCGCCCCCTTGTGATTTGTGCATGATGAATGTAAAGAACAAAAAAAATCTATGTATAATCGCATGTATGTATACATGGATATATATGTGTGTACATATATGTGAAAGTGTATGTATGTTAAAATAGGTGCACCGACTATGTGTGCATGTAGTTTTTGTGTACTCGTTGTCCCAATGACATGCGGGGTCCACGCCCTAAAGACAAGAATTAAAATAAATAGAAATAGTTTTATAATTAATTAATATTAATAATTTAACTAATTGGACTAATCAGTTATTTAAATAGTAAATACTGTTTTGGAATAATTAGGACTTAATATAATAATAATAATAGATAAATAAGTATTTAGTTAGTTGCACTACTTAAATATTAGGTAAGCTAGTTAAATAAGCTATTGGCTGAATCTATTAATTAAGTTAAACAAAATATACTAGGCGGTATATGACACGTGGGTCCCCTTACTAAATTAATCAGATTAGCTCATAATTAACCCTAATTAATAAACTATGTTAATGACACGTAGGATCCACTGAAAGTTGACTAGTCAACTGCTGATGTCAGCATGACATCATGCTGATGTCATAATAGTATTTAATAATTAATTAAATCTGTTTTTAATTCCTAAATATTAATAAAACTTTAAAAATTAATATAAAATAAACTGTAAGTGAGATCAAAATATTTTCAACATGAAAGTTAATCACCAGCACGAGACGAACCCGGATACGCGGTCCATTCGTTTGTCACGCGTCCCTAGCATAGCAAACGTGAAACTTTTCCATCATTTTCAGTGTGACCGATAGTAGCCACAGACCCGGGAAATATCATCTGATATTCTCCCGACCCGTCTATGATGGATGTTACTGCGTTAGCTCATACCTGGCGTGCATCTTGCCATGTCATGCTTAGAGTTGCACCTGTTGCTATTATTTATTTATTTTCTCCTCCTCTTCTTACCGGTAAACCCCGAGACTGACGCTACTGTCGGGTACATCTACGACCCTGCCGACCATACCTTTGCCGTAGAGCAACAAGGCAAGCAACCCCCCCCCCCCCCCTTGATCATCCCTATATCGCCTATTCTTTCTTCCTCATGCTTGCATTAGAATTTTGCTATTGTTGTAGTTAGCCCCTATATCTGATGCATAACCTATTTTTGATGAATTGCTACTTTCAGTACTGTACTTTTAATTTGTTTAGTATAGGTGGAGCAGTCTTCCCTTTGACCCCATAGTCAAGTTGCCCCACTTTGTCTTCAAGTCTCGATCCCTGATCGACGAGCCAGACCCGGCACAACACTTACACCCCCTTAGTTGTGCGACGCTACAGAGATACTATCGGGTACCGAGGGTGACACCTCGCGAAGTACTCCTGATGATATCTCTGTAGTACAGCTAATCGGTCATGGTTATCGAGGGTGGTTCCTCTTTCACCATTCCCTACGATGCCTCTGTCGTGCAACCCCTCAAGTGTGGGACCCTCGAGGGTGATTCCTCTAGGTCCTCCTTGACGGATACATCAAGGGTGATACCTCGGATCCCCCCTGATGTTTCTACCACGCCATTACTTGACCATGTTACTGGGATCTTTGATGAATAGATGTTAGGCCACTGGATTCTCGCGTGTTTGTGTCGATTTCTTGATAATGGATTTGGGTATTTGATGTGGGTTGGTCGGAAGGCCTTATTACGCACTAACCGTCTGTGTGGGAAGAATTATGGGTACTCAATGTCGCGGTATCAGCCGAAGCTCTTCACACATCAGCGATGGAGCGGCACGCGCCCGATTGGTCCCGAGATGCATCGCTCTTGTATTAAGGGGTGCTAGGACTGAAATCGGCCGCCCTCGCATCATGCAGAAGTGCGGAGGGCAAGTGGGACCACGAACCCTTTGTTCTTAGGAGTTAGACCAGCGGGTTGGCCTCTCTGCTGAGCTTAGGTGGGGCTGCGACGTGTCGATATTCCGAGGTCGGGCATGACCCAGAAAAGTGTGTCCGACGAGAGTGTTATCGAGCGTGATGGGAAACTTGTTGCACCCCTGTAGGGATGAAAATTAACTATTTGGATAGCCGCGTCCACAGTTATAGGACGACTTGGAGTTGTGCCCTGATCTTATACAACTACAATGGTTACTTAACTGGAATTAGTTGCCCCGGGATTGCTTCCTCGCAGGGAGTCGAGGGAGGACCACTGGGCGTGACCTCATATTAATATTGCTGCAACAATATGACTATTATTTGTGTTACCTTGCTCTACTCTTGTCTATTGGTGCAAGACCCTAAAGATGCTAGTCTTCGATAGGACTAGGCCTTCTCTCTCTATTCTCGCATTGCTGCAGTCAGTCCACATATAAACCCCTTCTTTGATATTGTTGCATACTTAGCACAGTTCTGATATAAGTCTTGCGGGTACTTTGGATGAGTACTCACCGTTGCTTTGCTCCCCCTTTGTCCTCTTGATCCGTTGCTGCGACAAGATGTTGGAACCCAGGAGATGGAGTTTCCTGCCGATGACCGCCATCCCGATGGTGACTTCTTCAAGGAGGTCGCTGAAGACCAGGAGTAGTTAGGAGGTTCCCACGTAGGAGGCCTCGCCTCGTTCGATCGTTGTATCTTTTGTGCTAGCCTTCTCTAAGGCACCCCATGTTTAATGTCTGTACTCATATATTGTTGCTTCCGCTGACTCGTGTGTTTATCGAGGTTCTGTATTCTAGCCCTCGAGGCCCCTGGCTTGTAATATGAAGCTTGTATTGTTCTATTTGTGTCTAGAGTTGTGTTGTGATATCTTCCCGTGAATCCTTGAGTTTGATCGTACGCATTTGCGTGTATGATTAGAGTACTATTAAATCAAGGGCGTCACAAGTTGGTATCAGAGCCGACTGCTTGTAGGTAGCCCCCTTTCCAAACCCTTGGCTGAAGTTGAGTCTATTTTTTTGAAAAACTTACTAACTTTGATGTTGTGGCTTACGGGCCCACATCTCAATTTGGTGGTATTAGTATCTTTTACTCCTTTCCTATACTCTGGGCTCTGCTCTCTCTTCTCTTTCGGGTTAAAGATTTTGCTAACTCTAACTTTAGGTTCTCGTAAATACTTCCTCCCGGAGAGCCCCATATTACAAACGATGGCTTTATCCGTCAGAAGAACTGCAGTTGCTCTTCGATGTTCTCTTGAGAACTTGTTCTCCTTGCTTGTGCAATTTTCCCTTCCTCCGTCAACCACTATGGATGACTACATACAAATGTCATTCATATTTTCTTTTTAATTGCTCTTGTTCTACGAGATGCAACGAATTATCTTATCGGGGATTCGTCCATCATCAGTTGTCATGGGTTTCGAGAGTTCTTCGAATTGCTATTCGGTCTTTCGGAATCCCGAGTAACCTATTGCTCTTGACCTTTCTCACCTGCTTGCATTATGGTTAAATCCATATGTCTAGCCGCATTCATTTAAAATCCTTTGGGATTTTCCAGTGATCTTATTGATTCTACCGTTGTGTGAATGCGCACAATCATTTGTTGATACTCATAAATTACCTTTCCGGCTCAGACGTCCTTCCAGACAGAGCTCGATCTCAACAAATCAGCCATGATTTATTGTCCATCTAAGTCCGTTCAGCTTACTTGTATTTGATCGGAGCATCTGATTATGATACACCAACCTGGAAATCCTAATTCCTTTGGTAATTAAGTATGAGTATTTTCAGATGTTCTATAACCTGATGCATTGCATCCTATCTCCCTCTGATTGAGTACCGATACTCACATCAGATCTTTTGTGGACTGTCAGACTTATTCTGCGTTATTATCCAACGACATCCTTTGCTTTCGAAAATTCTTGTGATTGCTTCCCGTGACACATGATGCCATTGGTAAATTGTGTCTTCTCCCTCTGATAAGTTGTACTCTGCGCTTTTGTCAGCCATGCCCTTCAAGCATGTGTTAATTACTCTTGGAGTGTATGGTATATGTTCCTAAGATGCCCCGTCGGGTTGAACCTATGCCTTCCTAAATCAATATGACTCAAAAAGTTTTCATGAGTCTTACTCTTCTAGTGTTTTGTCGGATATTCTTTCAAAGTTACAACATGATCAAAGGCGAGGAGTAAATGGAAGGTGATGCATTGATGAAGTGCGAGTCGACCTTGAACGTTGTGTTCATGCCCATGGAAACGACGTTGATCTTACCATATAAGCTTCTCGTATCAATAATCATTCACTATGTGGTTCAATATGGTATCGGTGATCTTGTCCTTTGCAATCGTGGTTCCGACCATGTTGTCCTACCTTGATTTCATTCTCAGACGGGTTAAAGTACTTCTCTTCTTCAGATCAATAAATCGGTCCAAGCCTTAATGTTGATCTACCTCCGAGTATTATTCCTTGTAGCTCGAGGATATCACGGAGCTATATAACTTCTTGTGAGCTCCTCACCAACTATGATATTTTCATTAATTCCAGTTTCCTCGTGTTTGAGTTGTTGGACACGCGAGTACATTGATAACTGAATGAAGTACGCATTGCGATTCAACAACTTATAGTAATCTTCCTTGTTTATGAGTTTGTACTCGATCATGTCATTCCAAGCTGTTAAGCTACATCATCATCGTCATGTTGGAACTCGACCATGCTATATATACCCTTCATCCCTGGAACACAATTCCAAATGTGCGTTAAGCTTGCATGGAGATTTCCACATCATGTTGGTTGTCCTGAAAGGCAATATCAATTCTAAGCTAGCAGTCTTATCTGTGATTCCTACAACCTCTTGCTTCATCATTCCCTTGCTTGGTGTCATCGCTGAACGATTACATCTTCGTTAAGCTTCTCGACAAATGTGTCGTGGTCATCATCAGCATCCTGAGCTCTTGCGGGGTATCAATCGAATGCATGATGAGAAATGCCATCCTTGCCCCTCAATGATTTGGGCTTTCATCAACAACTTTTTTTGCTTTCCCTCCAACACAAACTTGATCATGTTTTGTGTTGTCCTTTGAGTTCCTTGCTAATTCAGCTTATGTTATCTTCTACCTTGGAGTATTACTATCTGGTATGTCAAGAATGTCATGAAACTTTCACACATCTTAAGAATTCTTGATATTGTAATACTTCTCGCCATCACCATTCATTTCTTGGTTCCGTGTTGTTTCAAACCGGAATACCAACAAGTGAACTCTGATGTGTGATCCCAATACTTCTGGCAATCCTATTGCCTTGAGGTTAACAACTGATTGTTTCATTCTTAGTGTGTTGGGTGTTGCCTCATCAGTTTTTACATTGGTTGTGCTACTCCGCCCGTATTTCCGAGTGCACCCTTCGACCAATGTTTAATTGTTGTTGTTCCCTCGAGCATACGACATTATACCATTTGATTTGACAAATGCTATCTCCTTGATATTATAATTTTGGAAATTCATCCCTGTCAAAATCTTGAGGGATTGTTGTTGAGCCCATCGGCCGCACCCTCAAGTTCTCCATGGTTCGT
Organism: Hordeum vulgare subsp. vulgare; assembly: GCF_904849725.1. NCBI lineage: Eukaryota > Viridiplantae > Streptophyta > Magnoliopsida > Poales > Poaceae > Hordeum > Hordeum vulgare. The sequence goes on along the minus strand of NC_058524.1, from coordinate 369,592,606 downwards.
GATGAACCTTTTGAAAGCACTATATTTGTGCCTAGCTCCTGAAGGATATGTTTGATATAAGAAGTGTTTTTCCCAAAGTTCACGTGCAATCCTAACGCTGTGAATATATGCAAGTTTTTTTTGCTTCCTCAAGGATCATACCAAATCATTCATGCAAGTGCCAAGTGTTATATGTTTTGAAGATTTGTTATCTTCACTTCATATAATTTCTCTTAGCATGCGAAGCCACTGACTGATTTGATCAAGGAGAAGAAGTTCCTTCCTAAGGACTAATCCAGGATCACACCACGGCCTTGATATCCTCGATGATGGTTCCGAAATCACAACTCACTTGCATTTTGTTGTAAGAATTCCACATGGGCACGAATGTCTTGACATTGTGTTCATATGTCTTATAATCGAGCTCATGATTCAAGAATTGATTGTGTAGCTCATATCATGAGAATCTTGCATCTTCATCTTTCTTCTTGTGCATCTTGAGTCTGAGGTGTCTCGAACCCAATCAGTTCTGGATCTCGGACAATTATGGTGGTTGGAACATTTTCCAATAATTATAACGTTCATCTTATGTAACCCGGTAAGGTGATGTCTTGTTTGGCACACCGGGCCGAAGGACCTATTGTTATAAATTCTTCCATATGTAAGATTCGTCGTCTTCCATGCGTAAAATATATGACTTATTTCATAAGTTGTTCCTCATGAATCCTCTTTGTGTACCCATTGGTCCGGCCCTTACCCGATGACCATGTCGATGCTACCTCGAAGTACGGATGTGGTACTTCAAATTTCAACACGAACATTGGAAGCGCAATGCTAAATTGTTCCTGATCAATTATCCAAACCATATGGCATGGGTAAACATCATGATTCTTATTGCCTCTTTGTCTAAATGGTTATGTACTTGATGACCTATCATGTATACCATACTCTTTGTTTTCCTCGGGAATGGTATACTTTAAATACTTGTGTGTGTGAACACATTTTCCTTCCCATTGGTGTGTTTGACCTTTCTTGTGGCATAACTTATCTAAGCAGTTTTAATTCTCTGCTTAGGTAAAATTCTCGGTATACAACTCTGTCAGTAAGACCCTGTTACTATTGTGGATAACATTCCGGTAGCTGCCGGTGGACGAGAACTTTGCATATTGGTCCGCCTCGTTTCAGCGAGCAGGAAAATGGTTCTATTCGTCCCCCGCCCTTCGTACCGACGTTGTTGCCAACAAACTGACGGGTTATCCTCTGACATGTCTTGTTATCAAGACCGTATAAGATGTCGCCGCTCTGCTTATTCTTGGCCCACATGGTGGACCCATAACCCAAGGTTCCACGGGATTGAAACCTGACTCTACTGTACACCCTTGACTCCAAAGTATCCTTTGCACTTGGCTTCGTATGAAATTCTCGAGCCACCGTTCAATGGACCGATCACTCTTCGGTCTGTATGATTTCCAGCTTGTCGAAGAGCAAGTCCGCATTATTGATGAGAATCTGAAGGCTGCTCAGTCTCGTCAGAAGAGTCAGCATGACCGTCATCATCAAGATATGGTCTATCAACCTGGCGAAAAGGCTTATCTTCAAGTCACACCAATGTGAGGTGCACACCGTTTTGGGATCAAGGGCAAGTTAGCTCCTCGCTATATTGGGCCTTTCACTATTCTCGAAAGGCGTGGAAAAGTAGCTTATCAATTGGAACTGTCGGCGAACCTTTCTCAGGTTCACGATGTCTTCCATGTGTCTCAGCTCCGCCGCTGCTTTAAGGATCCTATTCGAACAGTGGATCATGATATGCTTAAAATGCAACAAGACCTCTCTTATAAAGAGCATACGGTCCGCATTCTCGACCAGGCTGAACGTCAGACTCGCCGCAAAGTCACCAAGTTCCTTAAAAGTGCAGTGATGAAATCATTATGAAGATGAAGCCACTTAGGAACGCGAGGATCATCTTCGTGATGAATACCCCGAGCTCTTTCCTTCTACCTCTTAATTCTCCGGACAAGAATTCTTGTTAGTAGGGGAGAGTTGTGACGCCTCGGTAAATTAAGCTACAGTAAACCTATGTTAATGGTTTCACATCACCGGGATTACTATTGGTAGTCTCGTGTAGTTTCAAACCGATCCAAATTCAAATTTAAAATAAAATCAAAACAAGAAAAGTTAGCGAATGCGAAAATAAAAATGTCGGGGGAGTTATAAAACTTCCCTAATAAATTATAAAAGTAAATCGGGCATTCTTAAAATTATTTAAAACCCCTATGTATTTAAAACATAAACTATATACGGATGATAATAGCTAAAAGAAAGTAATTAAAAAAATAAAAAAGAAAGAAAAAGAAAAAAGGCCGGCCCAACTAGGGCAAATGGCCTAGCCGGCCACACCCCCATTCGGCCCACCCACATGGGGGTATAAAACCCCCACGGGGAAACCCTAGCGCCGGCCCTCACTCCCCACCCCGCTCCCTACTGCCGCCGCCGGGAACGAGGGGATCCCCCTCGCTCACCAACTCCCGCTCCGCCCCACCTACCACTCCTCGTTGCCCTGGACACGATGGGAACCCTCCCCTCGCCCGTACCCCACTCCCTGGCAACGAGCGCCACCCACCCCGTCGCCCCTCACCTTCCCCAGCGCGCGCCCGCGCTCATCCCCCATCCCGTCGCTGCGTTCCTCATCCAGCGCCCCACGTGCCTCCCTTCTCTCCCCTCGAACGCGCTGCTACTGCAACAAAAGACCTTCCAACGGTACCAGAAATAGTCGTGTTGACGGGAGACTGTTCTTGTCTTGGTACTCCTCAGCAACGGCACCAGTAATCCTTCTGGTACGGCTACGCCTTAAGGGACTTCCTAGTCAAATACGCAAAGGATTCCCCCGTGGCCTTGGAGCCTTGCGTTGGTGTTCCCTCGAAGCGGAAAGGGTGATGTAGCGCAACGGTGGTAAGTATTTCCCTCAGTTTGAGAACCAAGGTATCGATCCAGTGAAGGAGTATCTCAAGTGCCTGCACAAACACAAAAGGCTTGCTCCCAACGCTATGAAGGGGTTGTCAATCCCTTACAAATTGTTCGCCAAGTGAGAACTGAAAGCAACAAAGTAACAAAGCATAGTAAAAGCAAAAGTGGAAATGATAGGTGTGAATAGACCCGGGGGCCGTAGTGTTTACTAGTGGCTTCTCTCATGAAAGCAAGTAGACGGTGGGTGAAAAAATTAGTGTCGAGCAATTGATAGAATCGTGCAAAGTCGTGACGTCATCTATGGCAATGATTATATCTATAGGCATCATGTCCAAAACAAGTTGACCGATACTTTCTGCATCTACTACTATTACTCCACACGTCGACCGCTATCCAGCATTCATCTAGTGTATTAAGTCCAAAAGAACAGAGTAACGCCTTAAGCAAGATGACATGATGTAGATGGACAATCTCATATCTACGACAAAGCCCACCTTGCTACCCTTGATGGCAACTACACGATGTGTGCCTTGCTGCCTATACTGTCACCGGGAAAGGTCACCACACAGTAAGAACCCAAAACCAAGCACTTCTCCCATTGCAAGAATCATAGATCGAGTTGGCCAGACAAAACCCAAGACTCGGAGAGACTTACAAGGATATCAAATCATGCATATAAGAAATCAGCAAAGACTCAAATATATATCATAGATAATCTGATCACAAATCCACAATTCATCGGATCTCGACAAACACACCGCCAAAGAGGATTACATCGGATAGATCTCCATGAAGATCATGGAGAACTTTGTATTGAAGATCCAAGAGAGAGAAGAAGCCATCTAGCTACTAACTACGGACCCGTAGGTCTGAAGTGAACTACTCACGAGTCATTGGAGGGGCGATGATGTTGATGTAGAAGCCCTCCAACTCCAAAGTCTCATCCGGCAAGGCACCGGGAAGAGTCTCCAGATGAGATCTCGCGGAAACAGAAGCTTGTGGCGGCGGAAAAGTATTTTCGTGGATCCCCTTGATTTTTTTTCTGTATTTTAGGGAATATATAGGAGAAGGATCTAGGTCAGGGGGCGCCAGGGAGGCCACAAGCCTGCTAGCCGCCGCCCCCTGGTGGCGGATAGGGGGCTTGTGGGCCCCCTGTAGCCCTCCTGGCTTGGCCCTCAAGCCCCCTGATCTTCTTCCGTTCGAGAAAAAATCATTTCGGGGATTTTATTCCGTTTGGACTCCGTTCCAAAATCAGATCTGAAAAGAGCCAAAAACACAGAAAAAACAGGAACTGGCACTTGGCACTGAATTAATAAGTTAGTCCCAAAAAAGATATAAAAGGTACATAAAACATCCAAAGATGACAAGATAACAACATGAAACCATCAAAAATTATAGATACGTTTGAGACGTATCAAGCATCCCCAAGCTTAACTCCTGCTCGTCCTCGAGTAGGGAAGTGATAAAGAATGAATTTTTGATGCTTTCATGCTACCTAGCATAGATGTCCTTTGTAACTCCTCTTATGTGACGTGAATGTTCAGATCCATTAGATTCAAAACAATAGTTTGCTATTGACGTGGAAACAATAATAATTCAAACAAACTAGCAAGGTAATCATGAACTTTCAAAATAACAAGGCCAAAAGAAAGTTATCCCTACAAAAGCATATAGTCTGGCTATGCTCTATCATCATTGCACAACGAATTTAAATCATGCACAACCCCGATATTGGCCAAGTAATTGTTTCACACCTTTACTTTCTTAAACCTTTTCAACTCTCATGCAACACATGAGCGTGAGCCATGGTTTTAGCACTATAAGTGGTGTGGAGTGTGGTGGAGGTTGCAAGACAAAATAAGGAGAAGATGATCACATTAACTAGGCATATCAATGAGGTGTGGAGATGCTCATCAATAGATATCAATGTGAATGAATGGGGATTGCAATACAAATGATGCACTAGAGCTAAGAGTATGTGAAAGCTCTTAAAGAAAACTAGTGGGTGTGCATCCAACTTGCTTGCTCACGAAGACCTAAGGCAATTTTGAGGAAGCCTATCATTGGAATATACAAGCCAAGTTATATAATGAAAATTTCCCACTAGCTATTTGGTGGTGACAAAACGAGAGACTCTCAATCATGAAGATCATGGTGCTTAATATGAACAAGTGTGGAAAGGTGGTAGCATTGTCCCTTCTCTCTTTTTCTCTCATTTTTTTTATTTTTTTGGTGGGCTCTTTGGCCTCTTTTTTTTGGTGGGCATCTTTGGCCTCTTTTATTTCCTCACATGGGACAATGCTCCATCAATGACGATCATCACACTTACAACTCAAAACTTAGAGCAATGATGACTCTATATGGAATGCCTTTGGTAGTGTACCGTGACAATAATCTAGCATGGCATAGACATTAATGGAAACATCATGCTAGCTATCTTACGATCATGCAATGGCAATGTAGACATGGTGGCACATGTCATGGTGGTAGTTGCATGGCAATATATCTCGGAATGACTTTGAAAAAGCCATAGTAGGTAGGTATGGTGGCTGTTTTGAGGGAGGCTAATGGTGGGTTTTGTGCACCGGCGAAAGTTGCACGGCACTAAGAAGATAGTGATGGTGGAAGGTGAAAGTGCATCTAAACCATGGACTCAACATTAGTCATGAAGAACTCATATACTTGTTGCAAAAGTTTTATTAGTAATCGAAACAAAGCATTCAACGCATACTCCTAGGGGAAGGGTTGGTAGGTATAAACCATAGCGTGATCCCGACCGCCACGCAAAGGATGACAATCAATAGACTAATCATGCTCAGATTTCATCACATAGCGGTTCACCATACGTGCATGCTACGGGAATCACTAACTTCAACACAAGTATTTCTAGAGCCACAACACCTTACTAGCATAACTTTAATATTACCAAAACCACAACTCAAAACTAATTGAGATGAATCAAACTTCTCTAACTATTCAATGCACATGAAGGTGGAAGTTTTCGTATCCCTTTGGATAACTACCCCTTTTGAGACTACTTTCAAAGCATAGATCAACTGCCAAGCCACGCACCTATGTGCTCTAAAAGATATAAGTGAAGCACATAGAGCAAAAGTGTCTAGCTCAAAAATATATAAGTGAAGCACATGTAAGCTGAATTGTCTACCAAAGGATATAAGTGAAGCTCGACAACATCACAGTGAGTGCATGTCTCTCTCTCTAGATGTGCCGACACAACAAAAATAAAAGACTCCTACGATACAAGACGCTCCAAGCAAAAACACATAACATGTGGTGAATAAAAATATAGCCCCAAGTAACGTTACCGATAGATTGAGGACGAGAGAGGGGACGCCTTCCCGGGGCATCCCCAAGCTTAGGATTTTACGGCACCCTTGAATATCTTGGGGTGCCTTGGGCATCCCCAAGCTTGAGCTCTTGTCACTCTTTATCTCTTTGTCCATAAGAACTTCACCCAAAACTTGAAAATTTCACAACACGAAACTTAAACAGAAACTCATGATAACATTAGTATAAGAAAGCAAACCACCACTTCCTTAGGTACTGTAGCAAACTTAAATTCTACTTATGTTGATGTTGGGTTATTGTATTTTCAATATCCCATGGCTAATACCCTCCCCCCCCCCCCCGATACTATCCATAGTTTCATCAAAATAAGCAACCAACACAGCAAAAACAGAATATGTTAACAGTTGACCAGTCTGTAGAAATCTGTATATTTTGTATAGTTCTGGTACTTCAACAATTCTGAAAAATTACGGAAGTCTGAAGAAATTGTGTAGCAATCATAAGAAAAAAGAATCAACCCAAAATCTCTTACAGAAAACAAATGAAAATTCTTTTCGTGAGCACAAAGTTTCTGTCTTTTCCAGCATGACCAAACGATCATCCCCAAGACTAATCATAACGGTTTTGCTTGGCACAAACGCAAAAAGAAACACAAAAAACACAATCATAACAGAATTATCAAAGTGTGGAAAACACAAAACAGAAATAAAAAGTATAGATTCGTTGGGTTGCCTCCCAACAAGCGCTATTGTTTAACGCCCTTAGCTAGGCATAAGGCGATAAAATCTAAGTCTAACATACTTCTTATGCATAGGCATTTTATAGGAAAACAAATTGGCAAGACAACCAATAGTTACCAAATGCAAGGAAGAAGAAAGAGACAATAGTAATCTCAACATAACGAGAGGTAATTTGGTAACATGAGACTTTCTACCACAATATTTTCCTCTCTCATAGCAATTACATGTTGGATCATATTCGAATTGAACAATGTAACTATCACATAGGATATTCTTTTCATGATCCACATGCATGCAAAGTTGAAGCTCTTCAAAAATAGTGGGATTATCATCAACTAAAGTCATGACTTCTCCAAACCCACTTTCAATATTATTGCAAATATCATATTGATCATGAGGTTTGAACAAATTTTCAAGATCATAAGAAAGATCATCACCCCAATCATGATTATTGCAACAAGTAGTGGACATAGCAAAACTAGCATCCCCAAGCTTAGAGTTTTGCATATTTTTAGCATGATTGTCATTAATAGAATCTATAATAAAATCATTGCAATCATGCTTTTCATTCAAGGAGCCCTCGTGAATCACTTCATAAATTTCTTCATCACGATTTTCAGCTTCACGCATCTCAAGCAAAACTCCATAGAGAAATTCAAGTGCACTCAACTCACTAGCAATTGGTTCCACATAAGTGGATCTCTTAAAGAAATTAGCAAGTGGGTGAGGATCCATATCAATAGATTTTCAGCAAGCGAAGATGCAAGCATATTGAAGTCACATAGCACTTAAGCAAAGGAAAGACAAGCGAGAGAAAAGGGCGAACGAAAAAGGCAAACGGAAAAAGGCAAATTGGTGAAGTGGGGGAGAGGAAAACGAGAGGCAACTGGCAAAAAAGGTAAATGCAAGAGATGATTTTGTGAGACCTACTTGGATAGATCTCTCCCTCCCCGGCAACGGCGCCAGAAATACTTCAGCTACTGCAACAAAAGACCTTCCAACGGCGCCAGAAATAGTCGTGTTGACACGAGACTGTTCTTGTCTTGGTACTCCTCAGCAACGGCACCAGGAATCCTTATGGTACGGCTACGCCTTAAGGGACTTCCTAGGAAAATATGCAAAGGATTTCCCCCGTGGCCTTGGAGCCTTGCGTTGGTGTTCCCTCGAAGCGGAAAGGGTGATGTAGCGCAGCGGTGGTAAGTATTTCCCTCAGTTTGAGAACCAAGGTATCGATCCAGTGAAGGAGTATCTCAAGTGCCTACACAAACACAAAAAGCTTGCTCCCAACACTATGAAGGGGTTGTCAATCCCTTATAGATTGTTCGCCAAGTGAGAACTGAAAGCAACAAAGTAACAAAGCAAAGTAAAAGCAAAAATGGAAACGATAGGTGTGAATAGACCCGGGGGCCGTAGTGTTTACTAGTGGCTTCTCTCATGAAAGCAAGTAGACGGTGGGTGAACAAATTAGTGTCGAGCAATTGATAGAACCGTGCAAAGTCGTGACGTCATCTATGGCAATGATTATATCTATAGGCATCACGTCCAAAACAAGTAGACCGATACTTTCTACATCTACTATTATTACTCCACACGTCAACCGCTATCCAGCATGCATCTAGTGTATTAAGTCCAAAAGAACAGAGTAACGCCTTAAGCAAGATGACATGATGTAGATGGACAATCTCATATCTACGACAAAGCCCACCTTGTTACCCTTGATGGCAACTACACAATGTGTGCCTTGCTGCCCCTACTATCACTGGGAAAGGTCACCACACGGTAAGAACCCAAACCAAGCACTTCTCCCATTGCAAGAATCATAGATCTAGTTGGCCAGACAAAACCCAAGACTCGAAGAGACTTACAAGGATATCAAATCATGCATATAAGAAATCAGCAAAGACTCAAATATATATCATAGATAATCTGATCACAAATTCACAATTCATCGGATCTCGACAAACACACCGCCAAAGAGGATTACATCGGATAGATCTCCATGAAGATCATGGAGAACTTTGTATTAAAGATCCAAGAGAGAGAAGAAGCCATCTAGCTACTAACTACGGACCCGTAGGTCTGAAGTGAACTACTCACGAGTCATTGGAGGGGCGATGATATTGATGTAGAAGCCCTCCAACTCCAAAGTCCCCTCCGGCAGGGCACCGGGAAGGGTCTCCAGATGAAATCTCGCGGAGATGGAAGCTTGCGGCGGCGGAAAAGTATTTTCATGGATCCCTTGATTTTTTTTTCTGTATTTTAGGGAATATATAGGCGAAGGATCTAGGTCAGGGGGCGCCAGGGAGGCCACAAGCCTACTGGCCGCCGCCCCTGGTGGCAGATAGGGGGCTTGTGGCCCCCCTGTAGCCCTCCTGGCTTGGCCCTCAAGCCCCGTGATCTTCTTCCGTTCGGGAAAAATCATTTCGGGGATTTTATTCCGTTTGGACTCCGTTCCAAAATCAGATCTGAAAAGAGCCAAAAACACAGAAAAAACAGGAACTCGCACTTGACACTGAATTAATAAGTTAGTCCCAAAAAAGATATAAAAGGTACATAAAACATCGAAAGATGACAAGATAACAACATGAAACCATGAAAAATTATAGATACGTTTGAGACGTATCACGCGCCATCCCACCTCGACCCCTGCCCACGCCCCTCCCGATCCAGATTGGATCAGGGCTGGGGGCCGAAGCCCGCGCCGGCCGGTGCCCTCGCCGCTGGCCCTACTCTCCGCCCCACCGTCGGGTCATCGTCGCACCACTACGCCTCGCCCTGTTGGCCCCCTCGCGCCAGCACGCGCACGCCATAGGCCGCGCCGCTGCGCCCTGCCGCCCCGTGCCACCCCGGCGCCACCGCGCCTCCGCTTCCCCGCGCTCGTCCCGTGCCACCTCCAACCGCCGGTCGGCCGGAGCCGCCACCGGCCGCCCCGTCACCGGGGCACCACTACCACCTCTCTACCGCATCGAATCCGTCGTTGGATGCCTCCCTCCACCGAGCCCATTGCCTCCTCCCTACAGGAGCTGTGAGCGCCCTCTCCTCTTTCTCCATTGATCTGACGCCCCCTTGTGATTTGTGCATGATGAATGTAAAGAACAAAAAAGAAGAAAAATAAATCTATGTATAATCGTATGTATGTATACATGGATATATATATATGTGTGTACGTATATGTGAAGGTGTATGTATGTGCGAGGATATGTATGTACGAACTTAAATATGTGTGTATGTATGTTAAAATGGATGTATGTATGTAAGTATATATATGTGTGCACCGAGTGTGTGTGCGTGTAGTTTTTGTGTACTCGCTGTGCAATGACATGCGGGGTCCACGCCCTAAAGACAAGAATTAAAAAAAATAGAAATAGTTTTATAATTAATTAATATTAATAATTTAACTAATTGGACTAATCAGTTATTTAAATAGTAAATACTGTTTTGGAATAATTAGGACTTAATATAATAATAATAGATAAATAAGTATTTAGTTAGTTGCACTATTTTAAGATTAGGTAAGCTAGTTAAATAAGTTGTTAGCTGAATCTATTAATTAAGTTAAATAAATATACTATGCAGTATATGACACGTGGGCTCCCTCACTAAATTATTTTGATTACCTAATAATTAACCCTAATTAATAAATTGTGTCAACGACACGTAGGACCCACTGGTCAGTTGACCAGTCAACTCCTGATGTCAGCACGACATCATGCTGATGTCATAATAGTATTTAATAATTAATTAAATATGTTTTTAATTCCTAAATATTAATAAAACTTTCAAAAATTAGTATAAAATAAACCGTAAGTCAGATCAAAATATTTTTAACATGAAAGTTGATCAGCACCACGAGAAGAACCCGGATACGCGGTCCATTCGTTTGTCACGCAACCCTAGCATAGCAAATGTGGAACTTTTCCATCATTTTCAGTCTGACCGGTAGTAGCGAGAGACCCGGGAAATATCATCTGATATTCGCCCGACCCATCTATGACGGATGTTATTGCGTTAGCACATACCTAGCCTGCATCTTGCCATGTCATGCTTAGTGTTGCACCTATTGGTGTTATTTATTTGTTTCTCCCCCCTCTTCTTACCGGTAGACCCCGAGACTGACGCTGCTGCCGGGTACATCTATGACCCTGCCGACCAGCCCTTTGCCGCAGAGCAACAAGGCAAGCAACCCCCCCCCCCCTTGATCATCCCTATATCGCCTATTCTTTCTTCCTCATGCTTGCATTAGAATTTTGCTACTTTTGTAGTTAGCTCCTATATGTGATGCATAGCCTATTTTTTGATGAACTGCTACTTTTAGTATTGTACTTTTAATCTGTTTAGTATAGGTGGAGCAGTTATCCCCTCTGACCCCGTAATCCAGTTGCCCCGCTTTGTCTTCAAGTCTCGATCCCTGATCGACGAGCTAGACCCGGCACAACACTTACACCCCCTTATTTGTGCGACGCTACAGAGATACTATCAGGTACCGAGGATGACACCTCGTGAAGTACTCCTGATGATATCTCCATAGTACAGCTAGTCGGTCATGGTTATCGAGGGTGATTCCTCTTTCACCATTCCCGACGATGCCTTTGTCGTGCAACCCCTCAAGTGTGGGACCCTCGAGGGTGATTCCTCTAGGTCCTCCTTGACGGATACATCGTTCGGAATCCAACGAGGGTGATACTTTGGATTCCCCCTGATGTTTCTGCCACACCGTTACTTGACCATGTTACTGGGATCTTTGATGAATAGATGTTAGGTCGGTGGATTCCCGCGTGTTTGTGTCGATGACTTAATTAAAATGATAATGGATTTGGGTATTTGATCTCGGTTGGTCGGAAGGCCTTATTACGCACTAAACGTCTGCGTGGGAAGAATTATGGGTACTCAACATCGCGGTATCAGCCGAAGCTCTTCAAACGTCAGCGATGGAGCGGCACGCGCCCGAGTAGTCCCGAGATGCATCACTCTTGTATTAAGGGGTGCTACGAGTGACATCGGCTGCCCTCGCATCGTGTAGGAGCGCGGAGGGCAAGTGGGCCCATGAACCCTTTGTGCTTAGGAGTTAGACCGGCGGACTGGCCTCTCTACTGAGCTTAGGTGGGGCTGTGACGTGTCGATATTCCGAGGCCGGGCATGACCTAGAAAAGTGTATCTAGCCAGAGTGTTATTGAGCGTGACGGGAAACTTGGTGCACCCCTGCAGGGATGGAAATTAACTATTCGGATAGCCGTGTCCACGGTTACAGGATGACTTGGAGTTGTGCCCTGATCTTATACAACTACAATGGTTACTTAACTGGAATTAGTTGCCCCGGGATTGCTTCCTTGCAGGGAGTCGAGGGAGGATCTTTGGGCGTGACCTCATATTAATATTGCTGCAACAATATGACTATTATTTGTGTTACCTTGCTCTACTCTCGTCTATTGCTACAAGACCCTGAAGATGCTAGTCTTCGATAGGACTAGGCCTTCTCTCTCTATTCTCAAATTGCTGCAGTCAGTCCACATATAAACCCCTACTTTGATATTGTTGCATACTTAGCATAGTTCTGATATAAGTCTTGCGAGTACTTTGGATGAGTACTCACCGTTGCTTTGCTCCCCCTTTGTCCCCTTGATCCGTTGCTGCGACCAGATGTTGGAGCCCAGGAGATGGAGTTTTCCTGCCGATGAGCGCCATCCCGATGGTGACTTCTTCGTGGAGGCCGCTGAAGACCAGGAGTAGTTAGGAGGTTCCCAGGCAGGAGGCCTCGCCTCGTTCGATCGTTGTATCTTTTGTGCTAGCCTTCTCTAAGGCACCCCATGTTTAATGTGTGTACTCACATATTGTTGCTTCCGCTGACTCGTGTGTTTATCGAGCTTCTGTATTCTAGCCCTCGAGGCCCCTGGCTTGTAATATGAAGCTTGTATTGTTCTATTTGTGTCTAGAGTTGTGTTGTGATATCTTACCGTGAGTCCTTGAGTTTAGTCATACGCATTTGCGTGTATGATTAGCGTACGATTAAATCGAGGACGTCACACGATTGTCCTCCACCTTTTATGATTTCCCCGGCTCGATGAAGACTAGTATATTGCTCCCCATACTCCACTATGGGTGATCCACACTTTAGCACATCTTCACAAGTCCATTGCGATCACAATGGACGACAAGCTTCAAGCATGATCTCTTCATGATGCTTCACTTGAACTTGCACACCGCGATCTTGATGACGAACACCACTTGATGTCATCCTCCATGGGATGTATGACATATTCCTCTTGATGCAAGCCCATGGAAATATACTTAACACCACATAGAACTCTCACGTAGACCGTGGGTTAGTACACAAAGCGTAATGGACAATACCTACCATACCATGGGATCACTTGATCCCTCTCGGTACATGTTGTACGCTTTGTTTGTTGATCAACTTGATTCACTCGTTGACTTAGTCTTGATCTGTTGGAAATATGCCCTAGAGGCAATAATAAATTAGTTATTATTATATTTCTTTGTTCATGATAATCATTTATTATCCATGCTATAATTGTATTGATTGGAAACACAGTGCATGTGTGGATACTGTTGGAATTATGCCCTAGAGGCAATAATAAATATAGTTATTATTATAATTCCTGTATCAAGATAATCGTTTATTATCCATGCTATAATTGTATTGAATGAAGACTCATTTACATGTGTGGATACATAGACAAAACACTGTCCCTAGCAAGCCTCTAGTTGGCTAGCCAGTTGATCAACGATAGTCAGTGTCTTCTGATTATGAACAAGGTGTTGTTGCTTGATAACTGGATCACGTCATTAGGAGAATCACGTGATGGACTAGACCCAAACTAATAGACGTAGCATGTTGATCGTGTCATTTTATTGCTACTGTTTTCTGCGTGTCAAGTATTTATTCCTATGACCATGAGATCATATAACTTACTAACACCGAAGGAATACTTTGTGTGTATCAAATGTCGCAACGTAACTGGGTGACTATAAAGATGCTCTACAGGTATCTCTGAAGGTGTTCATTAAGTTAGTATGGATCGAGACCGGGATTTGTCACTCCGTGTGACGGAGAGGTATCTCGGGGCCCACTCGGTAATACAACATCACAAACAAGCCTTGCAAGCAATGTGACTTAGTGTAAGTTGCGGGATCTTGTATTACGGAACGAGTAAAGAGACTTGCCGGTAAACGAGATTGAAATAGGTATACGGATACTGACGATCGAATCTCGGGCAAGTAACATACCGAAGGACAAAGGGAATGACATACGGGATTATATGAATCCTTGGCACTGAGGTTCAAACGATAAGATCTTCGTAGAATATGTAGGATCCAATATGGGCATCCAGGTCCCGCTATTGGATATTGACCGAGGAGTCTCTCGGGTCATGTCTGCATAGTTCTCGAACCCGCAGGGTCTGCACACTTAAGGTTCGACGTTGTTTTATGCGTATTTGAGTTATATGGTTGGTTACCGAATGTTGTTTGGAGTCCCGGATGAGATCACGGACGTCACGAGGGTTTCTGGAATGGTCCGGAAACGAAGATTGATATATAGGATGACCTCATTTGATTACCGGAAGGTTTTCGGAGTTACCAGGAATGTACCGGGAATGACGAATGGGTTTCGGGAGTTCACCGGGGGGGCACCCACCCCGGGGAAGCCCATAGGTGTTGGGGGTGCCGCACCAGCCCTTAGTGGGCTGGTGGGACTGCCCAAAAGAGGCCTATGCGCATTGGGAAGGAAATCAAAGAGGAAAAGGAAAAAAAAGGAGGAGGTGGGAAAGGGAAGAAGGACTCCACCTTCCAAACCAAGTAGGACTCGGTTTGGGAGGGGAATCCTTCCCCCCTTGGCTCGGCCGACCCCTTGGGGGTTCTTGGACCCCAAGGCAAGGCTCCCCCCTCCCTATCCTATATATATTGGGGTTTTAGGGCTGATTTGACGAAACTTTGCCACGGCAGCCCGACCACATATCTCCACGGTTTTACCTCTAGATCGCGTTTCTGCGGAGCTCGGGCGGAGCCCTGCTGAGACGAGATCATCACCAACCTCCGGAGCGCCGTCACGCTGCCGGAGAACTCTTCTACCTCTCCGTCTCTCTTGCTGGATCAAGAAGGCCGAGATCATCGTCGAGTTGTACGTGTGCTGAACGCGGAGGTGTCGTCCGTTCAGCACTAGATCGTGGGACGGTTTGCGGGGCGGATCGAGGGACGTGAGGACGTTCCACTACATCAACCGCGTTCACTAACACTTCTGCTGTACGGTCTACAAGGGTACGTAGATCACACATCCCCTCTCGTAGATGGACATCACCATGATAGGTCTTCGTGCGCGTAGGAAAAAAATTTGTTTCCCATGCGACGTTCCCCAACAGTGGCATCATGAGCTAGGTTCATGCGTAGATGTCTTCTCATGTAGAACACAAAAGTTTTTGTGGGTGGTGATGTGCGTTTTGCTGCCCTCCTTAGTCTTTTCTTGATCCCGCGGTATTGTTGGATTGAAGCGGCTCGGACCGACATTACTCGTACGCTTACGAGAGACTGGTTTCATTGTTATGAGTAACTGCGTTGCTCAAAGATGACTGGCGGGTGTCAGTTTCTCCAACTTTAGTTGAATCGGATTTGACTGAGGAGGTCCTTGGATGAGGTTAAATAGCAACTCATATATCTTCGTTGTGGTGTTTGCGTAAGTAAGATGCGATCCTACTAGATACCCATGGTCACCACGTAAAACATGCAACAACAAAATTAGAGGACGTCTAACTTGTTTTTGCAGGGTATGCTTGTGATGTGATATGGGCAATGATGTGATGTGATATATTGGATGTATGAGATGATCATATTGTAATAGATAATATCGACTTGCACATCGATGGTACGGCAACCGGCAGGAGCCATAGGGTTGTGTTTATACTAATGTTTGTGCTTGCAGATGCGTTTACTATTTTGCTAGGATGTAGCTTTAGTAGTAATAGCATGAGTAGCACGACAACCCCAATGGCGACACGTTGATGGAGATCATGGTGTGGCGCCGGTAAAAAGAAGATCGTGCCGGTGCTTAGTGATGGAGATCAAGGAGCACGTGATGATGGCCATATCATGTCACTTATGAATTGCATGTGATGTTAATCCTTTTATGCACCTTATTTTGCTTAGAACGACGGTAGCATTATGAGGTGATCTCTCACTAAAATTTCAAGACGAAATTGTGTTCTCCCCGACTGTGCACCGTTGCTACAGTTCGTCGTTTCGAGACACCACGTGATGATCGGGTGTGATAGACTCAACGTTCACATACAACGAGTGCAAAACAGTTGCGCACGCGGAACACTCGGGTTAAGCTTGACGAACCTAGCATGTGCAGACATGGCCTCGGAACACATGAGACCGAAAGGTCGATCATGAATCATATAGATGATATGATTAGCATAGGGATGCTTACCACTGAAAGTATACTCAACTCACGTGATGATCGGACTTGAGCTAGTGTAAGTCGATCATGAACCACTCAAATGACTAGAGAGATGTACTTTTTGAGTGGGAGTTTAGCAAATAATTTGATAAAGTTAAACTCTAATTATCTTGAACATAGTCTAAGTCCACTTTGAATATATTTGTGTTGTAGATCATGGCTCACGCGACAGTCACCCTGAATTTTAATACGTTCCTAGAGAAAGCTAAGTTGAAAGATGATGGAAGCAACTTTGTAGACTGGGCTCGTAATCTTAAGCTAATCTTACAAGCTGGGAAGAAGGATTATGTCCTTAATGCTGCGCTAGGAGATGAACCACCCGCTACGGCTGATCAGGATGTTAAGAACGCTTGGTTAGCACATAAGGAGGACTACTCAGTAATTCAATGTGCAGTCTTGTATGGCTTAGAACCGGGACTTCAACGTTGCTTTGAGCGTCATGGAGCATTTGAGATGTTCCAGGGGTTGAAGTTTATCTTTCAGAAGAACGCCCGGATCGAGAGGTATGAGACCTCCGATAAATTCTATGCTTGCAAGATGGAGGAGAACTCGTCTGTCAGTGAACATGTGCTCAAAATGTCTGGGTACTCAAACCGTCTAGCTGAGCTGGGGATTGAACTCCCGCAAGAAGCTATCACTGACAGAATCCTTCAATCACTGCCGCCAAGCTATAAAGGCTTTGTGTTGAACTACAACATGCAAGGGATGAACAAGTCTCCCGGCGAGTTGTTTGCGATGCTGAAAGTCGCAGAGTCTGAACTCCGTAAAGAGCATCAAGTGTTGATGGTGAATAAGACCACTGGTTTCAAGAGAAACGGCAAAGGCAAGAAGGGTAATTCGAAGAAGAGCGGCAAGCCTGTTGCCAATCCGACGAAGAAACCCAAAGCTGGACCTAAGCCTGAAACAGAGTGTTACTATTACAAGGGTATGGGTCACTAGAAGCGCAATTGCCCCAAGTATCTGGCTGATAAGAAGGTGGCCAAAGAAAAATCAGGTATATTTGATATACATGTTATTGATGTGTACTTAACCGGCTCTCGTAGTAGTGCCTGGGTATTCGATACCGGTTCTGTTGCTCATATTTGCAACTCGAAACAGGAACTGCGGAATAGACGAAGGCTGGCGAAAGATGAAGTGACGATGCGCGTGGGAAATGGTTCCAAGGTTGATACAATCGCCGTTGGCACAGTCTCACTTCAGTTACCGTCAGGATTAGTTATGAACTTAAATCATTGTTATTTAGTGCGTGCGTTGAGCATGAACATTATATCTGGATCTTGTTTATTGCGAGACGGTTACTCTTTTAAGTCAGAGAATAATGGTTGTTCTATTTCTATGAGTAACATCTTTTATGGTCATGCACCCAATGTGAGAGGATTGTTCATATTGAATCTTGATAGCGATACACACATACATAACATTGAGACCAAAAGAGTTAGAGTTAACAATGATAGCGCCATATTTTTGTGGCACTGCCGCTTAGGTCATATTGGTGTAAAGCGCGTGAAGAAACTCCATGACGATGGACTTTTGGAGTCACTTGACTTTGATTCACTTGACACGTGCGAACCATGCCTCATGGGCAAGATGACTAAAACTCCGTTCTCCGGAACAATGGAGCGTGCAAGTGACTTGTTGGAAATCATACATACCGATGTCTGTGGTCCGATGAGCATAGAGGCACGCGACGAATATCGTTATTTTCTCACCTTCACTGACAATTTGAGTAGATATGGTTATGTCTACTTGATGAAGCACAAGTCTGAAACATTTGAAAAGTTCAAGCAATTTCAGAGTGAAGTCGAAAATCATTGTAACAAGAAGATCAAGTTTCTACGGTCTGATCGCGGGGGTGAATATCTGAGTTTTGAGTTTGGTGCTCACTTAAGACAATGTGGAATTGTTTCACAGTTGACACCGCCTGGAACACCACAGTGTAATGGTGTGTCCGAACGTCGTAATCGTACTTTATTAGAGATGGTGCGATCTATGATGTCTCTTACCGATTTGCCATTATCATTTTGGGGTTATGCATTAGAAACAGCTGCATTCACTTTAAATAGGGCACCATCAAAATCAGTTGAGACGACACCATACGAACTGTGGTTTGGCAAAAGGCCAAAGTTGTCGTTTCTTAAAGTTTGGGGATGTGATGCTTATGTCAAAAAGCTTCAGCCTGAAAAGCTGGAACCCAAAACGGAAAAGTGTGTCTTCATAGGTTACCCAAAAGAGACAGTTGGGTACACCTTCTATCTCAAATCCGAGGGCAAAGTGTTTGTTGATAAAAATGGAGCTTTTCTCGAGAAGGAGTTTCTCTCGAGAGAATTGAGTGGGAGGAAGATAGAACTTGACGAGGTTGTCGAACCTCTCATCCCTCTGGATGGTGGCGCACGGCAAGGGGAAACCTCTGTCGTTGCGATGCCGGTTGAGGAGGAAGTTAATGATGATGATCATGAAACTCCAGTTCAAGTTTCTGTCGAACCACGCAGGTCGACGAGACCACGTGCTGCTCCAGAGTGGTATGGCAATCCCGTCTTATCGATCATGTTGTTAGACAACAATGAACCTGCAAATTATGAAGAAGCAATGGTGGGCCCAGATTCCAACAAATGGCTAGAAGCCATGAAGTCCGAGATAGGATCCATGTATGAGAACAAAGTGTGGACTTTGGAGGTACTGCCTGAGGGCCGCAAGGCTATTCAGAACAAATGGATATTTAAGAGGAAGACGGACGCTGACGGCAATGTGACCGTTTATAAAGCTCGACTTGTGGCAAAGGGTTTTTCACAAGTTCAAGGAGTTGACTACGATGAGACATTCTCACCCGTAGCGATGCTTAAGTCCGTCAGAATCATGTTAGCAATAGCTGCATTTTTCGATTATGAAATCTGGCAGATGGATGTCAAAAGGGCGTTCCTTAACGGTTTCCTTAAGGAAGAATTGTATATGATGCAACCCGAAGGTTTTGTCGATCCTAAGGATGCTAACAAGGTGTGCAAGCTCCAGCGATCCATTTATGGACTGGTGCAAGCATCTCGGAGTTGGAACAAACGCTTTGATGAGGTGATCAAAGCATTTGGGTTTATACAAGTGGTTGGAGAATCTTGTATTTACAAGAAAGTGAGTGGGAGCTCTGTGGCATTTCTAATATTATATGTGGATGACATATTGTTGATTGGAAACAACATAGAGTTTTTGGAGAGCATAAAGGATTACTTGAATAAAAGTTTCTCTATGAAGGACCTAGGAGAAGCTACTTACATTCTAGGCATTAAGATCTATAGGGATAGATCAAAACGCCTGATAGGACTTTCACAAAACACATACCTTGATAAAGTTTTGAAGAGGTTCAAAATGGAACAGTCCAAGAAGGGGTTCTTGCCAGTTTTACAAGGTACGAGATTGAGTAAGACTCAGTGCCCAGCAACTGATGAGGATAGAGAGCATATGCGCTCCGTCCCCTATGCTTCAGCCATAGGCTCTATCATGTATGCAATGTTGTGCACTAGACCGGATGTTAGCCTGGCCATAAGTATGGCAGGCAGGTTCCAGAGTAATCCAGGAGTGGATCACTGGACAGCGGTCAAGAATATCCTGAAGTACCTGAAAAGGACTAAGGAGATGTTTCTCGTGTATGGAAGTGACGAAGAGCTCGCCGTAAAAGGTTACGTCGATGCAAGCTTTGACACAGATCCGGACGACTCTAAGTCGCAAACCGGATACGTATTTATTCTTAATGGGGGTGCGGTAAGCTGGTGCAGTTCCAAGCAAAGCGTCGTAGCAGATTCTACATGTGAAGCGGAGTACATGGCTGCCTCGGAGGCGGCTAAGGAGGGTGTCTGGATGAAGCAGTTCATGACGGATCTTGGAGTGGTGCCAAGCGCACTGAATCCAATAACCTTGTTCTGTGACAACAAGGGTGCCATTGCCTTAGCAAAGGAACCACGGTTTCACAAGAAGTCCAGACACATCAAACGACGCTTCAACCTCATCCGCGACTACGTCGAAGGAGAGGACGTAAATACATGCAAAGTGCACACGGATCTGAATGTAGCAGACCCACTGACTAAACCTCTTCCACGGCCAAAGCATGATCAACACCAGAACTGTATGGGTGTTAGATTTATTACAATGTAATTCGCATGACGATGTGAGTGCTAGATTATTGACTCTAGTGCAAGTGGGAGACTGTTGGAATTATGCCCTAGAGGGAATAATAAATATAGTTACTATTATAATTCCTGTATCAAGATAATCGTTCATTATCCATGCTATAATTGTATTGAATGAAGACTCATTTACATGTGTGGATACAGAGACAAAACACTGTCCCTAGCAAGCCTCTAGTTGGCTAGCCAGTTGATCAACGATAGTCAGTGTCTTCTGATTATGAACAAGGTGTTGTTGCTTGATAACTGGATCACGTCATTAGGAGAATCACGTGATGGACTAGACCCGAACTAATAGACATAGCATGTTGATCGTGTCATTTTATTGCTACTGTTTTCTGCGTGTCAAGTATTTATTCCTCTGACCATGAGATCATATAACTTACTAACACCGGAGGAATACTTTGTGTGTATCAAACGTCGCAACGTAACTGGGTGACTATAAAGATGCTCTACAGGTATCTCGGAAGGTGTTCGTTAAGTTAGTATGGATCGAGACTGGGATTTGTCACTCCGTGTGACGGAGAGGTATCTCGGGGCCCACTCGGTAATACAACATCACACAAGCCTTGCAAGCAATGTGACTTAGTGTAAGTTGCGGGATCTTGTATTACGGAACGAGTAAAGAGACTTGCCGGTAAACGAGATTGAAATAGGTATGCGGATACTGACGATCGAATCTCGGGCAAGTAACATACCGAAGGACAAAGGGAATGACATACGGGATTATATGAATCCTTGGCACTGAGGTTCAAACGATAAGATCTTCGTAGAATATGTAGGATCCAATATGGGCATCCAGGTCCCGCTATTGGATATTGACCGAGGAGTCTCTCGGGTCATGTCTACATAGTTCTCGAACCCGCAGGGTCTGCACACTTAAGGTTCGACGTTGTTTTATGCGTATTTGAGTTATATGGTTGGTTACCGAATGTTGTTCAGAGTCCTGGATGAGATCACGGACGTCACGAGGGTTTCCGGAATGGTCCGGAAACGAAGATTGATATATAGGATGACCTCATTTGATTACCGGAAGGTTTTCGGAGTTACCGGGAATGTACCGGGAATGACGAATGGGTTCCGGGAGTTCACCGGGGGGGCAACCCACCCCGGGGAAGCCCATAGGCCTTGACGGTGGCGCACCAGCCCTTAGTGGGCTGGTGGGACAGCCCAAAAGGACCCTATGCGCATTGGAAGAAAAATTAAAGAGAAAAAAGAAAAGAAAAAAGGAGGAGGTGGGAAAGGGAAGAAGGACTCCACCTTCCAAACCAAGTAGGACTCGGTTTGGGAGGGGGAGACCTTCCCCCTTGGTTCGGCTGACCCCCTTGGGGCTCCTTGAGCCCCAAGGCAAGGCTCCCCTCTCCCACCTATATATACGGAGGTTTTGGGGCTGATTTGAGACGACTTTTCCACGACAGCCCGACCACATACCTCCACGGTTTTTCCTCTAGATCGCGTTTCTGCGGAGCTCGGGCGGAGCCCTGCTGAGACAAGATCATCACCAACCTCCGGAGCGCCGTCACGCTACCGGAGAACTCTTCTACCTCTCCGTCTCTCTTGCTGGATCAAGAAGGCCGAGATCATCGTCGAGCTGTACGTGTGCTGAACGCGGAGGTGCCGTCCGTTCGACACTAGATCGTGGGACTGATGCGGGACGGTTCGCGGGGCGGATCGAGGGACGTGAGGACGTTCCACTACATCAACCGCGTTTCTTAACGCTTCTGTTGTGCGATCTACAAGGGTACGTAGATCGAAAATCCCCTCTCGTAGATGGACATCACCATGATAGGTCTTCGTGCGCGTAGGAAATTTTTTGTTTCCCATGCGACGTTCCCCTACATGATCAACCTTGTATCTTATCGTGATGCTCCACTTCATAAAGATGATGTCTTGAAGGTAAACATGAATGCTCACACAATGTTCTTCTTCAAGACATGCTTACAATACGCTCAACTCTCACATGGCCAATCTTTGGAGAAAACCTTAAATACCACTTTGGTCACCATATAAACTCCTTGAAACCAACAAATGGACTTCAAAAAGTGCCTATGGACAAATCCTTCGAATATAACTCAAGGCAACCTAGTCCATAGGGATTTTCATCAATTACCAAAGCCACACATGGAGAAATATGCTCTAACACACCATTTCATCAAAAGACACAGACAACTTCGCCTCTATCATTGCCCTATAAAAAGAGGTCCATGGCTATATTTAGAAGGATAGACACTTTATCCATTTACACGCGTAGTTGCGCTTCTCGTGCATCCTTGTCGGGATGTCGCGCTCCTGTATTTGGACACACATAATCCCAAAACGCAGGACGCGGAGTTTTACGCTCCCGAATGACTCGAACCTGTATAAAACACCCGAGCGCGTACGTGTTTGATGATGCTCTTTGTACACGCGTGACCCTGTTTGAACCATAAGGGACCTCATTGATCCCATACATCTTCGTCCACACCCCGACAGCCGCCGACTTTGCTGCCGGCCGACATGAACAAGTGCGAACCACGACCACGACCAACAACCTTTGTTCTCTCAACGTTTGCGTGCGCGAGACAAGATCTGACCAAAGATGCGGCTGCGTGTTAGGCGCCTGACCGATACAAATATAAATTCATACAGACGTTGTTTCATTTTCATCTTAAACGGACGAAATTCAGATAAAAGGGAAGTTTGTTTGGGTTGTGCTTACGTTGGAGTTGCCCTCCACGGTCGGTGCTAAGAGCATCTCCAATAGGTGTTGTATATGTAAAAATAACTAACTTATATAACAATTAGGTCCAAAAACAGTGCTCCAACACGTGTTGTATATGTAATTGTTTTTACAACACTAGCTTCAAGTGTTGTAATTTTTTTGACCATGGTGTTGAAAATATACAACACAAAGGCTAGGTGTTGTAATATGGTCAGTCGCGTGCCACCCCCCAACAACTCTTCCGTTTCCTTCCCCGCGTCCGCCAGCCGCTGCCCGAACTCGTCGCCAGCCAGATTCGACGCCTCCCGACCACGTCGTCCACCGCCGAGCCCGTCGCGACTTCGCCGACCCGTTCCCGACCGCCTTTCTCGTCGGCGCGCCGCCGCGAGCTGCCCGATTTGGTCTCGGCCACCGGCCAAATTCACGACGTTCGGAGCTTCTCCAGCGGTTGTGGCTGGCCAAGGCGATGGGGTAGGCTTCTGCCGTGGCCGTGTAGTCGTCGCCGCCCAATTACCCGCGGCGTAGGTGCCGCCGCTGCCTGCCACCCGACAGCTCCCCCTCCCCGGTGAAGTGGCTGGCGCCGGCCTGCTCACCGCTCCTCTCCGCCGCCCGCCTGCTCCGCTCCGCTCCATCGTCGGCTGCTCCACTCCATCGCTGGCTGACTGCTCCCGACTGCTGACCGCTCCGCTCCGTCACCGGATGCTCCGTTCCATCGCCGGCTGACTGCTCCCGGCTGCTGACCGCTCTGCCACCCGGCTGTTGACCGCATCGCCGGCCGATTTCTTCCACCTCGCAAGCAAGGTGTTCGACAAAATTCCCAAAGGTAAAAATAGATGAACTTGAGCTGTTGGAGATGAACACAACTCATGGATTTCTAGGTATGCTAGGTTCTACCGATTACATGCATTGGAAGTGGAAAAATTGCCCAAGAGCATGACATGGACAGTTCAAGGGTCGTGGGAAGGATGCCACAATCATTCTTGAGGTCATTGCCGATCATGAAACATGGATTTGGCATGCATACTTTGGCATGCCTGGATCTTGCAATGACATCAATGTGCTCGACCGATCACCTCTTTTTGCCAAGTTAGCAAATGGAGAAGGACCACCGATGACCTTCGAGGCAAATGGCCGCACATACAACTAGGGGTACTATCTTGCGGATGACATCTATCCAAGGTGGAGTACATTTGTCAAGCCAATTTCCAAACCCCAAGGTAAGAAAGAACTCATCTTTCACAATGCACAAGCGGCGGCTAGGAAAGATGTTGAGAGGGCTTTTGGAATTTTGCAATCCCAATTTGCTATTGTGCGAGGGCCATCTAGATTTGGGATCAACAACAACTTTGATACATCATGACTGGTTGCGTGATCATGCATAACATGATCATTGAGAATGAGCGGGGACAAAATTTAGATTACAACTTCTATAAATTGATGGGCATACGTGTTATGCCCATGAGGAGAGATGAGCTAATCAAACGCTTCATGAAGGTGTACAATGATATTAGAGACTCCGATTCGTACAATCAACTTGAGAAGGATTTGATAGAGTATTAGAAATTCCATGACCACAGAGCCGCCTAGTTTCATTTAGTTGTTTGTGTATTGTGCAAAACTATGTTGTATGTGTGATGCATTTGATGAAGTATGTATTTTATTTCATTTTTGGTTGTTTTAAATTATGCAAATGTGGCCGGCGCAGCCGAACAACAACAGATGAACAACAACAGCTTGGCATCCGGTCGATTTTTACAACACCGTTCACAACATCTATTGAAGTTGGAGATTTACAACACAAATATACAACATCTATTGAAGTTGGCTGTTTTTTGATATTGTAAAACACACTTTTTGATATTGTAAATTACTAGCACACATGCCCGTGCGTTGCAATGGGAAAAAATAAATCATCCCCCATACACACACTCGTCGACACCAAGAAATCATATGAATTCTTTCACAACGTAGTACGAGAAACAACATGATGCGTGATGTTGTGCACAAATATAAAGGTGGGATGATTTTTTTTTAAGTAACTAAAGTTGTGTCCAATTTATTAGACAACAGACATATCTACCTAGTTGTCGGTATCAATTCACGTCTTAGTGGTGTTCCTCCTTAGTAATACCTAAAAGATAATGCATTACCTGTAAAAATAATAACATATTTACCTAGTTGCCGGTATCAATTAACGTCTTTGTGGTGTTCCTCCTTAGTGATCCTTAAAACATACTGCATTACTCGTAAAAATAATAATGCATAAAATAACAAATTACACTTTAGTACTCAATGATAGCACGTGCATAAGAGGATTAGTTTTGTTTTGTTGATATATGTGTTTGTAACTGTAATTCAAGTCTTAATTTGCTTGCAAGCATGTTAGATATCTACATTGAAAACAATCAATCTGTAATGATATGTAAAACGAATAGGAATTTTCAAACACTCCATATAAAATAAACTACTAATTAAGGGTGTAACATAAAAATAATTTTAGAAATGATTATCATGCAAGATAATATCATATCTACTCCCTCCGTTCCTAAATATAAGTCTTTTTAGTGATTTCACTACGGGACCACATACGAAGCAAAATGAGCGAATATACACTCCAAAGTATGTCTATATACATCTGTATGTAGTCCTCTAGTGAAATCTTTAAAAAGACTTATATTTACGAACAGAGAGAGTAGAATATACACATTTTCAATGATTTTCGTATAGAACTTTCTAAATTTCAAGTTAGTATTTGAAAGATATGAATATTTTTGAAAATACTTGAATCTTCCAAAAAATAAGAAGAAAATGGCTGGGCTTGGGCGAGGCTGTTCTATCTTACGCTCACATGAAATCAAGAGAAAAGAAAGAAAAATGAGGAGCCGTGGGTATCAAACTCAGGTTGGCTGAGTGGGGGCGTGAGGCCCCAACCATTAGGCTACAGGCAGAATAATGATTACTTACGGGATAACATACTACATAAATATGCCGGACGCTGGTGACTTTAGAAAGAAACGAATCGATATTGTAACTTACGGGTGGCATTGGTGGGTAATTTTTACTAACTTCACGGGTAAATATAATGACGGACGACATAAGCTATATTTGCTTTATTATTAGGTAAGACTAGCAAACATACGCGTGCATTGCAACGGAAGAAAAAAATCATTCCTTAAACATACTTCACGATATTATCAAATATTTTGAATTTTTTTATTATGCTATACAACAAGGAACATGATAAGTGGTGATGTGAAAAAACATAAAGGTAGGATGTTTTTTGAAATATATTAAAGGTGTTTACATTTCATCATACAACAGAAATATCTACCTAGTTGTCGCCTTGCCGTATATGTTTACGTCTTTGTTATCGTTTTTCCTCAGTGATGCCCAACAAATATTTTATTATAATGAAAATAAAAAGTATATTTTAGTATTCAATGATAACATGTGCATAAGAGCATTATTTTTGTTATATTGACATATGTGTTTGTAAATTTAATCCAAGTCGAGACTAAATTTGGTTGCAAACATATTAGGCAACTTTATTGAAAATAATCAATCTATAAAGACACACGTATCATATGTTTAATGTTGCATATCAACATTGATATTCTTAAAAAATAAATTATGAACAAAATTTCAAACAATATCAAAAGTCACTGGTTTATATAAAGCTTGTATTAGCAGCTTCATATACATCATCGTCTATAGGATGATTACTATGCACTATGCGAAATCAAGATGACGATTATGTACGTGTTGTAACCTTCAACGTATAGTATCCGATAGGAATGGACATCCCATATAATGCCAATAATTGCTATTGTTAGAGCATCAAATAATCATATTTACCACATTTAAATGAGTATGCAACATAAACAATAGACATTTTTAAAATACCACATATAAAGAAGGTATTAAAATATTAATTATGTTTAGATTTGAATTTCTGGTTTAAATGATATGAATATTTCAAAAAACATTTTGAATCTACGCGTAAAAAATGAATATAAGAAGGTGAAATAATTGCTATCGTGAGAGCATCAAATAATCATATTTACGACATTTAAATGAGTATGAAACATAAACAATAGACATTTTTCAAATACCACATATAAAGGAGGTATTAAAATATTAATAATATTTGAATTTCTGGTTTAAATGATATGAATATTTCAAAAAATATTTTGAATCTGCACGTAAAAAATGAATATAAGAAGGTGAAAAAGATTAGCTGGGCAAAAAATGCAACTCGTCAAGTAAGCACACATTTGGACTTATATCATATACCCATCAAAAAATCGAAGAGAAAAGAAGACATAAATAAAAGAGAAAAGAGGGCAGAAATAAAAGAAATAATATGGGATTCGAACCCAGTCTGCCTACCTGCGCACCAATCAACCAGCACGACACCTTTGTAGTCGTGATAATTTGTAGGATTGCGTGCTCTTAACCAATCCGAACAGCCGTGTGAACAAACAAATCGTTTTTCTCACTTACGGATGGCACGATGGGTAATTATTCATAACTTTGGAGGTAAATATTATGATGTACGACAGAAGCAATAGCTGCTTTATTTTATTATATATATATTAGGTAAGATAAGATAAGATACACTACCTACTTTACACCATAAAAATATAGTACAACATCTATTGAAGATGCCGGGTACTCTCTTCGTTCCTAAATATAAATCTTTTAAAATGTTTTACTAGTAGGAAACTAAATACGGATGTATATAGACATATTTTAGAATATACATTTACTTTTTTTTTCCGTAGTCCAATAATGAATTACTCCTTACCGGCCAAATCACCCCCTCCCTCGTGTTACATCTCGACAAATTATTTTCGTGAACATAATACTTCGCGGCGCTCGGTCCCACTTCGCGGCAGAAGAACACCGCCGTCGCCGCCGCCGCCGCCGCCGCCGTCACAGGAACTCCTTACCATGGAGGGTGTTGGCGCGCGATTAGGGCGTTCGTCGGCCCGTTACGGCCCCGCGATGACGTTCACCGGGCCCGTTAGGAAGTGGCGGAAGGAATGGGTCCCCATCTCCGCCGCCACGGCCACGGCCTCCTCCGCCGGGACTGGATCTCGCGGAAATAACCTCATCCTGTTCAAGTGGACCCCGTTTAACGGCTCCAACGAAGGAGATGAGGAGCAGACGGCACCGGCGAAGACGGCCACGAGAAGGCGGCGGTACGTGCCGGTGAGGATTCTTCATGTACTTATTTGGTGTGGTCACTTTCTGGTGGTACGATGGGTTTGATTTGGTGCCCGGATGTATCTTTAGCTTCTTTGGTTTGCCTGCTCGCTTAAAGATTCTGTTTTTCTTTACTTTTTTTTTTATCTCGATCAAATTGAGCTTCTGAAGTAGGAGTACTAATTGACCTCTTATGTTTAGAGAATTATGGGATATGCAACAAAATCAGAGACCATATGGTCAGATCGATCTGCAAATATAGTAGATTGTTTTGTTTGTTTGCTAGTCGGGTAACAGTACAGCTGTGGCTGTGGTGCTTCCATAGTAGTACTAAACTTGTAGGCATCTTTTGGTTCATAGGATTCGATTATAATAGGAATAGGAATAGGAATTATCATAAACTTGTAGGAAATTAGATGACATGTATCTCAAGTCCTATCAGCGTGTTTGGTTGGGGGTAATTGGAGTCAGGGCATGGGAACTAAAGTGGTACCAGACTTTAAATCTATTGTTTGGTTATAGGGGGATTGGGAATTTATAAAGGAATAGACATGGGACTTGAGACTCCAACTCCCACCGTTTTATTAACAGGGGAGAGGGTGGGAGTTGGGAGGGAATTGTTTTAGTGAGTCAATCTTAACCCTTCGTCGTAACTTATGTTCACTTCCCTGGTCTAGTCCCTCGTCAATTCCCATGAACCAAACAAGGAAATACAAACTCTCCTCTAATTCTCACACATAATTCCTATCATGTGCCAAACAAGGGGTTGGGAATAAAACGACTCATCCCATATCTAATCTCAATACAACTCCCTACACTAAATTCCCATTCCTCTTCCCAAATATTGCCAAACGCGCTGTATGAGTAGGAATAGGAAAAGAGATCTCGTTTGGTTCACATCATAGGAATTTTTTACATTGAGTCCGGGCTTATGTTTATTTTCCTTTGAAATGTCGAGTATAGGAACCAATCCTATGTAGGAATAGGAATCCATTCCTTTGAACCAAAGGGCTCTAAAGGAAAAAATCCTATAAGAATCCTATCCTATAGAATTCCTATGATATTCCTCCAAACCAAAGGAGGCCGTAGGATTAGTTATTCGTACAAGTGTTAGTTGTTCATAAGCATATAATATAATCTGCTACTGTCAAACTGCAATTTACAGTAACATTTAAGCTATAGCACCTTAATTGTTTCTTGGTGAATCATCAACAAGTTTCTTTGATAATTTAACACGAGTATGGAAAATCTTAGTTCAAATATTGTTGA
This sequence comes from Hordeum vulgare subsp. vulgare, assembly GCF_904849725.1. Taxonomy (NCBI): domain Eukaryota; kingdom Viridiplantae; phylum Streptophyta; class Magnoliopsida; order Poales; family Poaceae; genus Hordeum; species Hordeum vulgare. The sequence continues at coordinate 369,562,795 of NC_058524.1, read as the reverse complement.
TAATCTTCAAGTTATCATGGGTCATGGACAGCTTTATCGAGTTCAGCTTTGGACACATTAACTTCATATAGAAGTACAAGCCCGTTGTATTCGCTTGTCTTATCCCCTTCCCATCATATGCTTGTAGTTTCAAATTGAATCACTGTTGGTGACAATATTTACCGCTGAAACTCCGGTATTGTACTCTTTATTTTTCTTGATCCCTTTTCAGTCGGTATGTACTAAGTCTATCCACACTATAGGTTTCTGTAGTTCAAGATCAAAGGCAAGAATCTGCCAAATCTGATGATGAGAACAAGGCTAATGATGGAGAACCTTCATCTACGGAAACAGAGCAGTCTATTGGGAAAACTAATATCGATGATATACTTATGGATGAATCCCAGGTAAAATTGGACTTATTTAGCTGTATAACTAGTTTGTGATGGTTGTCAATGGTTATCTTCACTAATTCACTAATATTCAACCATTAGACAACAGGTGGCATCACATGTCATTTTACAACAATAAGTGACAACACTGCTGCTCTTTTAATTTCATTTTCTTGATTCATATAAACATTATATGCTATTATATAATGACTCAAATAGTTTTGCCCGACAAAGCATCGGACACTTAACTATTTGAAATATTTCATCAATTAGCATCCAATCATTAAGGAGAAGAAATATTGTTTCATACGTCTATACCTGGGTAGTGCGGACAACATAGAGAAGTACAAGATGGCAAAGAAGGCCACAAAGCGAGCGTGAGTGAAGCAAGGGTTCAGGCGTATGAAGACCTCTGCCAGCGGTTAGACGTGAAGGAAGGCGAAAGGGACATCTATAAGATGGCCAAGATCTGAGAGAGGAATACGAGGGATGTTGACCAAGTCAAATGCATCAAGGATGGAGCAGACCAACTCATGGTGAAGGAAGGCGAAAGGGACATCTATAAGATGGCCAAGATCTGAGAGAGGAATACGAGGGATGTTGACCAAGTCAAATGCATCAAGGATGGAGCAAACCAACTCATGGTGAAGGACGATGAGATCAAGCAATGAAGGCTTTAAAAAGGATGAAAGGAGACAAGGCGATGGGCCCTGATTGTATCCCCATTAAAGTGTGTGGAGAGGCCTCGAGGACATAGCGGCAATATGGCTAACCAAGCTTTTCAACCTTATTTTTTGAGCAAACAAGATGCCGGAAGAATAGAGACGGAGTATATTAGTACCAATCTTCAAGAACAAGGGGATTACAGAGTTGTACTAATTACCATAGAATTAAGCTGATGAGCCATACAAAAGAGAGCCATTGAGCACCGCTTAAGAAGAATGACAGGCGTGGCCAAGAATTAGTTTGGTTTCATGCCTGGGAGGTCGACCATGGAAGCCATTTTCTTGGTACGACAACTTATGGAGAGATACATGGAACAAAAGGATCTGCATATGGTGTTCATTGACTTGGAGAAGGCCTATGATAAGATAACGCGGAATGTCATGTGGTGGGCCTTGGAGAAACACAAAGTCCCAGCAAAGTATATTACCCTCATCAAGGACATGTACGATAATGTTGTGTCAAGTGTTCAAACAAGTGTCGCTACCCTCATCAAGGACATGTACGATAATGCTGTGTCAAGTGTTCAAACAAGTGATGGCGACACTGATGACTTCTCGATTAAATAGGACTGTACCATGAGTCAACTTTGAGCCCTTATCTTTTTTGCTTTGGTGATGGATGAGGTCATAAGGGATAACAAGGAGACATCCCATGGTGTATACTCTTTGCGGGTGATGTGGTGCTAGTCGATGATAGTAGGATGGGGGTCAATAGAAAGTTAGAGCTATGGAGACAAACCATGAAACTGAAAGGTTTTAGACTTAGTATAACTAAAACCGAGTACATGAGGTGCAGTTTCAGTACTACTAGGCATGAGGAGGAGGAGGAGGTTAGCCTTGATGGACAGGTGGTGGCTCAGAAGGACACCTTTCGATATTTGGGTTAACGCTGCAAAAGGATGGGGATATTGATGAAGATGTGAACCATCGAATGAAAGCCAGATGGATGAAGTAGCGCCAAGCTTCTGGCATTCTCTATGACAAAAGAGTGCTACAAAAGCTAAAAGGCGAGTTCTACAGGACGACGGTTTGACCCGCAATGTTGTGTGGCGCTGAGTGTTGGCCAACTAAAAGGTGACATGTCCAGTAGTTAGGTGCAGCGGAGATGCGCATGTTGAGATGGATGTGTTGCCACATAAGGAAGGACTGAGTCTGGAATGATGATATACGAGATAGAGTTGGGGTAGCACCGATTGGAGAGAAGCTTGTCCAACATTGTCTGAGATGGTTGAGTCATATTCAACGCAGGCCTCCAAAAGCTACAACGCATAGCGGACGGCTGAAACGTGTTGATAATGTCAAAAGAGGCCGGGGTAGATCGAACTTGACACGTGAGGAGCCCGTAAAGAGAGATCTGAAGGGCTGGAGTATCACCAAAGAACTAGCCATGGACAGGGGTGCGCGGAAGCTTGCTATCAATGCGTCAGAACCATGAGTTGGTTGCGAGATCTTATGTGTTTCACCTTTATCCTATCCCAACTTGTTTGAGACTAAAGGCTTTGTTGTTGTTGTAGCATCGAGTCATGACTTATGTGCGCTCTCGCAAGGAGCGCTACATTATTTTTTGTAAATAGTTGGTAATAGTGTCACAATTCATGCATCTTATGACTTGGTAGTTGTGGTTCACTAAACTATACCTCTTCTGTTTTGAAAAGAAAAACTTTAAACCTCTAGCTTGTTCGGCTGTTATTTTAAGATGCCCTGCTTTAGACGCTTAAGCATGCCTTAAGCGGTAAGGCGCCCTGGCAGCGCCTTAGAAATATGCCCGCTTTCGGCGCTTAGGCGTCGGAGCGGGTGGTACTCACTTTTGGTCACTTTACTGCCTTGTAAACAATGGATATATTGACATATTTACACTATTGTCATGTCTACCACTCGGTCTACATTATAACTATTAAAATGACCTTGTTCATTTGGAAATAATTTTTCAGGAGTATTTTATTTTGAGCAGCCGGTATGAGCTTTGCCTTTTCATAGAGAAGAAGAGAATTGACCAGTTAATAAGGAAAATTGGCTGGAAATGATACAATCTATGCCACACTAGCCTTTTCATAGAGAGGAAGAGAATTGACCAGTTAATAAGGAAAATTGGCTGGAAATGATACAATCTATGCCACACTAGCCCGGGCAAGGACTCCGTCACCCAAGTGACCAGAGTTTACATCCTACCACATGACTCGCCGCTCCGGCTTACACACCTCAGCAATGCACACACACCGGTCCTAAGGTTGTATATCAGTTAAGCCGACGACTCTGCCACCCAAGTGGTAGAATCGACACCCAGCAGGTCCTAAGGTTGTATATCAGTTAAGCCGACGACTCTGCCACCCAAGTGGTAGAATCGACACCCAACAACGCAAAGGCGTACTTCGTGACTGCCGATGAACTTCCACACTGGCCCAACGTTGCAAATGATGAGCCCATGACTCTGTCACCCAAGGCATTAGACTCGACACCACAAAACACAAATGCATCCTCCGGAGCCGTCTCTCCGGCTTCCACTCCGGCCTTGAGGCCAAGCACCCGCCTAGCTGATGAAGCTGTAGGACGACACCAACCGCAAACACGGTACACCAAATAGGATCTCCAAGTTGACGCCCCAAAGGGAAAAACCGATAAGAACAACGTCATCGCCCGCTGCGGTCAAAGCCGAAGCTTGGGCTTTCACGTGGAGAGCTTGAGATACAAATGCCCAGGGAGGTGAAGGGGCTCCATGACGATACCTCCAACAAGGAGAACAACGTCCTAGGATGCCGTCCTTCTCGACGCATTCACCAGCAGTTCACCATGCCCTATGGCACTGCATCAAGTCAACTCGACACTGTCATCAACCACCACCACGGCCGACAGACCACCTCAGCATCTCAACCTGCCATGACTCCCTAGACCAACCTCAAGAATGAGTGCCGCTGCGCCACCATCCCGATCCACATCTCATCGTTGTCGTGCCCCTGTCTCGATTCGCAGCTCACTATCACCGCAACGGATCACCACAAGATGTCCAGTGGGGGCTACAGTTTGCTACCCGTGTCTCTTTGTGTGGAGCAACATGGCGGCCGAGTGAGCCCGTGTGCGCGTCGAGGGTAGAGGTGGCGAAGTGTGAGGTGGTCCAGTGGTGTTAGAGTTCGCCATCCGTGTCGCTCGTGTGGAACAACGCGGTGGCTGAGTGAGCTCACAGCCCTACGCCCATACCATACCATTTTCCAAGAATACTAGATCATCGATGGCGCGTTGCTGCGCCCGTCTATTTTTTCATTGAAATGGTAAGGATCCTCATAAATATAAGAGAAATGAAATATAGAAATTCAATTACATAAGGATATATCATTCAGTAATCAGAAAGGGATATTCTTATGCTAATTTATTAGGCAGTTGTGACAGCTAATAGGGATACTCACAGATATAATAAAAAGGAAACCCAGAAATTCGATTGCATAAAGATATATTGCACCATTCAGTAATCAAAAAGGGATATTCTTATGCCAATGTATTAGGCAATTGTGCTAAGGTTGTCACGGTATATAACAGTACCAGAATTACAATAGGTTGATCTCAAAGTAATGTACAACTCAGAACTTTATGCCTAATAAACTTATGTAGAACTATAGACTTCTATTTATGCAAAGTACTCCCTCGGTTTCATATTAAGTGTCGCTGATTTAGTACAAAGCTGTACGAAATCAACCACACTTCATATGCAACAGAGGGAGTAGTAAACTATGTTAATAAAAGATACGGAAAATATGGAAGCAGCCAGTAAATAAATAAATGGATAAATAATCACAATTGGCACAAGTTATACATGTGTTAACATTGTATGGTCACATTAGAAGAAAATACCCTCCACATTATAACTGCAAACTAACAAAGGAGTATGTTAAAATGGCCATGCTCATCCTGTGTCCTGGGTTGAATACAAATCAAAAAGTCTTCTACAAGCTCCGTGTCTCAAGTTTGAAAATGTTTTACCCTTATCTTTCTTTGGCACGCAAACAAATCGAAGTTGTGTTACTCCATCCACCATAGCAACCCATTTAGAATACACAACGGACAACATCATGCCTTTCTCAACCTAGTTTGCCAGAAAATGGAGTGGATAAGATAAAGTTCTACTTCCTCCGTACCTAAATATAAGTCTTTTAAGATATTTCACTAGGTGTCTACATACGGAGCAAAATGAATGAATCTATACTCTAAAATATGTCTATATACATCCGTATGTAGTCCATTAGTTGAATCTCTAGAAAGACTTATATTTAGGAACGGAGGGAGTAGTAGTTTTAAGTTACAAAAATAAATTGAACCGTGTTCAGTTGTGATGGACTTCATGTGAGGCAAAGCTCAGGCATACGCTGATATCTTCGAGCACTTGAATAAGCTAGTGTGGTGCATCATGCCAAAGAATAGATGCATTTTTCTATAGGGAGAAATCGATGCAGCTTCCCTTAGCTAACTCCTGCAGTTTGTTGATATGCATGGCACAAAATATTCAATTTCCTATAGATAAATATATAGTTAGATAACTTGTACTCCCTCTGTAAAGAAATATAAGAGCGTCTAGATCACTATTTTAGTGATCTAAACACTCTTATATTTCTTTGAGGGAGTATCAGTTAAGTTGCCATATTTGAGCTAGAGAATTTTTAAATAATCATTCAATTGTGAAGCAGGTCTATTTCAGTTTGAGAATGCGTACACCATGCTAAACCACATTATCAAATAGTCATACAATTGTAAAGCAGGTTCAGACAAAAGCATCTAAGTTGCTTATTTTTTCGATCTCTCATTCATCTAGCAAGTGAACCAAAATTGGGCTGAAAATTTCTCATCTCCAAGGATCATCTGGCAACTAAAGCAAGACTGGGAACTTAATAATGCAATTAGTACACTCAGTGTGCATCTATGTTGACCATTTAAGAGGCAGTATGACAGAATAATCATGATCATTTTTGTTGCCATACTAATTAACGATCCCCTAATATGAACTATATGACAGGATGACAAACTTCTTAAGCACACTCCCAGGTCATATCCCATAGGCAAGGATAGTGTCTGCATTTGTACCTTTGGTATAAACATAACATCTCATTAAAAGCAAATCGTTCATCGACTAACATGAAGACAAGTCAATGTATAATTGGAGATCAGGAATAGTATCTCAATGTTGACACGACAACAAACATATAAATGCAATATATTTCTTGAAATTAGAACACTATTATTATGATCAGGTAATTTAGGAATGTACCGAGTAGGGGCAGCAACAACGGCGGTCTCCCACGCTCCGGTCCATAGCCTCTCCTGGTGGCTTACTCTACTGCATGGATCCCATCGTCGATTATTGTACGACTTGAATCAGCATATGTTTGGATTCTTTTATCAGAAACACATGTAGTAATTAGTATGCTTGAGGCCTTGACATGTAAAACCAAACCATGCATACATGGTTATCTCCTTGGTTGTCCAAATATCTTACAAAGGCGACTAAAATGAAGGTCAAATAATTCATTTGTAGAAACACATGTATAGTAATTAGTACGCTTGAGGCCTTGACATGTAAAACCAAACCATGCATACATGGTTATCTCCTTGGTAGTCCAAATATCTTACAAAGGCGACTAAAATGAAAGTCAAATGATTCATTTGTAGAACATAGGGAGTTGGAAGATAGACCTAGGTTACCTATAATAGAAAAAGAGTGATTTCGGAGCAAAATTATGCATTTCAACTTGCGTGTCCTGATGAGATATTATGGAAGCAATAAAGTTAGTAATAGAATGGCAAGAAATTGACTAAAAAGATTGCCTGCTGCAGTGCAAAAAATTAATCAACAACTTGTCCATAGCAATCAATCAAAATTGCAAAATGGTTACACTCAATTTCGGGTAAAAGAGAAAAGAACTGTCAACATTGATGTGTCCCAAGCGAGCCAATTCCTAGGCAAGCTCATAAATATATATGTTTTTGTAGTAGCAACAAGCCATGACTATTGCTTCTCTTTTCTTGTTTGAATTCAGTGAAAGATACTCTTTAATTAATCTGTTGTTGGTTATCGAGTTTATCTCGTAATTTTAGCGTACGATCTAGTAATTCCAGTTTATGTAGGACTGCTCAACTAATCTATTGCTTATTTTGAGTACTAACACTTGTTTTATCGTTACCTGCACTGCACTACAACCTAGTACTACCAGCCTCAAAAGCAGATCGGCTAGTCCGAATAAACAAAGGAGAATGCGTACATATTCGTGCAGACATCCAAAATGTTCCATTCACCTAAGCATATCCGGCATAGCATCTGAAGCCCTGCATGATTTACAAACATCCATAAATTTCCATCAGTACCAAGAACCAAACAGATAGATCTGGGCAAAAAAAAAAAAGAAACTGCAGATGGGGAAGGGTGGTGGTGGTGGTGGGGGGGAAGGGGGGGGGGGTGCTCGTTGCTCACCCTGTTACTGCGGTCTCAAGTAGCTTGATGAGGGAGCGGCTGCAGAGTTGGGAGGAGGGAAACGTGTGAGAAGGCAAAGAGGCAGCCGGGGATGTGGTTGCAGGAGGCAGATCTGAGGAGGGGTGGTTATCTTCGTGCTGGACGAACTGGTGCTGGCCGGGCTGGGCGACGGTGCGCGCGACGAAGACGATGAACTCTTGAGCAGCGCTGCGCTGGAAGAATCCGAAGTGGCTGATGTCTGTGGTGTTGGCCAGCACAAACACTGAGGAGCCCTGTCCGGCGCTCGAGTGGAGCCCCCCGCGCCTCCGGCCGATGGCTTCAGCACGACAAGCGTCGTAATCTTCATCTATCCTCTGCCAAGCTAGATCCGCGGCGACCTTGGGTGGTGAGTTGGATGGAACTCCATGTGAGATCGCCGTGCGAAAGTAAAAGAAGCTTCTCCCCCTTCCTACTCTTGCTGGATTCGGTGACTGGCACCCACGCCACCACGCATGCGATGTGGTCATCTACCATGGCCTTCGCTCCATCTGGTCGTCTGGTCCTCCTGCTCGTCTTCTCGACCTGTAGGGCGCATCTGCTCGAGGTCGTCGTCTGTGATTGCGGCGGGGAAGGTGGCGGGTGGGGGCGACATGATTAGGTTAGAAGTCGGGAGCGGAGCCGGTTGCCGAGATAGGATGAGCAGAAAAAAATAACGAGCGCACCACCCTCTGATTATGGGCTGCCATGGGCTGGCTGAAGAGGTCCAGTTTACGAGAGGGCTGTGTTTCGGCCTCTGGAGCAGCAGCCCGCCAGGACAGCTGGGTCACTGCTTAAACATCTTGGCACAGATGGCTGTACAAATGAGATCAGACGGCCAGAAATGTTCAGATCACGAAAACGGACGACCGAAAACGCAAATCGCTGTGAGGGCAGGGATTTGGTGCGGTTATACTGTCCTTAATTGATATGAAGTTTCTGAAAATTTCTTTGTTTTGGTCTATTAATCAGTTTTGTGATACCGGATAATATATGTAAATGTAGTAGTCCTGCTCTTCTCAACATACTTCTCTTGGTAACTAGTTAAATACTTGTGTGTTGCTACAGAAGTTAAAGGCTCGTGCATTGTATAGGAGTTTTTTTATTGTATGAGTTGGTTAAATGTGTATATCAGCTTAGATTCTTTTGTAAATAAGAAAATATCTCAAAATATAGATCAATCCGAAGATCGTGATATGCACATATGTTTAGTACATTGAATAATTGTGATAGTTAATTTATTGACGACTTAATATGTAATTTATGAGGGTGAATGGACTGCCATCAACTTAGACCTTTATAAGAGTAGGACAAGATAAGAGCCCATTTCCCGATCCATCTGGAAAAAGACTATTCTATTCTCCAGTCCTACTCTTTTCATAGTTTGTACTGCAAACATGATTTTGCATGCTTGTTTTTCGTATTTGAAATCCTTTATCGAGAGAGATTTTTTTTTTAAAAATTGAGCATACACTTCCTATTTCAGGCATCAGATGAGGTTCGAGATTCTGGAAATTTTGTTGGTGGAACCGACCTAAATTTGAACCTGGGTCTGAAAGACCCCGATGTTGAAGATGAAGGTGATACAGTTGAAGATGAAGGTGATACAGTTGAGCACCACAGGGTTCGAACAGAACACAGATTGAAGAGGAAATCTGTTACCCCTGACCTCGAGATGAGAATGTAACTGGCGGCTTCATTTATTCCTTGTATTCTTTACTACAGTTTCCCTTTTTTGGGCCATTTATATATTTTTCTTGACATACTGTATACGTGGAGAGACAAGTAACAGAATCACAACTACATAGTGAAACGCCTGCATTGTGTTGCCAAATACCTTTTATTTGTTTCACTTGTGAATTGAGCAAATGATAGGTCTGATGAATCAAGGACATATACGATAAAAGCTGTGACAAGTGTTTGAACAAGTGATGGCGATACCTGATGACTTTTTGATTAAGATTAGACTGCATACCTGATGACTTTTTGATTAAGATTAGACTGCATCAGGGGTCAGTTTTGAGCCCTTATTTTTCTCCTTGGTGATGGATGAGGTCACAAGGGATATACAAGGAGATATCTCATGGTGTATGTTCTTCACGGACGATGTGGTGCTAGTCGATGATAGTCGGACGAAGTCTACACTTAGTTGGAGTTATGAAGGCAAACCTTGGAATCGAAAGGTTTTAGACTTAGTAGGACTAAGATCGAGTACATGAGGTGCGCTTTGAGTACCACTAAGCACGAGGAGGAGGGGGATGTTAGCCTTGATGGGTAGGTGGTACCTCAGAAAGACATCTTTCGTTATTTGGGGTCAATGTTGTAGAAGGATGGGGATATCGATGAAGATGTGAACCATCGAATTAAAGCCGGATGGATGAAGTGGCGTCAAGCTTCTGGCATTCTCCGTGACAAGAGGGTGCCACAAAAATCAAAAGGCAAGTTCTATAGGACGGCGATTCGATCCGTAATGTTGTATGGCGTTGAATGTTGGCCGACTAAAAGACGACATGTGTAACAGTTAGGTGTGGCGGAGATGCACATGTTGAGATGGATGTGTGACCACACAAGGAAGGACCGAATCCGGAATGATGATATACGAGATAGAGTTGGGGTAGCGTCAATTGAAGTGAAGCTTGTCCAACATCTTGTGAGATGGTTTGGGCATATTCAACCCAGACCTCCAAAAGCTCCGGTGCATAGCGGACGGCTAAAGCATGCTGATAATGTTGAGAGAGGTCGGGTAGACCGAACTTGATATGTGGTAGAGGCGAAGTTGTCCTTGTCTTTCGATGAGATCGTGGGTATCGTTTTGGTGGAGTAGACTCTGACGATCCGACTACGAACGTGTGAGGACGTCGCGCATTAGAAATCGCTAAACCAACTCCGAGAGGTTATTGACCACGCCGGAGTACGATCAACCTGACCATGAAGGTCTGTTTCCTGCACGCAAACGAAGAACGAGCAAGAAACCAAGATGCAATCAAGATATTGCGAATATAAGAGAAAGGCTTTATTGATGGAGGTGGGGTTCTGTGACGCCTTTGTCTGGTCGTAGAACACAAACGAAGAACGTGAAGTTGTAGCTATGGCAAACTTGTAATCTAAACAAAACTCAAGTCTAAACGGTGCCCTAAGGGCTGTATATATGAGGGAATAGAGAGGCAATTTCATGACCCTGGAGGAGGTGTCCGAAAACAGCCCTAAACTCGGTTTTCCCACACATACGGACTCTAAAAATAGCCTATATTGTGGTGTTTCGAAATTACATGGGCCTGGCCCAAAAATAAGGTGGTGCAACACCTATAATAGCCTATGGACGAAATTTATAAAGTGGCATCTTGAATATTTCGTCCAAAGCCTTCATGCTCTCCTTATGGTGACTTTAGAGTGCGAAAATCACGAGTGGAAGCTCCATTGTTCTCTGTCGCGCGTGCACCTTCTTCTCCATGCTTGATCCCGCTCCAACGAATATCCTTCTTGTCCATGCTAGGTCCTTTATTCATGAGCACAACAAAAATATCTAACTTAGGAAGCATCATATATTCATAAGCATTAGAAGTATTCCCAATAAACGAAAGTACCTGGTAATTCAATTGGCGTGCACAAGCTCTAGTAACCGGTCCAATATGTATAGCAGCTGGGGATGTGGGTGTAACAATGGTGTTGATGTCCTCATCAACATGGGAGGAGTCCGTAAAGAGAATCTAAAGGATTAGAGCATCACCAAAGAACTAGCCATGAACAGGTGTGCGTAGAAGCTTGCTATCCATGTGCGAGAACCATGAGTTGGTCACAAGATCTTATGGATTTCACTTCTAGCCTATCCCAACTTGTTTGGGACTAAAGACTTTGTTCTTATTGTATAGGTTGATGAATTTCCCTCGTAGCTTTCTTTCTAGCTATTGTTGATCGATGTAATAAAATTTAGCAAGATGGCTTAGATTTTTTCATGTGGTTTTCTGGTTAGTGGCAGAGTGTTAGATGATTAATTTGATGTTGGCCTGTTGAATCTGTCTGTTTGTTGCTTCATTAATAAATAAAGTGGAGCGGGAGACCCCTTTCATTTCAAAGAAACGATAGGTCTGATGAAGGAAATAACTCATAGACTATGTAGAGAAGCAGGTGTCAAGAACATAACGTTGGGTGTGATGAGAAACATCAGCCTCCACTACAGTTGGACGAAGCCAGCAAAGTAAACATGCGGCTACAACTAACAACACAACATCGAGAGGATAAGGGTGAAGAGAAAGATGACCAACATGGTTTGTCGGGGTGATGCTGGTGTTTGGCAAGATGTCGGAGTTTGGCGACATGCCGGGAGGACGGCGCCGGATTTCCTCGGTCGGATTCGGCGCTGCCTGGTGGTGCTCTTCCTCGTCGTGGTGCTCTAGTGGTTGGAGCCGCAAGCGGCGGGGCGAGGGTCTGCCGGCTACTCCATAAATAAGGCCTGCTTGGGCAGGCGGGTGCTGACCTCTGTTCTTCACTGTACCATGGAGGTGGAAGGAAGGAGATGCAGGTGAAGCTTTTGTACGGGTCTCGGGCTGTTATGGAGTGGCGATGCAGCTGTTGCAAGGTGAACAATCTCGGTGGCCCAAGTTTTGGTGACCGACTCTGATGACCAGCTGGTGGTCTCCCTCGAAGCCGGCGATGATTGCCGAGGCTTCTTCAACCTCCATGCGGAGGCCCCTTTTTGAGTTCACGGTAGCGTTCCCCTTCCTCTCGGTGCCAAGTGGTTTCGTCCCTTGCTCCGGCAAGGATGGTTGCAAGCTAAGCTTGCGCTTCTCCGTAGTGCAAAGGACCTGATTGCATTTTCATGTTTATTTTTTGGGTCCTCTCTGTAAAAACAGGGGCTGCTTTCTATTTTCTTTATGTTTTGGGTCCCTGATTTACCTTGTATGTGCACCGCTGAAAGTTAATGGAATCCAGGCCCTTCGGGACCTCTCCATGTTCAAAATGAAAACATGGGGCTCCAAATAGGAGTGAGGGTCGCTCTGAACCCGGCGTGGTGTGGAAAAAATCATTGTTCTGATCAACATAGTTAAAGAATTGCATAAAATGAACTCGTCAGGAAAGTATTTCAGGATCTGATACTTTTAGAAACGCCACAGCCCGTGGCGTTGCTGCTCAACTAAGAAACGCTTGTCCATCTTGCGTTTCTATAATTCTGCAACGCCAGACTACTCAGTGTTTCTTCTTTGTGGAAACGCTACGCACTTTGGCGTTTCTAACTTGTAATGCAACACCAGGGACCATGGTGTTGCTGCATGAGATACTTATTAGAGGGCCACCCTCACCCACCAGGCCACCACTCATCACTCACTCTCTTCTCCCACCTATCCCGAGCTCCAACCCCTTTTCCCCCCTTTCTCCCCCACTTGCCCCCTCTCAAATCTTTCCAAAAGGATTGGTTTGTGATAGAGCACTTGATAGAGGGGAGGGTCCCGATCTTTTGGTGAGATGATAACTATCGATTTGGTGGAGATGACTTTGACGACCCGACTATAAACGTGCACAACGTCGCGCCTTAGCAATCGCTAAACCAATCTCCAAGAGGTAATTGACCACGCCAGAGCACGATCAACCTGACCACGAAGGTCTCTTCCTGCAAGCAATCGAAGAACAAGCAAGAATATGATAAAAGCAATCTGAATATTGCGAATATATATGAAGTATTGATAATGGTGGGGATCCGAAAGCGGTCTTAGTCTGGTCGTTGGACACAAACAAAGTACACGAAGTTGCAATGGCTAACTTTTAACTAAAAAAGTCCCAAGCAAAAAGCTACTAGGTTGATCTACTTATATAGGAGCAAGGGGTGGCGGCCAAGGAGGTGGGAGGACATCCTAAGTCAGCCTAAAACTAACCCTAGGCCGTACAAGGCCTATGGGCCCAAGTGAAGGTGGTGCAACACCTTTGGACTTGTTGTTTGACTCGGATTCTGGTGCAATATCATTTTATTTGGTCGAGATCTCCACACTCCGTACAAATTTGAAGGTGATTCCAATTGGGCCTGAAATCCAGTAAAATCTACTTTGAATCCCAAAAAGAATCACGAAATTCGGAGTCCGGATGAAAAAGTTGAAGGCATTTTGGTACAGGTATGTCTGTGCAGTCCGAATCTGAGTCCAGAACGTGAAAGACTTGAATTCTATCTTCTCTTGGGCTAAAAGTGACGTGAGATAACTTCTTGAATAGCAACTAATTATTTCCTTTGATATGAGAGGACCTCTTGAATAGCATCCAACAATTTCCTCTTCCCTTGTCATCACACGTGATTCATACAAGTGTTCGGCCATTCTGCATTTAGGCATACAATAAAAACAGGTGAAGTATTTTTGTTCCGGATAACATCAATAAATTATTGCATAAGTTTATCAGAAATCACCTCAAATAAATATGCATATGCAATTATTGTGATAATATTAAAGGTAGTCATGTCCTCATCATTCTCCCCTTTTTGAAAATAAAGCCATCCTCGGCGCTGCTTAATCTGAAATTTGGCTAACAAAAGAGACAAGGTGTACATGTTGTATATGTATATGTCATCCATTTTTACTTCCCTTGGTTTTTGCACATATGACACATGTATACATGATTAACTTTCATATGTTATGAAATATAAAGTCAAAATATTATCACAAGAAGTAGAAAGCATGAAAATATTGCAACTCAGTCTGCATATATAAGTGAAGCTCTTATTTATATCAAAAGGTTGATAATGCTCATGACTATACCATCCCAACATTGGTGAAGAAAATTGAATTGTTTCAAATGTACATGCTACAACAGGCTGAACTAAGCAATCATGCAACATGTCATTTGACATAGAATCATCACCAAGATTGGAGGTCATATCAAAATTATTAAACATTGGCACAATTATTTTCAAACATATTTGATCCAAATTTGATTTATTTCCTTTTTCACATAGTTCTTTCTCAACAATAGTTAATCCAATGGATGCACTCAAAATTGTTGATATTGTAGTTGTTTGAGCACACGACAAAGTCAAATCATCAATGTAGTTCTCTAAAATAGGTGGTGTGATCAAAGTAATAGGTGGCTCATCATAGGGTACATTGCAATTGACAAGGCATTCATCATACTCGTGTGGAGGTGGAAGATAGGTACCTTTTTCATTACTTCTTATGATCAACTCTGATGATGTAGGCACTCTCGATGGTAACATGTCATATGGTGAAGGTGATGTATCCCTCACAACAATTGATCTGGTTGTCATCGTATGCCCAGTAGTTGAAGGAACAACCATATCAACTCTTGGAATAAGCACCTTGCGCTCGTTCTCCTTGTGGGCAATACGTCGTTTTATTTCATGTTCAGCTTTGCAAGCAAGACGAAACAAACGATCCATAGGATAACACTTTTCATGAATTAGTATCTCCTGAATATCATGGTTTAACCCTCGCCAAAATCTATCCATAAAATCTTCTTCACTTTCTTCTAATGAGGAATGCAACAAGGTTGTTTGTAAATCATCATAATATTTTGTTACGTTGTCACTACCTTGTTTTAAATGTTGTAGCTTTTTAATCATGGCACGAGTATAATAAGTAGGAACAAATGCGTGTCTCATGGCAAGTTTCAAATCATACCAAGTAGTAGGTCTATAATCAGGGTGTAACCGACAATATTCCCTCCACCAAACTGAAGCATAACCGGTGAAAGAACCAACCACAACCTTAACTTTCTTATGTTCAACAAAATTATGGGAAGAAAATATATCATTTATTTCAAATTCCCATTCAATATATAAAGCAGGTCTAAAACAACCATTAAATGGTGGTATAGAAACATTAACCTCATGATGTGCATTTATATCTCTCTGCACCTCTCGTAACAGTTGCTGTGGTGGCACGTCTCCCACGATCGAGGAAGCCCAGGAACTGACAACTCTGGATCCTGTCATGACTAGTAGAAACAAGAAACAAAATCCAAGAATATTGTTCCTATGAACTACGAGGATGTGGTGGTAAAACGCTCAGAGTAAAGCAAATATCAATGTCTTACAAATTCTTACCATGCAGCAGGCGGTGACCGGCAACCGACGGTGTCAATATCTTCGCAGATTGAGTAAAGCGATTACCAGGTAAACGTATGTATACACGTTGTAGAAATATGTGGAGCTAGGAAGGCTTAATGTATGGTAGCAAAAGATTAACAATAATCAATTCAGATATGCAATGCTGAATAAACGCTCAACGACGATACTGTGCTGGTCCTAGGCTAGACCGTACTAGAGACGCGAGCCTAGAACACTAATGGAGTCACGTCAAAGCACAAATAACAACAATGGATGATATGAAATAGCTCTTGATAGGAAGATATAAGTGAAGATCACAATGGCAGTAGCGATAGTGATGATAAATGACCCCAAGCAGGATAAACCAAAACTATCTCTAGAACTTCCCTCTTGAAAATATTATGTGAAATTTCTGATATTTTTTCTGAATAATGCTACTGACTCAAGTTTTCGAATGCAAAAAGAATCACTCAATTCCGAGATCGTATGAGGACTCAAAAAATTCGAAAATGGACCTAAAAAATATTGATAAACTATGTTCCTGAAGTTCGGAGGGCAAAAAGTCCTATTTAGAAGCCGATTTGGAGGTGACAATAATGAACTTGCTTGAACAACTATTCAGATGCGGCTCGCCGATAGCTCGAATTTGATTACCCGCGGAGCGAAAACGGACATCGTATGAAGAAGATACACCTGTTTTACTGAACAGTGGACAAAAGAGTTTTCAATGCGAATTCACATACGGGATTGACTCTAGATAGATCCAAAATTTGTATTTTTTTTCTCTTCTCTTTTTTTTCTCTCACTTTTTTTTTCTCTCTATTTTTCTCTTACTCTTTTTTCTCTTTTTTTTTGCTCTCACTTTTTTTCTCTTCTCTCGAACAACCAATTAAGATGCAGATTGGATCAAGCACAGATGCGAATGACCTGCGAATGACCTCAAGTATGATAATGACAATGAACAATTGAAGCACGTGGTGAATATTGATGGATGGTGGTGGACGACAACAGAAGGGATGACGGCGGCGTGGTGGTGGTATATGGCAGCAATGATGAGGATGGTGCGGCGACAGCGTGACAACTCGTGAACAGAACTCGATACTCTAAAAGACTAGACGCTAAGACCAGCAACTTGACACGACGATGCAACCGATAATTCAACTATGCAAGCACTAAAAATAAAATTGCAAAGGCTCAGACTGGTTTGGACAAAGGATGACTAGATCTAACTATTTTTTCTGGGATAATAGGTAAGAAAAATAAATCTAATCTAGGGATAACTGGAAATTCTCACCGAGCAACCTGAAAACTGATACCACTTGATAGATGGGAGGTGTCCCAATCTTTCGATAAGATGGTGTCTATCGATTTTGGTGGAGATGACTTTGACGATCCGACTACAAACGTGCACGATGTTGCGCCTTAGCAATCGCTAAACCAATCTCCAAGAGGTTATTGACCACGCCGGAGCACGATCAACCTGACCACGAAGGTCTATTCCTGCAAGCAATCGAAGAACAAGCAAGAATATGAATTGCAATCTGAATATTGCGAATACATCAGTTTGGTCCGTGGATCCGGTGTCATTTCCAATGTTTGAGGTAATCTCCTTCATCTCACAAATTTTTATTGGTTGGATTTGTCTATTTGGGTGGTTTTATGTTCATGTGTTTTCTAACCCTAGTTTTGAACATTGTTCCAAAATATGATGTTCTTAGTGTATACTAATGAGTATAGTTGTTCCAATAATGTTGCATTGTATTGGTTGGGTTATGCTTATTGTTAAGATTTATGGTTAGGGTTAGGGTTTGGGTAATGCTTAATTTGGATGGACATAGATGTTTCTTAGTTGTTTTTCTAGGAATGTGGTATACTTATCATTGGTACTTTTGTTACCTTTTTTAGACGGACAAGACTGTGAATATTCACTATGTTGAGAAAGAGGCATTCATGAATGTTGATACTGTTGACAATTATGAGGAAGAGTTGATATTTATTGAGAGTCCTACTTATGAAGAGGTTGTGGAAGAAATGCAGATAAGATTGAAGTGGGTTGATCCAAGTGACCAAGTCGAATTATTAATAAGATATGATGTTGGGTCGGCACACAAGTGTCGAATGAAGACAATGCGTATCAAGTCCAATTTGCATTGGCTTGCATACAAGGAGGTTGTTGCATCCTCGGTAGTCAAGTCACTCGAAGTGTTTGCAAGCAAGGTGGTCAAGGCTCCTCTTTTTCATGTTGACTTAAACCAACCCTTTGTAGATGATTTGAGTCCGATTAGTAGTGTGCCACCTATTGTTGAGCATAAAGTTGGAAGTGGAAGCCAATGAGTATCCCCAATATGAGTTCGGAGGTAGTGCACCGATCAAATATGATGGTCATGACTCCGAAGAAGAGTATGAGAGGCACCACAACATTGTTGGTGACGTAGAGTCTCAAGTAAGGCATGATGACATGGATCCTGACATTGTGTATCGGCGTGCTTGTGTGGATGAGTCGGATGATGAAGGACCGGTGAATGAGTTGCACAAGGATGGCTTCACTGAGAAAGAAGCGGAGTGGTATACAAAAATCACCGGTAGGGATCACAAAGTTCCCTTGTTTTATGATGTTAGCCTTGCAGATAAGGCTATAGTCGACACTGGCATGAGAAAGACAATTGAGGCTAGAATATTCCCAAGTAGCACACCCGACACGATTTATACGTCTTACCTAAAGAAAGGTTTGATGTTCGAGCACATGCTAGAATTGAAGATGTGGTTGTGTGAGTATGCTGTCAAACACTACATGCCTTTCATAGTTGTTCACTCGGACTGCAACAAGCGATACACCATGAAATGTGAGGTAGAAAAATGCAAATGGAAAGTCAATGGAAGACTCACGAAAGATGGTTGGTGGACGATAAGTAGTTGCAAAGAAACTCACCAATGCACACCGCCGACTGATGAAGCACCGACGACACACCATCAGCTAACCTCGGAATTCATCGGTTATAAATACCAGAAACATATAGCTGAGGATCCAACCATTAAAGTGAAGTTGTTGATGAGTTGGGTTTACGAGAGGTTTGGATATAAGGTCAAGTACGGGAAGACATGGAAGGTCAAGCAAGTCGCTCTTAGAATGTTGTACGGTGGATGGGAAGAGGCGTACAAGATGCTACCCATGTTGCTGGGTGCGATGTCCTATAGAAACCCCGGAATGTACCACTATGTCCAAGATATTGAAGGAGTATTCCGTCGTGCCGTTTGGATGTTTGGCCCATGCATTGCAGCTTTTGAGCATTGTCGTCCAGTTTTGTCTATAGATGGAACATTCTTGACAGGAAAATACAAGGGCACACTGATGATAACAATGGCACATGATGCTAATGATCAGGCATTGCCTGTGGCATTTGCTTTGGTGTCCGTGGAGAACTAAGACAACTGTACATGTTTCATGAGACTTGTGAGAACCACAGTCATTCCTCCGAATAGGGAGGTATGCATCATATCTGATCGACACCAAGGCATATTGAAATCCGTGGATGTTCACATGCCAGGGCATGCGAGGCTTCACCATCGATGGTGCATGAGGCACTTCGTTGCAAACTTTTACAGGGCTTGTAAGAACAAAGATCCGGCGAAGGATCTTAACTCCGCATGTGTGGCCTTCTTCGTTGATTCGTTCCCGAAACGATTGAACATAATCTATGAGAAGGCAAATGAAGGTGGGAAAGATTTCCTAGAAAATAATATTGATGAGAGACAAAAGTGGTCACGGGCATGTGACGAAAGAGGCATGAGATATGGCGACATGACAAGCAATCTTGTTGAGTGCTTCAACTTTGTATTGAAGGGTGCACGTCAGTTGCCGGTGACGGCAATAGCGGAATATACCTTCTACAAGCTCAATGAGTATTTTCTAAAGCACTCCGAAGAAATCGACAAGTGGATTGGTCAGGGTGAGAAGCCTCCCAATGAGATTTATCCAAAGAAGGTTGCCGAGTGGCTAGAGTTTCAAAAAGAGAAGTCAGCCATGCACCGAGCCACTTGTTTCGATAATGTTGAAATGAAATACCAAGTGGATGATCCAGGTGGTAAAACGAGAGATGGGCAATCATATGGTGGTCGCTCATTTACGGTGTCCCTTCGGACGCGACATTGCACTTGTGAGTGGCCTAGTAAGTACCATAGGACATGCTCGCACATGATGATGACATGCCACATGAAGAATTTTCCCTTCTCTGATGGTGTAGTTGTGAGGCTGCATGAATTCAACTTGCAAACTCATAAGTTAACATGGGCGTCGAGATTGCACCCTTTTCTTGACCCATCACAGTGGTGAGAGTATCACGACCCTAATATTAGGCCGGATCCAGAGATGATGGTTCAACCGAAGGGTAGAAGTAGAACAAAACGATACATGCATGATATGGATGACCTCACGAGCAACAGGGAGTTTGGTAGTGGACATTTCATGGAGCCACGTGATAGGAACCAATACGGTAATTGCAATGAAATGACACACAATAAGAGGACTTGCAAAACAAACAAAACTTCAAAAGGTCACAATGCTTCTACTAGTGAAGGGGTGGTAGAGGTGGTTCAAGTGCTCGTGATGGAGGTGGTTCAAGTGGTGGCCTTGGTGTGGGCCGAGGATCCGGCGGTGGTAGACGTGGTGGTTCAAGTGGTGGCCTTGGTGTGGGCCGAGGATCTGGCAGTGGTATACGTGATGGTTCAAGTGGTGGCCTTGGTGTGGGTCGAGGATCCAGCGTTGGTAGACATGGTGGTTCAAGTGCTCGTGGTAGTGGTGGTCGTAGAGGAGGTTTTATGGGTAGAGGTTCGGGTGGTGGTAGAGGAATGTTCGGATACCTACAAGGACCATCTCCGTAAGTTTGATACATTTCATTATTTTTGTCATGTTGTACATTTTCTTCATGTTGTTTTTCTCCTTACTAACTAATGTCTTGTAATTTTTTGTAGACATGGCGGCTTCTCAACCCAACAAAGAAACAATGAAAGACACGGAGGGGGGAGGTGAGATACCGGGGTGGTGGGACAAGGTTGTCAAGAAGGTGAGAGAGGAGGAGCCAGCCGCTCTAGCGAAGAAGAAGCAAGAGGAGTATGAAGAGAATCAAAAGGAGAAATGGATAATGACATGTCGAGACCTTGATATGGAGAAGAACCTGAAGAATAAGGTTCAGATGGCTGAAGTGAAACGGATGAAGGAATTTCTAGAGAGAACTGCGAAACTTTGGGCTTTGGAGGCGGCAAAGAAAGAGAGGGAGCACAACCTCTTCATAGATAAGGTGGTTCACGAGGCAAGTGTCATAAGGAAAAGGGAGGAGGAGTAAGAAGAACAAGAGAGGAAGCAGAAGAAGGGAAAGGGACCTGGACCTTGCTCTACACAATAGAGCAACGTCGTTCTCATCATGTTGTGCACTTTATTGTGAATCTTCTCATCGCTGTGTGATCTTTGAAATTTAATTTAGTAGTGGACCTCTATGTGCATTCTAAATCGCCATGGGAACTCGATTGTGTGTACTCTTAATTGCTATGTGATGTTTGAACTTTAATTTAGTCCTCTATGTGATGTTTGAACTTTAATTCTATGCACGTGGACCTATATGATTCTGTTATTTAGTCATCTTTCATCGCTATGTGCACTCTAAATTGCTGTAATGTGGGATGGACTCCTAAAACACCAAAAGCCTTGGCGTAGCTACACTGTAAACAAATGCCGGCGTTGCCTTAGAACAGAACCTAGCAGATAGAGTGCGTAGGAACGTTTCTATTTGGGATGGAAACGCCATAGGCTCTGGCGTTGCAGCAATGCAGTGAAACACCGACGTTTCCTATGTGGACTACAAACGCCATTCGCACTGGCGTTACTGCCTCTCCTTGAAACGCAAAGGACCCTAGCGTTTCTGCTTCTTTTTTATGCACTATTTTGCCACAACCAGCAACAAACTCACACAAACTCACACAAAGTCACAACAAACTCACACCAAACTCACAACATAAATAGTTCACACTGTAAATAGTTCTCAACATAAATAGTTCATAGTTCACAACATGACAAGTTCACAACAAACTCAGAAGATAAATAGTTCACAACATGACATCATAATTCATAGTTCAAACGTCATAACACTTCACTTCCTCCCTCTCTTCGCAGGCATCTTGCCCTTAGTGACGTAGCCCTCTCGAGTGTTCTGCCAGCCAGGACGTCGGATGTTCCTTGAGCTAGCTCGGCTTGTTTCTTCTATCGACTGAGTAGGTTGAGTTGGCTGCGGAGCGTTTTCTGTCTGCGAAGCCCCAAACTCCATGAAGTCAGGATCCGCCTATTTGTTTGTCTTATCTTCTTCTTCAACTTCCTCAATATGTGCTCGGCTCGAAGAAGCACGTAGTCGGCTGGAAGACGGACGAGCAGAAGAAGCACGTGGTTGGCTGGAAGACGGACGAGCGGAAGAATGCACATCCATTCTATACTGAGCACGTGCCCGCACATCGGTGGATGATCCACCGTGGCAAGACAGTAAAGCGGCTAGTGTGGGACATCGATTGGCGACCTTCTGCACAAGGAAAAGACATTGACATGTTAATATGCTAAAGGAGCTACGAAAAATAAAGCAACGGTTAACAAGGCATCTAACCTGGAGAGTACTCCTAACAAGCCCGTCCATTTCTGGACCTGGGGCACGGCCAAGCACCACATTACTATTGTTGATACATCTCCATAGCTTGCCCTGGATAAAACATATGTGACAGACCACCCACAAATAAATGACACATGTTCATATTTCAAAAGAGGGACGCACCACTCGGTCATGAAGAGGGCCATAGTCAAGATGCGCTCCAACTTTCTCCCTAATAGAGTTTTTAATGCACCATCAACAACCTCACTTGACCTACATCACAACAGGTCACTCGCCCATGCACGAAAAAAATTCAGAAAAGATGCTAAAGCATTTGGATAATTACCTGTTCATAAGTGAGCATGTCAAGCTCGCTGATACGTCTCAAATGTATCCATAATTTTTGATGGTTTCACGCTGTTATCTTGTCAACTTTAGATGTTTTGTTTACCTTTTATATCTTTTTTGGGACTAACTTATTAATCCAGTGCCAAGTGCCAGTTCCTGTTTTTTGTGTGTTTTTGACTCTTTTCAGATCTGATTTTGGAACGGAGTCCAAATGGAATAAAATCCCCAAAATAAATTTTTCCAGAACAGAAGAAGATCGGGAGGCTTGAGGGCCAAGCAAGTGGGCCCACAGGGGGCCCACAAGCCCTGTTGCCGCGGCCACGGGGGGAGGCCGCGGCAACCAAGCTTGTGCCCCCCCTGGCGCTCCCCTGCCCAAGGTCTTTGGCCTATAAATTCTTTAAAAATCCTGAAAAAGTCAGGGCATCCACGAAAACACTTTTCCGCCGCCGCAAGCTTCCGTTTCCGCGAGATCTCATCTGGAGACCCTTCCCGGTGCCCTGCCGGAGGGGACTTTGGAGTTGGAGGGCTTCTTCATCAACATCATCGCCCCTCCAATGACTCGTGAGTAGTTCACTTCAGACCTATGGGTCAGTAGTTAGTAGCTAGATGGCTTCTTCTCTCTCTTGGATCTTCAATACAAAGTTCTCCATGATCCTCATGGAGATTTATCCGATGTAATCCTATTTGGCGGTGTGTTTGTCGAGATCCGATGAATTGTGGATTTGCGATCAGATTATCTATGATATATATTTGAGTCTTTGCTGATTTCTTATTTGCTTGATTTGATATCCTTGTAAGTCTCTCCGAGTCTTGGGTTTTGTTTGGACAACTAGATCTATGATTCTTGCAATGGGTGAAGTGCTTGGTTTTGGGTTCATACCGTGTGGTGACCTTTCCCAGGGACAGAAGGGGTAGCAAGGCACGCATCGTGTTGTTGCCATCAAGGGTAACAAGATGGGATTTTATCGTAGATATGAGATTGTCCATCTACATCCTGTCATCTTGCTTAAGGCGTTACTCTGTTCTTTTGGACTTAATACACTAGATGCATGCTGGATAGCGGTCGACGTGTGGAGTAATAGTAGTAGATGCAGAAAGTATCGGTCTACTTGTTTTGGACGTGATGCCTATAGATATAATCATTGCCATAGATAACGTCACGACTTTGCGCGGTTCTATCAATTGCTCGACAGTAATTCGTTCACCCACCGTCTAATTGCTTTCATAAGAGAAGCTACCAGTGAACACTATGGTCCCCGGGTCTATTCACACCTATCGTTTCCACTTTCGCTTTTACTTTGCTTTGTTTCTTTTTGCTTTCAGTTCTCACTTGGCAAACAATCTATAAGGGATTGACAACCCCTTCATAGCGTTGGGTGCAAGCTCTTTGTGTTTGTGCAGGTACTTGTGATAATCCTTCACTGGATCGATACCTTGGTTCTCAAAACCGAGGGAAATACTTACCGCCGCTGTGCTACATCACCCTTTCCGCTTCGAGGGAACACCAACGCAAGGCTCCAAGGCCATGGGGGAATCCTTAGCATATTTTCCAAGGAAGTCCCTAAAGGCGTAGCCATAGCAGAAGGATTCCTCGTGCCGTTGCTGAGGAGTATCAAGACAAGAATAGTCTCCCGTCAGCACGCTTGTTTCTGGCGCCGTTGGAAGGTCTTTTGTTGAAGTAGCAGAAGTATTTCTGGCGCCGTTGCCGGGGAATGAGAGATCTATCCAAGTAGGTCTCACAAACTCATCTCTTGCATTTACTTTTTTGCCAGTTGCCTCTCGTTTTCCTCTCCGCCACTTCACATTTGACGTTTTCATTTGCCTTTCTCCTTTGCCGTTTTCTTTTGCCTTTTGCCTTTTTGTTGTCTTCCTTTGTCGTTCTCTTTTGCCCGCTTCACTCGCTTTCTTCCTGCTCGTTCTTGTGTGGGATAGTCCATCAATGGCTAGACCCACTACTCCAAACGATACCCCTGAGAACGAATTTCTCAATTTCAGGCAGAATGAGGAAGAAAATTTAAAGCACGCTTGGTACATGATTTGCAATGCTCAAAGTAGATCCACTTGTAAGCAATCCACTACCGCCCTTCTTCACAGTTTTTATGTAGGAATCTCTCCTTGTAATAGGTATATTCTTGATACCATCGTAGGCGGAATTTTTTTGGGGAGCCATACTGTTGACTCCTATGGAGCTATCATGAATTTGGGAGGCTCACCCCCGCTCATGGTTAATGGAACTACCTTAACCTTGGAACACGTGATGCAAAGGCTTGACGCTATTGAAAACAAAATTGCCACACTTGAACTTATTGAGGGTTTGGATAGAAAGATCTACAATCAAATTACTCAGTACGGATCCAAAGTGGGAAATGTTTTGAAAAATTTAAGGGAGAAGGAATGTATAGTTAATGATTCTTCTAGAATTAGCAAACTAGAAGATGTCATAACCAACTTGGGTTCCGCTTTTGCCGCTGTGCAAAATACTCCAAATCTCACTCTCAAAAAGACCGTCAAGTCTGTTTTTGTTCCTAAAGCTAGTGGTGAGTCATCCAATAAATATGAAGATCTTAAGATGATAAATGATCACACTACTTATGGTTTGAGCACCAAAGATGACTATACGTGATTCCATCACCTTTTGCCTAGCTAAGGGCGTTAAACAATAGCGCTTGTTGGGAGGCAACCCAACGAATCTATCCTTTTTCTTTCTGTTTTGTGTTTTCCACACTTTCATAATTCTGTTATGATTGTGTTTTTTGTGTTTCTTTTTGCGTTCGTGCCAAGCAAAACCGTTATGATTAGTCTTGGGGATGATCGTTTGGTCATGCTGGAAAAGACAGAGACTCTCTGCTCACAAAAAGAATTTTCATTTTTTCTTTGTAAGAGATTTTGAGTTGATTCTTTTTGCTGCTGATTTCTACGCAAATTATTAAGACCGTCGTAATTTGTCAGAATTTGTGAAGTACCATAAGTATACGAAGTATACAGATTGCTACAGACTGGTCCGCTGTTAAAAGATTCTGTTTTTGTTGTGTTGGTTGCTTATTTTGATGAAACTATGGATAGTATCGGTGGGTATTAGCCATGGAAGATTGAAAATACAGTAACCCAACATCAACATAAGTAGAATTTAAGTTTTCTACAGTACCTAAGGAAGTGGTGGTTTGCTTTCTTATACTAATGTTATCACGAGTTTCTGTTTAAGTTTCGTGTTGTGAAGTTTTCAAGTTTTGGGTGAAGTTCTTATGGACAAAAAGATAAAGAGTGGCAAGAGCTCAAGCTTGGGGATTCTCAAGGCACCCCAAGATGATTCAAGGATGTCGTAAAAGCCTAAGCTTGGGGATGCCCCGGGAAGGCATCCCCTCTTTCGTCTTCAATCCATCGGTAACGTTACTTGGGGCTATATTTTTATTCATCACATGTTATGTGTTTTGCTTCGAGCGTCTTGTATCGCAGGAGTCTTTTATTTTTGTTGTGTCACAATCATCCTTTCTGCACACCTGGAGAGAGAGACATGCACTCACCGTGATTTTGTCGAGCTTCACTTATATCCTTTGGTTAGACAATTCAGCTCACATGTGCTTCACTTATATCTTTTGGAGCTAGTTGGTTTTGCTCTATGTGCTTCACTTGTATCTTTTAGAGCACGACGGTGCGTGGTTTGGTAGTTGATATATGCTTTGAAAGCAGTCTCAAAAGGGGTATTTATCCAAAGGGATACGAAAACTTCCACCTTCATGTGCATTGAACAACTAGAGAAGTTTGATTCATCTCAACTAGTTTTGAGTTGTGGTTACGATAATATTGAAGTTATATTAGTAAGGTGTTGTGGATCTAGAAATACTTGTGTTGAAGTTAGCGATTCCCGTAGCATGCACGTATGGTGAACCGCTATGTGATGAAGTCTGAGCATGATTAGTCTATTGATTGTCATCCTTTGTGTGGCGGTCGGGATCGCGCGATGGTTTATACCTACCAACCCTTCCCCTAGGAGTATGCGTTGAATGCTTTGTTTCGATTACTAATAAAACTTTTGCAACAAGTATATGAGTTCTTCATGACTAATGTTGAGTCCATGGTTTAGATGCACTTTCACCTTCCACCATCACTATCTTCTTTAGTGCCGTGCAACTTTCGCCGGTGCACAAAACCCACCATTAGCTTCCCTCAAAACAGCCACCATACCTACCTACTATGGCTTTTTCAAAGTCATTCCGAGATATATTGCCATGCAACTACCACCATGACATGTGTCACCACTTCTACATTGCCATTGCATGATCGTAAGATAGCTAGCATGATGTTTCCATTAATGTCCATGCCATGCTAGATCATTGTCACGGTACACTGCCGAAGGCATTCCATATAGAGTCATCATTGCTCTAAGTTTTGAGTTGTAAGTGTGATGATCATCATTGATGGAGCATTGTCCCATGTGAGGAAATAAAAGAGGCCAGCGAAGCCCATATACAAAAAGAGTCCAAAGAGGCCCACCAAAAAAAATAAAATAAAAAAAGAG
This sequence comes from Hordeum vulgare subsp. vulgare, assembly GCF_904849725.1. Classification (NCBI taxonomy): domain Eukaryota; kingdom Viridiplantae; phylum Streptophyta; class Magnoliopsida; order Poales; family Poaceae; genus Hordeum; species Hordeum vulgare. The sequence continues at coordinate 369,535,705 of NC_058524.1, read as the reverse complement.
AGGCCAAAGAGCCCATCCAAAAAGGAGAGAAAAAGAGAGAAGGGACAATGCTACCACCTTTCCACACTTGTGCATATTAAGCACCATGATCTTCATGATTGAGAGTCTCTCGTTTTGTCACCACCATATAGCTAGTGGGAAATTTTCATTATATAACTTGGCTTGTATATTCCAATAATAGGCTTCCCCAAATTTGCCTTAGGTCTTCGTGAGCAAGCAAGTTGGATGCACACCCACTAGTTTTCTTTAAGAGCTTTCACATACTCTTAGCTCTAGTGCATCATTTGTATGGCAATCCCTACTCATTCACGTTGATATCTATTGATGAGCATCTCCATAGCTCATTGATATGCCTAGTCAATGTGACCATCTTCTTCTTGTTTGTCTTGCAACCTCCACCACATCCACACCACTTATAGTGCTAAAACCATGGCTCACGCTCATGTATTGCGTGAGAGTTGAAAAAGTTTGAGAAAGTAAAGGTGTGAAAACAATTACTTGGCCAATACTGGGGTTGTACATGATTTAAATTCGTTGTGCAATGATGATAGAGCATAGCTAGACTATATGATTTTGTAGGTATAACTTTCTTTTGGCCTTGTTATTTTGAAAGTTCATGATTACTTTGCTAGTTTGCTGGAAGTATTATTGTTTCCACGTCAATAGCAAACTATTGTTTTGAATCTAATGGATCTGAACATTCACGTCACATAAGAGGAGTTACAAAGGACATCTATGCTAGGTAGCATGAAAGCATCAAAAATTCATTCTTTATCACTTCCCTACTCGAGGACGAGCAGGAGTTAAGCTTGGGGATGCTTGATACGTGTCAAACGTATCTATAATTTTTGATGGTTTCATGCTGTTATCTTGTCAACTTTGGATGTTTTGTTTACCTTTTATATATTTTTGGGGACTAACTTATTAATCCAGTGCCAAGTGCCTGTTCCTGTTTTTTCTGTGTTTGTGACTCTTTTCAGATCTGATTTTGGAACGGAGTCCAAACGGAATAAAATACCCGAAATAAATATTTCCAGAACGGAAGAAGATCGGGAGGCTTGAGGGCCAAGCAAGTGGGCCCACAGGGGGCCCACAAGCCCTGTTGCCGCGACCAAGGGGGGAGGCCGCGGCAACCAAGCTTGTGCCCCCTTGGCGCTCCCCTGCCCTAGGTCTTTGGCCTATAAATTCCCTAAAAATTCAGAAAAAATCAGGGCATCCTCAAAAACACTTTTCCGCCGCCGCAAGCTTCCGTTTCCGCGAAATCTTATCTAGAGACCCTTCCCGGTGCCCTGCCGGAGGGGACTTTGGAGTTGGAGGGCTTCTTCACCAACATCATCGCCCCTCCAATGACTCGTGAGTATTTCACTTTAGACCTACGGGTCCGTAGTTAGTAGCTAGATGGCTTCTTCTCTCTCTTGGATCTTCAATACAAAGTTCTCCATGATCCTCATGGAGATCTATCCGATGTAATCCTCTTTGCCGGTGTGTTTGTCGAGATCCGATGAATTGTGGATTTGTGATCAGATTATCTATGATATATATTTGAGTCTTTGTTGATTTCTTATTTGCATGATTTGATATCCTTGTAAGTCTCTCCGAGTCTTGGGTTTTGTTTCGCCAACTAGATCTATGATTCTTGCAATGGGAGAAGTGCTTGGTTTTGGGTTCATACCGTGTGGTGACCTTTCCCAGTGACAGAAGGGGTAGCAAGGCACGCATCATGTTGTTGCTATCAAGGGTAACAAGATGGGCTTTTATTGTAGATATGAGATTGTCCATCTACATCATGTCATCTTGCTTAAGGTGTTACTCTATTCTTTTGGACTTAATACACTAGATGCATGCTGGATAGCGATCGACGTGTGGAGTAATAGTAGTAGATGCAGAAAGTATTGGTCTACTTGTTTTGGACGTGATGCCTACAGATATAATCATTCCATTGATAACGTCACGACTTTGCGCGGTTCTATCAATTGCTCAACAGTAATTCGTTCACCCACCGTCTACTTGCTTTCATGAGAGAAGCCACTAGTGAACACTACGGCCCCCGGGTCTATTCACACCTATCGTTCCCACTTTTGCTTTACTTTGCTTTGTTTCTTTTTGCTTTCAGTTCTCACTTGGCAAACAATCTATAAGGGATTGACAACCCCTTCATAGCGTTGGGTGCAAGCTCTTTGTGTTTGTGCAGGTACTTGTGATAATCCTTCACTGGATCGATACCTTGGTTCTCAAAACTGAGGGAAATACTTACCGCCGCTGTGCTACATCACCCTTTCCGCTTCGAGGGAACACCAACGCAAGGCTCCAAGGCCACGGGGGAATCCTTTGCATATTTGCCAAGGAAGTCCCTAAAGGCATAGCCGTAGTAGAAGGATTCCTGGTGCCGTTGGTGAGGAGTATCAAGACAAGAATAGTCTCCCGTCAGCACGCTTGTTTCTGGTGCCGTTGGAAGGTCTTTTGTTGCAGTAGCACTCGCTTATGTATGCCTTGTACCGTCCCATAGCTGTGATACTCGACCATTGGACATTAGCCCATGTGTGTGTGCGATAGTGGGGTACCACTCCTCATCCTCGTCAAAAGGGTACTTCCAAGGTTCTTCCGGAGGAAGGGTGACGTTACGGCCAACAGGGATACACTCCCACATCCAAACCCGTAGGGCCCAAACGAAACCTCCAAGAGTGGACGTCGGCTTACTCCTCAAACATGCTCCTTCCATCTGCAGATTTGCACACACGTTAACCGTGCACACACAAATACCTATTTAATAAAATGAAAATGCATCATATTAAGCAGTACCTGACGGTACAAGAAGGCTAGTGCCGCCGAACCCCAACTCCACTTCACATCCCAGTCACGAAAAGGATCCAAGAACATCCACGAGGCTGTGTCCCCCGTGCCATCCGGAAACACCACTTGGGTCAAAAGATTCCATAGGTAAGCCCTGGCGTACCTCTCCACAACATCCGGACTAGCATCCTTTGGGCACTTGTGAAAATGTTTCTGTATCCACGAGAACAACACATTGGATGGCCTAGGATCCTTCCTGGTTTCATGAGTCCACGGCTGAGGTTCAACACCAACCAATGCCGCAACCCGTTGTCACACCCATCAGACCTAACCTTCCTTGTAAGAGCCCTGCCCTCGATCGTAAGCCCGGTGATCATAGCAATATCCTCCAAAGTTATGGTCATCTCACCAAGAGGAAGGTGAAAAGAGTGTGTCCCCGACCTCCAACGGTCCGTAAGGGCGGTAAGGGCCATGGCATTCAACCATTGTGGTGTGCCTTTAAAGTTAAGCACAAACTGAAGAATATCCATTCTTCTAAAATACGGCTCGTACCGAGGGTCATATAAGAGAGATTCATTCAGGTTGTGCCCCCTCAACCGAAGTAGTGGAGGAACCTCAAGAAACAAACACATAATTTGTTACTTGTCTCAATTTGTCACAATATGAAAATCAACTAATATAGAAATATAATCATCAAGGCCCGGATAATTACCTCCCCTCTTTCCACTAGCACCGCACGATGCTTCTGCTCGTAGAAATCATCAAGGGCCGGATATTTATCCGGTTGAAACATCCTAAATAATATGAAAAAATACTTTTAGGACATGCATTCACCATCACACTTGCAACTATAAAAAATACACAAATTTACATCATGATTCGCAATGCACTCATTCTTGGCCAGCCCTCATCCGCATTACTAAATCATATGATACTAAACAAATAAATCATCACCAAATTTGGTTTTACTTGAAAACCTAGGTTACACCTAGTGCCAAAAAATCTCCAAAAATACAAAGTTATTGCAAAAAGTAATTGGAGGGATTGGAGGAGCTTACCGGCCTCTTCGATTGGCCCCAAAGATCCGCGAAAATGGTTGAGGGAGGAGGGAGATCGAAGGAGGGGATCAGGAGGAGGAGAGAGGAGTTTTTCGCCTCTATTCGCAGGGAATAGAGGAGGAAGAATGGGTGGGTGGTGGGCGATGGGGCGGGTCGAGACAAATATCGGCCGTAGAAATGCGAGGGTGCTTGGCGTTGCGGTCGTGGCCGGAAACGCCACAATAGACTGGCGTTGTAGTTGTGGCCGGAAACGCCACAATAGTCTGGCGTTTCATAGTTCACCTACAACGCCACAGACTCCGGCATTTCTAAAAAGGGTTAGATCATGAAATAGTTTCCTCACGAGTTCATTTTGTGCACGTCTTTACTTATAAGGTCAGAACAGTGATTTTACCCACGTGGTGTCCCTGCTCGCTGCTCGTCTCCCCGTCTGTGCAGCGGTGCTCTACATCTCCACCGAAGCGACCCTTTACCAATGGTGATACTATTTTTGTTTTCTTTTCCGAATCATGCATGAGAAATGTGTATGTGATCATAACAGAAGAAAAGGGAATAACACAAAGTTCAGGGGATATGGATGGTAGAATGAGAAAAGAGAATATCAATTTCCATCTGAAATGAACATTGACCCGAAACACCTAGGATATGTTTAGTTGCTCGGATTGGGCCAAGCATCCTGTTTGGTTGGATGGCCCGCACGAACCTTAAAACAGTGCTCAGCCAGGCCCAATAAGAATGTCCGAATCGACAGTTTTCAGCAAGCGAGGCTCGGGTGATGCAGGGAGGGAAATGTCGCGTTGCGTAGCTACGGGCTCGGAGATAACAGGAGGGATGGCGCCTCTCCGAAAAAGCACACGATGAATTCGTGTCACCTCCTGCCGATTCGGTCACCCTATATAATCAGGGGGACTGGCACGGCAAAACTCCTGCCACCATTTTCCACATCTCAAGCTTTCCCTCCGGTGCGGGTCCACCTCGACGACGAGGTAAGCGACACAACTACTCCAACGACCCGTTGACTCCGGCGACGTCTCAACCGATACGACGATCTATGAGACCAGCAAGGTACCTTTGCTACGGTTCTACGGTGATTACGAGCGCACAAAGAGCATCACTGACAACTGCGTGCACAGGGGTTTAGATAGGTTCGGGCCACTCAGGGGCATAAAATCCTACATCGTGTGTTTTGGTGGATTATGCGGATGATCACAGTACACACACGTTCGCCCGACAAGGATGCTCGAGGGCAGCAGCTACGTGTGTGAAATGAATAGGGTGTCCACCTTTCTAAAGGTAGCCATGTAACTCCTTTTGTAGTCCAATGGGTTACCACTGTGGCTAAATTGGTCTTTTCATGGGAGAATAGTCCACAAGCTAACTGCCAAAACTACTGAGAGAAGCAATAGTGGGAAATACCTAACTCTAACGGACAGAGACAAGCGCATTAAATGCATCGTGAGGTGGCGTACTGGCGATGTTCCCCGACAACGATTTCCTCTCCTTTTGTGCCATTGGCCCAGCTACCTTGTATTTGCTTGACACGCCGTGTGACGGGTGTCATTAAAGCGACTGCATGCCTATGACTAGATCCACCTAACCGCGTGCCCGCTCGACACCTCACTGATGCTGACAATCAACCTAATGAGGTAGAGAGGCGGAGATCTGGAGGGGTCTTGCCGGGCGTGGTCGCTGTCTGGCTCTCCTCCTCTGGTCAAGGTGGCTTGCCGGGGCCTTGTTTCCGGTCTTCGCTTGTTGTTGTGCGAAGGTTGGTGTTGGCCGGCAGGGTCTTGCCGGCCTGGGGGCCGCGGTCGCCTGTGTACAAGTCTGGGTACTAAAGCCCTCATATTTTAGTACATCGACACTAGCCCCCAGGTGTGGGACACATATGCATCCCTGATATTTGTTGGGTTAGACCAAAACAGTGCACACGTACACACAACCGCAATTCCCTACGGTTATGATGATTGTTACCGCTTCCCATGATGCACATTTACTACGGGTCGTGGCAGTGGTGGAGCGAGGTGGTTGTTTTGAGGAGTCGCGCCTGAAAAGTGCGTGTGTAGTGTTGGGGGAGATGACCCTTGCTTTTTTCCATCTGTGTAGAAAGAAGGGTTTCCGCAAGGGTGCTGCTCACCCCAGTCGTATTTCCTCTGCTTCCTCTCTTCCTTCCTCTCTGTAGCGCAGAGCCCCGGGTTTCTTTTCTCATATCCACCGCTTCCGAGCTCGCCATGGCACCAAAACACGCACCTTCCTCCGTTGCCGCTGGTCCAACGAAGAAGTCCAAGAAGGCAACCAGTGTGGAGGCGAAGGAGGCCAAGAGGGCGATCGATGCCGAGGAAAAGGAGGTGCTGATGAGACTGCGAAAGAAGCGCCCCTTCTTCTTCCCTTCCGTGCTTTTGGCCAACGATCTCGTCTCGAGGCATTCCCCGATGTATGGGAGGGCAACCAAGGCGTACCCAGCACCGGTGGTGATTCGAGGTGACTCCAAGCCCAGCGCGGGGAAGTATCCGTTCTTTACAGTGTACTTCTACTGCGGGTTGGTCCCCCTTTTCTCTGGCTTCTTCGCAGATCTGATGCTGACATACGACTTTCAGATGCTGGATTTTACTCCCAACATAGTGACCACCATGTTCGTTTTGACACATTTGCGAAAATTTCATAGGAATAGTCCCTAATGTCTCCCTCTTCCGCCACTTCTTCATCCCGTGCATTGAGGGCAAGGACGCCCTCGTCGGCAGCATTGCATGGATCTGATACCTCTCCAACGTATCTATAATTTTTGATTGTTCCATGCTATTATATTATCTGTTTTGGATGTTTTATATGCATTATTATGTTGTTTTATATTATTTTTGGGACTAACCTATTAGTATAGAGCCTAGTGCGAGTTTATTTTTTTCCATGGTTTTGAGTATTGCAGATAAGGAATATTAAACGGAGTCCAAATGGAATAAAATCTCCAGAATAATTTTTCTTGGACCAGAAGAAACCGTGAAGACTTGGAGTAGGGGACAATACACTTGCCGGGAGGCCACAAGCCTGCAGGGCGCGCCCCTGGCTTGTGGGTCCCCTGCCTAACCCTATTCTTCAGCCTATAAATTCCCAAATATTCCCCCATTGCAAAAAAGAGTCACGAAAATACTTTTCTGCTGCCGAGAGCCTGTGTTCCCGTGAGGTCCAATCTGGGAGCCTTCTCCGGTAATCTGCCGGAGAGGGGATTGATCACGGAGGGCATCTACATCAACTCCATTGCCCCTCCGATGATGCGTGAGTAGTTCACCACAGACCTACGGGTCCATAGCTAGTAGCTAGATGGCTTCTTCTCTCTCTTTGATCTTCAATACCATGTTCTTCGTCATCTTCATGGAGATCTATCCGATGTAATACTCTTTTGCGGTGTGTTTGTCGAGATCCGATGAGTTGTGAGTTTATGTTCAGATTATCTATGAATATTATTTGAATCTCTTCTAAATTCTTATATGCATGATTTCAGATCTTAGCAAGTCTCTTCTAGTTATTGGTTTGGTTCGGCCAACTAGATTGGTAATTCTTGCAATGGGAGAAGTGCTTAGTTTTGGGTTCAATCTTGCGGTGTCCTCACCCAGTGACATAGTAGGGGTAGCGAGGCACGTATTGCATTGTTGCCATCGAGGATAAAAAGATGGGGTTTTCATCATATTGCTTGAGTTTATCCCTCTACATCACGTCATCTTACTTAATGCGTTACTCTATTCTTCATGAACTTAATACTCAAGATGCAGGCAAGAGTCATTCGATGTGTGGAGTAATAGTAGTAGATGCAGAAACATTTCAGTCTACTTGACACGGACGTGATGCCTATATGCATGATCATTGCCTTGGATATCTTCATAATTATTCGCTTTTCTATCAATTGCTCGACAGTAATTTGTTCATCCACCATATTATTTTCCTTTATGAGAGAAGCCTCTAGTGAAACCTATGGCCCCCGGGTCTATTTTCCATATTATACTTTCAGATCTATAAACCAAAAATACCAAAAATATCCCGCTGTAATTTATTTAATTTTGTTTCCGCAATCTTTTATATCTATCTCTATTATATCTCATCCTTGCAAATAACTCTAAAGGGATTGACCACCCCTTTTTAGTGTTGGGTGCAAGTGTTTGATCGTTTGTGTAGGCACTACGATTGGGGCCTTGGTTGTTCCTCCTACTGGATTGATACCTTGGTTCTCAACAATCTGAGGGCAATACTTATCTACTTTGTTGCAGCACCCTTTGCTCTTCAAGGGAAAACCAACGCAAGCTCAAGAAGTAGCAAGAAGGACTTATCGCACCGTTGTCGGGGAGGATAAATAGCAAGATCAAGCTTACCAAGTACCCATCACAAACTCATCTCTTGCATTTACTTCATTTGCAATTTGCCTCTCGTTTTCCTCTCCCCCACTTCTAAAATGATTTTCGGAAAATACCAAAAAGATTTGCCTTTTTTATTCGCCCTATTTTCGTTCGTCTTTTCGTTTGTTTGCGTGTGTGCTAGATCTATTCGTTGCCACAATGTCTAAATCTGGGGAGGTTTACATTGAAAAGGATAGTAATAATCTTGAAGAGAATAATGATTCTCATAGAGAACCTACTATAATGCATACAATTTTTTTTCCAAATAAATGATTGGAAAAGGTGTTATTCAAGATTTCTTTACTTGTGATTGTACACCACCTACTTTAGGATGGTCTATCCTTAATAAAACTAATAGTCTTGCGGACACCATAACACTACTAATAATTGAACTTGAGAGAAAATTTGTTCATATGCATCCTTGCATACAAATGATTTTTCTTGAGTTCTCTAATATTCAGCTTGTGTTGGGTACAAGTGTTTGATTGTTTGTGTAGGTACTATGATTGGGGCCTTTCTTGTTCCTCCTACCGGATTGATACCTTGGTTCTCAACAAACTGAGGGAAATACTTATCTACTTTGCTGCATCACCCTTTCCTCTTCAAGGGAAAACCAACGGAAGCTCAAGAAGTAGCAGGATCCCTCGCACCCGCAGCAAGGAGGTGTATCCCCCCGGCAACCTGCACAAGGAATGGAATGAATGTCGGGCGGACTAGTGCTACATAGCAGTAGCATACTCATCATGATGAAATGAAACAAATATAGAGTGCAAGTAGCTTGAAACAGGATAAGCAGGTGAAGAACAAGGTGACTGAAGAATTTGAGATGAGGAATTAGAGAAAGTCTTCAGTCAAAGTCTTCAATCAGTAACGATCAATTTTGTCAACACGTATTCAGGGAAATGAAATAGTTGAGGAAATATAACCACGAGCTCAATGAAGACTTTGGTTTGATGACCCACTTCCAACACCTGTGATAGTCGTACGTCTGGTTTGGAGCGGATTGGTATTTAAACCAAAGGACACACAGTCCAAGGACACACATTCCTTACAATATTATCCTTGAGCTAATATCACACATACCTCAGCCAGCACTCGTGGTAAGTCTTCAGGGAAGACATGCAAACCCTCACAAACTCGGTCACCCTGCAATCCACAATTTCCTCTTGGATGCTCTAGACTATGACGCCTAACCATTTGGAAGATATACAATCTTCAAAGGTAACAAGCATCGGTTCCACACACGAACAATCTCTTTACCGATGCTCAATCACTTTGGGTTTTTATTTTTTGGGTTCAGGGTTTTTCCTCGCTGATGATTTTCTCTCAAAGTCCTCAGAGGATGGGTTGCTCTCAAATGACAAGTGTCAAGTTCTCTCTCAGAGGAGCCAACCAACTACTGGTTATGGGAGGAGGCTATTTATAGCGAGGGTGCAACCCAACATGAATGCGCCCATATGATATGACCGTTATGTGGATTAGATTTTGGGGACAGCTGACACTAAGCACATCAACGGTCGGAATTTCGGACTATGAAAATCCTGAGATCTATCATGTTCCTCACTTGTAGACAATTCGCACTGGCGAAATCCTAACTCCTGAGTTAGACCAATTTCCTTAGAGACTAGAAGAACATCGTTTCTGTCACCGAAGAATTTGACTGAACTGCAAGAGATTTCTAAAGGATTCACTCAAAGGATTGGTTATGTGTAGGCTTTGAGATGAGCATCACTTGGAAAATTTTCCTAAGTATTACCTCGACCCCCTTTAATAGTATGGTGTTTCCTATGACTTGAAAATTAGAAAATGAGACTAAGAAAACAAAGTCTTCAAGCTTTATAGTCCTTGCATCAATATCTTCAAGGACACACCAACTTCCTCACTTTCAAAGTCTTCAGGAAAATATTGAAGTCTTCAGTTGAAGATATTCATTTCTAGGGGTCGACATTCTTCTAATATATCAAACTCCTCAGTGACTTATAGAGCCTGTGTACACTCACAAACATATTAATCCTTTAACTTGTAAATCTTCAATACACCAAAATCTCTAAGGGGCACTAGATGCACTTACAAGCTCCCCCTTTTTGGTGATTTATGACAAATAGGTTAAGTTTTCAACGGGGATAAACATATGAAGTGTAAGTACCGAGTTTGAGGAATTTGATTGCAAGATATAGAGAAACTCCCTGTGAAGATGTGCATATTTGAGGAATTTGCTTTGGACTGTAAATGCACATGGTAGGTTAATACCATGGAGATATCCCCCTATATATTGTAGTCCATACACACAATTAACATATATCATGGGGAAATTGAAATGCATGACGGAAAGTGGTGTCTCACAAATTCAACATGCATGCATTAATCAACATGAGGAATAACCATGCAAGAAAGCAGTTTAAAAGGATCGGACCACCACCGGACTTAAGTTTAGAACTCATACAACCAAACACCTCACAAGAATGAGAGTTGAGAGTTAACAAAAAGCCCATATAAATAGACCCGCTTGAAGACTAACTCAAATTTCTCCCCCTTTTTCATCAAGTGACGAAAAGGGATGAAATTCAGGACTAACGCCCCTGAAGAATATCATCTTGATGGTTGTGGAGGAGGTGAGGGAGTCTGGGATTCTCGGGTCCTCGAGCGGTCGGTTAGTCAATGACGGGTTGGCCCATTGGGCCGAGCTATTGAAGATCGGGCCTTATGATGACCTCTACTATGAAAGGAATGTTCCAAAGATTGGCGTGTACTTCAGGCTTAGAAGGACTAGGTGGGCTCATCTACCCCCGGCTATAGTCGGTAACTTGTAAACCCTAGGGCCCTTGGTGTCTATATAAACCAGGGACCCTATCCGTGTAGAAGAGGCTGAATCATCTAGGGTTTAGCATATACTATCTCGAGGTAGATCTAATCTGTAATCATCTTCATCAATGCAATCAACCATGATGTAGGTTATTACCTCCATAGGAGGGCCCGAACCTGGGTAAACCGCTGTCTCCGCCTTCTTCCTACAACCCATCGATCCAAGGTCCATAGTTCGGGACCCCTACCCAAGATCTGCCGGTTTTGACACCGACATTGTTGCTTTCATTGAGAGTTCCACTGCTGGATCGCTAACAAGATCGATAGCTCTCTTAATCGTCAGCGCCAGAATCAACAATGAAGACATCTTTGTCCCCGGGCAGGTTCTCTCCTTCAGCAGCATTACGCTGCGTGCACACACTATCGACCGTCTTGGCCAGATCACAGGTTTCATCCCCGATCAGCAAACAAGGTCAGGGAGTTTCGAACTCCCGACCCATCCATGGACCGATCTGGTCCTCGCTAGAATCCCGGCTTCAACTGATGATATCAAAAACCCCGAAGCTTTAACCTCTATTCCCGCGTTGGGCCATGTCCTCGGATCCCTCTCTTCCGAAGAGTCGACCCCTAGATCGGACCCGACCCTGATGATTGGATCACCGCAAACAACTTTGGACGAACACGCCTCCCTCATAGAGGCCCCAGAGGTTAACTCTGAAAACCAGCTAACGATGTGCCAGGACGAGCCCTCAGTGTTAAACGAGATGCTCGGCCAGATCCAATCATTGCACATCTCAAACAGCCCGACCCGCTTGTAGCACGACTCTGAGTCGGAATACGGGGACTTTTACGGCCCACCCACCACCCACTTGGTAGCAAGTGTCGAATATTTAACCGACATGTTAGACTACGGCTCTAAGGAGCTTGAGGGCATGGACGACGAGGCCGATGAACGCACTCCCCCAAATATAGGGTGATGGGCCGCAACTTCTACTTATGACGTCTACATGGTGGACACTCCCGGTAACAACGACGACCTCCCCCTAGATAAATGATGACAAATCCGTGGAGGAGAATTCAAAGCGCCGAAAGTAGCGTAAGCGTGCTAAGGCAAACAAGGGGAAAAAACTATGCACAAGGCACTTGGGAAAATAAAACCCTAGAGGACCACGGTAACCTCGAAATTCCAAAACATCGACAAGAGGATGCGGACAAACCCGAGGAGCAGAATGACCCCGACGACATTAGCAAGTGGGACGACGATGATTACCCCCCCCCTTGTCGATGAATACCCGGAGGATGAAGACTTCACAGTTCCCAATGACCTTGGAGGTCACGAAGAGTTTCGGTAGCTACTCCTAGCTACTGCTCTAAGCTTAAAGATAAAGGAGCGTCAACTCCAGGCTGAACAAGACACTATAAACAACAGGTGGACCAAGGTACTGGCCGCTGAAGAAGAACACGACCCTAGATAGCCGGATCAGAAGAAAATTTACCCACGTCGCCGACTGCTACCACAATTTGATGTCGAGGCCCCGAAGCCCGCATCCCCCAAGCGCACAGATTACGACCAACCTGACAGCCCGCCTCGAGGGCGCGACACGGTGGCTTTGGACGCCGAATACTATCCCGGGCCTTCCTGCGGAAAGGGGAAGAAAAAAGTGCACCCTCGTGGCACACATGACCTGCGAAACAACCTGGATAACATGACAGGTCGCATCAGGTCCATTTACAGGTCCAGAAAGTACTCCCCCACTAGATGGGATGTAGAGCCACCTCAGGTCTCCTACTACGCCACAGATCGGGATTCATACCGGACTCAACCCAAAGCCGACCTTCGGCACACGATAGCCCGGACTAGAGGCGCACAAAACACACTATGCTTAACACACAAAGTGATTCAACACCATTTTCCAGAGGCACTACAGGAATCGGGCATTTTGCCGTCAGGACGCTACAGACGGCAAAGAGAGAATTACAGACGGCAAAAAATGTCATCAGTCTGTGTGCCCGCAAAGGGTATTTTTGCCGTCAACATTTGTTCGGAAAGACGGCAAATTTTTTGCCGTTAGTACAAATGCTTTGCCGTCATCTATTATAAGACAGATGGCAAAAAAATCACTCTGACAGAACCTCCCACTAACGGACGGTGTCAATTGTTTGCTGTCAGCCGGACCAAAATGCCAGACGACAAAGATGTTCTATTTAAAAAAACATGAGCGTTCTTGTTTATGTGCATGTTCGTTCGGTGGGTTTGCCATTCATTCGATGAGCGCGACTGATACGCAACAAGGACCTCGTCGGAGAAGCATCACCGGTCCCGCTCGGCCAAGGCCATGGAAGGAGAGGTGGGTTTGTGAGTTGTGACGCGTCCCTCCTCGATCTGGTCGCTGCTCCTGGATCTGGATATGAGACAGGGCACCAACGCCACCGAGCCAGCCATGGACGAGCAGTGACGGCCGAAGTTCGAGCCGGGGTGCGACGAACGACGAGGCCGATGACGCCGGGGCGAGGAGGACCGACGCACGAGGAGGCCATTGGCGCCGCGGCGAGGAGGCCTGCAGGGGCATGATGATGTGTCGGGGTCGCCGGGGTGCGACGGGCGACGAGGCCGATGGTGCCGGGGCAAGGAGGACCGACGCGCGAGGTGGTCGTTGGTGCCGCGGCGAGGAGGCCTGCAGGGGCGTGGGGATGTGCCGGGGTCGCCGGGGTGCGACGGGCGATGAGACCGATGGCGCCGGGGCGAGGAGGACCGACGCGCGAGGAGGCCGTTGGCGCCGCGTCGAGGAGGCCTGCATGGGCGTGGGGATGTGCCGGGGTGCGACGGGCGACGAGGCCGGGCTCGGTGGTCGGTGGAGGTGACGGGGGAGGAGTCTAGGCCGGCGGCCAGCGGGGCCGACGGGGGAGGAGGCCTGGGAGTCTCGCTAGCGGCGTGGTCCGGCAAGAGGCGGAGAGGAGGATGTTGCGGATGCGCCTGGCACTCCTGTCCACGACATAGATGAGAGAAAGAGAAGATGGAGGGGCCCACGGGTGTTTGTATGTACCTGCATGCAAATAATGCGTGGCTGTTGCCTGGTTCGTGCGGTGCGTGGTGCGGGTGAGGCAAAATTGACAAAAATGACCCCTGGGACGAAAGAACTCACGGATTGACCCCTCGGGAGAAATAATTCACCGGCCTGACCCTTTTGTGTGGCGCCCGACACCTCGGCGCCACACTGTACTGTGTGACGCCTAGGGGTTAGGCGCCACACCCCCGACCACGTGGCAGGGAGGGCCCCACCCCCCAGGCAGTGTGACGCCTAAGCCTCAGGCGTCACACATTGTAATGTGTGGCGCCTGACCCTTAGGCGCCACACACTGACTTACAGGGCCACGGGCCAGCCCCCTCCCCACCCCTCCCCACCCCCTCCCTCATTCAAACAGAAACTTCCATTGCGGCGGCTGGCTCTCATCCCCTCCCTAATCCCCTCCCCAATCTCCTTCAGATCTGAGGATTTCTTCCTTGGATTGATCCCCCAAGGTAATGTCCTCCCCCATCCCTTCCCTTTCCCATCCTTCTATCCAATTTTATTATGTTTTGGTTGAGTAGATTGATTTTAGTAGATTGATTTGAGTAGGTTCTTAGGATTTGACTAGTTAGGATTTGGTTGAGTATATGAGTAGTTAGTAGTTAGTAGTAGTAGTAGGTATAGGAATTGCATTAGGTTTTGGTTTTGGTTGAGTATATGAATAGTGAGTAGTAGTAGTAGTTAGTAGTAGAGGTAGGTATATGAATTGTATTAGGTTTTGACTAGTTAGGATATGAGTTAGGATTTGACTAGTTAGTATATGAGTTAGGATTTGCATTAGGTTTTAACTAGTTAGGATATGAGTTAGGTTTTGACTAGTTAGGATATGAGTTAGGATTTGCATTAGGTTTTAACTAGTTAGGATATGAGTTAGGTTTTGACTAGTTAGGATATGAGTTAGGATTTGACTAGTTAGGATATGAGTTAGGATTTGCATTAGGTTTTAACTAGTTAGGATATGAGTTAGGTTTTGACTAGTTAGGATATGAGTTAGGATTTGACTAGTTAGTTGAGTATATGACTAGTTAGTAGTTAGTAGTAGTAGTAGTTAGTAGTAGTAGGTATAGGAATTGCATTAGGTTTTGGTTTGTAGTTAGTGGTAGTAGTTAGTATTAGTAGTAGTTCATATGAGTATATGAGTCTTATTTGAATATTAGTAAATGAGTAATTTTTTGTGATTTGTAGGATGGTGTGGCTTCTGAATGATGTTTATGACGCTGAACACCGGGCCTATTTCATGTCGGAGAAGAAGATGGTAAGTAGAAAATGATTAGTAGATTAGTAATATTTTGAAAATGTAATAAGCACTTGATATCTTCTTCTCCTATATGTTTGTAGGAGCTTACGCCCCTGAAGATCCGGTCTCATGGGGCATCCTCTGTAATGCATTACGATGAGCGGTACACCCCGTACATCGAGATGACGGGACTCCTTCCATTCGTGCAGCTTGTGAGTCGGTCAACTCCAAATCTGAACGCTGCGGCAGTCACAGCACTCATTGATCGTTGGAGGCCGGAGACACATAGTTTTCACCTCCGGACCGGAGAGATGACGGTTACTCTTCAAGATGTTTCCATGATCACCGCTCTTCCCATCGAGGGGAAGCCACTATGTATGAGCACTGATTCTGAGGGATGGCGGCATCAAATGGAGGCTCTTATTGGTATGTCGCCGCAGGAGCCGGAGGTGGAAGATGGAGGGAAGAAAGATAGAGTCCCTGCCGGCGCCACTTTCACTTGGATTGCCGCCAACTTTGCTCATTGTCCTGAGGACGCAGATGACGAGGTCATCCAGAGGTATGCTCGCGTCTACATGTGGTACGTCATCTCTAGGACTATCTTTGCGGACGGCACAGGCAAGAATGCTCCTTGGATGTGGCTGAAGGCGTTGACTGTTTTGGACAACAAGTTCAGCTGGGGCTCGGCCGCACTGGCTTACTTGTATCGGCAGGTAATAAATTGTTAATATTAAGTACTCTCTGTTATCTTTTTCTGCTAAACTGATGCATGTTTGTTGTTACTTGTAGTTGGACGATGCTTGTCGCAGGACGACAAAGGACGGTGGAGTTGGTGGTTGTATGCTCCTACTTTCAGTATGGAGCTGGGAACGCCTACCTGTTGGACGCCCTAAAAGCTCAAAGTGGAATACCTGGGATGACCACGACAACCCTGTACGTCAACCTACATGGGCTTACAAGTGGGACTTGGTATCGGAGGTGGCAAGAGAAGTGAACCTATTGTACAAGCAGTACACCAACGAGATGGATTCGCTTACCCCCGAGCAGGTAAGATGGTTTCAGAGTTGACTTCCAGCTTCTATGTTGTGAGTGAAATGAATTGTGGTATTCATCTTGTGTTGTAGGTTGAATGGGAGCCATATGGTGTCGGGACAAACTTTGGTGATGCACACACGTTCCAGCTGAATCCACTATGCGTGCAGGAAAGACATCTTTGGCTAATGCGTTGTCCCCTATCCCACCCCTGCCTCTAGCACAACCACGACCTATCCCACCACTGCCTCTACCACCACCACTTCCTCTAGTAGCACGTCCTCTAGTAAGCCCAAGTCGGCTAGGAACACATTGAGTAGGAACTTGTTGGCTCGTGCTTCCTTGACCCGTCCCTTGTTGGCTTGAACTTGGTTGGCTAGGACTTGGTTGGCTAGGACTTGGTTGGCTTGACCTGGAATCATTGTTTTTGGACTTCTTCTTTTGCGCCGTACACCTTCTTCTGTTGTGCCCTGTTACACCGCAATCTCCACATTGTGATCTCTCAGTAGGCTCTTGGAATTGGTTGTTCCCCATTTCTCTGCCACCACCATGGCCCCATCCATCCATGTCTCCTCTAAAACGCTTTGTCTTTCGTCTTCCCAGTTTCACAACCTTCCACTCTGGGTCGGGCCATAGTTGTACTCCATGATACTCCGGCCATTGTGATTGGTCAAAGTATGGTTCAAATCTAGGAGCCCATGTATGCTTCGTGGTCATGATCGAGAACTCGGACTCCCTCACGGTTAGTGGATGGTTGACGTCCACATTCCTACTGCGAGCTGCCGTGTACAAATGCGAGCATGCGAGATGAAGCAACCTTGGTCTCCCACAAGAGCAATCACACAAGGATAAAGAAACCTTGAACGCCCTGTTTCCGTGTTGCTGGCCATCGTTTGTCGTTCCTCCGGGCTCATTCACTTCGTATGTCCAATCCTCGTTGTTGTACAGGGTAGCCGTTTGGGTGTCAGCCTTCCGTGATTGAAATACCATCCATTTGTCAACCTTTGGTGGAAACTGGTACTTATACTTTTTCTTGTTCTCTCCCGCAATCTGATCATCTGTTTCTTGTGAGTACTTTAGAAAGTATGCTCTCAACTTGTCGAATGTGTATTGAACTATTGCCGTCACCGGCAACGCACGGACACCCTTCAACACCCGGTTGAAGCATTCTGCCATGTTACTGGTCATTTGACCATATCTTCGGCCATCTTCGTCATAAGCTCGTGCCCACTTGGCCCGAAGTTCAATGTGCCTGTTAAGAAACTCAAGCCCACCTGCATCAAGTTTTTTGTTTACAAGCAAAGCATTGTACAATCTTGCAAATCGTTTGTCAGAAAATGCTTGACAACAATCCTGAAGATCATCCGCCAACTCCTTGCTACCACATGCCCGGTAGAAGTTTGCACAGAAATGCCTCATGCACCATCGATGATGCAAAGGAGCATGGCCGGGAATGACAATGTCAACCGCGTTAAGTATGCCTTGATGACGATCCGATATGACACATATTTCCCTCTCAAACGGTAATACCTTGGTTCTCAAAATATGCAAGAACCATTCCCAGTTAACATTGTTCTCTGCCTCAACCAAAGCAAAAGCCAAAGGCATCAACCGGTTATTGGCATCACTTGCTATTGCAACCAACAAAGTGCCCTTGAATTGTCCGGTCAAAAACGTGCCATCGATGGAGATGACAGGACGACAGTGCTGGAAAGCGCTCACACATTGCTCAAATGCCCAAAATGCACGGCCAAATACGCGAACCCTATTTCCATTCTTAATCCTTGTTTTCTCCCCATACGGCTCGACCACATGAACCATGCCCGGGTTAGTGTGGGCAATAGCTCCCAACAACCTAGGTATGCGGTTGTATGCTTCCTCCCAATCACCATACAACATCTTGAATGCGGCTTGCTTTGCTTTCCATGCCTTACCATATTTCACCTCGTAGTGAAAGAGGGCTTTCACAAGGTCTTGTACGCTTTTTATGCTCATTGTAGGAAGAGAGGAGATGGAGTTGGAAAGCCTATAAGCGATGAACTCGGAGGTTAGTTGTCTATGGCTTTGCGACGATAGGGCACCATCAACCCTCTTGCCTTGACACATGTGAGGCATACAACTGACAATGTTCCATCCTGGCCCTCCTTTCCATGGTCTTGCACGGACAATCCAAGGACAACCTCTATCCTCACAAGCAACCGTGTAACGCAGCTTCATGTTTGAATGAACAACTTTGTGTGGCCTGTAATGCGTAACAGAATATTCATCCAACCACATCTTCAGTTCAAAGAATGTTTCGAACTTTGACCCCGGCAAAATAATATTCTTCCCATGTGTGTCCCGATGAGAAGGTGGCCTAACTCCAAACAATATGCCTTCGCCTCCGTCAACCACGGCTTCATCCGCAAGGCTAAGATCCTCGAACAATGGTGTCCGGTGATCACGCTTTAATACCTTCGTGAAAGCTTCAGCCTCCTTTGCCGTGAACCCTTCCTCATCAACTTCTTCATCGGGACCCTCATCGTCAGACTCAGAGGCATACCCACGTGAGTACGGAATGGAATGGTCCATTGTCTCTTGCAAATTATATTTGTCCAAATCACCAAGATTGTTGTCATGAAGAACATTACCATCATCATAGTGCTCATAATTAGCCTCTACCAATGGTTCATGTTCAATGTTGACCTCTTCGTTAGCCTCATACACACAAGAAAGAGGTTCAATGCTGGCCTCTTCGTTGATGGTTGCAGGAATAGCTTCAACAATCGAAGAGGAAACCCGGTTCAAATCCAACAAGTTAGGAACATTTGTTTTCATGGCAAATAACTCTAGAGCCTTGTCTAGTGATTCGGCCACCGTATCCTTGTATGCAAGCCAACGTTGCTCGGAGTTGACACGCATGGTCTTCCAACGAATGTGCATTCCGAATCCCACATTATGCCTACCAGCAAACTCAACTACATCACTAGGGTCCATCCAATTCAAATCCTTTCGGACTTGTTCCAACAATTCAGCATAGCTAGGACACAAATCGAACACCATGTCAAGCTCATCCGGGTCCGGATCAATATTGCCTTTTAAAAATGCATCCTTGTCCACGTGATGAATATAAACACATGTTCTTCCCATACCTAAACAACAAAACATAGAACCTTTTTATGAGCAATCATACAATTACAATAACCATAGCCTAACTTCCAAATAACCCTAACCCCCTCATAACCCTAACACAACCAAACATCCCTAACCCTAGCCTAACCCTAAAACAACCATAATGCACACATCCAAACAACCCTAATCCTAACCCCATCATACCCCTTATCCTAACATACAAACAAATAAAACAATATGATATACATCCCACATTTCATGAAAAACTAGGGTTTCCTCAAATTTGCAAAAAAAAAGAACACAAAAGATTTTCCTTTGGATGAGAATGAGGGGAGAGGTGGGGATTACCTTAGGGGAGTGATTGGACAACAAATGCCCGCTCCAAACCTTCAGATTTGGTGATGTAGAGAAGGATTTGAGGGAGGGGGCAGTGGCTGGGAGAGGGGCTGGGGGAGGGGAATGAGGGAGGGGGTGGGGAGGGGGGTGGGGAGGGGGCTGGCTCGTGGCCCTGTAAGTCAGTGTGTGGCGCCTAAGGGTCAGGCGCCACACATTACAATGTGTGACGCCTGAGGCTTAGGCGTCACACTGCCTGGGGGGTGGGGCCCTCCCTGCCACGTGGTCGGGGGTGTGGCGCCTAACCCCTAGGCGTCACACAGTACAGTGTGGCGCCGAGGTGTCGGGCGCCACACAAAAGGGTCAGGCCGGTGAATTATTTCTCCCGAGGGGTCAATCCGTGAGTTCTTTCGTCCCAGGGGTCATTTTTGTCAATTTTGCCTGGGGGTGATGGCCCCTGCCACGTCATCGATCCAGGGGAGTTGCTTTCAACCAATAGCAATTCAATATCCTTTTTGCGTTTGTTGACCCTTGTAATTTTGAGAAAATAGACATGTTAAAAATTAGTAAATTTTCTCAAACTTTTTCTGCATTTTCTAGGACTTATGAACTAACATGAGACCAAATTTCATATTTTTCGGACTTTGTTTACATTTTCAAAAAAGATTGAAAAGTGGATAATATAATTTTGCCTAGAGTTGTTTTGAAACTGACGGCAAAGACAGGAAAATTATCTTTGCCGACTGCATTTTTATTAAAGACGGCAAAATATAAGTTTGCCGTTTGCATTTTTTTATAGACGACAAAATATGTCTTTGCTATCTGCGCTTTTTTCTTACACACGGAAAAATAAAGCTTTGCCGTCATCCGTTTTGTTACAGACGGCAAAATAGAAATATGTGTGTCATCCCACGTTTGTCATCCGACGGGCGGGATCATGCCACGTCATTGATCCGCGTGGTGTGTTTCTTTTTTGCCGTCTACATTTTTTTACAGACGACAAAAAAATAAGTGTCATCCCACGTTTGTCATCCGACGGGCGGGATCATGCCACGTCATCGATCCGCGTGATCGATCCGCGTGGTGTGTTTCTTTTTTGCCGTCTACATTTTTTTACAGACGGCACAAAATGTCTTTGCCGTCATCCGTTTTCTTTTACAGACGGCAAAATATTTTTGCCGTCATCAGTTTTTTTTACAGACGGCAAACTTTGTCTACGCCGTGAGTCATTCTTGGCCGTGAGAAACTAACGACAACTGACAGAAAAAGTGCTATTTGCCGTCATCCACGAAGAAAAGCTGACGGCAAAGATCTTAACAGACGGCAAATTACCTGATTCCCGTAGTGAGGGATTCAAACCCATCAACATAGAGCGGTGCGACTAAACTACGGATCCCGCAATATGGATAGAAGTCTTTGTTCTCCACATTCATATGGAGAGAGGAGATGATATCCACGCCATCAAATACTTACCCCTCAAATTGAAAGGGTCAGCATGACACTGGTTAAGTAACCTGCCCGAGGACTCGATCGGAAGCTAGCAAGAGCTCGAGGAAGCCTTCCTGTCCAATTTCCAAGGGACCTATGTCTAGCCTTCGGATTCCTCCGACGTAAGCAACGTCGTCCAAAAAGCGGGCGAGTCGGCCAGAGAGTTCTCAAACCGGTTCTTAACAAGGAAAAACCAAATTTTGGATTGCCTGGACGCCGAAGCAATAGCCTCTTTTAGGCAAATCAGTCGATACGAGTGGTTGGATCGCTAACTCGGACAAGACAGGCCGAGGACAATATCCGCTCTCACTTCCCCGATGACCCGCTTTTGCGCGGGCGGGGACAACTAGCTAGATCGGCATAGACACAACACGGACGACCCTGGAACCTTTGAGGTTCGGGATGGAAACGACAAGCTGAGGAAAAACAAGAACAAGCGCCGTCTCTGTGCTGGCGGCGCCGAATACACAACAGTAAATGCTGGGTTCCATAGCTCCAAGCCAGGACAGTAGAAGAAACCCTTCAAAGGGAACAAAGGCGGGCCAACCCAATGGGAAAAATTATGGAACGACCGTGTCAAATCCACGACACCCAAGATAAGCCAGCCATTCACACCAACCGTAACTATTGGGTATTCAAGCAGTCCGACAAAGCAGCGGCTGAAGAACAAGGCAGGAGCCCTCAAAGCGAAGACGATGAGGAGCCCCGTGGCCCGAACAACGGGGGCGAAAAACAGTTCCCTCCTGAGGTAAAAACAGTTAACATGATTTACGTGACTCACATACCCAAGAAGGAGCAGAAGCGAGCCCTCCGAGAAGTCTACGTCGTAGAACCTGTAGCTCCAAAGTATAATCCATAGTTGGCTTGCCCGATCACATTTGACCGCAGGGATCGGCCGCCCTCGTTCTCGATCCCATCATAGATGGGTACCACCTCACCCGAGTCCTCATGGACGGAGGGAGTATCCTTAATCTGATTTACGCAGATATGGTGAAAAAGATGGGCATTGAACCATCCAGAATAGAACCAAGCAACACTAACTTTAAAGGAATGATTCTATGCGTTGAAGCCCGCTGCTCTCGTACCATAACACTGGAAGCCGTGTTAGGATCACCCGATAACCTCCGCACCGAAGACTTGATCTTCGACATTGTCCCCTTCCATAGCGGGTACCACACACTGCTCAGCAGCACCGCCTTCGTACAATTCAATGCGATGCCTCACTATGCCTATCTCAAGCTCAAGATGCCCGGACCCCGAGGAGTCATCACCATCAATGGCAACACAGAACGATCTCTCCAGACCGAAGAACACACCACAACCTTAGCAACCGAAAGCGAGCACGATGGTGAAACATCAAGTCAGAAGCCGATCAAGCCGTGACACACATGTAAGTGACCCCGAGCTCAATCAGGTCCCCCGGAGAGTTCCTCGGCTCCGAACACATAGGGTACCCCTCCCACAGCATCTCCCGAGCACCTTCAAGGTATGTCCCTCGCGTACACAATTCCATTCTCTGAATAACATGGGATGCTGTGGGAGCCTCCGAACAAGTACCATATGCTCGGCTAGACCAAACTATGGTGCCAACTTCTTCCCGGACACATAGGGGATATCGTAAAGAACTCCCAAGCGTCAAGCTCTATGTCATCGACAACTTCTCATGACTAGTCGATTGAAAGCCTGTCTACCATATGCAACAGCCTTTTAAGGAAACCCCCCTTCAATGTCTTGAGTTAATGCAGCCAGAAGCCAGGTGTACGTCAAGTCAGTCGCAAAAAGGCTGCACGAGAGGCGTTGCTTAATTTCGATAGTTTCCTGTACACAGCGGCCCAGGTGCCGAGAACTATAAAAATTCCTTGCTCATATCTGTCACAGATGCTCCACTTTCCATTTTAATTTACTTATCTTTATGCATGTCCTCTACTGTGTGGTGCTGACAAGACAAATTTATTTCACGATTGCTAAAAAAGTGCGACCCGCTACTAAACCGGGGGCTAGGATACATTGACCGCCCCAAGCACTACACCATCACTCGTTCTTTTATATATGTGTTTTGTTTCTCACGATTTTGCATTATATGTGCATCGGTTCCAAATTATGTCTTGGGTCTGTAGTTGGATTGCCCCGCTCCTGTGCTTACCCCCTTATGTTCCCCTAGTTCCGATAAAGGGGTATAGGGAGAACCACTCCGACTGTATTCCCAGCTTACCTGCTTTTGAAATATCTTAGTGGAGAAAGTCGAAAACAGAAGTCATAATGAGCGAGAACTGGTGTGCAATCCTAGATTATTTACATAGCCTATAGAGACTATTCCACGCCATGCAGACGAGTTTGCAATTAAAGAAACACCATGGTAGTCATTCCGACCTTCGGTTTTTCCAATTACTTCAACACGGGCTAGGGGCTTGTCAGTAGCCCCCGCATTATAACATTCCTAAGGCTAAGTAAAAGCGATAAAGCCTCATAGTCCAATTGCCTCGTTTCCCTCCTACACTACCACCTTCGGGCACCGACTAAATCGGCTAAGGGATGTGT
Source organism: Hordeum vulgare subsp. vulgare (assembly GCF_904849725.1). Lineage (NCBI taxonomy): Eukaryota > Viridiplantae > Streptophyta > Magnoliopsida > Poales > Poaceae > Hordeum > Hordeum vulgare. Next base: position 369,511,869 of record NC_058524.1, on the reverse strand, counting down.
GTGGACGATGAAACACCCCAACTAGTATCTACATGGGGGCTGAAGCCGATGACTGACAACTTTCAGATTAAAACAACCACAACAGGAATCAAAATAATATAAAGCATACTCAACTTAGGACATGTAGTGCTTAAAGCAGATTGTTCTCGGTTACATTAACATATATTTATTCTAATAGTACATCCTTGGAGCATTGTGATACAATCGCGCGAGCACCCTCCATGGCGGAAGAGAAGTACAGCTCGGGGCTCGGTAGGCCACAACCGAACACACAAGTTCTTCATAGCCGGCTTAGCCATCCTATGTAGTTCAAGGAGGTGCTTCATTTGGTAGCTTAGACTGGGGTTAGCCTCACGGGTCTCAAACTGAGCCTAGAATAGCCGATGCTCGGCGTCCCCGTCGTGAGCTGCAAAGTACTTGGCTGCATCTGCCGCACTGTGTGGGAGGTTGGTGAAGGCGCGTGCGGAACTCCATATCCGCGTATGAAAGGCAAATCGCTTCCCACCAAAGGCAAACTATAGTAAGTATGGCTTACCAGTTGCCATAAGCTTGACCTGGCGCACCTCTTCTTCATAGAACCTCCGCTCCACCCGCTCTGATTGGATCTCGACGGATAGCTTGGCCTGCTCGACCGCCTGATCTTTGGATTTTTGCTCAAAGGCCTAGCACTTTGAGCTCGCCTCCTCCAGTTCTTGCTAGACCTTCGTCACCTTGTCCTCATATTGCTTGTTAACGGTCTTAAGGATGTCCAGCTCGGCAGCTGCTTGTTCGGCCGCTGCCTTGCGGGAAACGACCTCTCGTTTGGCCCTCTCCACCTTGGCCCAAAGCTTTTCAAGCTCTTTGTCTTGAGCTGCCGATGAAAGATAAAATGACAAAGGTTAGACGACGGGGCCAGGACATTATGTCAAATATAACTAAATGGAGTACTCTTATACAAACTCACCCTGCTTTTCATCGAACCGACCATTGAGGCAGTCAAGCTCTTCACCGGGCACTTACAGTTTCCAATTTAGTTCGGCTATTTCCAACGCGTTAGCATTGGCAGCCGATGACGAGGCCTACAAAGTGCATAATCCGTCAGTACAGTCTCATCCTACTGTGCTCAACTTGCTTGACCAAGTTTCTTAAAACAAGTATTCTAACAAAGTCTTCACACAATGTTTTGTATATTTCTTTGAGCCATGTGTTACCTTTTCAAACTCCCTCTAGCTCGGGGGCTGTCATACCTGTCGGCATTCTGGAAATGGTGGTACCTAGACCTGCCTACTTGTGGCCCAGGGCTGGCTCACTTCATCAAGAAAGCACAATCGGGCACGACACAACTCAAGGCAAGGTCCTCGCGAGGGGCCAAGCCTCGCGAGGAGGAGCAACATCAATACCCGCAGGTTGCCTCACAGTAACCCTCCGGAGCGGTGGATATTCCGAGGCGAGACCCGACCTCAGGAGTCAAGGATGACGTGGGGAAAGGACAGGCGAGCAGCGGATTGCAGGATGGTGCAATTTCCCCTTTCGTGCAAAGGAGGGAAGGACGTACGCGGGTTCCCAATGCATCTTCCAAAGGTTTCCATTCTGGTGCAACAAGGCCACCACCGCTCGTCAGCAGGACGGACGTCATCCCTGGACCCGTCCCTGTTGCATTGACAACCACTTTACAGGCGAAGACCACCTTTGGGCAGGGGAGCATGTTTCTGTGTTCCCCTTCAAAAATGGTTGTTGTGGAATCCATTCCCGCCGAAACGATAAGGGAAGAGGACCGGGGCCGCCACTATATATATGGAGAGTAGGTTACTTCATAAGAGATCAGATTCATTCATTCGTCCACTGGCACCTCAGAAAGGCCACCCAGCCTTCGGAGGCCGAAGAACATTGTACTAGTTCATCCACCAACCTCCATGAGAGGCAATCCACCAAAGCAGGAGTAGGGTATTATGCTTCTCAGTGCCCCGAACCTAGGTAAACTGCTGTGTTCTGTGTCTTCCTCGCCATCAAGTGATTTCTCTGCCATTGCCTACGAGTAGCGAGTTAGGTGAGGCGAGCCCGTGAGAGATCTTCATACACGCCCCTGAGTTCGAATCTTTAGGGTTTTGCGGAGCCCGAAATCTGACATTTGGCGCGCCAGGTAGGGGGCGTGTCAAGGTTTCCTCCAAGCTCCGCCTTCACCAAATTTCGCCGCTCCGATGGCTGACGCTCGTCGGGCTCGTCGGGCTCGCGCCGAGCGCCCCGCCACCAGCATTGCTCAAATGGCGCCCGTGGGCCCTGCCGGTTACCATCGCCCATGGCGAACACCACCACGGTCCCCGACGCTCAAGAACAACAAGGTTCCTCCCAGCCGGCTACCGAGCAGCCCTATGACTGAACCGCCACTCCATCGTTCGTCCGGGCTTTCGGGTCGGCCTCGCGTGCCCGACCAGAGATGTCGCATGGCCGGTGCGCGCTTGCCATGGCCACCGAGCTGCTCCGCTACCGGCCCGCCCCTTACAGCCACAACGACTTGCTCCAGCGCATCGAGGAGCTTGTCGCCGCTGCCGGTGATTCCGCGACACTCTCATGCTCATTTCGACCCCAACCGTCCCTTGCGAATGACGAGGAGCAACACGCGCCACCCCCACCTCTGCGGCATGGCGCACACCCCGAGCCCAGACAAGAAGCATGTTCCCACGACTGGCCTCGCGAACCCAGGGCGAGGCCAGGAGATGAAGCAAGCTGTCAGGTGGTTCCTCGGCCATGCGCCGACGGGCGCGCGCTCCCGGCGCATCAAGTCCTGCGCCGCGAGTGTGGCCCACTCGAAGCAGATCCATTGGAGAAACATGACCAGGTCGCCCTCGTGCGCGCTGCACCCGTCGGGCCGGTGGGGTGCCTCGCCATCGCCCCTGAGATCTACCCAACAACGTGGCCTTGCAAGTTCAAGCCCGGCCTACCCCCGTTCTACGACGACACCCTGAACCCGGCCGAGTTCCTGCAACTCTACACGCTGAGTATTAGGGCGACAGGAGGGGGCGAAAATGTCATGGCGTGCTGGTTCCCCATGGCGCTCAAGGGCGGCACGCTCTCTTGGCTCCTCAACCTCCCAAGGGCGTCCATCACCTCCTGGGATGACCTACTGTAAGTGCATCTAGTGCCCCTTAGTGATTTTGGTGGTTTGAAGACTTATATGTTAAGTATCTAATGTGCTTGTGAGTGTACACAGGATCTATAAGTCATTAAGGAGTTTGAGATATTTGAAGAATATCGACTCCTAAAAATATATGTCTTCAGTTGAAGAAATTGGTCTGAAGCTGAAGAAATGAATCGCGAGGAATCTGCGATGAAATTCATATTCCTCATGAAGATACTGATATTGAGGAATCCGGTGTGTCCGGAAGAAAATCACTCTGAAGAATTTGAAGCATGAAGATTTACACTTTCTGTTTTATTTTGTTCGCATTTGAGTAATAGGAACACCGTACTATTAAAGGGGGTCGAAGTTACACTTTCGAATGAATTTCCTCATGATGCTCAACCCAAGCCTAATCCTACCAAAAGCCTCAAGTGAGGAATACGAGTGACATGAGGACTCTCACAGTTGAGGGTTCCGACCGTTTCGATAGCCACGCCAAGTCATTGGTCTTATCCACTCCAACGGTCATATTATTTAAGGGCATTAGTGTCAAATCATGTCGGGATGCTCCGAGGCTATAAATAGCCACCCCCACAACCATTAGCTGGTTGGCTGCTCCATTAGAAATTGACACTTGTCATAAGAGCAACCCAATTCCTCAGAGTCTTCAAGAGTAATTCATCAGTGAGGAAATACACCATACACCGAAACCACAAACCAAACCTAGTGATTGAGCATCACTGAAGAAGTTGTTCTTGTGTGGGACTGAAGCCTTTTACCTTTGAAGACTGTGCATCCTCCAGACGGTTAGGCGTCATGGTCTAGAGCTTTCCAGCAGTCAATTGTGGATCGCCGGGTGACCAAGTTTGTGAGGGTTTGGAAGTCTGCCCTGAAGACTTACCACGAGTGTTGGGCGAGGACTGTGTGTCCTTAGCTCAAGGAGAATACGATAGGGACTGTGTGTCCTTTGGTTTCAATACCAAGCCGCTCCAAACCAGATGTACGACTGTCACAGCAGTTGGAACTGGGTCATCAACGACTGTCTTCACTGAGAAACGGGTTCTAATTCCTCAACTCCTTACTTTCCTCGAATTATGTGTTGATGACTTTAACTGTGATTGTTTGAAGAATTTACTGAAGACTTTCTCTGAATTACCTCAACCCCAAATTCTTCACGTCAGTTAATCCTCATGTGTATTCTGCGTGCCCGCTCATAGTGCAATATGTTTTCACATTCTTCGCTCTGAAAAACTGCTGTTGTGAAACTTTGCACTTCTGATCCTTTATTATTTCCGCTGTAAGTTAGTCATCAGTGAGGAATTTCCTCAAAAGGAATTTCCTCAGTGATGAAATTCTAAAAATCTCCTATTCACCCCCCTCTAGTCGATATAACGCACTTTCAATTGGTATTAGAGCAAGGTACTCCCTTGTTCTGTGTGATTTTGGTTTAACCACCTGGAGTTTTAGTTATGTCGATTGCAGGCATGTTTAAGGTGACTACAACATGTCCTACCTTCGAAGGAAAGAACTTTCCCTTCTAGAAGAACAAAATGCAAATGCATCTACAAGCTATTGATAATGATCTCTGGTATATTTTGGAACATGGCGTCCCCATCATCTCTGCTAGTGTCTCTGCTGCTGATGTGAAGAAATTCAAGCAACTCGATTCTCAAGCGAAGAATATCATCTGTGGCCATCTGAGCCGAGGCCAGTTTGGAAGAGTAAGTTCTTTGGGCTCTGCAACACTGATCTGGGAGAGACTTTGCAAAGTAAATGAAGGAGTATCAACCCAGCGTGACTCTCGTGTTGATATTTTTCGCAATCTCTTCAATCGCTTCAAGAGACATGACAATGAAAGCTACCAAGACACTTTTGATCGCCTCACTGACATATCAAATGAACTGCAAGCACTGGGAGCTCGAGACATCACTGATCACGAAGTAGTGAAGAAACTGCTGAGATCTTTGGATTCTTCATTTGATACTTTAGTTCTGATGATGCAAGAAAGACCAGACTACAAGATGCTTGATCCAGCTGATATACTCGAAAGGCTAAATACTCATGAATTCCAGCTAGAAGAAAAGAAAGATCTATATGGACCAAGCTATTCCAGACCACGTGCACTTAAGACTAGAGCAATTTCCTCATCTGAAGAAGAAGATACATATGACAACATTGGTGACCCTGAAGAATTTGGACAGGAGCTTGTAATGCTCGTGAGGAAATTCCAGAGATTTACACGACGTGGCCAGTTCGGTAAATCTTCAAGAAGAGATATGAGGAAGTCAGAATCTTCATCTCAGGACTACAAGAAACGAACCTGCCACAAGTGCAAGAAATCAGGTAATTACATTGCTGATTGTCCCCGTTGGGGAAAGGAATCAAAGAAGAAGAAATACAAGGATGACAGTTCTGATGACTCGAAGAAGAAGAAGAAATCTTCAAAATCCTCATCTTCAAAGCCCTCATCGCACAAGAAGACTAGTTTCAGAAAGGCTCGGGCACTTATTGGCAAGGAAATGGACTCCGAGGAAGAATCAGAGGAATGTGATGAAGAAGAGGGTTCTGATGAAGACTCAGAATCTGGACAGGTTAGTCTTGCACTGGGAACCACTTTCGTGAGCAAGTCAATCTTCAACCTTGAAGAAAATGATAGCACCATCCACACTCATGACTATGCTGATGACTTCGCTCCAACCTACTGCTTCATGGCAAAAGGTTCAAAGGTACCAAATAATGCGTCCTCCTCTGTTTCAAGTGACGGTGAACCTGATGATTATAAGAAACCAAGTTACAGTAAACTTGCTATCATTGCCACTAAACAACAAACTGCCGTGGAAAAGCTTCAGGAACTACTAGATAAAAGTGATGATCTGTTGAATGATGAAATGAACCTTACCCAAATCCTCACTGAAGACGTGAAAAGTCTTCAGTCTAGATTTGATAATCTTCAGGATCGTTATGACACACTCCTCACTGATCATGAGAAGCTTTCCTATGAATTTCTTCAAAGGAAGCTTGATCTTGAGAAGCTGAGGATGTCTCATGATGATCTTCGTATGGAAAATGATTCATTATTAGCCCAACAGATCAGCGCTGGTCAAGTTGAATTCATTCCTCCATGTCTTAAATGCATTGAACGCGAAACTGCTAATTCCTCACCAGAATCATCAAATGCTACCATTGTTACAAATTCTTCAATTGCACCTGTTGTGTCTATTTCCTCACTTGAGGAAAACACAAATGTTACTGATGAAAATGCAGGGTTGAAGGAATTGTATGTGACAAGCATATACAAAAGCCTCAAAGGACATCAAACCCTTTGTGATGTGCTCAAAAAGCAAATCTTGAACAGGAATCCGAGGAAAGAAGGAATTGCCTTTGAGAGGAAATTAAATGCTGATGGATCTTATTGGAAACCTGAGCAGTATCCCAAAACCTCATGGGTTGCTGCTACTGGGCCTCCTTTTGATCCATCTAATCTAACTGGCTTTTCATGTGAATTATCCTATTCCTCAGATGAGTCATTTGACTCTAGCTATAAACTGTTCAAAAATCAATCTGGTGAAGTATTTGCTCGATATGTTGGAACTAACTGCAGGAATGGTCCTCCCTTGAGGAAAATCTGGGTTCCCAAAAGCTGTCTTGAAAATCTTCAGGTGAATGTCCTTATGACACCACCATTGAAGAATCTGAACCCCAGATCAAATTCCCTAGGAGGACCAAAGTCTTCAAGAGGATCAAAGTCCTCAACTGGTCAAAACTATGCTCGTACCCGTGCTAACGCGTCTAACATGCAGGGAAACTACAAGGAATATGAATATGAGTGTTACTCCTCAAATAATTATGTTCATAAATCCTCAAACCAGTTCTCTGCATATTCATATGAGTACTTTAACCCCCTACTACTAAGAGAAGTGCATTGGCCTCAATGCCACCGTTCTCATATGGTGCTCGCAGGATGATGAATGCTTTGCCACCCCTTCAGATGTGGGTGGTGAAGAAATCGAACTAATCACTTGTGTAGGTCAGGTCTCCAGATGAAAATCATCATCTGAAGAATTTGCTGGAGACCTGAGGAAATGCTTGATAGGACGCAAGCTAATGATTGATGAAATAGAAATATTTCACATGTCCTTACATTTCTGTTATGATGAAATTACTCATCTGATGAAATTAGTATCATATTCTTCAAATCTGAAGCATATGAGATGGTAAGCTGTACTAATTCATCTGCAGGATGACAAACCCAAGAATACTGAGTGGGTTCTTGATAGTGGCTGCACACATCACATGACTGGTGATAAAAGCTTACTAATGAATATGCCACTAACTCCATCACCTCTGAAGCAAATCACATATGTTGACCAAGGTAAAAGCAAGGTATTGGGACTTGGCAAAGTGGCTATTTCCAAGGATAGGCATATGGAGAAAGTGATGCTTGTTGAATCCCTTGGTTTTAACCTTATGTCAGTCTCGATGCTTTGTGATCTTGATATGATTGTTATCTTTGGTAGATATAGATGTGTAGTCATCATGGAATCTGACAGATCCAAAGTCTTCGAAGGTGTGAGAAGAGGGGATTTGTACATTGTTGATTTCTCTACAGGTCGTCAACCAGCCACTTGCTTACTAGCAAAAACCTCAGAAGGATGGTTGTGGCACCGAAGACTAGGTCATGCAGGCATGAGGAATTTGCACACGCTCGCGAAGAAGAAGCATGTCATCGGCATCGAATCAGTCAAATTCCTCAAGGATCATCTCTGCGGTGCTTGTGAATCTGGGAAAATGACTAGATCCAAGCATCCCTCGAAGACTATCATGACCACTACACGTCCATTCAAATTGCTTCATATGGATCTATTTGGACCTACTCACTATGCCACACTAACCAATGCAACATCTTTATATGGCTTCGTCATAGTTGATGATTATTCCAGATATACTTGGGTGCACATCATAGTGTATAAAACTGAAGTGCAGGAAATCTTCAAACGATTTTCTTCAAGGGCCTGGATGAACTTTGGCATCAAGATCAAACATATCAGGAGTGATAATGGAACCAAGTTCAAAAACATTGGTCTTGATGATTATCTTGATGAACTTGGTATTACTCACGAATTATCTGCTCCTTATACTCCTCAGCAGAATGGTGTCGTCGAAAGGAAGAACATGACTCTGGTTGAAATGGCAAGAACTATTGTTGAAGAATATCAGACTCCTCGTCGCTTTTGGCCTGAAGCAATCAACACTGCATGCCATATCATCAACAGGGTATATCTTCACAAATTCCTCAAGAAAACCTCATATGAACTCCTCACTGACAAGAAACCCAATGTAAGTTATTTCAAAGTCTTCGGTGCAAAATGCTGGATTAGAGATCCTCACCATAGCTCAAAATTTGCACCTAAGGCACATGAAGGTTTTATGCTCGGTTATGGAAAGGACTCGCACACTTACAGAGTCTTCAACAACTATCACAACAAAGTTGTTGAGACTGTAGATGTGCGGTTCGATGAAACTAATGGCTCGCAAAGAGAGCAATTGCCTTCTGATCCAGATAAGCTGTCTCCTGAGGAAGCAATAAAGCTCAAGCCTACTGAAGACATTGTCCCCACTAAGGAAATTGGTGAAGAAACGATCCCCATCACTGATGAAAATCAAGAAGATGCTCCTGAGGAAATTGCACCAGAACCACTTCCTCAGCCCAGACAAAATCCTCAACCAGCTCATCCGAGGATTGCAAATGAAGTAGAACTTGACAAAATCCTCAACGACATCAACGCGCGAGGTCCTCTCACTCGCTCAAAAGCTTCACACTTAGTTAACTTTTGTGGGCATTTTTCTTTTGTATCCATCACAGAACCCTCAAAAGTTGCTGAGGCTTTTCTGGAACCGGAGTGGATCCAAGCTATGCAAGACGAACTTCTTCAATTCAAGCTGAATGACATATGGGAGCTCGTCAAACGACCAGATCCTCGCAAGCACAACATCACCAGCACCAAGTGGATTTTCTGAAACAAGCAAGATGAGGACGGTCAAGTGATGAGGAACAAGGCACGACTTGTAGCCCAAGGTTACACCCAGGTTGAAGGAATAGATTTCGATGAAACTTTTGCACCTGTTGCTAGACTTGAAGCTATTCGAATACTACTTGCTTATGCTAATCATCATAACATCATATTATATCAAATGGATGTGAAAGGTGCATTCCTCAATGGTAAGCTTGAGGAAGAAGTATATGTTGCTCAGCCCCCAGGTTTTGAGGATCCAAAGAATCCAGACAAAGTCTTCAGACTCAAAAGGCTCTTTATGGTCTCAAGCAAGCCCCTCGGGCATGGTATGATACATTGAAGGAATTCCTCATGAAGAAAGGCTTCAAACCTGGTTCACCCGATCCAACTCTTTTCACTAAATCCTATGATAATGAGCTGTTTGTGTGTCAAATATATGTTGATGATATCATATTTGGCTGTACTGACAAACGATACAGTGATGAGTTTGCCTACATGATGAGTGAAGAATATCAGATGTCCATGATGGGGGTGCTGAAATTCTTCTTAGGTCTTCAAATTCGTCAACAAAGCAATGGAATATTCATATCACAGGAGAAATACCTCAAGGATGTTCTGAGGAAATTCGACATGCATGAATGCAAAGGTGCTAAGACCCCAATGCCTACCAACGGCCACCTCGGCACTGATGAAAATGGTAAAGATTTCGATCAGCAGGTATGTCGTTCTATGATTGGTTCTTTATTGTATCTATGTGCATCTAGGCCAGATATAATGCTTAGTGTTTGCATGTGCAAGTTTTCAAGCAAAACCGAAGGAATCACACCATAAGGCTATGAAACATATTCTTCGATACTTAGCTCACACACCAACACTAGGATTATGGTATCCCAAGGGCTCAAACCTTCATCTGGTAGGGTATTGTGATTCTGACTATGCTGGTGACCATGTGGATCGCAAGTCAACCTCTGGCACATGCCATTTCCTCGGAAGAACACTAGTTTGCTGGTCCTCAAAGAAGCAGAATTGTGTATCACTCTCCACTGCCGAAGCTGAGTACATTGCTGTTGGTTCATGCTGTGCTCAATTACTATGGATGAAGCAAACCCTCAAGGACTACGGCATCAACATGAAGAATGTGCCTCTCTACTGTGACAATGAGAGTGCTATCAAGATTGCACACAACCCAGTACAACACTAGAAGACCAAGCACATCCAGATTCGTCATCATTTTCTTCGGGACCATGTCCTCAAGGGCAATATCCTCATCGACCATGTGAAGACTGATGATCAACTGGCAGATATCTTCACTAAGCCCTTGGATGAGAAAAGGTTTTGCAAGTTGCGGTGTGAGCTAAATATCTTAGAATCTTCAAATGTTTTGTAAAAACATGCACACATCCTAACACTTATGCAAAATTGATGACTTAGATGTGCAACACATGATGAATCGATTTTCTTCAACTAATGAAGAATGTCACTCTGAATGTGAAGAAATCAACGAAGAAATTGATTCTCAGGGCCCTACGACAATTGTATGCGGCGTCTGTAATCAACATTCTTATATGGTGGGTCACGCCACCGCCCAATGTGAAATTCCTCAAGTTGATTTTCTTCAAATATTCTATTTCCTAAAAATGTGTTTTTCTTCAAAACAATTGTTCTTCAGTGTGACGATTTATCACAAAAATTTCAAAAAACACTTGATGACTTTCATTTGACTAGATAGACTGTGATTTCAAGTCCTCAACAGCATTCACTTATTGCTATTTCTTCAAATTGATATTTCTGCTAAGTGAATGTGATCGGACCCTACTGTCCCTCTATGCTATACTCATCCAGTCTATTCAATTCTTCATATGCGTTCTACTTGAAGTTTGTTCAAAATCCTCACCGCGTCCTTGTCAGCTGATGATTTTGTGACGAAAATCCTCAATTCCTCAAAAATTGCTTCTTTGGTACACAGTAACTGAAGCCCACTTCCCACGATCGGATAACCACGATCTCCACTATCTCCACCGCACTATTCGGGAGCTACACGTGTCCTACGGAGACGTAGAGGCAGGGGCTGTTTGGTCCGAAATTTTCACGCCAACAATAACTTTTGGCTATAAATATGTCCTTATCCTCCTCGGCATACTCTTCTTCGCTCCATCGCTCTTCTGCCACAGCAAACACCACCGAACCCTAGCGCCATCGCTGGTAGTCTCGTCACCGGTGAGGAAGAGCTTCACTGCCTCGAGTTCTCCGTCGCCGGAACCACGCCGGAGTTGGACCATCTTCGTCCGCCGCCGCCGTAGACGTCCTCTGTCACCGGGTTAGGGTGCATTGGACACGCGACCGAAGAGCTTCTCTACACACCTTTCTGTGTTCTTCGTGCGCACCTTCCAGGGTAAATAAATCCCATTTTTACAGCAAGTTAGATCTAAAATTTTACATCTTCTATGTGAAATCTGTTTTCCTCAAGAATCGATAAGCACTTGATTCCTCAAACACTGCCTATCACCACATCATTGATGAACTATGCTAAGCATCTAAGATTTTCACGAGATTCCTCAATTGTGCGAATTTCGGATCTGTACAACTCTGGAACCCAAGAACAGTATGCTTAGGCAAATTCCTCAACCACTGGTTATATTCCTCAACTGTCAAACTTTTTCATTTTCTTCAAATCTGAGAACGCATATGACCTCTCCAAATTCCTCGCAACTATACTCTGTTCACAGGTACACACATGTCAGTTGATGAATCTCTCGGTTCTCATCACATTAACTCATTTGCAGCGTTTCTGGAAGAAAATCTTCAAGTCTCATCAGAATCCTCAAGAGTTCAATCTCATCAGCAAAATCCTCAGCTGAAGAAAATGGAGGATGACAGAAAACAGAAGGGAGGAAAGAAACTTGAGCAAAACACAACTGTGGATATCCCTGAGGATATTTACTTGGACTATTGCACGCCTGATGAAAATGAGACAATGGCCAAGAGAAAGATATGGCTGCAGAAGATAGAACGCCGATGGGCGAAGGAATGGAAGGAATACATATTTGTGACTCCCAAGTATGCGAAGAAATTCGCTCTGAAGCCCCCTGGCAGATGAGCCCCACTTGAGGATCATCAAATAGCACATCCCTCAAGCCTCATGACCATTGATGACTATCCAGATGAGAAGGAAAAGCATCTGGCCAAGCTCAAGAAGCAGACGGAAACTGCAGTGAGGAAATTCAATGAATCCTCAACTGTTGCTACTTCCTCTGCCGCTGAGACCTCTGGTTCAGAAATTCCTCAAATGCAGTCTGTACCGTCAAAACCAAGGGCTCCAAAGCCTCAAGAGAAGTCTGCTCAGGCTTCAGTCACAAAACCCTCAGCACCAAAACCTTCAACACCAAAACCATCAGCGCCAAAGCCCTCAGTACCAATCTCCTTAGCTCCAAAATCCTCAGCACCACCACCAAAGCCTCAAGAGAAACCAGTACAGAAGCAAGTCATGAAGCCTATGACCGCCAGCTCCAGCTCCTCACTCCCAGCTGCAACCAGCTCGGAGACAAAGTCTTCAACACCTCCTGCAAAGACTCAGGTATCCGCTGAACGTGCAACTCTGCCAAGCCCCAGCAAAATCAGCACCGTCCGTCTGCATCAGAGGGCAGTGATAAATTTGATGATCAAACCCTGCAAGCAATCATCAGAAACAAGCATGAAAGAGTAGCTAAAGCATCAGGCAGTGCCATTCCTCTGGCAATGGACCCCAAGGTCCTCCTTGACTACATCAACATCTGGTATGAGGACCCAAACACTCCGCTTGATGATTTGAAACTTCCCCTGGCATCAGCCACATGGTGACCACTTTCATCAATGAAGCCAAGTGGAAAGAACAACAGGCCAAGCAGGCCAAAGTTGCAAAGCTTAAAAAGGAGAAATTCCTCAAGCAGAATCTCCTCAAATTGACTCCTGATGCACTGGTATCAACACAGGCAGAGCTGAAGAAATTGACTGACAAGTACTCCAAGATGTCAGATCGTAAGAGTCTCAAGAGCAATTTCATCGAGCTGGCCACTAGTGCTGTTGATGACTACAATAAGAAGGCTGCAACCACAGCACCAACTTCTCAGCCCTTGATTGAGGAGCCAGTAGATGAATCTGCTCATGATGAGGAAACTCCTCAAGCTGAGGAAGTACACCAAGAACACCATGTGGATGAACCGGCTATTGAAGAAATCATCATGTAAACTCCAGCTGATGAATTTGCTGCAGATGATGAGACTGCCCCTGACCCAGCTGCTTCGCCAAAGCAAGCTGATGACTTTGTTCCAGCTGGTTCCTCAATACTAGCTAAAGAATCTGTCAAAAGAACCCCTTCACCAAAAGCTTCAACGGTGAAGAAGATGACTCCGTCTGCATCAGATGTGAAGAAAACTAGGGCTGCCAGAAAGAGAAAGGCCTCCTCAACAGAAGAAGAAACAGAGGCCAAGCGCCTCAAAGCACTTGAAGAAACTGCTCCTCTGGACCCTGTGCCCCTGAATGTCGCTCCTTCTTATAAAATGGTCATCATTGATGATGCAGCGAAAAAGGCAGATGAGGAAATGAAGGATGCCGCCTCTGAGGAACACACTGACGAGGAAATTCATATAGACGACAGTCCTCAGCCTTTCATTCCTCAGAAAGACACTGCTCAAGAATTAGCTGCACCGCTGATGAAACTGCATCTGCCACCAAGCCAGCTGAGGAAAAACAAACTGAAAATCCTCAAACTGATGACATTGAACGCTCTGAGCAAAATCCTCAAGATGAGGAATAGGCTGACCCAACTCCTCCAGCTGAGCAAGAAGAAGCTATTCCTCAGCCTGATGCACAGCCAGAGCAAACCCCTCAGCCTGAAGCCCAGCCAGCTCCATCCCCTCAGTCTGAAGTACCAGCTGCTGAAATTCCTCACCCTGAGGAAAATGCTGAGGAGAATGCACCTGACCAAGACAATGCATTCGTCGTGCTCAACCCAGAGACTGCCATTGTTGTCTCCCCTCCTGTTCCTCAGCAAAATCTTAAGTCAGTTCAGCGTCAGCCATTCTCCAAGTATCCTAAGTTTCAAAAGGAAAATTTCTTTGAAGAACGCATGTACTTCATTGGAGAGAACCCCTATGACAAGCCTCAAATGACGCATCTGAAGTTTTGGACTAGGACTCAGATGAATTACTATGCCTCTGTGCTATGTGGACGAAACAAGATATTCCAGCGCAGGCATATTCCTCATGTTGAACTTGAAGGAATACCGTACCTGGAACCAGTCCTCAGTGTACTCCATGATGCTGGTTTACTACCTATGTGCTCCGACATCTCTGACTGAAACAGCGAGCTAATTCTTCAGTTCTGTGCCACTCTTCACATATCCGGCAACCATGAAGACATTAACACTTGGGTGTTTGCCTGGATGTCACAAAACACTCACTACAAGGCTCCTGCTACTGAACTCCTCCGAGAACTGCCTGTACCAATTCCCTCAGATGAGGCTGTGAAGCTTTATGGTGAGCGTGAGCTGCCCAATGGGATGATGGAAGTCCTCATGAAGCCTTTGGCTGAAGGAAAACCTCCGAGAACAACCTTCCTCGTCCACGAGCTCAAGTACACACCCAGATCTGTTTACAGAATCCTCTGCAGTGTGCTGCGCCGATCAAAGGCCATGATGATGAAGAAGATGTTGTAGGCCTCATGAAGAATATCCTCTTCAACATCATTCATGGTATTCCTATCAACATCCATGATTTCTTCTTGAGGACTTTGCTATGTGTCCTTTTGATCACAAAATATATGCTCCATGATCATGAGATTCATCAGGACAAGGACATGCATCAACTTCCACGCTCATTTCCAAAACCATGTTGGTTATATGCCTCCTATCCGGGTCAACAAGAAGACTTTCAAGTCCATTGAAGGAAAAGGAAAATATGTGATTGAGGAAGGCAGTAGGCCCCTTGATGGCCAGTTCAGAGAGCCAGAAGCTTATTCTTCATGGGATGATACTGAGACTCGTCCGGCAAGCCCCGTTCCTCCTCGCGTGATGAATACAAGAGAGCTCCTCCTCAGTCTTCACCAGAAGGTGGATCGCAATCACAAGTGGGTCAAACGCCAGTTTGACGCCATTGTGAAAACCGTCACTGACACACAGAACTCTGTGAAGCTCAACCATCATTATCTGCATGAGGTTTTTAATCGCACCTGGGCTACACTTGCACATCTGAAGACTCAGGCTGAGCTTGAAGAAATGGACTTTGAGCGAGACTTTGAATGGTCGTCGCCTCCCAAGAAGAAGTTCAGGCCTATTCCAGTGCCAGACCTTGAAGACAGCTCCTTTTCTTCATTCCACACTGCTGAAACTGATGAAGAACAACTCTACATTGCTACCGGTCCAAGGAAGAAGACTACTCCCAAGAAGCATCACGTCTCTTCCTCAACTGCCACGAAGTGAAGTCTTCACGGACGTTAGTCCTCAGTTTGTCCCTTTTTGTCACTTGATGACAAAGGGGGAGAAACTTGAGAGTTAGCCTTCAAGCGGGATATTTTTTTGGGGCTTATGAACTATATTTAAGTTACAAACTCTTGGCTCTTCTGAAGTTTTTATGTAATGAGTTGTAACTTAAGCCCGATGGTACTCTGACGCTTTTGAACATTTTTCTTCGCATGCTTATTCCTCAAGTTTTAATGCACGCATGCTGGAATTCGTCATATACCATTTGTCATCATGCATTTTCATTTTCTTCACATGATATGTTACATGTATGCATGATTTACAAGACTCAGGGGGAGATCTCCATTATATAAATCATCAATGTGCATTTGCTGTGAACAACAAAATCCTCAAGATATGCACATCTTCAGGGGGAGTCTCTCTGAATCTTGATTTCAAATTCCTCAAATGAGTATTTACACTTCATATTTTTGATCCCTATTGAAGACTTAACCTAATTGTCATCAACCACCAAAAAGGGGGAGATTGTAAGTGCATCTAGTGCCCCTTAGTGATTTTGGTGGTTTGAAGACTTATAGGTTAAGTATCTAATGTGCTTGTGAGTGTACACATGATCTATAAGTCATTAAGGAGTTTGAGATATTTGAAGAATATCGACCCCTAAAAATATATGTCTTCAGTTGAAGAAATTGGTCTGAAGCTGAAGAAATGAATCGCAAGGAATCTGCGATGAAATTGATATTCCTCATGAAGATACTGATATTTAGGAATCCGGTGTGTCCTGAAGAAAATCACTCTGAAGAATTTGAATCATGAAGATTTACACTTTCTGTTTTATTTTGTTCGCATTTGAGTAATAGGAACACCGTACTGTTAAAGGGGGTCGAAGTTACACTTTGGAATGAATTTCCTCATGAACCTCAAGCCAAGCCTAATCCTACCAAAAGCCTCAATTGAGGAATACGAGTGACATGAGGACTCTCACAGTTGAGGGTTCCGACCGTTTCGATAGCCACGCCAAGTCATTGGTCTTATCCACTCCAACGGTCATATTATTTAAGGGCATTAGTGTCAAATCATGTCGGGATGCTCCCAGGCTATAAATAGCCACCCCCACAACCATTAGCTGGTTGGCTGCTCCATTAGAAACTGACACTTGTCATAAGAGCAACCCAATTCCTCAGAGTCTTCAAGAGTAATTCATCAGTGAGGAAATACACCATACACCGAAACCACAGACCAAACCTAGTGATTGAGCATCACTGAAGAAGTTGTTCCTGTGTGGGACTGAAGCCTTTTACCTTTGAGGACTGTGCATCCTCCAGACGGTTAGGCGTCATGGTCTAGAGCTTTCCAGCAGTCAATTGTGGATCGCCGGGTGACCAAGTTTGTGAGGGTTTGGAAGTCTGCCCTGAAGACTTACCACGAGTGTTGGGCGAGGACTGTGTGTCCTTAGCTCAAGGAGAATACGGTAGGGACTATGTGTCCCGGGACTGTGTGTCCTTTGGTTTCAATACCAAGCCCGTCCAAACCAGATGTACGACTGTCACAGCAGTTGGAACTGGGTCATCAACGACTATCTTCACTAAGAAACGGGTTCTAATTCCTCAACTCCTTACTTTCCTCGAATTATGTGTTGATGACTTTAACTGCGACTGTTTTAGAATTTGCTGAAGACTTTCTCTGAATTTCCTCAACCCCAAATTCTTCACGTCAGTTAATCCTCATCTGTATTCTGTGTGCCTGCTCACAGTGCAATCTGTTTTCACATTCTTCGCTCTGGAAAACTGCTGTTGTGAAACTTTGCACTTCTGATCCTTTACTGTTTCCGCTGTAAGTTAGTCATCAGTGGGGAATTTCCTCAAAAGGAATTTCCTCAGTGATGAAATTCTAAAAATCTCCTATTCACCCCCCTCTAGTTGATATAACGTACTTTCAACTACGCGAATGCTTCATCGCCAACTTTCAGGGTACCCGCGACTGTGCTCCCACAGTGAACGACCTGCGACGCATCAAGCAGCAGGAGGGGGAGACCCTGCACAAGTTCATACAACGCTTCATGGCCATGCGCCTCAAGATCCCCAAGGCGTCGGAGGAGGCCGTCATCTCGGTCTTGTCAGACGGATTCACCGACCTCAAGATGAAGGAGGAGCTCGCCATGAGTGATGAAATGAGCACCGCATTGGAGATGTTCAACCTCGCAAACAAGTGCGCCAGGGCTGAAGAAGGTCGCCTATCGCTCCTCAGGCCTCAGGCAGAGGAACCAGAAGAGAATAAGACCAAGGCCAAGGAGGCGAAGCGCAAGGCTCCGGT
The DNA here is from genome assembly GCF_904849725.1 of Hordeum vulgare subsp. vulgare. Classification (NCBI taxonomy): domain Eukaryota; kingdom Viridiplantae; phylum Streptophyta; class Magnoliopsida; order Poales; family Poaceae; genus Hordeum; species Hordeum vulgare. The sequence continues at coordinate 369,493,991 of NC_058524.1, read as the reverse complement.
GGTGCTTGCAGCCGAGCCGGAGGCAAAGCTCGACCGAGGAGGAGAGCGCCCGTTAGGAGGGGAGCCAACGTGCATCTTCCATGGCACCGACGTCCATGATAATTCCGAGTGCCACGAGCTTTGACTGGTCCGTGACGAGCACTTCAGCAGGTGCCCCTGACGGGGATACAGAGTCCCCGCGCATGGCGGTGGTCGTAGTGGAGGCCGGTGGGATGACCGGGAGCCGCGTCAGGGGTGGCATGAACAGCCTCATGAAGACCGTTGGCGCGGCCAGCCTCAGTCGGGACGTTGGCGCGACCAGCCTTAGGAGGACCATTGGCGTGAAGACCTTCAGGAGGGGCAACGACACGGTCAGCCTCATGAGGCTTGCCCTCGTGAGGCTGAGATGCCTCTGCCACCAAGAAGGAGGGATGAAGACAGGCAGAATGATGGGGCAGGAGGCTTCCAGGAGGTCAGGGCGGTGGCCTCCATCCTGGGCGGCGCCCAGACCCCAGCCTCGAACCACGCCTTCAAGCAGTTCGCCCGGGAGGTGAATGTCGCTCTCCCGAAGCCTGAAGAGATGCGCCCCCTCAACTGGTCCCAGACCACCATCACCTTCGACCCAACTGATCAACTCAGGTGCTCATTCAGGACCGACGCTCCCCATGATGTGCACTCCGACCATCAGCAACGTCCGCGTCACCAAGACCCTTATCGACAGTGGAGCAGGGCTTAACGTCCTCTCGGTCGAGACCTTTGAGACACTCCAGCTGCCATACGAACAACTCATGCCGACCAAGCCTTTCTCAGGAGTCACAGAAGGGTCCACCGTGCCCATCGGGCAGGTGCGTCTTCCAGTCACCTTCAGCGAGCGCAAGAACTACCACACTAAGATCATCTTCTTCGACGTCGCGCACATCCACCTGTCGTACAACGTGATCCTTGGGTATCCGGCTCTCGCCAAGTTCATGGCAGTGACCCACCATGGCTACAACGTCCTCAAGATGCGAGGGAGCGGTGGCGTCATCACCATCGTCTGCGACAAGAAGGATGCCGTCTGTACACTCGAGCGCTACTACCGCGCCGCGGCGGCAGAATGCTCAAACGACAAAGAAGACGACCCACCTCGCGAGGACCCACGCAAGAAGAAGAAGCAGCTCCTCCCCATGGAGCACCCTCGGTCTTCGGGCTTCGTGCCCGGGGATGGGGTGATGCCTCCCATCGCATAGGAAGGTGCGCTCGGCGCCCCCCTTGGGTCAAGCCTGGGGGCTTCCACCGGGGAGGTTCCTGACCTGACCAGTGAGGTGAGGGTGGCGCTTGAGCACAACCCGAGGTCATACTCCGGCGCGCGTCCGCCCAGCTCCCGTGAGTCCGTCATCAGAGAAATCCAAGAACTTCAAGAGGCCCACGCCGTGCGAGGCGGGGACTGCCCTCATCGCCAATCAGAGTCGCCATTGTCGGCATGGTCGATCGACCTCACATCTGCATCAACGCGCTCTCAATCGATAGAGCTGTGGCTCAAGGCCCCTTCTGGCCCGCGCGAACTAATCATCGGTGGGTATACCCGGGCGCCGGCACCCTCATGCCCTTTGGGCTGGGGAACGGGGCTGCTACCTACCGACGGCTCCAGCAGGCCATGCTCATGCCTTCCCTGCTGGGGCGTGGTGAGTAAGAGGAGGAGATGCTCGGGGCAAGCGAAGGTCCCGAGCCTCGGGAGACGGCGGACCCGTGAGGGTCGCACGATCGTGGAAGCAGGAGATCGGGCGACGACGGCGCCCTCGGACCTTCATTGGCATGGTCTCCAGGTGACTTTTTGTTGCCTACTGCCAGGCAACTTTTTGGCCCACTCTGTCTGAGGGCACCCACAGGGCGATGTCGCCTCCAGGAGTTCAGGGCACTCCCCAGCCGCCACTTTCATTTACGCATGCTTCAGTTGTTTCTGTTGCACCCACTTCGAACCCTAACGTTTTACCTTGCTTGCATCTTTGGGCGGTCGTACCTCCCGCTTGGGGTCTCCGGTCGAAGCTTATCCTTGCAGGCCTCCTGAGGCAGCAGACACCCTGCCTCACTCCCGAAGAAGAAGAAGTCATCAGGGTTTACCAATGACCCAAATGGAATCAGGCGCCTATGCCTCGGGGGTAGGGACACTCGCGAGGCCAAAGCATCCTCGCGACCTCCCAGATACACCTCCGTGACACTCTCACGTAATAACGAGTTGCGGCTGTATACACCCGTTGCCCCGTGAGGATGCGGATGGGTCCCTCCCACGCCGAGTGGATGACCTATGCTCTGCGCTGGGTGAATACCCAAAAGGAATCAGGCGCCTATGCCTCGGGGGTAGTGATACTCGTGAGGCCAAAGCATCCTCGCGACCTCCCAGATACACCCCCACCGTGACACTCTCACGTAATAATGCTCTATACGCCCCCCCCCTGAGGATGCGGAGGGGTCCCTCCCACGCCTAGTGGCAGCTCTACGCTCCGCGCTAGGGGGAAGACAGATGCAACCAACTCAGTCCACCAATGACTATGCCCGCAGCTGGCAAAGAAATCAACTCAGTCCAGCAATGACTATGCCCACAGCTGGACAGGAAGTCAACCCGGTCCACCTACGACTACGCCCATGCCCAGTGCGGGGGACAGACAACTGGAGGTACGGAGTTGCTCGTACGTCAAGGGGGACCCGTGAGCATCGTGACTCAGGGGCCTAACTGCGCCTGTAGTCCCTTCCCTCTTGGGCCGTCCTGGAATCTGATCTGTTCAATGGCAGTGGAGGTACGTGATGGGGTTATAGCCCTAAGGTAGGGTCATAGGCCTGCGCTATAAGTCCTACCCAAGGACACCTCATTATTAGCTTGAAGATCACAAGATACATATCGACTGGATTAAGACAACCTCTTGTCCACTTGGTAGGAAACCACTCGGAAGATTATCTTATACCTGACGAGTGGATTCCACTCGGTGAAGACCAGAAGCCAGTCAACATCGGAAGCCAGAAGCAACCCCAGGGAGGCCAACGGGTATACGTTAGACAACTGTAGTTATTGTCATTTATGGCATACGTTACTTGTAACGTATGCATTTAATGTCACTTATTGCACCCATGAAGACTGGACACTTATGAGGGGCAGCGCACTCTATATAAGCCACCCCTCCCCTCTGGCACAAGGGTTCGCATTCTGTAACACCTATATTCCACTCGACACTAAGCACGAAAGCACTAAGACGTAGGGCTATTACCTCCACCGCAGAGGGGCCTAAACTCATACAACCTTGCCGTAGCTAGGACTCTGCCCTCTACTTTCGTACCCTACTCATCTACTGTCAGGCTTATTCCCACGATAGTTGGCGCCCACCGTGGGGCAGGCGTCTAGGCGACTTCCGGCAAGTTTGCGTTTTTTCTCCTTCACCATGTCTTCCAGCGGTGATTTGTGCTTGGGCCACGAGATCATCTTCGGCACACTCGTTTTCCTCGCCGATGATTCGGCATGGCTTCGGGAGGTGCCTCTCGGCGTCGGGGCATTTCCAGTTCGCGGAGCAACATTCTTCCGTGCTAGTTCCTGCGGGGTTCTTCTCCGCCAGCCGTCGACTCCGGCGTCGACTGCGCTCCCCATCGCGCGTCGCAACAAGCGACCCGGTCGCTCGCGGCTCCAGAGCTGGGTGCGCCATGCACTCTTGCGTCAGGCGTCTTCACCACCGGTGGCGGCCATCGAGCCTACTACGCCTCCGTGCGTTGCCTCCCGCTCGGTGTTAGATCCGTCTGTCTGTTCTTCCAAGTGCGAGAGCTGCAGCCCTGTGGCAGATATCTTCATGCCGACTGACACGAGAGCCTGCCAAGGAGCAGTCAGGGCAAGCGGGAAGCCAGAGAGACTTTGGGTGCACGTCATTATTAGCGCCATCCAACATCCAGTCGACGTTCTCATCAGAACAACGTTGAGGTATTCCGCACGCCCGTCCTCAACTTGGCTGCAGCCGCAAGGATTGCAGACTCCATCCAGCCAACAAATTGAGAAGCGGGCAGAGGTTTGGAGCAGGTCGGCGCGCTGTTGCAGGCGGCAGAACAGAAGAATTCCGCTGTTTCTTAGTCTCACAACAAACTGCACAACAATTCCGTCCAAGCAGAAATAGTTCGATCGATTTACAGCCCGGGTTCTCTCCAGCATCGTAGAGGAGGAGATCGCCAAGAAGGTCGATACAGAGACCAGGGGCGGAATCCGCTTCCCCCTCGATTCAATTGCGATGATCGCCATCGTTCACGCTCTCCTCCGTGGAGTAGTTTGTACACGCCCCGACACTATGACGAAAGGAGATCGGTGGGCGATGAACGCGACCAAAGGCATGATGTAAGGGACTATCTCACTCAGAAGAGAGTTGATAGAGGCCGAGCCCATCGTGACGGTTACGACGGAGATCGTCCGAGTGGAAGTGGCTCTGGCATCTCCGGCCGCGAGTGTTTCAGCAGAGCAATCCGCTCCATTGATATTCCCCCCAACTTCAGGTTGGCGGCCGAAATAAGCAAGGTCACCGGAGAATCCAAGCCGGAAACATGGCTAGATGATTACCGAGTGGCAGTTCAGATCGGCAGCGACAACGACAACGTCGCAATGAAGCACTTGCCCCTGATGCTGGATGGTTCGGCCCGTGCTTGGCTGAATCAACTAGCTCCTTCAAGCATATACTCCTGGGCAGACTTGGCCCGAGTGTTCATCAAGACCTTCGAGGGCACCTGCAAGCACCCTGCTGGTCTCACCGAGTTACAGTATTGTATCCAGAAGCCGAGTGAGTCTTTGCACGATTTTATCCAGCGCTTGACCACTCTCCACCACACGGTGGAAAACGTCACCGAGCATCAGGCAGTCTGTGCTTTCAAAGTAGGCGTCAGGTACCGAGAGCTGTACTTGAAGTTCGGTCGGACAGGTGACATGTCCATGAGCAAGATGATGGAGATAGCAACCCGCTATGCCAATGGAGAAGAAGAAGACTGCCTCCGTAGCAGCAAAGGCAAGGCAGTCGACGGAGATGCCAATTCTAACCGAAAGCAAAAACAGAAGGTGGAGCGCACACCGCAGGCAGAAGCAGCCGCTCTGGCGGCAGGAAAGTTCAAGGGAAAGGCCAAGGTTCAATTTCCCCCCAAGAAATTCGAAAAGCAGTCGGGACCAGATGCCCTTGATCAGCCGTGTGCAATCCACACGAAAGTAGATGAAGAAGGCAATACTATACTGCCTAAGCATACCATTCGAAAGTGCCGGCCGTTGATCCGGAAATTCGGAGAGGATAAGTCGAGTGAGAAATACCCACAGAAGGAGGACGATGAGCAAGAAGACCATTTCCCAAAAGCCCATGCCACTCTGATGATCTTTGCTGACGTCAAAAGAAAGAGTCAACTGAAGGTGGTCAACCAAGAAGTCAACATGGCAGCTCCTTCCGCCCCAACATATCTCAAGTAGTCGTAGACTGCCATCACCTTCGACTAGTCGGATCACCCAACCCATGTACCCTCCCCGGGACGTCAGGCTCTTGTTGTCGGTCCAGTGGTTGAAAGAGTTCGGCTCCGCAAGGTGTTGATGGACGGAGGAAGTAGATTAAACATCATGTACGCCAACACTCTGACGGGAATGGGCATTCCGATGTGCAAACTCAGTGAGAGCAATATGCAGTTTCATGGAGTGATCCCAGGGACGAAGGCCAAGTCACTCGGCCAGATCACATTAGACGTCGTTTTCGGCTGTGGCAAGAACTTTCGCAAAGAGAAACTCACATTCGAGGTGGTAGATTCCTAGAGTGCCTACCACGCCATACTTGGTCGTCCAGCTTACGTACGTTTCATGGCTCGACCATGTTAAGTACATTTGAAGATGAAGATGCCAGGGCCAAAGGGAGTCATCACCATCACCGGCAATCGGTAGAGGGTAGAAGAGTGTTTGCAGGAGGGCTCCAGGATCGCCGACCAGCAGCTGGCAATGGTAGAGCTCGATGAGTACCGGAGGACAGGAGACTCCGCCGAACTGATGCGCTCGAAGAAGCGAGCTTCTGAGTCTGCATTCCAATCGGTAGGAGAAATCAAGAAAGTCAACATCCACCCGACGGATCCCACCGCTGCCCCGACCAACATCTCAACAACTCTTGATCATAAATAGGAAGCCGAGCTCATCCAGTTCCTCCATGAGAAGTAGGACATCTTTGCATGAAATACTGCTGACATGCGTGGTATGCCCAAGGAACCGGCTGAGAACCGACTGAGAGTCGACCCCAAGGCTCGGCCTGTCAAGGAACATCTGTGTCGGTCCGCCATGCAGAAGAGAAAAGCAACCAACGAAGAAGTGGCTAAGCTCCTAGAGGCCAAGTTCATTCGCGAGGTTTACCACTCCGAGTGGCTCGTGAATGTTGTCATGGTGCCTAAGAAGGACAAGTCACTCCGAATGTGCATCGACATCAAGCATATCAATCGGGTCTGCCCGAAACATACTTCCCGCTCCCCCGCATAGATCAAATTATCGACTTGACTACAGGATGCGAGCGATTCTCTTTTTTAGATGCTTACTCTGGGTACCACCAAATCCATCTGTATGGCCCAGATGAAATAAAAATGGCCTTCATCACCCCGTTTGGGTGCTTCTGCTACATCACTATGCCATTCGGTCTAAAAAATGCAGGAGCTACTTCTATGCGCATGATTCAGAAATGCCTCCTCGATCATATCAGTCAGAACGTGGAGGCATACATGGACGATATCGTAGTCCAGTCACACAAAGGTTCCGATCTGCGGACTGACTTGCCAGAAACATTTGCGAACCTACGAAGGTACGACATCAAGCTCAACCCAGCCAAGTGCACATTCAGACTCCCCAGCGGCAAGTTACTCGATTTTATTGTTTCCGAACGAGGAATCGACGTTAACCCCGAAAAGATCGGGGCAATCGTCCGAATGAAAAGCCCAATGCGAGTACATGATGTTCAGAAGCTTACATGGTGTTTGCCAACATTTAGCAGATTCATATCTCGACTCGGAGAGAAAGCTCTACCACTATACTGACTCATGAAAAAGTCAGATACCTTCGAGTGGACTCCCGAAGCAGAAGCTGCATTCATTGAGTTAAAGACTCTGCTATGCACCCAGCCTGTTCTTGCTGCTCCGTACAGCAAAGAGCCACTCCTCTTATACATCATGTCTACAAATCAAGTTGTCAGCACAGTCCTAATAATCGAGCGAGAGGAGGAATGCAAGGCTTATAAGATTCTGGCCCAGTGTATTATGTTTCTAAGGTATTGACTCCTTCCAAGCAAAGATATCCCCACTATGAGAAGCTTATCTATGGGACTTACATGACTGCAAAGAAGGTGGCTCATTATTTTCAAGATCACATGGTGTCTGTTGTCAGCGATGCCCCATTGTCACAGATCCTTCACAATTGGGATGCATCGGGCCGAGTGGCGAAATGGGCAATGGAGCTACTATATTGCGACATAAAGTTCGAAGCCAAGAAAGCCATCAAATATCAAGCTCTGGCGGATTTCATGGCCGAATGGGTAGAACAACAAAAACCAGCTCTGATCCACTCGGAACACTAGATTATGTTCTTTGACGGCTCAAAGATGCTAAATGGTTCTGGTGCAGGCGTGGTTCTCATATCCCCGAAGGGCGACAAGCTCAATTACGTATTGCAGATTCACTTTGATTCTTCTAACAATGAGACAAAGTATGAAGCTCTCCTCTACGGGTTGCGTATGGCCATCTCACTCGGCGTCCGACGCTTGATGGTATACGGTGACTCGTATCTAGTGGTTAATCAAGTGATGAAAGAGTGAGATGTAAGAAACCCTGCCATGACTAGGTACTACAATGCAGTAAGAAAGTTTGAGAAAAGATTTAAAGGTTTCGAACTTCATCATCTTCCTCGATTGAAGAATCAAGATGCTGATGAGTTGACAAAATCGGATCCACTCAAAAAATCGGATCCAGGAAGATCCATTCACTGAAGAACCTCCTCAGCCTACAAGTACTTCTGATCCGATTGAAGTTGAGATCCGAGCAGTTGTCGATCTGATCATGGAGATTCGAGTGGTCACGCCCGCGAGGACAGTACCATATATCATATACATTCTGAGGCAAGAACTACCAGAAGATAAAGTCAAAGCTGGATAGATCGTCTGCAGGTCGAAGGCCTTCACGGTCATGGGAGATCAGCTTTATAAGGAAAGTGTGACTGGCGTAGCTCAGCGGTGCATTTCCCGTAAGGAAGGCCGACTGATTTTGGAGGAAATCAACTCGGGAACCTGTGGTCATCATGCGTCCTCCAGGGCCATCATTGCCAAAGCATTCCGAGCTGGATTCTTCTAGCCACGAGCGAGTGAAATGGCCAAAAAAATTGTGGACCTCTGCGAAGGCTGCCAGTTTTACTCCAACAAGTCACACAAGCCATCGTCTGCTCCGAAGACAACCCCCCTCATATGTCCATTTGTTGTCTAGGGATTGGACATGGTCGGTCCCTTCCGAACAGGGCAGGGTGGATTCACTCATTTACTGGTTGCATACGACAAATTCACCAAGTGGATAGAGGCCAAGCCAAACAAAAAGCTAGATGCACGTACCGCAGTCAAGTTCATGAGAGAAATCACTTTTAGATTTGGAGTCCCACACAACATCATCACGGAAAAGGGGTCGAACTTCGACTCAGACGAATTCATGAGTTTTTGCTCCAACTAAGGAACCCGAGTGGATTACGCGTCCGTTGCTCATCCCCAAACCAACGGCCAGGATGAACTGGCGAATGGACTCATAGTTCAAGGATTAAAGCCTCGTCTCATGCGAGAAATTGGACATGCTGCAGGCGGTTGGGTCACCGATTTGCCTTCTGTGCTCTGGGGTCTCAGAACGACCCCGAACAGATCGACTGGGCGATCCCCATTCTTTCTCGTATACGGAGCAAAAGCTGTCCTTCCGAGTGATTTACTCCAAAATTATCCCTGAGTCGAACTCTTCTCAGAAGCTGAAGCTGAACAAGCCTGACAGGACAGAGTCGATCTTTTGGAGGAGGAGCGCGAGATGGCCCTGATTCGGTCCACGATCTACCGGCAGGAGTTACGGCGGTTCCACTCAAGACACGTCAGGAGTCGGACGTTCCAAGAAGGTGATTTGGTGCTCCGAGTAGATCAACAAAGGCCACACAAGTTAGGTCCCGCCTGGGAAGATCCCTTCATCGTCTCCAAGGTGCTGAACATCGGAGCCTACCGACTCTACAATATCAAGAAAAGGATCGACGAACCGCGGGCGTGGAACGGAGATTTACTTTAACATTTTTATGCTTGATGAGCGACTATTTTGATGTAAAGAACAATATTCCCTAAAGCAACATACTTGCCAGAAGTTCAGATTACTTCAATATATCTGTTGACTCCAGTCTAGAAAACTTCTGTGAGTGAAGAGCTAACCTCTCACTTGGATTGCTTAGCCGCGAACCAGATTCGCCTGCGTTAAAAAACTTCTCAGAGTGAAGAGATAACCTCTCACTCGGGGGCTTAGCCATTAACCAAATTCGCCTAAGTTAAAAAAACTTCTCCAAGTGAAGAGCTACCCTCTCACTCTGGGGCTTAACCGCGAACCAGATTCGCCTGAGTTAAAAAACTTCTCTGAGTGAAGAGTTGCCCTCTCACTCGGGGGCTTAGCCGCGAACCAGATTCGCCTGAGTTAAAAAACTTCTCCGAGTGAAGTGCTACCCTCTCTCTCGAGGGCTTAGTCGTGAACCAGATTCGCCTAAGTTAAAAAACTTCTCTGACTGAAGAGCTACCCTCTCTCTCGGGGGCTTAGCCGCGAACCAGATTTGCCTAAGTCAAAAAACTTCTCCGAGTGAAGAGCTACCCTCTCACTCGGGGGCTTAGCCACGAACCAGATTCAGTTGAGTTAAAATACTTCTTCGAGTGAAGAGCTACCCTCTCACTCGGGGGATTTACCGCGAATCCGATTCGCCTGAGTTAAAAAACTTCTCCGAGTGAAGAGCTACCCTCTCACTCGGGGGCTTAGCCGCGAACCAGATTCACCTAAGTTAAAAAACTTCTCTGAGTGAAGAGCTACCCTCTCACTCGGGGGCTTAGCCGTGAACCAGATTCACCTAAGTTAAACAACTTTTCCGAGTGAAGAGCTACCCTCTCACTAGGGGGGCTTAGCCGCGAACCAGATTCGCCTAAGTAAAAAAACTTCTTCGAGTGAAGAGCTACACTCTCACTCGGGGACTTAGCCGGGAACCAGATTCACCTAAGTTTAAAAACTTCTTTGAGTGAAGAGCTATCCTCTCACTCGGGGGCTTAGCCGCGAACCAGATTCCCCTAAGTTTAAAAACTTCTCCGAGTGAAGAGCTACCCTCTCACTCAGGGACTTAGGCGCGAACCAGATTCGCCTAAGTTAAAAAACTTCTCCGAGTGAAGAGCTACCCTATCACTCGGGGAATTAGCCGCGAACCAGATTCGCCTAACTTTAAAAACTTCTGTAAGTGAAGAGCTACCCTCTCACTCGGGGACTTAGCCGTGAACCAGATTCACCTAAGTTAAAAAACTTTTCGAGTGAAGAGCTATCCTCTCTCTCGGGGGCTTAGCCGCGAACCAGATCCGCCTAAGTTTTAAAAACTTCTCCGAGTGAAGAGCTACCCTCTCACTCGGGGACTTAGCTGCAAACCAGATTCGCCTAAGTTAAAAATTTCTCCGAGTGAAGAGTAATCATATCACTCGGAGGCTTAGCCGCGAACCAGATTCACCTAAGTGACGAAACCCAGCCCAACTACGAATCAGACTTCGCCTAGCCCCAACCCCACTGTGATTCAAGGTTCACTTAGGTGGGAGACTTTGTGTATGCCCAGAGCATTCCCAAAAAGAAAAATTCAGTCGACAAAGATAAACTCAAATTCAGTCGAAACGAACAAATTTATATGCCGGCGCAGATCAAAGTTATCCGCACAGGACAAAAGCACTCAGGTTAATACCCGAACAAAGTTTAAAGTGTTTATAGGACCACTCGGCATATCGAGGCAAATCAAAGTTTTTCACACAAATGTTCGTCCTCCTCACGGCACACCTGGACTGGCCGGTTCCACGAAGGTGCCGTGGTCGATGACATCAGCGATGCGCGTTGCAGTGTTGATGAAGTCTCCATGAATTCTTCAAAGCGAAGCTTCTTTGTGTTTGCAACTTGCAGCGCCTTCAGCTTCTCCTCCCGAGCCTCCTTACAATGGACCCTGACGAGTGACAGAGCCACGTCAGCCCCACACCGAGCGGTAGACTTCTTCCACGCTTGAACCCGCTGAGGAATCCGCTCCATACGGGTCATCATTGCTTCCAGGTCATGTTGGAGATCATCCTCTGGCCATAGCTCCTTGTCGATCTTGCTCACAGCCGCCCTTAGTCGCGTGACATACTTCTCCACCTTCATCGGTCGGGAGTTCATACGGAACAGATTCAGAGTTGGGCCGTCACCGAGTGGAGTATTGATAGGGTCAAGCGATGGCTCGACCTCCTCAGTTTCCTTCCCCAAGTCCTGACAGAATTCTGGGAGGGAGAAATTACAAGGTCAACATCGAAAATAGCAAACAATCAATCACAAGATTCACTCTACAAGACATTTACTAGTGAGTAACCCCAACATCTTTGTGGCAAAATCTCCCACGTATTTTTCTTGAGCATTCACCCTCTTGTTCATATCCTTCAACTAGTTCATCCACTTGTATCGCTCTTTCTGCATCTTGTCCACCTCCGCCTGCAAACCCTTACTGGTTGCGTGAGCCTCCATCAGTGCCTTGTCCTTCTCCTCGAGCGTTTTCTTCAATGCAGCTACATCATTCGTAGCCACCTCCAGGTTCGCGGCCAGTTGAGTCTTTTCTGCAGTCAGGGTAGCATATGCAGAACCTACTTCACAAGCTTTCTGGAACGATCAGACGACAAAAGTCAGTTGACGTATATCTCACTTCCTAGTGATATACGACCAAAATTAATTCGCTTCCGAGTGATAAAGGCTTAATTCGATTGAAGAAAAAGGTATGTTTCCGATCAGACCCCTGTCAATGCAAGCACTCGACAGCGGTCTCGGGAACTAAACCCAGTGGGTTCACTCGGCGTGACCCCACTAGTTTATCACTCGACCAGGTCTGCCGTGACGATCCAAAAAGATTATACATTCAAGTGCTTAAGACTATTATCATTCGTTGGCGATTAATAATAGTCTCAGGGACTACACCCAGTGGGTGCACTTGGCGTGCCCCCACTGGATTCAACACTCAACGAGATCCGATTTGGCTGACCGCAATCAACTAAAAAGAATGTCTTTACTGATTCAGACCACTGCCAGTGCAAGCACGTGACAGTGGTCTCGGGGACTACACCTAGTGGGTTCACTCGGAGTGTCCCCACTGGCACAAAGGTAACACAAGGACATTTCTACAAAACACCCAGTGGGTGTGCGTTGGAATTCAAATTTACTATTACACTTACTCAGAGATTTTCTCGGAGCACCACGCTGTTGTTATACAGCGAGACGATGGTGTCATAGGCTCCTTTGGCTTGTTCTGTCATCAACTCCGCCTGGATCATAGCTTCCTTGGCGGCACCGGTCTGGTCCTCAAGGATACGACGCGTGGTGTAAATAGTCATGGGTGACAACAACCCTGAGGTTGCAGTAGAAACAACTGGAGCGTCCGACTATAACCCAGTCGGCGTTGTGGTGACAACAACCGAACTGACAGGTGGAGCACTCACCACAGGCATCTCCGCCACAGGCACCTCAAACACGATAGGTTCCGCCTCAGCAGCAGGCTACCTTTGATCATCGTCATCCAGTTGTATGACCTCTGTTTGCGGCACAGCTGGCAGACGGAAACACCAGAGGTTACTGCCAGAAAATCATACACATGGAAGGGTAACAGAGAGTGGAAAATCAGTAATACCTAGCTGTGAAGTGGTTGCGTTTGCGGAATCAACCTCCATGGGGTATTTACTCCCCCCACGGCGGCGACGTCACAGAGGTAGCAGCTCTGTCAATACAATTTCACTCGGTCATCATCAACCAGAAAAGTTCACTCGGATTGGATGGGAAGATTAAATACTTACGCAGAGGCGACTAGCACGACGATCCTCATTCTTGGCAGATCCTTCTGAGATTTGGCTCCGCTGGGCTTGGATGCCTTTGCCGGCTGCTCCACCGGTTCGCCAGACGATCCCCTGACACATTTGGCACTCCTACCACAAGACGCCAAAGGATTGCTTGGAGTGCCCGCGGGATCATGACGCTGCTTGGACTGGGGCTCGTGGCGAGAATGAGACGAGTCTTCCTCCTCGCTTTTCTCCGACTCCTCATCCTCGGTCTCCTCACTGCTTTCGACACATTCCTCGCTCTCCTCGATGTCGAGTGCGTTCTCGTTCGGGACCGGAGAATGCAAGTTCGTCTATGCCTGCAAGATGCAACTCACAAGTTCAGTCGACAAGGAAATCGCAAGCACTCGATCGTAATGCAAAGATATTCAACGGAGCAGAGCTAACCTTATTTGTTGGCGGGTTTTGAGCAGAGAAGGGCATGAATCTCTTCGCCCCCATAGGATTGTCGCAAGGGCCGACTATTCTGCGGATCCACTTCGCTACCGTGTCTTCATCCACTTCCTCAGGATGAGACCGAGTGGAGTCCTCCGTGCCAGTGTAATGCCACATAGTGTGGTCCCGAGCTTGGAGGGGCTGGATGCATCTTTCAAGGAAGGTCTCTAACACATCCATCCCTGTCACTCCATTGCGGACAGGACCAATCAACGCCTTGACTAAAGGCTCCACCTGAGCTTTCTTCTCCTTCGTCGACACCAACGTCCTTGGAGCACTCGGTGGCTCTGAAGTAAAGGGCGGAAGTCCACTCGACATATTTGGGCAAGCGACATCATTACAGTAAAACCAAGTGGCTTGCCAGTTGCAGACTGACTCGGGGAAGGTCATGGCAGGATAACTACTTTTGGCCCTCTTTTAAAGTCCTAAACCCCCACACAACTGGATGACATGGGTCTTATCATCAGTCAGATTGACCTTCTTCACCGACTGAGAATGTACAGTGAAGATAGATTTAAAAAGCCCCCAATGGGGAGGATACCCCAAGAAACACTCGCATAAGGTGACAAAGGCAGAAAGGTGGGCAATGGCATTCGAAGGGAAGTGATGCAACTGCACCCCGAAGAAATATAAGAACCCCCAAATGAAAGGATGAGGCGGCAAGGAGAAACCTCTTTCGACGTCGGTCAAGAGGAGGACTCGCTGTCCCTCGCGCGGCTCGGGATCGATCTCATCGCCGGGAAGCCTCCAAGACTTGTACGCTAGCATGCCATGCTCGACGAGATCGAGGAGGTCCTCCTTCTGCATAGTGGATCAGAGGAAATCCCCCTAGATCCAGCCCGGCGGCAGAGCCTGCTTCTTGGACATGGCGCCGCCCTTCTTCTTTGCCTTCTCTAGCTTGCTGGTTTGCCCTTTCGTCATAGTGGCGGCAGCGATATTGGTTGCTCCGGGTTGCGCTGGTGGCTAAGGAGAAGGAAGAGCAGAGAAGAGGAAGGAGACGATGCCATTCCGAACCCTAGCGCTAGAGGCTTTTATAATCAACCGACTGGGTCTCTAGCAAGTGGGCCCTCAACTTCTCCCCTCGCTGGCCACCGTGAGATACGTGGCGGAGATAGAGGCGCGATAATCGAGGAGGCGTGACCCACTTGATTGCGATGACTTCATCGCCGCCTAGCACGCGGCAACCGAAGTTTTCAAATACCGAAAAATCCGGGGCTGACAGGGTGACTGGTCACATCAGAAGATCCCGTCAGACGCGCCGATTCACTAGTTCAATCGGATCCTTAAAGTCACTCGAACATTTTATTCCAAGAAGAATTGGTCAAGGCGAATTATGAATATTTCATTCGATATCCAATTCAGAAAAACTTTGAAGGGCATTCAAACTCACTCTGCTATATAAAGATTTACACCTACACCTTCACCACTCGAACCTCGATCCATTCGAGGGCTAATGATGGGGTTATAGCCCTAGGGTAGGGTCATAGGCCTGCCCTATAACTCCTACCCAAGGGCACCTCATTATTAGCTTGAATATCACAAGATACTTATCGACTGGATTAAGACAACCTCTTGTCCACTCGGTAGGAAACCACTCGGAAGATTATCTTATACTCGACGACTGGATTCCACTCGGTGAAGACCAGAAGCCAGTCGACATCGAAGGCCATAAGCCACCCTAGGGAGGCCAATAGGCATACGTTAGACGACTTTAGTTATTGTCATTTATGGCATACATTACATGTAACGTATGCATTTAAGATCACTTATTGCACCCTTGAAGGCTGGACACTTATGAGGGGCAGCGCACTCTATATAAGCCACCCCTCCCCTCTGGCACAAGGGTTCGCATTCTGTAACACCTATATTCCACTCGACACTAAGCTCTAGTGCACTGAGACGTAGGGATATTACCTGCACCGTAGAGGGGCCTGAGCTCATACAACCTTGCCATAGCTAGGACTCTGCCCTCTACTTTCATACCCTACTCATCTACTGTGAGGCTTATTCCCACGACACTACGCGCGGGGTGGGCCCTGCTGACGCAGAGCCTAGTGCGCTCAACAAGCCACTTAAAATCTCTTAGGGAGAATGCTGGAGTCACTCGTATGTCAAGGGGGACTCCTGAGCATCATGGCTCAGGAGCCTGTTCTACGCCCATACCCCCTTCCCTCTTGGGCCACCCAGGCGGTCCAAGAGCGACAGAGGTATGCGCGGGGCGGGCCCTGCCGAAGCAGAGTGTTGAAGGAGTTCGTGTTGGATTTCGGGCTCCGCAAAACCCTTAAGATTCGAACTCAGGGGCGTGTACGAAGATTTCTCTTAGGCTCGCCTCACCTAACTCGCTACTCGTCGGGGATGGCAAAGAACTCACTCGATGGTGAGAAAGACACATAAGACGGCAGTTTACCCAGGTTTGGGCCACTGGGAAGCGTAATACCCTACTCCTACTTTGGTTGATTGCCTCTTGTGGAGGTTGGTGGATGAACTAGCACACTGTTCGATGGCCTCCGGAGGCTGGATGGCCTTTGTGTGGCGCCAATGGGCGAATGAATGGATCTCCGTCCTCCTCTACGAAGTATCCTATCCTCTATATATAGTGGCAGCCCGGGTCCTCTTCCCTTATCGTTTCGGCGGGGAGGGATCCCACAATGGCCAATTTTTAAGGGGAACAGGGGAACATGCTCTCCTGCCCAAAGGTGCTCTCCGCTTGCAAAGTGACTATCAGCGCAGCAGGGTCGGGTCCAGGGATGACGTCCGTCCTGATGGGAGGTGGAGATGGCTTTGTTACACCAGAATGGAAACCTTTGGAAGATGCCTTGGGAACCATGGCATGTCCTTGCCCCCTTTGTACTAAAGGGGAAACTGCTCCGCCCTGCCGTCTGCTGCTCGCCTGTCCTTCCTACACGTCATCCTTGACTATTGAGGCCGGGTCATGCCTCGGTATCTCCAACACTCCGGAGGGGTCCCGAGGAGGCCCCCTGCAGGTCTTGGTGCTCCTCCTTCTTGCGAGGCTCGGGCCCTCGCGAGGGCCTTGCCTTGAGTGGCGCCGCTCCCAATCGTGTTTTCTTGATGAAGTGGGCCAACCCTGGGCCACAAGCAGGCAGGTCTGGGTACCCCCATTCCCAGAATGCCGGCAGTAGCCCCCAGGCCCAAGGCGCGCCTGGGTTGGCTTCCTGGGAAAGCCTTGAGGGCGGCCCGAAGTGGTGCGGGCCCTTAATGCCTGTGGGCCAGGTCTGGGCGCGTCGCGCGGCTGATGTGGGGTCCCCTTGCTTTTTGTCTCCGCTCGAGTTATCGAGAGTCTAACTTGTTGTGTTGGTCCATTATTGCTTTCCCTTCTCCCACACTCGCTCTTCCTCCTTGGTCTCCAACTCCAACCGGCGCCTCCTAGATCCAGCACCGCGCCCCTCCCTTGCCAGTTCAACGATGGCGCCGGGTGACCCTGGTGACATGACCGCGGCCCTGGGTTCGCTGTACCATCTCGGCGAGCCGGCTGATCTGATCGTCATGCTGCCTGTCTTCGATGAGTGAGGGCTCTGGTCAAGTGGAGGTATCGACGGATGACGCCTCCGGCGGGGAGGACTCGGAGTAGACCGTCGAAGCCTACCCTGCAAACGCGCCTCCCCCGTCGCAGGCCATCCTTCTGCGCGAGCTTGAAGATGATGATGCCACCGGCAAGGTCTCCGTGGTGATCTCCTCGCGCCCGACCAGGACCTCCAGGGGACCCGCGTCGGCCCCGCAAGCCACGTGGTCCGCGTTCGTGCTCGCCCCCCAAAGGCACGGGGCTGAGCCACCCTTGGCGCGTCCCACCTCTGCTGACGGGAGATCTGAGGCGCCGGGCTCGCCCCCCCTCCGTGGGGGGCCCTGTCACCCATGCCATCGCAGGGACCGAGAGGAAGAAGAGGTGGCGTGATGTTGAAGAGTAAGTGGCTCGTCTTGGCACGCTCCATGCCCTCATCGTCCGTGCATGGCCGATTCTCTTCTTGCGTAATGTCCAGGGATGTTGCTTCACCGGGGGCGAAGAAGAAAAAGGCAGGCGTCATGTCGAAGGCGACTCCTGATGCACCATCGGCTCTCCCCAACGCATCGCAGCCTGTCGATGAAGATGGGGAGGCTCGTGGGGCGACCTCTCTGGCCTTGGTCGCCAAGCCTCCCGAGCCCTTGAAGCGTCCTCAGGCGGTGGCGACGGCGCCGTTGCCCGAGGGGCAGGCTCTTGAGGCCCCTCGGTCTGCTGATGCGCCAATGCTCGCAGTCTCCGAGGTGCCTGCAGAGCCCCCTGTCCTTTGTGACGATGCCCCCCTGCCGGCACTGCCCGCGGCAGCACTAGAGGCTCCTCAGGAGGAAATCCTGAAGACTTCAGTATTCACCCAACGTGTCCTGAACAACGCCTTGACCGCCCTGGCAAAGCTCATAGTCGAGATGGTGAAGGGCGAGAAGGAGGCCAGGGCCGCTCGTGCTGCGGCGAGGTGGAGCTGGAGGAAGCCGCGGTAGCTGCCAAACGCCGCGAAGAGGCGGGGGCTTGCCTGAAGGCGTTCAAAGCGGAACAAGGCAAGCTAACCGAGCAGCTTTGCCTGCGGGTGGAGGGACTCGTGGCCTGCGAGGCCAAGGTCACCGCCCGGGAAGAAGAGCTGTCCTAGGAGGAAATTCGCATTAGCGCGAAGCAAGCATGCTTGGACGAGCAGGAGAAGGAGGTCGCCTCGAGGAACACCCTTCTCGATGTTGTAAATATGCCCTAGAGGCAATAATAAATTGTTATTATTATATTTCCTTGTTCATGATAATCGCTTATTATCCATGCTATAATTGTATTGATTGGAAACTCGAATACATGTGTGGATACATAGACGAAACACCGTCCCTAGTAAGCCTCTAGTTGACTAGCTCGTTGATCAAAGATGGTTAAGGTTTCCTAGCCATAAACAAGTGTTGTCACTTGATAACGGGATCACATCATTAGGAGAATGATGTGATGGACAAGACCCAAACTATAAACGTAGCATATGATCGTGTCCGTTTATTGCTACTGTTTTCTGCATGTCAATGTATCTGTTCCTATGACCATGAGATTATGCAAATCCCGAACACCGGAGGAATACCTTGTGTGTATCAAACGTCGCAATGTAACTGGGTGACTATAAAGGTGCTCTACAGGTATCTCCAAAGGTGTCTTTTGGGTTGGCGTGAATCGAGACTGGGATTTGTCACACCGTATGACGTAGAGGTATCTCGAGGCCCAGTCGGTAATGCAACATCATAATAATCCTTGCAAGCAATGTGACTAAGGAGTTAGCCACGAGATCTTGTATTACAAAACGAGTAAAGAGACTTGCCGATAACATGATTGAACTAGGTATAGAGATACCGATGATCGAATCTTGGGCAAGTAACACACCGAAGGACAAAGGGAACAACATACGAGATTAACTGAATCCTTGACATAGAGGTTCAACCGATAAAGATCTTCGTAGAATATGTAGGAGCCAATATGGGCATCCAGGTCGCGCTATTGGTTATTGACCGTAGAGGTGTCTCGGTCATGTCTTAAGGTTCTCGAACCCGCGGGGTCTACACACTTAAGGTTCGGTGACTTGTTGGTATAGTTGAGTTATAGGTGTTGGTAACCGAAAGTTGTTTGGAGTTCTGGAGGAGATCCCGGGCGTCATGAGGAGCTCCGGAATGGTCCAGAGGTAAAGATTGATATATAGGAAGTCCTGTTTTGGTCACCGGAAAAGTTTCGGGCTCATCGGTAGTGTACCGGGAGTGTCGGGAGGGTACCGGTGACCATCGGGAGGGGTGTCACGCCCCGAGGTGCCTTATGGGCTGTGGGAGGATAAAAACCCGCTCCTAGTGGGCTGACATAAGCTCCCACTAAGGCCCATGAGGTTTGAGATGCAAAAAACCCAAAGGTGGAAAAGGTGGAAAGGGTTTCCAAGTGGAAAGGAGGAATCCTACTCCTGGTAGGATTGGAGTAGGACTCCTCTCCCTCGAATTTTGGCCAAACCTTGAGGGTTTCAGGCTGCCTCCTCCCCTCGCTCCATCCTATATATACTAAATGTATTGAGGGTTTTTGAGACACAAAAAACAGCCACGTGCTGCCCTCTCTCTCTAGATTTTTTTTCTCCTCTAGTCTAGTTTCAGCGGTGCTTAGGTGAAGCCCTGCTGGAATAGCTCCACCAGCACCACCAGCATGCCGCCGTGTTGCAGAACTCATCTACCTCTTTGCCCCTATTGCTGGATCAAGAAGGCGGAGATCGTCATCTAGTTGTACGTGTGCTAGACGCAGAGGTGCTGTCTGTTCGACACTAGATCGAGATGGATCGTGATGGGATCGCGGGACGGATCATGATGAGATCGCGGGACAGGCTGCGATTTGGATCGCGAAGATGTTCCACTACATCAACCGCGTTATATACACTTCCGCTTAGCGATCTACAAGGGTATGTAGATGCACTCTCCCCTCTCGTAGATGATCATCACCATGGATAGGTATTGCGTGTGCGTAGGAATTTTTTTGTTTCCCATGCGACGTTCCCCAACAGTGGCATCATGAGCTAGGTTCATGCGTAGATTTTATATTGAGTAGAACAAAAAGGAGTTTGTGGGCGTTGATCTTCAATTTGCTTCCCTCCTTAGTCTTTTCTTAATTCAGCGTTATTGTTGGATTGAAGCGGCCCGGACCAACTTTACTCGTACGCTTATGAGAGACCGGTTTCATCAACTGACATGCAACTTATTGCATAAAGATGACTGGTGGGTGTCTGTTTCTTCAACTTTAGTTGAATTGGATTTGACCTAGGCGGTCCTTGGATAAGGTTAAATAGCAATTTGCATATCGCCGTTGTGGCTTTGCTTAAGTAAGATGCAATCATACTAGATACCCATAGCAGCCACGTAAAAATTGCAACAACAAATTAGAGGATGTCTAACTTGTTTTTGCAAGGTATGCATGTGATGTGATATGGCCAAATACATGATATGATATATTAGATGTATGAGATGATCATGTTGTAATAGTTAAATATCGACTTGCACGTCGATGCTACGACAACCGACATGAGCCATAGGGTTGTCTTTAAACTAACATTTGTGCTTGCAGATGCTTTTACTATATCGCTAGGTAGTAGCTTTAGTAGTAATAGCATAGATAGCACGACAACCTCGATGGCAGCACGATGATGGGGATCATGGTGCGGCGCTGGTGAGATGGAGATCATGCCGGTGCATTGGTGATGGAGATCAAGAAGCACAAGTTCATGGACATATCATGTCACTTATGATTTGCATGTGATGTTAATCTTTTATGCACCTTATTTTGCTTAGGATGATGGTAGCATTATAAGGTGACCCCTCACTAAAATTTCAAGATGAAATTGTGTTCTTCCCGACTGTGCACAGTTGCGACACTTCTTCTTTCGAGACACCACGTGATGATCGGGTGTGATAGACTTAATGTTCACATACAACGGGTGCAAAATAGTTGCACACGAGAACACTCTGTTTAAACTTGACGAGCCTAGCATGTACAGACATGGCCTCGGAACACAAGAGACCGAAAGGTCGAGCATGAACCATATAGTTGATATGATCAACATGGAGATGTTCACCACTGAAACTATACTCAACTCACGTGATGATTGGACTTGAGTTAGTGGATTTGGATCATGCGCCACTCGAATGACTAGAGGATGTCTATTTGAGTGGGAGTTTATTAGTAATATGATTAGCTAAACTCAATTATCATGAACATAGTCCAAATGTCTTTGCAAATTATGTTGTAGCTTGCGCTCTAGCTCTACTATTTTGATATGTTCCTAGAGAAAATTTAGTTGAAAGATGATAGTATAAATTATGCGGACTGGGTCGGTAAACTGAGGGTTGTCCTCATTGCTGCACAGAAGGCTTATGTCCTTAATGCACCGCTTAGTGTGCTAAACCCAGAGCGTCGTTTGTAGATGTTGTGAACATCTGACATACATGTTTTTTATGACTACATGATAGTTCAGTGCGTAATGCTTAAAAGGCCTAGAAGTAAGGCGTCAAAGACATTATGAAGGTCACGGGACATATGAGATGTTCGAAGAGATGAAATTTGGATTTCAGGCTCGTGTGCGTGTTGAGAGGTATGGGACCTTCACATGATTCTTTGCCTACAAAGTAAGGGAGAAAATCTCAATCGTTGAGCATGTGCTCAGATTGTCTGGGTGCTACAATCACTTGAATCGAGTGGGAGGTTATCTTGCAGATAAGATAGTGATTGGCATAGTTCTCCAAAGTCACTGCCACCAAGCTACAAAGCTTTGTGATGAACTATAACATGCTAGTGATAGAATTGATGATCCTTGAGCTATTTGCGATGTTTGAGATCACGAAGGTAGAAATCAAGTAGGAGCATCAAGTGTTGATGGTTAGTAGAACCACTAGTTTAGAGAAGGGTAAGGGTTAAAAGGGATGCTTTATGAAATGGCAAACCAGTTGCCACTCTAGTAATGAAACCCAAGGTTGAACCCAAACCCAAGAGTAAGTGCTTCTATTATGTGGGGAACAGTCATTGAAGCGGAACTACCCTAGTTACTTGGTAGATGAGAAGGCTAACAAACTCGACAAAAGTATATTGGATATACATGATTTTTATGTGTACTTTACCAGTACTCCTAGTAGCACCGGGGTATTAGATACCTGTTCAGGTTGCTAAGTGTTAGTAACTTGAAATAAAAGCTACGGAATAAACAGATACTAGCTAAAGGCAAGGTGACTATGTGTTGGAATTGTTTCCAAGGTTGATGTGATCAGATCGCATGCTCCCTCTACATTCGGGATTAGTGTTGAACCTAAATAAACATTATTTGGTGTTTGCGATGAGCATGAACATGATTTGATTGTGTTTATTGCAATACAAATATTCATTTAAGTTAGAGAATAAAAGTTATTCTGTTTACATGAATAATGCCTTCAATGGTCATGCACCAATATGAATGGTTCATTGAATCTCGATCGTAGTGATACACATGTTCATAATATTGATGCCAAAAGATGCAAAGTACTAATGTTAGTACCACTTACTTGTGGCACTGACACTTGAGTCATATTGGTGTAGAACGCATGAAGAAGCTCCATGCTGATGGATCTTTGTTCTCACTCGTTTTTGAATCATTTGATACATACGAACCATCCCTATTGGTTTAAACACATGAAGAAACTCTATGCAGATGGATCATTTGGACTCACTTGATTTTGAATCACTTGAAACATGCAAATCATGCCACATGGGCAACATGACTGAAGGCCTCGTTTTCCATTGAGATGGAACAAGAAAGTAAATTTTTGGAAGTAATGCATTTTGATGTATGCGGTCCAATGAGTGCTGAGGCAAGTAGTGGATATCATTATGTTCTTACTTCACACATGATTTGAGTAGATACCAGTATATTTACTTGATGAAACACAAGTCTGAATTATTGAAAGGTGTGGGGACCCCGACTTATGAGTGGAGATCTCCGAATGAACGTTCTCAGTGATCCTAGAGATCAATGCTCATCGAACACACAAATGCTAAATATTAAGAGTCTTACATCCAAATACCGAATTATTACATCACATGACCGAATGGTCAAGTTCACAAGGTAGGGCCTATAAGGCCAAATCACACTGATACAACTAGTAGCGGAAATCTTAGGGCTAAGCGGATGCCCATGCCATCAGCCTACACCAACACGCATTCTGACTGGGAAGCGTCCTAGTTCGCAGGGCCGTCTCCGAATACATACTCTTCTCCAGACTTTGGTCCTTCCATGTCTGGTCAATAATATAACCAGTGGCAAGCCAATGAGTACTTTGAATGTACTCGCAAACATCCCATGATATGAACAATGCAATTGATAGGGTAACAAGTAATATGCATCTTTGGTGGATAACATCTTGATTGTAAATAAACATGATCATGGATGTGCTACATAAGCTAGATGGTAATTAGAAGAACAGGTTACAGATATCAACATATCTGTCAAGGGCTGAACACTCCGGGTTCACCCGATACGCCAAGTCACCAAACTTGGTCATATCAACTCTTTCATGGTAACACCATTGTACACACACACACACTCACACACACTTGGTTTATGTGGAAACCACTCGATGTAGATTAAGCAGGATTACCCAACTGTCCTTGACCGTGGACACGGCTATTCGAATAGTTTTACACTCTACAGAGGTAGTACGCTGGACCCACGAGATCCACAAAACTTCCGTGTCATCCATGACTCGTGGTATACAACATACCCGAGGTAAGTACCCGATCAATGCCTTTCCCCTGACGGTACTAGACAAAGATGTCCACTCGATTGGTACCCAGCCCACATGATGTACGTATTACGAGCACTGATTCTAGACAGTATCGTCCATGCAGGGACCAACGGTGTTCCTAGAACATGTAAAAACGGCATAGTCGCCCTACCTGGCACGACCCCATCACGAGAGTGACCACACATCACTCCCGCCACTAGTAATGTGGTTCTTTGCTAGCACCGACTAGAGTAATCAACAAAGCCCCGTCCCATAAAGGGGTAACGTGGTCGTACATGTAAGGTTGGGACGGTCGACACATCATAAATCTATTCCCATTTCCGAAACCATACACACACAAAATACCCGGTGCACCACTTCACCAAAAGTGGCCACCTAACTCATCATCACCCTCGGGCATTAGTGGCACCTGACGGGGTTTTCATAAACCTTTGATTTTATACCATCATCTTGCTCATGCTACTATGCTTAGCTCTACTTGTCAACATGATATTAGCATGATCCTCATAGGTGGTAGGATCATGCTCAAAATGCAAGTGCTCTGGAGGAGCTATCGGAAACATCATACCGATGATTTACCGATACTTATGATCATATGCAACGGAAATATTTGTTTTACTTAGCATGCAATATAACATATGCTCAGACATGGTCAAAGGGCTGCTTGCCTTGGTCAGCCAATGTTGGTGCACTAAAGACTGGAGTCCCTAGTGCCCCAAACTTGTGCGAGGGCGCAAAGAGCCCCTGCCGGCAGGGCATGGCAGGACACAAACAAGATACAACCCCCAAGATTACCAAAGCCTCGGCAAGCCTACCTTCCCGGGAACATAACCAAGGCCACACCCATTTGGTGGGTGTGATAAAATCACCAAGTACAAGACCTCGGCAAGCCTCCCTTGCCGGGATCACGACCGAAGGCCCCGACAAGCTCCCTTGCCGGGACGAGGACCCAAGGCCCTGGCAAGCTCCCTTGTTGGGATGACGGGGCTAGGCACCGGAGGACGACCGCCCTTGACACAGTACCACCGCCCCCAACATACAGGTGTCGAAAGACCTGGATACGTGTCTTCACCAGCACATCATTGACAAGGACAAGACGTGCATTTAATGCACCTGACAGCGGTAGATGGATAAGCACCGCCCTAGGTTCACTGTAACTTCTCGTGAACCTACCACCGAGAACTTTAGGTGACCCCTTTGCCTATAAAAGGAGGCCCTTATCTCATTCATAAGGGGTTAGACTCTTTGGACATTGGCCCAGAAGAAGGTTATCAACGGTCACTGTAATAATCAACAACATAACGCTTAATACAACCAGACAAGCAGGACGTAGGGTTTTACGCATAAGGGGCCCGAACTTGGGTAAAAAGGATTGCCGGGTGCTGATCGTTAGCTCTGCTCTTGACGTTACCTTTCCCCGCCTATGATTACAAGGTTTTCATGTTGATTCCCATAGGTGTCAACCCAGCATCGCTGACATCTTTAGCGCGCCAGGTAGGGGGTGTGGAGTGGTGCGTGAATCAGAGCAAGCTCGACACCGGAATCTTTGAAGTTCGGGCGCTATGCCGCGTTCCCCCAGAAACGGGGTACCGCGGCAGATGCTTTGTTCTGCTACGACTTCCCAAGGACTGCGCGAGCGCGTTGCTATGCGGGCGCGGGGCAGGGAGGCGGAGGCTCCAAAGGCGGCGCCGTCAGGCCGATGCGTCGCTCGGGGCCAACGCGCGGCTGTCGAGGGCATGCCTGGGCGCTTCACACAGGCCTTGGTGCATACTCCGGTGGACGCACCTCTGCAGAGTGATGCATAGTCGTTGAGGATGCGCCAGACGGTCCCGAAGCCCCGGTGCGCATTCCAGCGTGAGTGTTTTGCCCCCGAGAGCGTCACATCGTCGCCCAAGATGTGCTCAGGGGCTCCGCCAGCACAGCCTAGCAAGAGAGAAGTAAAGGGTTACACCCGGGCCGGCTTTTTTTCTCCAAACGACAATCACAGACTGTCGGCAAGAAGTCTTTGCCAGAGAAAAAGCCACCGGGAGCGGTAATTTCCTGCTTACCAGGGACTCCGAAGCCCCGACGAAAGATTCAAGCGCCATGCAACCACCGCCTAAGAAGATAAGTTTTTAAGTTTGAGATTCAGATCCAAAGTAGATAGATCCTCTGTTTTTTCCTTGGAAAGTTTCCAATCTTTGTGTGTGGAGTTTGTGCATACTGGGACCTTTCCAAAGATCAGTGCACCTTGTCTTTGTTTTGAACTCGTTCAAACAACCTGAACAGCCATAGAGCGCCTTCAAACAGTTGCGAACCTGATCAACAGAGCAAGCGGCTACGTAGCACACAATTTCGTCTCAAGCTGCGCTTGACGATCTCTTTGGTTGCACTGAACCCGACAAGGAGCCTTATCGGTAGTTGCCGGCAAGCTCCCAGATTATGCAAAGACGAATCATACAAAGAATAGAATCGAGAAAAGGGAAAATAGTCTTTTCATTCATTTGTTTGGGATATTCTCAAACATATTACATGGATGATATGATCCACTCTAACCTAGAGCCACTGTCTTTGGCGAGGAACTACGCTCGCCGAACTGGAGTTCAGGAAGACATGGAGCGGCCCTCCGCGCGATCCAAGCTGGTTCCTCCGGGACCAACATTGCACGGAGGAGAATGAATCCCGAAGAGATGGAGGAGCAGAAGTCTGGGCGCTGACGAAAAGATGAGGCAGCTCCGGTCGGTCCGACACGGGAGGGAGCGAGCGGCAGACTCACGACAATGGTACGGCCGACAGTTAGCCCAAGGAGAGGTCCCCATCTGTAGACTATGTCTGCAGGGGACCTGACCCGCTTACACTGTCGTCACCATCTGTCTCTTCCTCGTCGCTCTCACGTGAGGAAGGACTTTCAGTCCCGCTCGACCTCTCTTTGCAGCAGCCGAGACGCGCACCTAAGCTCCCATATAGCTTAACAGAGAGCGTATTGTCCGCTATCTTCTTGAAGTGGAGAACATGCCTATCCCAGAGGCTGTGGTCGCGGGCGAAGCTTTTGCACCCGCGGCCGACTAACATGGTCCGAGGACTAGTACGCTCTGCGACCACCGGCACAACACCATTGCCGCAGCCGTGCATGTGAAGCTACGGGGTCAGGGACCCCTCTCCTTCTGTTGCCTCGGCGAAGACACCAGGGAGTCGGAGGCGGGACCGGATGGGTCCTCGTAGCTGGACAAGGAACTCCATTAGATTCCTTCCGCCGCGGACCGCCTCAGGAGAAAGCCTCGGAGAAGGCGGAGGCTCTGGAGTAGCGCTCCGCCCCCCCGGCCTCGGCCTCCATGGCGACCGCGGCCCCTCGCCCTTCCTCCGCCACGGGCACTCGGGCCATCTCCTGCCGCGGCGCCCCTAGATGATGTGGCATGATCCGAACGGGATCCTCTCGCCGCCCTGGAGACTGACGGTGGCCGACTCCGTCCCCTAACCATTGTTAGGGGCGATTGCCACCTACACACAGAAGAAGATTCTGAAGACCAAGGTTGATGAGTTGGTGGATTCAGGAGGAGTTGGGTGAGCAAAACCCCTCGCAAAACCTCCCAATTTATAGGATGGGGCGCGGAGGGCTAGCCTCCCTTGCTCCAGAAGCCACCACCCCTCTCGCCCAATCGCTCGATCTCACGGGCAAACAGAGAACCGCCCTGCTGCACCAATACATGCACGGGCGGGCCCAACCACTACTGCGCCTTTTAAGGCCACGTCTGCCACCTTTCCATCCATAACTGCACATGCCATGCGCGTGGTAGAGGCGTTTCAGGAGGAGGAAAGGCCACTTCGTGCACGACCTCCCACTTCGCGCATCCGATGCGGGACGTGGGGAAAAGCAACCGCCAGCAAGATCTAGCCACGAAGGCCCGTGCAACTCTTTGGGTCTGTCCCAACAACGCTTCGCACGCGTGTGTGGCCCAGGCCCCGGGGCTCCTGTCGGTGCACTAAAGACTGGGGTCCCTAGTGCCCCAGACTTGTGCACGGGCGCAAAGAGCCCCTGCCGGCAAGGCATGGCAGGACACAAACAAGATACAACCCCCAAGATTACCAAAGCCTCGGCAAGCCTGCCTTGCCGGGAAGATAACCGAGGCCACGCCGATCTGGTCGGCGTGATGAACTCACCAAGTACAAGACCTCGACAAGCCTCCCTTGCCGGGATGACGACCGAAGCCCCCGGCAAGCTCCCTTGCCGGGACGAGGACCCAAGGCCCCGGCAAGCTCCCTTGTCGGGATGACGGGGCTAGGCACCTGAGGATGACCGCCCTTACCATAGTACCATCGCTCCCCAAGTTCCAGCGCATTCCGCATGCGCTAGCACAACATCCAGGTGTCGAAACACCTGGATACATGTCTTCACCAACACATTGTTGACAAGGACACCTGACAGCGTAAGATGGATAAGCACCGCCCTAGGTTTACCGGAACTTCTCATGAACCTACCACCGAGCACAGTAGGTGACCCCTTTGCCTATAAAACGAGGCCCTTAGCTCATTCATAAGGGGTTAGACTCTTTGGACATTGGCCCAGAAGAAGGTTATCAACAGTCACTGTAACACTACAGGAATCAGCTTCTTTGCCGTCTGCCATCACAGACGGCAAAGAGGACTCCACCGACGGCAAAGAGTAATACACAGACGGCAAAGAAAACTCCTGTCGGCAAAAATTCTGCGTCAGCCTACGACGGCATTGTAGCTTCGTTGCCGTCAGCCTCACCGAAGCGGAAGGCAAAGATCTTTGCCGTCAGCTTTTCGTAAGAGCAGTCGGCAAAGAGGTCGATACGGCAGCTGACAGGCGTTGCCTCCGTTAGGGGCTAACGGAGGCTTTGCCGTCTGCCTCCACCTCCACTCTTTGCCGTCTGCCTCCACCTCCTCCCCCCTCCACTCTTTGCCGTCTGCCTACCCCTCCTCCCCCTCCTCTGTGCCCTCTTCTTTGCCGTCAGCCCCCCCAGGAAGCAGACGGCAAAGAGACTATATGGACACCCAGGGAGCACAGCTGGGTGCTATGTGGCACCTTTGCCGTCGGTCAGCTGATGGCAAAGGCCTTTGCCATCACCCGGCAGATGACAAAGAGCCTATATTGTCACATTTTTGTTTATTTTTTCTATTTCACATCACATATATATATAATTCATAGCACATATATGATAAATAGGTCACAACACATATATGATATACATATAAAGCTCATCAATGCCATTTGTTCATCAACGTACATCCCATATATCAAAAGAACCAACACATAAGTTTCATCCATATATACATACATATAGTTGCACATATATTGTTCATCCATATATACATATACATATAGTTCCACCTTGTTCATCAACTCAAATAAAAACGGGAACTAAAGAACTCCAATACCAGCTTCCATGCATGTAGTACATCCAATCTGCAAAATGGGAATAAGAAAGTCAGAACATATATATGGCAAATAAGCTAAATTGAAGAAAAAAGAGAAGACACAAGAAGAGAAGAAGGAGAAGAAAAAACAAGAATAAGGAGGAGGAGGAGGATGAGGAGAAGGAGAAGGAGAAGGAGGAGGAGAATAGGAGAAGAAGAGGAGAAGAAGGAGGGAAGAAGAAGGAGAATAAGGAGGGCTCCTTCTCCTTCTTCTCTTCTTCTTCTCCTCCTCCTTCTTCTCCTTCTCCTTCTCCTCTCTTTCTCTTCTTCTTTTTGTTCTTCCTTTTCATTTCTACTCTTCTCCTCTTATTGGAGCTAAATTAGCTAACTATGTCTTTTTGGAGCTAAATGAGCTAATTATGTCATTTTAGAGGAAAACAAGCTAAGTATATAATATTAATGAGCTAACCAAGGTTCTTATGCCATTTTGAGCTTATAATGTATTTTTGGAGCTAAATGAGCTAATTATGTCATTGTTGAGGAAATTAAGGCAAGGAGAATATGAAAGAGGAGAAGAAAGAGGAGGAGGAGGAGGAGGAGAAGAAGAAGAAATCAAGAAGAAGGAGGAGAAGGACTAGAATGTCCTTGGCCTTCTCCTCCTCCTCCTTCTCCTTCTTCTCTTCTTCTTTCTTTTCATTTTTCCTATTTCTTCTCCTCTTCTCCTCTTCTTGGAGCTCAATTAGCTAACTATGTCTTTTTGGATCTAAATGGGCTAATTATCCCATTTTAAAGGAAAACAAGCTAAGTATATAATATTAATGAGCTAACCATGGTTCTTTTACCATTTTGAGCTTATATTGTCTTTTTGGAGCTAAATGGGCTAATTATGTCATTGTTGGGGAAATTAAGGCAAGGAGAATATGAAAGAGGAGAAGAAATGTGACAGCCCGAGACCGACGCTCCAGAAGATTCCCCTTTTATTCCCTTGTCACCATGTGTCTTATTTTGTTTGTTGCCTTCATCATGTCATCATGCCATCACGTCGTTTTCTTTGCAACCCAAATGCATAAATGGTACGGATCGTTGGTCCATTTAAATCAAGGGAATTCACATGGTGAATTCTCTATATAACATATCCTCCCAATATCATTAGGGGGCTATAATGAAATATTATAATCATAACACACTTGCAATTTAACTCCATTCTTTTCTATCTTAATTCTTGCCTTCAACTTTGCCCATAATTCTTTTGCTTAAGGTCCAGCCACCCTCTTAAATTCCCCCATCCATAGTTCATTTAAAAGGGAGTTTGAATTCAAGCATAACGAATTTAATTCTTTATGTTTGGTATTTTTTTTACTTCCTTCAGAAATGTTCATCTTGTTCCCATAAATCATATTTATCATGTAGGGTGACCCTCCTAAATTTCTTCCCTTTTGACATTGGTTTGGTCAGGTTTTAAATTCACGCAAGCATGAGTTAATTCATACTTGTGTAAATTTATTTCCTGTAAAAAATCTCCAAACCGATTTTATAAATTAGAGTATATTTTTATGGGTCCAAAAAAATATTTCTCCAACTCTATTTCTCTCTCTACCTCTCGTTTTCTTTTCTCCAAATCTGTTCATTGAATTAATGGCTAGGAATGTATAACAGAGCGGGCCCACTCTTACCTGGTTGACCCCAGCCCATTAAGCCCACCACCCCTTCTTCTTCCTATGTCACCTCCTTGTACGAGCCCATAGAGAACCGTCTGATCTCCTTGGCTCTGTTCCGATTGTTGCCGTACCGCCCCTTCCTCCTCTTAGCCACCCCCTAGGTCGCCCGTGCAACCCTAGCTTCCTCCCTTTCCCCCTCTCCGCCGCCATCTCCCTCTCCCCTCCATTTCCCCCGTTCTCCTCGATCTTCTTCTTCGTCAGGTAGGTAGGCGTGAGGTTTAGAGAAGAGTCGGAGGTTCAGAGCCTCCCCCCCTCGCGTCATGGTGGGGACTGGTCGTGATGGTCGGGCCAGGTGCTCGAGGTCGTCTGCGCCGTTCCATTCCTGCCCTAGGGTGGACGGAGCACCTTCAACGCCTCGGCCTCTACCTCGTCTCCGCCCGCGCCGGCAGCCGCTCCCGTGCGACTCGAGCTCGCGTAGATCAGCCTCCTCGCCCGATCTCCTCTCCGATCCCTTCCGTGAGCCCTCCCCTTCCCCGTGCGTGTATGCCTGTGCGTAGTTCTTGCCGGTAGTCAGAGTAGATGCCTCGCATCATAGGTTAGGAGCGAGCCCTGCTCGAGCTCGATGCCTCCGCCGTGCCCAGCTCCTTAGAGCCTCGTATCCCTGGGCATGGAACCCCCTAGGGTTCCCGCACCCCCGTGGGTAGTACCTCGCCGCCGTTGTTGCCTCACCGCTCGCCGGCGTCGAACCCTCTTCTCCTCTGTACTTCCAGTCTGGAGGTAGAAGAAGGGTGCCCGTGTTGTTAGCTTATTCCGAGCCGATCCTGTTTCAGTTCAGAATCCCCCACCTAGTCCGACTGGTTTGAGCGCCGCGCAGAGACTGCGAGGTCTCGGCTTCGAGACCCCAGCACCCCATTTTTATCTCTGCGATTTTTGTTCTCCTTTGCTAGCTGCATACCTGCATTTCTTTCCATGTTCTAGCAGTAGCAGTTCACCATCGTAGTGGCAACCGAGCCACTGCAGCGCCAGTAGGTCGAGGGTTTGAGCCCTCGCGCGCCCCTTTTTATTGGGTTTTATTTTAACCTGTTGCACTGCCTGCATAAATAGCTTGGTTAGTTTACTCCCCCTGTCAGGGCAGTGAACCGAGCCTAGCTCAGTGGTGTTTGCCCTGATGTGTTGCAAATAGGTAGTGGGTTCGAGTCCCCTACTCCCAGGTTATATTTCACCTTGTGTTTTTTAGTTGCTTGCTCCAGTGTGCCACTATCTGTGGGACCAGAGCCCACATGCTATACTAGGGGCCCTGGTGTGTATGACCAGTGGGACCCCCTCAGGATTAAATTAATTTTGTTTGTTTAGTTTTGAGTTGTATATCCAAATCTGGAATATTCCAGAAGAGGAATATGCCAAATCTGGCATATCAAGAACATACTCTGTTCTTGTTATTACCGATGTAGGATGGTTTAAGTGCATCATTAGGTGTTGGGCATCCATGCATCATATTGGGTAGTGCATCTGGTTGTGCATGTGATGCGGTGTATATTGTGTGTTGATTCTTGTTTCCATTTGCTTCGTCTCGTTAGAGTTCCGCAAGCGTGTCGGAAAAGTGAGGATCCGTTCGACTACGTCGGTTCGTCTGCTTCATGGAGGCATTCTTCTTCTAATTGGGATCTCAGGCAAGATGACCATTTCCCCAGATACCATTACTATCATTGCCATGCTAGTTTACCGCTTCTATTGTTATGTCTCGTTGCCTACCACATGTTAAATTACAGCCTCTCAATCATGCCATGATAACCTTCAACCCGTTCGACCTAGCAAACCACTGATT
Source organism: Hordeum vulgare subsp. vulgare (assembly GCF_904849725.1). Lineage (NCBI taxonomy): Eukaryota > Viridiplantae > Streptophyta > Magnoliopsida > Poales > Poaceae > Hordeum > Hordeum vulgare. The sequence goes on along the minus strand of NC_058524.1, from coordinate 369,461,313 downwards.
GGCTATGTTATCGCTTGCTTAACCCTATTGTTAGCGTTGCTAGTTGCAGATGAAGATACTTCCATGCGAAAACATGGGTTCTTTGTTATATCACCATATATAAATGCTATTTAATTTAATGCACCTATATACTTGGTAAAAGGTGGAATGCTCGGCCTTTCTAGCCTGGTGTTTTGTTCCACCTTTGCCCCCTTAGTTTCGGCTACCGGTGTTATGTTCCATGAACGAGCGCTCCTAACACGGTCGGGGTTGTTATGGGGACCCCCTTGATAATTCGTTTTAGATTAAAGCCGGTCTGGCAAGGCCCAACATTGGTACTACATTTGCGCAACATACTAACTTTGTTAATACTGAAAGCATAGGGCGTCATGAACCCGAGGAGTAATTTCACATAATACAGGGAGGGCCAGTGCTGATGGTGCTGGTCCAAAACAGAGCACTGTGTGGGGCCACCGCGAGGAAACTCGAGGTTTGGCACTCGTACGTGTCGCTTATCCGTCGTGTCCTGAGAACGAGATACGCGACTCCTATCGGGATCATCGACACGCCGGGCGGCCTTGCTGGATTAGTTTTACCTTTGATGAGATATCTTGTGCATCAGAATTCCGGTGATGCTTTGGGTAATCTCAGAGCTGAGGTTTTCCACTAGGGAATCCGACGAGGTCGTGAGCTTCGTGATTGAGGATTTCTATGCGGCTTGTGGTAATTTGTGATGGACTAGTTGGAGCACCCCTGCAGGGTTAAATCTTTTCGGAAAGCCATGCCCGCGGTTATGTGGCAACGTGGAAACTTTGTTTAACACTGGTTCTAGATAACTTGAAGTTAACTTAATTAAGACTTGCCAACTGTGTGCGTAACCGTGACTGTCTCTTTCGTGAGTTCTTTCTCCGATCGAGGGTGGGGTTATGTCTGACGTAGGTAGGTGTTCAGGATCATTCTTTTGATCATCAGTAGTTCACGTCCGTTATGCGTAGATCTTCCCCCTCTTCATTCTTGTACTCGTAAGTTAGCCACCATATATATATGCTTAGCCGCTGCTGCAACCTCACCACTTAACCATGCCTCACCCATTAAGCCTTGCTAGTCTTGATACCTTTGGAAATGAGATTGCTCAGTCCCCTGTGGCTCACAGATTACTACAACACTAGTTGCAGGTACAGGTAAAGGTTACTTGACGCGAGCGCGTTGATTGTTCATTTGGAGTTGCTTCTTCTTCTTCTTCTTATTCTTCCTCATCGATCTAGGATGGGTTCCAGGCCGGCAGCCTGGGATAGCAAGGATGGATGACGTTCTTATTTTCTCGTTTGTTTCCGTCCGTAGTCGGACCCTGCTGTTACTCTTGATGATTATGTAATGTACTGATGTGACTCTGATGTAGCTTGTGGCGAGTGTAAGCCAACTCTATATAAATCTCTTCTTTTCAGTACATGTACTTGTAACGATATCCATTCTTGCGACACGACGAGATGCGCTTCTATCCCTGACGAGGCCCTCGTGCCAAATTGAGGATAGGGTCGCATCTTGGGCGTGACAAGTTGGTATCAGAGCAGTACCGACCTAGGAGCCCCCTTGATTGATCGAACTTGGCCGAGTCGAGTCTAGTGAAAAACTACTTTGAGTCTAGTTATATATCGGAGAGTAGGATTCTTTTTTCTCCTCTTCTATGCTCTGGTGAGGAATCTTGACGTAATAATTTACTCTACTTCTCTTCCCGCTCAAATTTTTTTTAGGATCACGCGAATATTCTTGGAATCTATATGATGCCGATGTGATGGAGTTCTGTCTTGGTGCCTCCTATCTGCTCTAAGTCTCAGGGGAGTTGAGCTCCACGAGATTCTTGAGCATATCGTTATCATTCAGATTTCTAAATATCTCAGAACGAAGGATGTTCGTAATTGCTTCAATACTAGTAGTGGCGAGATAACCCCGATGTCCCCAGTACTGGTGCGGATTGTTCAGGAGTACTGCCATACTTTGTAACGTTGTGATCACGAGGGTCTATTGTAGATGAAGGTCCGAGGTTCTGGTTGTGTGTTGACGGATGTGATACAGGTGACGGGTTAGTATAGGAGTTGTGTGATATTACTCCTTGTATCCGTGTACCAGATTGCATGACCAGATATTTCGGGAATTCATAGGTGGGAATTCTAGTAGTCGCTTACAGGACAATCTTCCAACAAATTCTTGATGTTAGGTTGGGGTTCAACATCTAGTGGATTCGTTTGTTCACGGTCGACTTACAACGGTACACATTGTGTCTTAAAGAGTCCTTGTAGCTTGCTACGACTCGGGGACGCTTCGTATGTCGGGTGCACTGCCTTGCACTTGATGTCTACTGTAAGGTTCGAGCCCGTGCGATCCTGTCCAAGAAAATATCGAACGAAATCTTTCTCATGAGTTTGTTCTGGCTTGTTTCATAAGACACACCTTTTGTTTTTGTTGAATATGGTAATTCGTGTTGCTTCAATGTCAAGTGGTGATTTCAGATCTTTCCTAATCCGCGTTCTCATATTTTTATGTGAGAGTGCTAATCCTTTTGCTCAATAATTGTCTCATCAGTTTTGTCAACCGGAGTCGTCATGTTAGTTCTTTTCCAACCGGTGTGCTTCTCTGCAACTGAATTCAATCTTCTCCAGTTGTTGCAGATCGTTCTCTCATTTCATACGGAGTTCATCTCATCTGTCCCAAGTCGTCTTTGTTTTTCCCTGCCCTCCCACCCTTTTCTTCAGTGATTGGATGTCATCCAAGTGCATTTCATTTCATTGTTGCTTCCGCTATCTCTTCTTCCTTTCGTAACCGGTGATTCATGGTGAACATTCTCAGGAGCTTCATGTTCATCTTTATTCATTCTTGTCATCTTTTCCGGTGATTTTAATTTAGTTGTCTGTATCATCTTATCCATTCATCCGTGTAATTCTTTCTTATGTTGGGAATTCTGATGAGCCTATCTTGTTATTTATTCCTCTCTTTTCGATCCGGAGCGTTGAAGCTATCTTAGAAGTTTTTGTTTCCAATCTTTTCAAAATCTTTTGAGGTGCTAACCTCATCTAGTTCCCTTCATACCGGTGCATTATCTCTCTTCTAAGCAATCTTTTCTAATGGTGGTTTCTTTGAGTGGGCCCATAACCCACAGGTTTTTCCCAGGATCTGTTATAGCTCTTGTAATCTTCCGGAGATGTTTAATTCTTTTCAACTATGATGTAAGTATGAATTTCATCAGTCATATCCCGTCTTCAAGATCTATTTGAGTTAATTCTCATATTGGCTCAACATTTCATTCTTCTTTATTCCGGAGTGTCTCGGGTATTCTTGGTGAGGTTCTTCTCGTCATTTTCTCCATTGAAGATTCGAAGGAGTGTTTCTTTCAAATTTTGGTTCATTATCTAGTAGATTCGTCATTTCAGCTTTGTGCTATCATCTTATTTGTTGTCAATCATGAGTAATCCCTTTCTTCCTATCCGGTGCACTTCTGAGTTGTTTTCATTCTCGATCCTCCAAAGGCCATCACTTCAGAAGAATCTTCGTTCTCAGCTTTCAGCTTTCATCCGCAAATCTTTTCAATTGTTGCCTCTTCGTTCGTCTCTCGATTATCGGGTGCCCTGTTCTAGTTTCTCTCAGGTGGCTCATGATCTCTTCATTCGCATGTATCTCCATTAGTTCATGGTGTTCCCATTCAATTGTGAATTCTTACCGGTGCTTCCTTCAATTATGCTTCAAGTGGTGTTTTTCTCTCTATCTCTCCAAGATTCATTTCTAGAAGAATAAGTTGTATGCTAATTCCGTGCTTGTCATCAATTAAACTTGGTGAAGGATAAGCATAACATAATTCTTATTCTTGTTCATAGTGATTTCAATTCTTCTTTTGGAGTGGCTCATGATATCAATTCTTTTCTCAAGCACTGATCTTTCTTGTCCGGAGTTCCAAGTTCTTTTAGTATCTCTTTGTGAGGCTTCATCTAAATCTTTGTAAGGTCATAATCTTATTCTTTTCTACCTTTATGTCTTTGCATCATTCAATTGTTCACGGAGGCTCGTCATGGTGGTTCTTCAAGATTCCTGTTGGAGTACCTCAAGCATTCTTTCCCTTGCATTTCAGTGCATTTGTTCTTCCTTCATCCTTTGAGGTGGTATTATAGCATTCTTGTTAGTGTAGGAGCCTCGAAGAGATTTCCTTTCAAGAATGAGATAATTAAATCCACCAATTCTTTGATCATGAGATATTTCAACCCATGATTTCTTCATTGAGCTATCTTGGGTTGAACTTCACCTAAAGCTTGTCTAAGGATGTTGCTATTATGGTGCTTGTCATTAATCCCAGTTCTCAATGTACCCTCTTGATGTATGAAGTTTTCTTATCTTTGCTTTCAACTATCCTTGTTTCTTTTAGTGGTTGGTTGTCACCTCATATTTGTTGAGATGATTTTCATAAGCCCACTACTATCTTGTTCTTTTCGTTGTTGGTTTTCCAACTACTATGTCAATTTCTGTTCGGAGGCTCTTCAATTCTATTGTGATGATAGTTGGCATTCTTTCTTCATTCTCTTCTTCCGCTTGAGCTAGTTCATATTCTCTTGTTCCGGAGGCATTGTGATGTTGCTCTTTTGGGTCTATTATGTTGTTCTATCAAGATCATGACGTTCCCTTGTTCTATTTACTTGTTTGTTGTGAATATTGTCTAATTCTCTCTTCGTATCGAATTTTTTTCCGATTTTCCTACCAAAGTGCTGCCGAAGTTTTCCGTGAATTCTTGCTTGTTTCACATTTCTTTCCTCATCTCTTTGCAACTTTCAAGGATTGTTGGTTTCACTCATTTGTCAAAGAAGCGACTAAGTTTTACCTCGTGTCTTTCTCATCCCCTCCCCCTTTCATTCTTGGATGTCGTGGCGAGATCCTCTTGTAGTGTAGGAGAGTTGTGACAGCCCGAGACCGCGCTCCAGAAGATTCCCCTTTTATTCCCTTGTCACCATGTGTCTTATTTTGTTTGTTGCTTTCATCATGTCATCATGCCGTCACGTCGTTTTTTTGCAACCCAAATGCATAAATGGTACGGATCCTTGGTCCATTTAAATCAAGGGAATTCACATGGTGAATTCTCTATATAACATATCCTCCCAATATCATTAGGGGGCTCTAATGAAATATTATAATCATAACACACATGCAATTTAACTCCATTCTTTTCTATCTCAATTCTTGCCTTCAACTTTGGCCATAATTCTTTTGCTTAAGGTCCAGCCACCCTCTTAAATTCCCCCATCCATAGTTCATTTAAAAGGGAGTTTGAATTCAAGCATAATGAATTTAATTATTTATGTTTGGTATTTTTTTTACTTCCTTCAGAAATGTTCATCTTGTTCCCATAAATCATATTTATTATGTAGGGTGACCCTCCTAAATTTCTTCCCTTTTGACATTGGTTCGGTCAGGTTTTAAATTCACGCAACCATGAGTTAATTCAATCTTGTGTAAATTTATTTCCTGTAAAAATCTCCAAACCGATTTTATAAAATAGAGTATATTTTTATGGGTCCAAAAAAATATTTCTCCAACTCTATTTCTCTCTCTACCTCTCGTTTTCTTTTCTCCAAATCTGTTCATTGAATTAATGGCTAGGAATGTATAACAGAGCGGGCCCACTCTTACCTGGTTGACCCCAGCCCATTAAGCCCACCACCCCTTCTACTTCCTACATCACCTCCTTGTACGAGCCCATGGAGAACCGTCTGATCTCCTTGGCTCCGTTCCGATTGTTGCCGTACCACCCCTTCCTCCTCTTAGCCACCCCCTAGGGCGCCCGTGCAACCCTCCCTTTCCCCCTCTCCGCCGCCATCTTCCTCTCCCCTCCATTTCCCCCCTTCTCCTCGATCTTCTTCTTCGTCAGGTTGGTAGGCCTGAGGTTCAGAGAAGAGTTGGAGGTTCAGAGCCTCCCCCCTCGCGTCGTGGTGGGGACTGGTCGTGATGGTCGGGCCAGGTGCTCGAGGGCGTCTGCGCCGTTCCATTCCCGCCCTAGGGTGGCCAGAGCACCTTCAACGCCTCGGCCTCTACCTCATCTCCGCTCGCGCCGGTAGCCACTCCCATGCGACTTGAGCTCGAGTAGATCGGCCTCCTCGCCCGATGTCCTCTCCGATCCCTTCGGTGAGCCCTCCCCTTCCCCGTGCGTGTATGCGTGTGCGTAGTTCTTGCCGGTAGTCAGAGTAGATGCCTCGCATCACAGGTTAGGAGCGAGCCCTGCTCGAGCTCGACGCCTCCGCCGTGCCCAGTTCCTTAGAGCCTCGTATCCCCGGGAATGGAACCCCCTAGGGTTCCCGCACCCCCGTCGGTAGTACCTCGCCGCCGTTGTTGCCTCACCGCTCGCCGGCGTCGAACCCTCTTCTCCTCTGTACTTCCAGTCTGGAGGTAGAAGAAGGGTGCCCGTGTTGTTAGCTTATTCCGAGCCGATCTTGTTTCAGTTCAGAATCCCCCACCTAGTCCGACTGGTTTGAGCGCCGCGCAGAGACTGCGAGGTCTCGGCTTCGAGACCCCAGCGCCCCATTTTTATCTCTGCGATTTTTGTTCTCCTCTGCTAGCTGCATACGTGCATTTCTTTCCCTGTTCGAGCAGTAGCAGTTCACCATCGTAGTGGCAACCGAGCCACCGCAGCGCCAGTAGGTCGAGGGTTCGAGCCCTCGCGCGCCCCTTTTTATTGGGTTTTATATTAACCTGTTGCACCGCGTGCATAAATAGCTTAGGTAGTTTACTCCCCCTGTCAGGGAAGTGAACCGAGCCTAGCTCAGTGGTGTTTGCCCTGATGTGTTGCAAATAGGTAGTGGTTTCGAGTCCCCTACTCCGAGGTTATTTTTCACCTTGTGTTTTTTTAGTTGCTTGCTATAGTGTGCCACTGTCAGTGGGACCAGAGCCCACATGCTATACTAGGGGCCCTGGTGTGTATGGCCAGTGGGACCCCTCACGATTAAATTCATTTTGTTTGTTTAGTTTTGAGTTGTATATCCAAATCTGGAATATTCCAGAAGAGGAATATGCCAAATCTGGCATATCAAGAACATACTCTGTTCTTGTTATTAACGGAGTTTGATCGTGTGTAGTTTTTCCTTTGTTGTTTCTGGTGTTTTCCGCATGCATATATAGCAGTATAATATATGGATTTGGGGTAGAAGAACCCAGTAAATCCAATGGAGGTAGTAGTTTCCAATTTTGGGCAGTCCTGCTGAAGTGTCAACTCATGATGAGGCGACACTTGTTTATCGATGTAGGATGGTTTAAGTGCATCATTAGGTGTTGGGCATCCATGCATCATATTGGGTAGTGCATCCGGTTGTGCATGTGCTGTGGTGTATATTGTGTGTTGATTCTTGTTTCCATTTGCTTTGTCTCGTTAGGGTTCTGCAAGCGTGTCGGAAAAGTCAGGATCTCAGGCATTCTTCACTGAGGCATTCTTCTTCTAATCAGGATCTCAGGCAAGATGACCATTTCCCCAGATACCATTACTATCATTGCCATGCTAGTTTACCGCTTCTATCATTATGTCTCGTTGCCTACCACATGTTAAATTACAGCCTCTCAATCATGCCATGATAACCTTCAACCCGTTCGACCTAGCAAACCACTGATTGGCTATGTTACCGCTTGCTTAACCCTGTTGTTAGCGTTGCTAGTTGCAGATGCAGATACTTCCATGCGAAAACATGGGTTCTTTGTTATATCACCATATATAAATGCTATTTAATTTAATGCACCTATATACTTGGTAAAAGGTGGAAGGCTCGGCCTTTCTAGCCTGGTGTTTTGTTCCACCTTTGCCCCCTTAGTTTCGGCTACCGGTGTTATGTTCCATAAACGAGCGCTCCTAACACGATCGGGGTTGTTATGGGGACCCCCTTGATAATTCGTTTTAGATTAAAGCCGGTCTGGCAAGGCCCAACATTGGTGCTACATTTGCCCAACATAATAACTTTGTTAATACTGAAAGCATAGGGCATCATGAACCCGAGGAGTAATTTCACATAATACAGGGAGGGCCAGTGCTGATGGTGCTGGTCCAAAACAGAGTACTGTGCGGGGCCACCGCGAGGAAACTCGAGGTTTGGCACTCGTACGCGTGGCTTATCCGTCGTGTCCTGAGAACGAGATACACGGCTCCTATCGGGATCGTCGACACGCCGGGCGGCCTTGCTGGATTAGTTTTACCTTTGACGAGATATCTTGTGCATCGGAATTCCGGTGATGCTTTGGGTAATCTCAGAGCTGAGGTTTTCCACTAGGGAATCCGACGAGGTCGCGAGCTTCGTGATTGAGGATTTCTATGCGGCTTGTGGTAATTTGTGATGGACTAGTTGGAGCACCCCTGCAGGGTTAAATCTTTTCGGGAAGCCGTGCCCGCGGTTATGTGGCAACGTGGAAACTTTGTTTAACACTGGTTCTAGATAACTTGAAGTTAACTTAATTAAAACTTGCCAACTGTGTGCGTAATCGTGACTGTCTCTTTCGTGAGTTCTTTCTCCGATCGAGGACACGCTGGGGTTATGTCTGACATAGGTAGGTGTTCAGGATCATTCTTTTGATCATCAGTAGTTCACGTCCGTTATGCGTAGATCTTCCCCCTCTTAATTCTTGTACTCGTAAGTTAGCCACCATATATATATGCTTAGCCGCTGCTGCAACCTCACCACTTAACCATGCCTCACCCATTAAGCCCTGCTAGTCTTGATACCTTTGGAAATGAGATTGCTGAGTCCCCTGTTGCTCACAGATTACTACAACACCAGTTGCAGGTACATGTAAAGGTTACTTGACGCGAGCGCGTTGATTGTTCATTTGGAGTTGCTTCTTCTTCTTCTTCTTCTTCTTCTTCATCGATCTAGGATGGGTTCGAGGCCGGCAGCCTAGGATAGCAAGGATGGACGTCTTTCTTATTTTCTCGTTTGTTTCTGTCCGTAGTCGGCCCTGCTCTTACTCTTGATGATTATGTAATGTACTGATGTGACTCTGATGTAGCTTGTGGCGAGTGTAAGCCAACTCTATATAAATCTCTTCTTTTCAGTACATGTACTTGTAACGATATCCATTCTTGCGACACGACGAGATGCGCTTCTATCCCTGATGAGGCCCTCGTGCCAAATTGAGGATAGGGTCGCATCTTGGGCGTGACAAGAAAGAGGACGAGGAGAAGAAGAAGAAGAAATCAAGAAGAAGGAGGAGAAGGAGGAGGAGGGGGAGAAGGACTAGAAGGTCCTTGGCCTTCTCCTCCTTCTCCTCCTCCTCCTCCTCCTCCTTCTCCTTCTTCTCTTCTTCTTCTTCTTCTTCTTCTTCTTTCTTTTCATTTTTCCTATTTCTTCTCATCTTCTCCTCTTCTTGGAGATAAATTAGCTAACTATGTCTTCTTGGAGCTATATCGGCTAATTATCCCATTTTAGAGGAAAACAAGCTAAGTATATAATATTAATGAGCTAACCAAGGTTCTTATGCCATTTTGAGCTTATAATGTCTTTTTGGAGCTAAATGGGCTAATTATGTCATTGTTGGGGAAATTAAGGCAAGGAGAATATGAAGGAGGAGAATAAAGAGGAGGAGGAGGAGAAGAAGAAGAAATCAAGAAGAAGGAGGAGAAGGAGGAGGAGGAGAAGGACTAGAAGGTCCTTGGCCTTCTCCTCCTCCTCCTACTTCTCCTTCTTCTCTTCTTCTTCTTGTTGTTTCTTTTCATTTTTCCTATTTCTTCTCCTCTTCTCCTCTTCTTGGATCTCAATTAGCTAACTATGTCTTTTTGGAGCTAAATAAGCTAATTATCCCATTTTAGATGAAAACAAGCTAAGTATATAATATTAATGAGCTAACCAAGGTTCCTATGCCATTTTGAGCTTATAATGTCTTTTTGGAGCTAAATGGGCTAATTATGTCATTGTTGGGTGAAATTAAGGCAAGGCGAATATGAAAGAGGAGAAGAAAGAGGAGGAGGAGGAGAAGAAGAAGAAATCAAGAAGAAGGAGGAGAAGGACTAGAAGGTCCTTGGCCTTCTCGTCCTCCTTCTCCTTCTTCTCTTCTTCTTCTTCTTCTGCTTCTTTCTTTTCATTTTTCCTATTTCTTCTCCTCTTCTCCTCTTCTTGGAGCTAAATTAGCTAACTACGTCTTTTCGGAGCTATATGGGCTAATTATCCCATTTTAGAGGAAAACAAGCTAAGTATATAATATTAATGAGCTAACCAAGGTTCTTATGCCATTTTGAGCTTATAATGTCTTTTTGGAGCTAAATGGGCTAATTATGTCATTGTTGGGGGAAATTAAGGCAAGGAGAATATGAAAGAGGAGAAGAAAGAGGAGGAGGAGAAGAAGAAGAAGAAATCAAGAAGAAGGAGGAGAAGGAGGAGGAGGAGGAGAATGCTTCCTCTGAGCCCTGGCGCTTCTTCTCCGCGACGTCTTTGCCCGGCTCCTGCTTCACTTCCTTCAGGCCCTTGTGATGGGCTGGTTTTTTCAAGGCAGGCCAAAAGCTGAGGATATCACCTTCCAACAGGGCCGCGACAACAAACTACAACAAGATTAAGCGTTGCATAGCCCCGGGGGAGGGGCTGAATACCTACCTGAAATCCAGAAAGCAGTGATGCTCTTCATGAAGCATCAAGTTTTGGAGGTAGCAGCCTTCCCGTTCTCCATAGGACCTGAAGTTTTCCATCGATCTGGACGTGGATTGGAAATAGCAGCCGCAACTGGAGATGGCCTACTAATGATGCCTATGGATTTTAAAGGGGAACATTCATGAGGTACAAATCCACGCCTTGGTAACTGCAAATTTAATTGGTGGGACGTGTGCAAACGTGCTATGGGATGAAGGAAAGTGGCAAATGATGCTTCTACTTTTGCACCGTTAAATCTTGCATGCAGAGTGCGTACAAATTGATGTGGCCGGTACTCCAACTGGTCACTGTTCCCATTTGTCATGTCTTGTGGCTTGGGAATTATGAAGGAAACCGAGCCACAGTAAATGAAGGGGCGAGGAGGAGATGAAATTTGTAGTGACCCACAAATGCAGGGGCGGAGCTCGTACAACACACGGGGAGGTCTTCGCACAGCAGACCTCACAGCGACGAGGCAACTATCACATGTAAATCCGCCCGATCAACACAAATATTGTAATTATGTCTAAGTATGTCATTTTTTAGGAAAACAAGCTAAGAATATAATATTCATGAGCTAACCAAGGTTTTTAGCTTATTATATCCTTTTGGAGGATAATTAGCTAAACAAGCTAAAAAATAAGAAGGAGGAGAGAAGAAGGAGAAGAAGGAGAAGAAGGAGGGCTCCTTCTCCTCCTCCTCCTTCTCCTTCTTCTTCTCTTCTTCTTCTTTTCATTTTTCCTCTTTCTTCACCTCTTGTCCTCCTCTTCTTCTTCTTCTTCTTCTTCTCCTCCTCCTCCTCCTCCCCCTATTCTCCTCTTCTTCTTCTTCTCCTCCTCCTCCGCCTCCTCCTATTCTCCTCCTCTTCTTCTTCTTCCTCTTATTTCTATTTCTATTTTTCTTTATCCTCTTCTTCTACTTATTCTTCTTTTTTCTCTTCTTCTCCTTCTTATTTTTTCTTCTTCTCTTCTTCTCTTCTTCTTCTCTTATTCTTTTCTTCTTCTCCTTCTTATTTTTTCTTCTCTTCTTCTTCTTCTTCTTCTTCTTCTTCTTCTTCTCCTTCTTATTTTTTTCTTCTCCTATTCTTCCTCTTTTTCTTCTCCTCCTCCTCTTCTTCTCCTCTTCTCCTCCTCCTCCTCCTCTTATTCTTCCTCCAAAAAAATAATTAACAACATGTAAATTTCCTATGGGGGGTGGGGGTGTGGGGGATCACCGGCAGTGTTGGGGCTGCGGGGCGCCGCCGGGGGTGGTGGGGCGGCGGCGCTGGGAGCGGTGGTGGTGCGCTGCCGGGGGGCTGTGGGCACCGGGGCGGCGCCGGGGGCTGCGGGGCAGCGACGACGGGGCCGTGGGCCCCCGGGGCGGCGGGGGGGGGGGGGGGCGGTGCGACGGTGGTGGCGGGAGCGTGGGTCGAGGGAGAGGAGGAGAGCTTTGTGGCGTTTGACAGGATCTAGACGGGGAGAGGATCGTGACGGGGAAGTTAGTAGATTCGTCTACTTTGTCGTCTGCTGGCGGATGACAATGGGTCTATACTCTTTGCCGTCTGCCTCTGGCATCTTTGCCGCCAGCTAGCATAGGGCAAAGAAGGGCGTAGTTTGATCTAAGGTTTCCCCGGCCAGATGAGCATCTTTGCCGTCTGCTGTCCCCTTCTTTGCCGTCTGCGGCAGACGGCAAAGAATTGACTGCTGGCAAAGACCTTCTTTGCCATGAGCCAGTTCTTTGACGTCTGCTTTGTGGGAGCTGACGGCAAAGACACTCTTTGCCGTCAGCTAGCAGACGGCAAAGACACTCTTTGCCGTCAGCTAGCAGATGACAAAGATTTGGCAGACGGGAAAAAACTAATTTCCAGTAGTGTAACAATCAACAACAAAACGCTTAATACAACCAGACAAGCATGACGTAGGGTTTTACGCATAAGCGGTCCGAACCTGGGTAAAAAGTCTTGCGGGGTGCTGATCGTTAGCTCTGCTCTTGACGTCACCTTCCCCGCCCTACGGTTACAAGGGTTTCACGTTGATTCCCATAGGTGTCGACCCAGCATCGCTGACAACCAAGTATCCGGGGTCTTCGGGGTCTTCAAGTCCAACTCCTTCGTCACATGGATTTTCTATCGTTATTTTAAATAAAAAGCAATAAGTAGCTCACTCCAAAACAGATCACAAAGTCACTTTAGAAATGTTGTTTAATTCTGATAAATCCATATTGTTGTTTTAAAAATATTTGTCTCTGGTTTTAGTGAAAGAATATTTTTAAAATCAATATAACAGAAGTAAAACTATTCCAAATTAGCCTTTTTAATTATTGTAAAACAGATAAGTTCTTCTAAAAATTTGCCTAACAATTCCATCAAATACTCATCATTTTTAGAAAAAAACAGCGGAAGAATCATAAATTTTCACTCGTTAAATCTTTTTATAAAAAATCATCTAAAACCAAGTTTTAAATAAAAAGGAAAATGGCAATTAACAGGATAACAAGTAATATGCATCTTTGGTGGATAACATCTTGATTGTAAATAAACATGATCGTGGATGTGCTACATAAGCTAGATGGTAATTAGAAGAATAGGTGACAGATATCAACATATCTGTCAAGGGCTGAACACTCCGGGTTCACCCGATATGCCAAGTCACCAAACTTGGTCATATCAACTCTTTCATGGTAACACCATTGTACACACACACACTCACACATACTTGGTTTATGCGGAAACGACTGGACGTAGTTTAAGCAGGATTACCCAACTGTCCTTGACTGTGGACACGGCTATTCAAATAGTTTTACACTCTGCAGAGGTAGTACGTTGGACCCACGAGATCCGGGAAACTTCGATGTCATCCATGACTCGCGGTATATAACATACCGCAGGTAAGTACTCGATCAATGCCTTTCCCCTGATGATAATAGACAAAGAGGTCCAATCGATTGGTACCCAGCCCACATGATGTACGTCTTACGAGCACTGACTCTTGACAGTATCATCCATGCGGGGACCAACGGTGTGCCTGGAACCCGTAAAAACGGCATAGTCACCCTACCTGGCACGACCCCGTCACGAGAGTGATCAAACATCACTCCCGTCACTAGTAATGTGGTTCTTTGCTAGCACCGACCAGAGTAATGAATGAAGACCCGTCCCATAAAGGGGTAATGTGGTCGTACATGTAAGGTTGGGACGTTCGACACATCATAAATCTATTCCCATTTCCGAAACCATACACACACAAAATACCCGGTGCACCACTTCACCAAAAGTGGCCACCTAACTCATCATCACCCTCGGGAATTAGTGGCACCCGACAGGGTTTTCATAAACCTTTGATTTTATACCATCAGCTTGCTCATGCTACTATGCTTAGCTCTACTTTTCAACATGATATTAGCGTGATCCTCATAGGTAGTATTAACATGCTCAAAATGCAAGTGCTCTGGAGGAGCTATCGGAAACATCATATCGATGATTTATCGATACTTATGATCATATGCAACGGAAATATTTGTTTTACTTAGCATGCAATATAACATATGCTCAGACATGGTCAAAGGACTGCTTGCCTTGGTCATCCAAGTATCCGGGGTCTTCAAGTCCAACTCCTTTGTTGCATGGGGTTTCTATCGTCATTTTAAATAAAAAGCAATAAGTAGCTCACTCCAAAACAGATCAGAAAGTCACTTTAGAAATGTTATTTAATTCTGATAAATCCATATTTTTATTTTAAAAATATTTATCTCTAGTTTTAGTGAAAGAATATTTTTAAAATAAATATAACATAAGCAAAACTATTCCAAATTATCCTTTTTAATTATTGTAAAACAGATAGGTTGTTCTAAAAATTTGCCTAACAGTTCCATTAAATACTCCTCATTTTTACTAATAGTGGAAGAATCATAATTTTTCACTGGTTAAATCTTTTTGTAAAAAATCATTTAAAACCAAGTTTTAAATAAAAAGGAAAAGGGCAACAGCCCCGGCATGGCTTGGCGTGTGACTGGGCCGGCCCAATGGCCAGCCAACCAGCCAGCCCAAGCGTGCGCGCCGTCAAGTTTGAACCCGATGCACAGGCCACTGCGGTCAGTGGCTGCGGGCAGCGAGGGAGAGAGAGATGGGCAACCGACAGGTGGGGCACACCTATCGTGGTCGTCTCCTACCTCTAGACAAAGAGGAGGAGGACGCCGGCGTGGCTACTGACGTCCTTAGGACCTAACAACGACATGAATGGGTCCGGCTCGCCGTCGCCTACCTGCTGGTAGTCGAGTCAACAACGGGGGGGGGGGGGGGTCTCTGGTTTGCCGGTGACGAGGTGGCCGCGACGGAGAGGTTTCGAGTGATGGTGGAGGTGGCAACTACGGGCACAGATTCACTCGGGCGAGAGAGGGGAAAGCTTCCTGGGGTCACGTGGAGTGTGCAGGTGGGCAGAGGGACTCGAGAACCGACGTGTAGCCGGAGATCGATCCGAGCTCCGAGGCGGAGGGGCCTCGGTTGATCTCGAGCACCGGGGCTCTGCTTAGTCAATGGGGCGGCTAGGGAGGTGATTGGGGTCTAGGTGGAGTGGATAGAGGGGTTCTGGAGCGAGGGGAGGGGCTATAAATAGGCACCCGACAGTGAGCCGACTCCGGTGCACCAGTGATCCATCATGGTGCACATGGGGTTGCAGAGAGAGGCTGGGGTCGAAACCACGGTCTCAGGACATGGTTTTGGACCTCCAGGACTCACTTCGAGAGAGGGGGAGAGAGGAGTGGCGCGCATTTGTGGCCCCGCTCCTCTGGCGCTTCTGGTGCGCGCGGGCACACGTCACACTGACTCTTAGCGCGGGAAAGGAGGGGCCCTTGGGGGCTGCCTAATGCAGAGGGGCTATCAGGGAGAGGAGAGACACCGCGGGGAGGCTGGAACTGGCCGAGGGAGTCTCCCCCACCTCGGTTGCTCTCTGTAGCGCGCCCAGAGCGCAACTTTGGCATGCCACGGCATGCTGACGCACTCTGGGGTGCCTTGGACGTGTCTGGTGTGTCCTGGGCACTGGCTTGGAGATGCCTAGCCATTTGAATCCCGTGGGAGCATCGGCTGGTCAAAGGAGGGAAGGGAAACAGGTGATGTCAGCCTTGGGCACTTGACTGGAGTTAGGCACTGATGCTAGCCACCTAATCTAGGAGTTTGAGACAAAGGGACTGGGTTTAGCTGGGGTTAGGAGGGGTTTTGCCCAACTGTCAAAAGGTGCTCGACAGTGGTTTGGGGTGGTTGCACCCCACCACTGGCTATGCAACTTAATAGGACTGGGTTTGGTGCTAAAATATGAGGCTACACCAAGTTTGGGCTCCATTGGACAAGTTTAGCTTTGTAAACTTGAAATCATCCCTAAATGACCAGATTTGTTCCTTCCAAAGGGAGTGTGGGCAAATCGAGTCCCACAAATCCCATTTTTGGCATGGTGTCCTCATTTGAGGTATTAGGCACTCCTGCAAAGTTTCATCTCCATTGGATAAACTTTGCTATGTAGAGGTGCTCTAACTTCATACTGGACAGAAGGGGTTTTGGAATTATTTGGTGAACTTAACCACCTTGGATCAAGGTGAAACTGTATGTGGGCACCAAATATGGCTTAGGAAGGTCACTGGAATTTCCTAGGAATTTATTGAGAATATTTCCTTTGGAAATATTTCAAAAGGTCAAAACAGACATAATAGGTTTTCACGGGTTTACTCAAATATTTATAATATAAATAGGGGTTGAAAATCTTATGTATGGAAAATATATGTCGTGCCGAGTATCTCCAAATTTCCTTAGATTTTTCTAAGGCAGAAAAGTATTTTTCCATATAGGAATATCATTTCTGGCCTCAGAAATGGACATGCAAATGAAATAGGAAAATAATTCATAAAATAATTATTTTATGGTTTTGGTGAACTAATATAGTAATAGGACCAAATCACCAACTTTGGATAAGAGCACTTCTTGCCATCAAAGACTAGTAGTGCAACCCAAAGCAGGGTTTTGAATTAACCAGAAATAAGAAAAAGGGTTTTGAGCATAATTAAGTTATGAAAAGTATGGTTTTTGATATCACACAACCAAGCATACAAGCATACAATGACAATCATGGCACTCACATCATTGATTTTGGAAAAGTTTTAATAAACTCAGATTTTTGAATTACAGAAGAAGTGAAGTGAAAGCAGGGTGTGACAGACCTATCCCCCTCACAAGAATCTCATCCCCGAGATTCCTAAGCTAGGTGCTAAAAAGGTACGGAAACTCAAATCGGAGATAGTATTCACGCTCCCATGTTGCTTCTGCTTTGTTGTGGTTGCTCCACTGAACCTTGAAATACTTGATGGTGCGGCTTCGGGTGCAACGCTCTGCATCATCCAAGATGCGAATCGGCCTCTCGCAATAAGTGAGATCTGGGTGAAGGTCGATGGCCTGATGGTCAATGTCCTTATAAAGATCTGTACGGTCTGGCTCTTGCAGGCACTTTCGAAGTTGTGACACGTGGAAGACGTTGTGCACACCTGAAAGTTCCGGAGGTAGCTCCAATTGGTAAGCAACTTCTCCATGCCTTGCCGTGATCTTAAAAGGTCCAATGAACCTTGGAGCAAGTTTCCCCTTGACGTGGAAACGCTTGATTCCCTTGAGAGGTGTGACACGAAGGTACACTTGGTCTTCGAGGTTGAACTCCAATTCTCTGTGGTGAGAATCCGCATAGCTCTTTTGTCGCGACTTGGCTGCCTTCAAGCTTTCTCGGACAACCTGCACCTTATCTTCTGCCTCTTGCAGAACTTCCGGCTCAAAAATCAACCCTTAGCCGGTTTCGGACCAGTTGAGCGGGGTGCGGCACTTTCGTCTGTACAACACTTAAAATGGGGCCATCTGGAGACTCGAGTGGTAGCTATTGTTGTATGAGAACTCAGCGAACGGCAGACAGTCATACCATTTGGAACCATGGGCCAAGACACATGTGTGGAGCATATCCTCGAGTATCTGGTTTACTCTCTCCGTCTATCCGCCCGTCTGTGGGTGGAAAGCGGTGCTGAAAGAGAGCTTGGTTCCGAGGGCTTATTGGATCTTCTTCCAAAATCTTGAGGTGAACTGCGTGCCACGGTCAGATACAATCTCCTTGGGAATTCCATGAAGGCTCACGATACGCTTAATGTAGAGGCTAGCCAGCTTGTCGCCCCCATAGGTGGTACTGACCGGGATGAAGTGAGACACTTTGGTCAGATGGTCGACAATGACCTATATAGAGTCATGGCCTCTGATGCACCTGGGTAAGCCAGTGACGAAGTCCATGCCGACTCAGTCCCACTTCCATTCGGGCACCTCGAGAGGTTGTAGCAGTCCAGCAGGTCGTTGATGTCCTGCTTTGACTCGCAGGCACACGTCGCACTTGGCAACATAGGACGCTATTTCCTTCTTCATGCCATGCCACAAGAATCTTTCTTGGAGGTCTTGATACATCTTGGTACCACCGGGGTGAATAGAGTAGGGTGTGTCATGGGCTTCCTGTAGGATCAAGTCCTTGAGTTCCGCCTTGCTGGGTATGCATAAGCGTTTCCCAAACCACACTACTCCTTGCTCATCCACCAAGAATTCTGGGCCTTGCCCTCTTGGATCTTCTTCTTGATGCCTTCAATGGTCTTGTGCCCCTTCTGGGCCTCGTTGATGTCGTTTGCCAGCGTTGGTTTGACTTCGAGGTTAGCAAGGAATCCTGGTTCAACTAGCTCCAACCCGAAGCTTTCCATTTCTTCATACAAGGCGGGTAGCCTTTCCTTGAGCATAACATTCAAGGTTCTGGCCTTTCTTCTTAAGGCATCAGCCACTACATTGGCCTTATCGGGGTGGTATTGAATGTTGAGGTTGTAGTCTTTGATTAACTCCAACCATCTTTGCAGCCTCATATTCAATTCCCGTTGAGTAAACATATACTTCAGACTTTTGTGGTCACTGTATATTTCACATCGCTTCCCCAGAAGGTAATGACGGGATGTCTTCAGTGCATGCACTACTGCTGCCAACTCGAGATCATGGGTGGCATAGTTCTCCTCATGCGGGCGCAGTTGCCGTGACAAATATGGCACGACTCTGCCATCTTGCATTAGGACTCCACCCAGCCCGGTTCTGGAGGCATCACAATATATCACAAATCCCTTGCTGATATCTGGAGTAGACAATACTGGGGTGGTAGTCAATCTCTTCTTCAACTCCTGGAGGCTTGCTTCACACTCGGGCGTCCATTCGAACTTCTTGCCTTTCTTCAAGAGCCGAGTCATGGGTCGAGCAATGCGGGAGAAACCTTCTACGAACTTGCGGGAATATCCCGCGGGTCCTGACTACCTTCACATCGATTGGAGACTCCCAGTTGGCTACCATAGTAATCTTGGAAGGATCGATCGCCAATCCGCTTGCCGTCATGGTATGACCCAAGAATCTAACTTTGTTCAGCCAGAATTGGGATTTTCTGAATTTGGCATAAAGTTGGTGCTCTCGAAGCTTCTCCAAAACTAACCTCAAGTGTTGCTGACGGGGGGATGACCTCGGGGTAGGCTCATCAAGCCTGCTCCTTTGCCTTCTACACCGAAGGAAAAGCACAACTCTCTCTTTGGCTGGCTAGGAATCCCCTACTGGCTAGAGGCGAGACGGCCAAATCCCTTTGGCCGACTAGGAAGCGCCTGCCGACTAGAGGCGAGACGGCTACCTCCCGCTGGCCGTCTAGGATGAGCTAGACGACAAGGGGCGAGGCGACCGTTCCCAGGGCCGGCTAGCGAGGCCACTGGCCAACCAGGAGCCCAACGCACATCAGATCGTAGGTCATGACGAGACCCTACAATCAGAGTTGCGTACTTGTTAGCACAAGTACAGGTTTGGAGCGCATGACAGGTACAGCGTCGGCGGCCATCCCGCTGACCTACCCCGGCTCCGATCCATCATCCTACACAGTATCGGCCCGTCAAACTCCCACTCCATTACCATACTCGGTGTGGGAACAGTGGAGACGGCCGTACTGGCAGCCCATGGCGAATCTCAATAGACGACGCCGGACGTACAACACGTGTCCCGCATCGGCTCTACACAAGACCCTCATTGGCTAGTCGGCGGGTCCCATAGCCATATGGGACCTTGCAGTCGTTGGGCCCCTCCGGCGACAAGACAAGACCACTGTGCACCCCCTGGCCAGCCGGTGAGGCTGCGAGCCGGGTCCCACTCATGTACTTTTATCCTTATTATAGGTTGGTGGGTTCATCTATGAAACCCCCGACCCCCTCCATGCAGAGGGTCGGTCAATCCTGCACACACACACACACACTCATACATGAGAGGTAGACGCGAGCCGGATGCTCCTTCTTCCTCCTCCGTAGAACAGCTCCAGGAGCAGATTGTAGCCTCACTATTTCATTATACATTCCGGCACAACTAGGGGTATTATCTCTACGGAGAGCCCCGAACCTGGGTACATCACGCGTTCCTCGCTTGTACCAACCTCATCCCCAGTGCCCTCCGGTGTCCTTTTGGTTCTCACCATCTTTAGCCTACCCATGGCATATGTTGTGAGTAAACACCGACATTTGGCGCCCACCATGGGGCCAGTCATGGCATCGGCCGGATTTACGTGCTGGGCGGGGCCCTTCGCCAACACCGTTGGATGCTTCGCGTCCGGACCTATCAGCATGACCGTGGAGCCTGCCCTTGAGGAGGCTTCTGCAATGTTGATCGACGTCCCAGTCCGTCTCATGGATTCTGATGGGGAGTCTGACAACGAGTCACTCCCCAACGTCGTCATTGCCGCTGTCGCGAACCTTGGTGTTCTCTTAAGTGACTGACGCCTCGACGATGGACCTCGCTACCCCGGAGAGGACATCGACATCGATGCATTATGCGCCAGCTTCAGTAGGCTCTCCCTCGGGGAGACGCCTGTGCTTGATGAGTACCCCAGCGAGGTGCTCATCTTCGACGGTCCACCATCATCTACGGGGTGTCTTGCCCCACATCATGTCGCCGTCGTCTCCAACCTCATGGCGGTGATGCTCATTGGCGCTGATGACCCACAAGTATAGGGGATCAATCGTAGTCCTTTCAATAAGTAAGACTGTTGAACCCAACGAGGAGCAGAAGGCTCTAATAAACGGTTTTCAGCAAGGTAATAACTGCAAGCACTGAAAGTAGCGGTAACAAGTGATGGTGAAGTGAGGTGAAACGTAGCAAGCGAAAAGTAACAAGTAACAAGTAGTAGCAATGGTGCAGCAAGTGGCCCAATCCCTTTTGCAGAAACGGACTAGCCTGAACAAAGTCTTATAGGAGGAAAAAACGCTCCCGAGGACACACGGGAATTTCTGTCATGCCAGTTTCATCATGTTCATATGATTCGCGTTCGTTACTTTGATAGTTTGATATGTGGGTGGACCGGCGCTTGGGAACTGCCCTTACTTGGACAAGTATCACACTTATGATTAACCCCTCTTGCAAGCATCCGCAACTATGAAAGAAGAATTAAGACAACGTCTAACCATAGCATTCAACTAGTGGATCCAAATCAGCCCCTTACGAAGCAACACATAGACTGGGATTTAAGCTTCTGTCACTCCAGCAACCCATCATCTTCTTACTACTCCCCAATGCCTTCCTCTAGGCCCAAGTATAGTGAAGTGTTATGTAGTCGACGTTCACATAACACTACTAGAGGAAAAGACAACATACATCATATCAAAATACCGAACGAATACCAAATTCACATGACTATTATTAGCGTGACTTATCCCATGTCCTCAGGAACAAAAGTAACTACTCACAATGCATAATCATAATCATGATCAGAGGTGTAATGAGTAGCATCAAGGATTTGAACATAAACTCTTCCACCAAGTAATCCAACTAGCATCAACTACAAAGAGTAATCAACACTACTAGTAACCTTACAAGTACCAATCGGAGTCCTGAGACGGAGATTGGTTACAAGAGATGAACTAGGAATTGGAGAGGAGATGGTACCGATGAAGATGTTGATGAAGATGCGTCCCCTCCGACGAGACGAGTGTTGGTGATGACGATGACGACGATTTCCCCCTCTGGGAGGGAAGTTTCCCCGGCAGGATCGTCCTGTCGGAGCTCTAGATTGGATCTGCTCAAGTTCCGCCTCGTGGCGGAGGAGAAACCACGAAAAAGCTCTCGATTGATTTTTTCTGGAACGAAACCCTTCATATAGAAAAATAGGGGGCCAGTGGGCCGTCAGGGAGCCCACAAGCTTGCTAGCCGCCACCAGGGGGGTGGCGGCTACCAGGCTTGTGGCGCCTTGGTAGCTCCCTCTGGTATTTCTTTCACCCAGTATTTTTTATATAATCCCAAAAAAATCCACGTAACTTTTCAGGGCATTTGGAGATGTGCACAATAGTGGACTAAGATTTGCTCCTTTTCCAGTCCAGAATTCCTGCTGCCTGAATTCTCCCTCTTCAAATAAACCTTGCAAAATAAGAGAGAAAAGGCATAAATGTGGTACCACAAAGTAATATAACAGCCCATAAAGAAATAAATATCAACATGAAAGCATGATGCAAAATGGACGTATCAACTCCCCCAAGCTTAGACCTCGCTTGTCCTCAAGCAAAAACCAAGTTCCATAAACATGTCCACATGTTTAGGGACGAAGGTGTCGATAAAACATAATACAGACATGAGGGCATCATGATCACACATAGAACAACAATACATCATAAAGATTCTTATGGGAAAGTAACAATTCCTTCACAAAGGAAAGTATGAAGCAAAAACCTTACCGAGAAGTAACCAACAACAGTCCATAGTCATTGAAGCAATTGCAATTTATCATAACATCAGAAAGAGTCAAATAAGAGCTTGTAAGGCAAACCCACATACTCAATCATCTCTTTTGTTTTCCACAATTGTTACAACTCACGTGGTACTCATGGTGTCAAAGTTTCAGCTGGACACAGAGGAAGATAGGGGCTTATAGTTTTGCCTCCTAACTATTTACCTCAAGGGTAAAGTCAACAACAATAAATCATAAGTACTCAACTCCAAGTTGATATATGAATATAGATCTTTCCCAAGCATGTGACGGTAGCCAAGACAAAGGCAAAAATAGGGAATTGGTGAAGATCACCATGACTCTTACAAGGGCAAAAAGTAAAGGTACAAGGTAGGCCCTTCGTAGAGGGAAGCAAAGGTTGTCATGCGCTTTTGAGGTTTGAATGCGTGTCCTCTTAGTGCGGAGGAATGTCACTTTATATTGCCTCCTGTGATAAAGCACTTTATTATGCAGTCTGTCGCTTTTATGTCTTCCTCATCACAGGTTCATACGAAGCTTATTTTCCACACACTAATAGATCATACATATCAGAGAGCAATTTTTATTGCTTGCACCGATGACAACTTACTTGAAGGATCTTATTCAACCCATAGGTAGGTATGGTGGACTCTCATGGCAAAACAGGGTTGAAGGTTTATGGATGCACAAGTAGTATATCTACTTGGTGCGGGAGTTTTGGCTAATATGAGGTGGAAGCAATCGTCACATGCTAAGGGATCTCTAATCATATAACATTGTTTGGAACCAAGCAAACACAATTCATTATGTTGTCTTCCTTGTCCAACATCTACTCCTAAGCATGTAATAGTTTGGTGAGTGCTCACAATTGTAAAAAAGTGACTAAGATGATATATTTATATGTGAACCTCTCTTTCCTTATTACTTCTTATTAATTGCAACAGTGACTGAGGTCTATGTTGATTTATTCTCAACAAGTTTCAATCATCATACCTGTCATATGTGAAGCTATCACTTCCCATAAGATCATCTCATGATCTCTCGTGCTATCGTTCTTTTCATACTTTTGATCATGGCACAAAGCAAAGCCCTTGACTAAGATACTCTTTATTATATAGCTCACAAGCTCGAATACATCGGGGGAGAGACAAAAACAAAAGACTCAAACTAAACACTAAAGACTTATTCCTCTAAGAGAAGACATAAAAACTGAAAAGGAAAGAACTAAAACAAAGGTTAAAGCAAAAGATATAAATGTGATACGATACCAGGGCAACTCCCCCAAGCTTGGCAGAAGCCAAGGGGATTGCCCATACCAATGCTTAGTTGTCTTCCTTTGGTGGTGATGGTGGTGGAGCTGTTGAAGTAGTCTGATCCTCTGTCTTCCAAGGCATAGCTGCTCCATCATGGAAGGATGAACGAGTCGCTCGAATCCTCAAATCTGCAGCCAACCTTATTGATTTAAATCTATACTCATACTCACAGTTTTGGTTCTGCAGGTCATAGATCCGGCCCTGAGGTTGATTAACCCTGTCATAGAGCCTGGAGAGGTGTTCACACATGTCAATGGCATCCATCTTGTGATTGCTAGTGAACTCCGTGATCATCATGTGGTTGGCGTTGAGTCCACGCTCCACCATCCCTTGACACTTGAAGACTTGTTGCTCCATTGCTCCGAGCCTCGTCTCCATGCTTCCGGTCTTCTTAGGCCCCTCAACATCACGGATGTGCAACATCCCCTCGCTCATCTTGATAGATTGAGGGTGTTTCAGCACTTCCGTGAGGTAGGGATTGATGACCTTCTCGAAGATCTTGTCCTTAGGAGCATTTGGGGAAGTCATGATGATCTAGATCTGCCACAGAAACAGGCTCGAAACGAAAACAGAGGAAGACTGCGCGATACGAAGATCAAAACCTTCGGGCGAATATATATTGATTTTTTCTGGACCAGAAGGAGTGCTCCGCAAGAAAACAGAGTCCGGGAGGCACACGAGGTGCCCACAAGCCCTCCATCCGCCACAGGGGGGGGGTAGGTGGCGGCTTCCAAGCTTGTGGCCGCTTCGTGCGCTCTCCAGACTGCTTCTTATTTTTCTTATTTTCCAAAAATTCCAAAATGGAGGAAATTTCCTATTGGAAAAGCATCTGAGTCCAATTTCTTACCGAAACAGATACCTCTTCGTTTTCAGGGTCTGAAACAGGGTGATAAACATCCCTTATGTACTCCTCTCGAGTTATGACATTGATGATATTTGTCTTCACATTTATGGAAGTACCACAGATGTAATGCTTGATTCTTTGCCCATTTACCACTCTAGGAAAATTTCCTTCCGTGTTATTGATTTTGATGGCACCGGAACGATATACTTCCTCGATAACATAAGGACCTTCCCATTTAGAGAGAAGCTTGCCTGCGAAGAATCTTAAACGAGAATTATATAGCAGGACATAATCACCTACATTGAACTCTCATTTCTGTATTCGTTTATCGTGCCATCTCTTAACCTTTTCCTTGAACAACTTGGCATTCTCATATGCCTGGGCCCTCCATTCATCTAACGAGCTGATATGAAACAACCACTTGTCACCGGCAAGTTTGAAATAAAAGTTGAGCTCTTTGATTGCCCAATAAGCTTTGTGTTCCAGCTCAAGAGGTAAATGATAGGCCTTACCGTAAACCATTTTATACGGCGACATGCCCATGGGATTCTTATAAGCAGTCCTATAAGCCCATAGTGCATCGTCAAGTTTGCTAGACCAATTCTTTCGAGATCTGTTGACGGTCTTTTGCAGGATCAATTTGATCTCCCTATTACTCAACTCCACTTGACAACTAGACTGAGGATGATAAGGAGATGCAACTCTATGGTTGACATCATACTTAGCGAGCTTCTTGCGGAAAACACCATGAATGAAGTGTGAACCGCCATCAGTCATCAAATATCTAGGGACTCCAAATCTTGGGAAAATGACTTCTTTAAGCATCTTAATAGAGGTGTGGTGATCAGCATTTTTAGTGGGGATAGCTTCTACCCACTTAGTGATGTAATCCACAGCAACTAATATGTGAGTATACCCATTGGAACTCGAGAAAGGTCCCATATAATCACAGCCCTAGACGTCAAATGGTTCAATGACAAGTGAATAGTTCATAGGCATTTCCTGACGCTTACTTATATTCCCTATTCTTTGGTATTCGTCACAAGACAAGACAAACTTACGGGCATGCTTGAAGAGAGTGGGCCAATAGAAACCTGATTGCAATACCTTATGGGCAGTTCTATCTCGAGCATGGTGTCCTCCGTAGGCTTCAAAATGACACTTCTGCAAGATATGTCCCTGTTCATGTTCAGGCACACAACGTCTAATAACACCATCTACTCCTTCCTTATAAAGGTGAGGGTCATCCCAAAAGTAGTGTCTCAAATCAAAGAAGAATTTCTTGTTTTGCTGATAGGTGAAACTGGGTGGTATGTATTTGGCTACGATATAATTTGCGTAATCGGCATACCAAAGTGCCCTATGTGAAGTGCGGATGACATTTAATTGCTCATCAGGAAAGCTGTCATCAATAGGTCGTGGGTCATCAAGGACATTCTCTAGCCTAGACAAGTTATCTGCTACAGGGTTCTCAGCACCCTTTTGGTCAACGACATGCGAATCAAATTCCTGTAGCAGGAGAACCCATCTGATCAATCTAGGCTTAGCGTCCTTCTTCTCCATAAGGTACTTAATAGCAGCATGCTCAGAGTGAATAGTGACTCTGAAGTCAACTATATAAGATCTGAACTTTTCACATGCAAACACGACTACTAGAAACTCCTTTTCCGTAGTGGCATAGTTTCTTTGGGCACTGTCTAGAGTTTTACTAGCATAGTGAATGACATTCAACTTCTTGTCAACTCTTTGTCCTAGAACAACACCAACAACATAATCACTAGCATCGCACATGATTTCAAAGGGCAAGTTCCAGTCAGGTGGTTGAACAATAGGTGCGGTTATCAAAGCCTTCTTAAGTATTTCGAAAGCTTCCTCACAATCCTCATAAAAAACAAAAGGAACATCCTTCTGCAAGAGGTTGGTAAGAGGCCTCAAAATCTTAGAGATGTCTTTAATGAACCTTCTATAGAAACCAGCATGACCTAGGAAACTTCGTATACCTCTGATCTCTGTGGGGCAAGGCATTTTCTCAATTGCATCAACCTTAGTCTTATCAACTTCAATGCCTCTTTCAGAAATTTTGTGTCCTAAGACGATACCTTCATTAACTATAAAGTGGCACTTCTCCCAATTCAAGACGAGGTTGGTATCTTCGCATCTCTGTAAGACTCGATCAAGACTGCTGAGGCAATCATCAAAGGAAGCCCCGTAAACAGAGAAGTCATCCATGAAAACCTAGACAATCTTTTCACAGAAGTAAGAGAATATAGCCATCATACATCTTTGAAAGGTGGCAGGTGCATTGCATAAGCCAAAAGGCATGTGTCTATAAGCAAAGGTATCGAAGGGGCAGGTGAAAGTGGTTTTCTCCTGATCAGATTGTGCAACAGGTATTTGCGAGAAACGTGAATAACCGTCTATAAAGCAGAAGTGTGTGTGTTTGGATAGCATTTATAGCATTTGGTCGATAAACGACAAAGGATAATGGTATTTCCTGGTTGCCTTGTTCAGTTTTCGGAAGTCTATCACCATCCTATAGCCAGTAATAATCCTTTGTGGGATTAGTTCATCCTTATCATTAGGAACGACGGTGATACCTCCCTTCTTAGGTACGCAATGTACTGCACTTACCCAATCACTATGAGCAACAGGATAAATGATTCCTGCTTCCAAAAGATTTACTATTTCTTTTCTAACGACCTCTTTCATCTTAGGATTTAATCTCCTTTGATGATCAACTGGTTTAAAGTCAGGATCGGTTTTAATCTTGTGCTGACATAGAGTGGGACTAATACCCTTAAGATCATCAAGAGTATATCCAATAGAAGCACAGTGCTTCCTCTGAGTTTTTAGTAACTTCTTCTCTTCGTGCTCTGAGAGGAGAGCACTAATAATAACGGGATATATCTCCTTCTCATCAAGATAGACATACTTAAGAGTATCAGGCAACTGTTTAAGCTCGAACACAAGATCACCCTTTGGCGGGGGAGGATCCCCAAGCAGTTGAACGGGCAGATTATTCTTGATAATAGGATATTGTTCTAAGACAATTTTATCTATCTCATCTCTCTCCTCCATATGCATATCATTTTCATGCTCAAGAAGATATTGCTCTAAAGGATTCGTAGGACGTACGACAATAGAGGCAAGAGCAATGATTTCATCCCTACCAGACGACTCTTTTTCATGGGGTTGTCTTCCAAACTTGTAGAAGTTAAATTCACGAGACACACCCTCGAAACTAACAGTGACAGTCTGCTTAATGCAATCAATATGAGCATTGACAGTGTTGAGAAAGGGTCTACCGAATATGATGGGACAAAAGTTATCTTGTGCAGTACCAAGGACGAGGAAATCAGTAGGATACTTCGTCTTACCACACAAGACTTCTACGTCTCTCACAATTCCCAGAGGGAAAATAGTGTCTCTATTAGCTAGCGTAATAGTGACATCAATAGGTTCTAGCTCAGCAGGTGCAATCTCATCTTTGATTTCATCATATAGGGAATGGGGTATTGCACTAACACTAGCTCCCATATCACATAAACCATGGTAACAGTGATCTCCTATCTTGACAGAAACAACGGACAGGCCAACTATAGGTCCATATTTGTCTTCCGCGTGAGGTTTAGCAATTCTAGCAGGGTCCTCACAGAATTTGATAACATGCCCGTCTACGTCTTCGGTTAAGAGATCTTTGATAATAGCAACACTACGTTCAACTCTAATGTCCTCAGGGGGTGCAAGTGGTCTAATGTAACCCCTACACATCACAGTTGGAGCTTTAGAATAATACTTTATCCTA
Source organism: Hordeum vulgare subsp. vulgare (assembly GCF_904849725.1). Lineage (NCBI taxonomy): Eukaryota > Viridiplantae > Streptophyta > Magnoliopsida > Poales > Poaceae > Hordeum > Hordeum vulgare. Next base: position 369,432,985 of record NC_058524.1, on the reverse strand, counting down.
GCAGGGTATGGTGGTTTCTCAACGTAGGCACAAGGAACAACAGGATCACTAAAAGCAATGACTTTCTCCTCAACTAGATTGGTTTTGACTATGTTGCTTTCTACAGGAGGATGATACTTAAACCACTTCTCTTTGGGAAGATCAACATGAGAAGCAAAAGATTCACATAGAGAAGCTACTATCTCAGAGTCAAGTCCATACTTAGCGCTAAAATCTCTAGAAGTGTTTGTCTCAACAAAAGATTTAACGCAATCAAGCTGGAAATTCATACCTGACTCCTTACCTTCCTCCAGCTCCCAATCTTCAGAGTTACGTTTGATTCTTTCCAATAAATTCCACTTGTGATCAATATCCTTTTTCATAAAAGAACCGGTACAAGAAGTGTCAAGCATGGTACGATCTTCATGAGAAAGCCGAGCATAAAAGTTTTGAGTGATAATTTCTCTCGAGACCTCATGATTGGGGCATGAATATAGCATTGATTTAAGCCTCCCCCAAGCTTGAGCTATGCTTTCCCTGTCACGAGGACAAAAGTTATAAATATAATTCCGATCACGATGCACTAAATGCATAGGATAGAACTTTTGATGAAATTCCAATTTCAACCGATTGTAGTCCCATGATCCAGTATCATCACATAGCCTATACCATGTCAATGCCTTATCCTTCAAAGACAAACGAAAAACTTTCTTCTTTACCTCATCCTCGGGCAAACCTGCAAGCTTAAATAAACCACAAACTTCATCTACATAGATCAGATGCAAGTCTGGATGTGAAGATCCATCTCCTTTAAAGGATTAGCCAGCAGTTTCTCAAGCATACCCGAAGGAATTTCATAAAAGATATTTTCAGTAGGTACCTCAGGTTGAGGAACAACTCCTTGTGCTTCCGTTTGTGGTGAAGATACCCCGAAAAAACTCCTCAAAGGAACAGTTTCCATAGTGACAAGTGACAATAAATTTCAGCACAGTATATAAATGTTTCCTTACCAATTTCCACTTACCAAAGGCGCTTCACTCCCCGGCAACGGCGCCAGAAAAGAGTCTTGATGACCCACAAGTATAGGGGATCAATCATAGTCCTTTCGATAAGTAAGAGTGTCGAATCCAACGAGGAGTAGAAGGCTGTGATAAACGGTTTTCAGCAAGGTAATAACTGCAAGCACTGAAAGTAGCGGTAACAAGTGATGGTGAAGTGAGGTGAAACGTAGAAAGCGAAAAGTAACAAGTAACAAGTAGTAGAAATGGTGCAGCAAGTGGCCCAATCCCTTTTGTAGCAAGGGACAAGCCTGAACAAAGTCTTATAGGAGGAAAAACGCTCCCGAGGACACACGGGAATTTCTGTCATGCCAGTTTCATCCTATTCATATGATTCACGTTCGTTACTTTGATAGTTTGATATGTGGGTGGACCGGCGCTTGGGTACTGCCCTTACTTGGACAAGTATCCCACTTATGATTAACCCCTCTCGCAAGCATCCTCAACTACGAAAGAAGAATTAAGACAACGTCTAACCATAGCATTAAACTAGTGGATCCAAATCAGCCTCTTACGAAGCAACGCATAGACTGGGGTTTAAGCTTCTGTCACTCCAGCAACCCATCATCTACTTACGACTCCCCAATGCCTTCCTCTAGGCCCAAGTATCGTGAAGTGTTATGTAGTCGACATTCACATAACACCACTAGAAGAAAAGACAACATACAACATATCAAAATACCGAACGAATACCAAATTCACATGACTATTATTAGCATGACTTATCCCATGTCCTCAGGAACAAAAGTAACTACTCACAAAGCATAGCCATAATCATGATCAGAGTTGTAATGAGTAGAATCAAGGATCTAAACATAAACTCTTCCACCAAGTAATCCAACTAGCATAAACTACAAAGCGCAATCAACACTACTAGTAACCTTACAAGTACCAATCAGAGTCGTGAGACGTAGATTGGTTACAAGAGATGAACTAGGGATTGGAGAGGTGATGGTGATGATGAAGATGTTGATGAAGATGCCTCCCCTCCGACGAGAGGAGTGTTGGTGATGATGATGGCGACGAATTCCCCCTCCGGGAGGGAAGTTTCCCCGGCAGGATCGTCCTGCCGGAGCTCAAGATTGGATCTGCTCAAGTTCCGCCTCGTGGCGGAGGAGAAACCACGAAAAAGCTCCCGATTGATTTTTTTCTAGAATGAAACCCTTCATATAGCAAAAGAGGGGGGCCAGTGGGCCGTCAGGGAGCCCACAAGCTTGCTAGCCGCCACCAGGGGGGGTGGCGGCTACTAGACTTGTGGCGCCCTGGTAGCTCCCCTCTGGTACTTCTTCCGCCCAGTATTTTTTATATAATCCCAAAAAAATCCATGTAACTTTTCAGGGCATTTGGAGATGTGCATAATAGTGGACTAAGATTTGCTCCTTTTCCAGTCCAGAATTCCAGCTGCCTGAATTCTCCCTCTTCAAATAAACCTTGCAAAATAAGAGCGAAAATGCATAAATATGGTACCATAAAGTAATATAACAGCCCATAAAGAAATAAATATCAACATGAAAGCATGATGCAAAATGGACGTATCAGGCGCCGGCACCAGCAAGACTCACGGCAAGGCGCCAGTAGATGCGGCTGATCCTGCTGCGGGATCAGCCGACATGCTTCATGCCGCCCTTGCCGGCTTGAAGACGCCCATTGCCACCTCCGCAAACCCCACCAACACACGGGCCTCGCTCGAGAAGGCTCGCAGGGAGATCCTGGAGGAGGGTATTGTCATCGCCGCGGCCAAACGCCGGATGGAGGCCGCACATCATGAGTATAGCTCCGCTTACGGCCTCACTCCGGCTTCTGATGGTCCTAGCCTGCTTGGCGCGGTCCGTGGCTGCGACCGGGTCATTGCCGATATCCTAGGCGGCAAGCAGCCCATCTACGATACCCCTGCGGCCAACTTGTGGGCTGCTCAGGAGGCCATAGTAGAAATGCCAAGTTTGGAGGGCGAGGAGCGCGTCCTTCAGGAGAAGCGGGTCAAGGATCTCCTTGACGCTGCAAATTAGCAGTAGTCACTTCTTGACACTGGTCAGGCACAATCGGAGTCTCCGGGAGCCGATCCCGGAGCACATCGCAACCCCAGTGGTCGTCATCACGCCGAGGGATCTTCCTCGCATCGCACTTCATCCTATTCATATGATTCACGTTCGTTACTTTGATAGTTTGATATGTGGGTGGACCGGCGCTTGGGTACTGCCCTTACTTGGACAAGTATCCCACTTATGATTAACCCCTCTCGCAAGCATCCTCAACTACGAAAGAAGAATTAAGACAACGTCTAACCATAGCATTAAACTAGTGGATCCAAATCAGCCTCTTGTGAAGCAACGCATAGACTAGGGTTTAAGCTTCTGTCACTCCAGGAACCCATCATCTCCTTACGACTCCCCAATGCCTTCCTCTAGGCCCAAGTATCGTGAAGTGTTATGTAGTCGACGTTCACATAACACCACTAGAGGAAAAGACAACATACAACATATCAAAATACCGAACGAATACCAAATTCACATGACTATTATTAGCATGACTTATCCCATGTCCTCAGGAACAAAAGTAACTACTCACAAAGCATAGTCATAATCATGATCAGAGTTGTAATGAGTAGCATCAAGGATCTAAACATAAACTCTTCCACCAAGTAATCCAACTAGCATAAACTACAAAGAGTAATCAAGACTACTAGTAACCTTACAAGTACCAATCGGAGTCATGAGACGTAGATTGGTTACAAGAGATGAACTAGGGATTGGAGAGGAGATGGTGATGATGAAGATGTTGATGAAGATTCCTCCCCTCCGACGAGAGGAGTGTTGGTGATGACGATGGCGATGAATTCCCCCTCCGGGAGGGAAGTTTCCCCGGCAGGATCATCCTGCCGGAGCTCTAGATTGGATCTGCTCAAGTTCCGCCTCGTGGCGGAGGAGAAACCACGAAAAAGCACCTGATTGATTTTTTCTAGAATGAAACCCTTCATATAGCAAAAGAGGGGGGCCAGTGGGCCGTCAGGAAGCCCACAAGTTTGATAGCCGCCACCAGGGGGGGTGGCGGCTACCAGACTTGTGGCGCCCTGGTAGCTCCCCTCTGGTACTTCTTCCGCCCAGTATTTTTTATATAATCCCAAAAAAATCCATGTAACTTTTCACGGCATTTGGAGATGTGCATAATAGTGGACTAACATTTGCTCCTTTTCCAGTCCAGAATTCCAGCTGCCTGAATTCTCCCTCTTCAAATAAACCTTGCAAAATAAGAGCGAAAATGCATAAATATGGTACCATAAAATAATATAACAGCCCATAAAGAAATAAATATCAACATGAAAGCATGATGCAAAATGTACGTATCAGGCGCCGGCACCAGCAAGACTCACGGCAAGGCGCCAGCAGATGCGGCTCATCCTGCTGCGGGATCAGCCGACATGCTTCATGCCGCCCTTGCCGGCTTGAAGACGCCCATTGCCACCTCCGCAAACCCCACCAACACACGGGCCTCGCTCGAGAAGGCTCGCAGGCAGATCCTGGAGGAGGGTATTGTCATCACCGCGGCCAAACGCCGGATGGAGGCCGCACATCATGAGTATAGCTCCGCTTACGGCCTCACTCCGGCTTCTGATGGTCCTAGCCTGCTTGGCGCGGTCCGTGGCTGCGACCGGGTCATTGCCGATATCCTAGGCGGCAAGCAGCCCATCTACGATACCCCTGCGGCCAACTTGTGGGCTGCTCAGGAGGCCATGGCAGAAATGCCATGTTTGGAGGGCGAGGAGCGCGTCCTTCAGGAGAAGCGGGTCAAGGATCTCCTTGACGCTGCAAATTAGCAGTAGTCACTTCTTGACACTGGTCAGGCACAATCGGAGTCTCCGGGAGCCGATCCCGGAGCACATCGCAACCCCAGTGGTCGTCATCACGCCGAGGGATCTTCCTCGCATCACACTTCATCCTATTCATATGATTCACGTTCGTTACTTTGATAGTTTGATGTGTGGGTGGACCGGCGCTTGGGTACTGCCCTTACTTGGAAAAGTATCCCACTTATGATTAACCCCTCTCGCAAGCATCCTCAACTACGAAAGAAGAATTAAGACAACGTCTAACCATAGCATTAAACTAGTGGATCCAAATCAGCCTCTTATGAAGCAACGCATAGACTGGGGTTTAAGCTTCTGTCACTCCAGCAACCCATCATCTACTTACGACTCCCCAATGCCTTCCTCAAGGCCCAAGTATCGTGAAGTGTTATGTAGTCGACGTTCACATAACACCACTAGAGGAAAAGACAACATACAACATATCAAAATACCGAACGAATACCAAATTCACATGACTATTATTAGCATGACTTATCCCATGTCCTTAGGAACAAAAGTAACTACTCACAAAGCATAGTCATAATCATGATCAGAGTTGTAATGAGTAGAATCAAGGATCTAAACATAAACTCTTCCACCAAGTAATCCAACTAGCATAAACTACAAAGAGTAATCAACACTACTAGTAACCTTACAAGTACCAATCCGAGTCGTGAGACGTAGATTGGTTACAAGAGATGAACTAGGGATTGGAGAGGAGATGGTTATGATGAAGATGTTGATGAAGATGCCTCCCCTCCGACGAGAGGAGTGTTGGTGATGACGATGGCGATCAATTCCCCCTCCGGGAGGGAAGTTTCCCCGGCAGGATCGTCCTGCCGGAGCTCTAGATTGGATCTGCTCAAGTTCCGCCTCGTGGCGGAGGAGAAACCACGAAAAAGCTCCCGATTGATTTTTTCTAGAATGAAACCCTTCATATAGCAAAAGAGGGGGGCCAGTGGGCCGTCAGGGAGCCCACAAGCTTGCTAGCCGCCACCAGGGGGGTGGCGGCTACCAGACTTGTGGCGCCCTGGTAGCTCCCCTCTGGTACTTCTTCCGCCCAGTATTTTTTATATAATCCCAAAAAAATCCATGTAACTTTTCACGGCATTTGGAGATGTGCATAATAGTGGACTAAGATTTGCTCCTTTTCCAGTCCAGAATTCGAGCTGCCTGAATTCTCCCTCTTCAAATAAACCTTGCAAAATAAGAGCGAAAATGCATAAATATGGTACCATAAAGTAATATAACAGCCCATAAAGCAATAAATATCAACATGAAAGCATGATGCAAAATGGACGTATCAGGCGCCGGCACCAGCAAGACTCACGGCAAGGCGCCAGCAGATGCGGCTGATCCTGCTGCGGGATCAGCCGACATGCTTCATGCCGCCCTTGTCGGCTTGAAGACGCCCATTTCCACCTCCGCAAACCCCACCAACACACGGGCCTCGCTCGAGAAGGCTCGTAGGCAGATCCTGGAGGAGGGTATTGTCATCGCCGCGGACAAACGCCGGATGGAGGCCGCACATCATGAGTATAGCTCCGCTTACGGCCTCACTCCGGCTTCTGATGGTCCTAGCCTGCTTGGCGCGGTCCGTGGCTGCGACCGGGTCATTGCCGATATCCTAGGCGGCAAGCAGCCCATCTACGATACCCCTGCGGCCAACTTGTGGGCTGCTCAGGAAGCCATGGCAGAAATGCCATGTTTGGAGGGCGAGGAGCGCGTCCTTCAGGAGAAGCGGGTCAAGGATCTCCTTGACGCTGCAAATTAGCAGTAGTCACTTCTTGACACTGGTCAGGCACAATCGGAGTCTCCGGGAGCCGATCCCGGAGCAAATCGCAAGCCCAGTGGTCGTCATCACGCCGAGGGATCTTCCTCGCATCGAACTTCATCCTATTCATATGATTCACGTTTGTTACTTTGATAGTTTGATATGTGGGTGGACCGGCGCTTGGGTACTGCCTTACTTGGACAAGTATCCCACTTATGATTAACCCCTCTCGCAAGCATCCTCAACTACGAAAGAAGAATTAAGACAACGTCTAACCATAGCATTAAACTAGTGGATCCAAATCAGCCTCTTACGAAGCAACACATAGACTAGGGTTTAAGCTTCTGTCACTCCAGCAACCCATCATCTACTTACGACTCCCCAATGCCTTCCTCTAGGCCCAAGTATTGTGAAGTGTTATGTAGTCGACGTTCACATAACACCACTAGAGGAAAAGACAACATACAACATATCAAAATACCGAACGAATACCAAATTCACATGACTATTATTAGCATGACTTATCCCATGTCCTCAGGAACAAAAGTAACTACTCACAAAGCATAGTCATAATCATGATCAGAGTTGTAATGAGTAGCATCAAGGATCTAAACATAAACTCTTCCACCAAGTAATCCAACTAGCATAAACTACAAAGAGTAATCAACACTACTAGTAACCTTACAAGTACCAATCAGAGTCGTGAGACGTAGATTGGTTACAAGAGATGAACTAGGGATTGGAGAGGAGATGGTGATGATGAAGATGTTGATGAAGATGCCTCCCCTCCGACGAGAGGAGTGTTGGTGATGACGATGGTGATGAATTCCCCCTCCGGGAGGGAAGTTTCCCCGGCAGGATCGTCCTGCCGGAGCTCTAGATTGGATCTGCTCAAGTTCCGCCTCGTGGCGGAGGAGAAACCACGAAAAAGCTCCCGATTGATTTTTTCTAGAATGAAACCCTTCATATAGCAAAAGAGGGGGGCCAGTGGGCCGTCAGGGAGCCCACAAGCTTGCTAGCCGCCACCAGGGGGGGGGGCTGGCGGCTACCAGACTTGTGGCGCCCTGGTAGCTCCCCTCTGGTACTTCTTCCGCCCAGTATTTTTTATATAATCCCAAAAAAATCCATGTAACTTTTCACGGCATTTGGAGATGTGCATAATAGTGGACTAAGATTTTCTCCTTTTCCAATCCAGAATTCGAGCTGCCTGAATTCTCCCTCTTCAAGTAAACCTTGCAAAATAAGAGCGAAAATGCATAAATATGGTACCATAAAGTAATATAACAGCCCATAAAGCAATAAATATCAACCTGAAAGCATGATGCAAAATGGACGTATCAGGCGCCGGCACCAGCAAGACTCACGGCAAGGCGCCAGCAGATGCGGCTGATCCTGCTGCGGGATCAGCCGACAAGCTTCATGCCGCCCTTGCCGGCTTGAAGACGCCCATTGCCACCTCCGCAAACCCACCAACACACGGGCCTCGCTCGAGAAGGCTCGCAGGCAGATCCTGGAGGAGGGTATTGTCATCGCCGCGGACAAACGCCGGATGCAGGCCGCACATCATGAGTATAGCTCCGCTTACGGCCTCACTCCGGCTTCTGATGGTCCTAGCCTGCTTGGCGCGGTCCGTGGCTGCGACCGGGTCATTGCCGATATCCTAGGCGGCAAGCAGCCCATCTACGATACCCCTGCGGCCAACTTGTGGGCTGCTTAGGAGGCCATGGCACAAATGCCAAGTTTGGAGGGTGAGGAGCGCGTCCTTCAGGAGAAGCGGGTCAAGGATCTCCTTGACGCTGCAAATTAGCAGTAGTCACTTCTTGACACTGGTCAGGCACAATCGGAGTCTCCGGGAGCCGATCCCGGAGCACATCGCAACCCCAGTGGTCGTCATCACGCCGAGGGATCTTCCTCGCATCGCACTTCATCCTATTCATATGATTCACGTTCGTTACTTTGATAGTTTGATATGTGGGTGGACCGGCGCTTGGGTACTGCCTTACTTGGACAAGTATCCCACTTATGATTAACCCCTCTCGCAAGCATCCTCAACTACGAAAGAAGAATTAAGACAACGTCTAACCATAGCATTAAACTAGTGGATCCAAATCAGCCTCTTACGAAGCAACACATAGACTAGGGTTTAAGCTTCTGTCACTCCAGCAACCCATCATCTACTTACGACTCCCCAATGCCTTCCTCTAGGCCCAAGTATCGTGAAGTGTTATGTAGTCGACGTTCACATAACACCACTAGAGGAAAAGACAACATACAACATATCAAAATACAGAACGAATACCAAATTCACATGACTATTATTAGCATGACTTATCCCATGTCCTCAGGAACAAAAGTAACTACTCACAAAGCATAGTCATAATCATGATCAGAGTTGTAATGAGTAGCATCAAGGATCTAAACATAAACTCTTCCACCAAGTAATCCAACTAGCATAAACTACAAAGAGTAATCAACACTACTAGTAACCTTACAAGTACCAATCCGAGTCGTGAGACGTAGATTGGTTACAAGAGATGAACTAGGGATTGGAGAGGAGATGGTGATGATGAAGATGTTGATGAAGATGCCTCCCCTCCGACGAGAGGAGTGTTGGTGATGACGATGGTGATGAATTCCCCCTCCGGGAGGGAAGTTTCCCCGGCAGGATCGTCCTGCCGGAGCTCTAGATTGGATCTGCTCAAGTTCCGCCTCGTGGCGGAGGAGAAACCACGAAAAAGCTCCCGATTGATTTTTTCTAGAATGAAACCCTTCATATAGCAAAAGAGGGGGGCCAGTGGGCCGTCAGGGAGCCCACAAGCTTGCTAGCCGCCACCAGGGGGGTGGCGGCTACCAGACTTGTGGCGCCCTGGTAGCTCCCCTCTGGTACTTCTTCCGCCCAGTATTTTTTATATAATCCCAAAAAAATCCATGTAACTTTTCACGGCATTTGGAGATGTGCATAATAGTGGACTAAGATTTGCTCCTTTTCCAGTCCAGAATTCGAGCTGCCTGAATTCTCCCTCTTCAAATAAACCTTGCAAAATAAGAGCGAAAATGCATAAATATGGTACCATAAAGTAATATAACAGCCCATAAAGAAATAAATATCAACATGAAAGCATGATGCAAAATGGACGTATCAGGCGCCGGCACCAGCAAGACTCACGGCAAGGCGCCAGCAGATGCGGCTGATCCTGCTGCGGGATCAGCCGACATGCTTCATGCCGCCCTTGTCGGCTTGAAGACGCCCATTTCCACCTCCGCAAACCCCACCAACACACGGGCCTCGCTCGAGAAGGCTCGTAGGCAGATCCTGGAGGAGGGTATTGTCATCGCCGCGGACAAACGCCGGATGGAGGCCGCACATCATGAGTATAGCTCCGCTTACGGCCTCACTCCGGCTTCTGATGGTCCTAGCCTGCTTGGCGCGGTCCGTGGCTGCGACCGGGTCATTGCCGATATCCTAGGCGGCAAGCAGCCCATCTACGATACCCCTGCGGCCAACTTGTGGGCTGCTCAGGAAGCCATGGCAGAAATGCCATGTTTGGAGGGCGAGGAGCGCGTCCTTCAGGAGAAGCGGGTCAAGGATCTCCTTGACGCTGCAAATTAGCAGTAGTCACTTCTTGACACTGGTCAGGCACAATCGGAGTCTCCGGGAGCCGATCCCGGAGCAAATCGCAAGCCCAGTGGTCGTCATCACGCCGAGGGATCTTCCTCGCATCGAACTTCATCCTATTCATATGATTCACGTTTGTTACTTTGATAGTTTGATATGTGGGTGGACCGGCGCTTGGGTACTGCCTTACTTGGACAAGTATCCCACTTATGATTAACCCCTCTCGCAAGCATCCTCAACTACGAAAGAAGAATTAAGACAACGTCTAACCATAGCATTAAACTAGTGGATCCAAATCAGCCTCTTACGAAGCAACACATAGACTAGGGTTTAAGCTTCTGTCACTCCAGCAACCCATCATCTACTTACGACTCCCCAATGCCTTCCTCTAGGCCCAAGTATTGTGAAGTGTTATGTAGTCGACGTTCACATAACACCACTAGAGGAAAAGACAACATACAACATATCAAAATACCGAACGAATACCAAATTCACATGACTATTATTAGCATGACTTATCCCATGTCCTCAGGAACAAAAGTAACTACTCACAAAGCATAGTCATAATCATGATCAGAGTTGTAATGAGTAGCATCAAGGATCTAAACATAAACTCTTCCACCAAGTAATCCAACTAGCATAAACTACAAAGAGTAATCAACACTACTAGTAACCTTACAAGTACCAATCAGAGTCGTGAGACGTAGATTGGTTACAAGAGATGAACTAGGGATTGGAGAGGAGATGGTGATGATGAAGATGTTGATGAAGATGCCTCCCCTCCGACGAGAGGAGTGTTGGTGATGACGATGGTGATGAATTCCCCCTCCGGGAGGGAAGTTTCCCCGGCAGGATCGTCCTGCCGGAGCTCTAGATTGGATCTGCTCAAGTTCCGCCTCGTGGCGGAGGAGAAACCACGAAAAAGCTCCCGATTGATTTTTTCTAGAATGAAACCCTTCATATAGCAAAAGAGGGGGGCCAGTGGGCCGTCAGGGAGCCCACAAGCTTGCTAGCCGCCACCAGGGGGGGGGCTGGCGGCTACCAGACTTGTGGCGCCCTGGTAGCTCCCCTCTGGTACTTCTTCCGCCCAGTATTTTTTATATAATCCCAAAAAAATCCATGTAACTTTTCACGGCATTTGGAGATGTGCATAATAGTGGACTAAGATTTGCTCCTTTTCCAATCCAGAATTCGAGCTGCCTGAATTCTCCCTCTTCAAGTAAACCTTGCAAAATAAGAGCGAAAATGCATAAATATGGTACCATAAAGTAATATAACAGCCCATAAAGCAATAAATATCAACATGAAAGCATGATGCAAAATGGACGTATCAGGCGCCGGCACCAGCAAGACTCACGGCAAGGCGCCAGCAGATGCGGCTGATCCTGCTGCGGGATCAGCCGACAAGCTTCATGCCGCCCTTGCCGGCTTGAAGACGCCCATTGCCACCTCCGCAAACCCACCAACACACGGGCCTCGCTCGAGAAGGCTCGCAGGCAGATCCTGGAGGAGGGTATTGTCATCGCCGCGGACAAACGCCGGATGGAGGCCGCACATCATGAGTATAGCTCCGCTTACGGCCTCACTCCGGCTTCTGATGGTCCTAGCCTGCTTGGCGCGGTCCGTGGCTGCGATCGGGTCATTGCCGATATCCTAGGCGGCAAGCAGCCCATCTACGATACCCCTGCGGCCAACTTGTGGGCTGCTTAGGAGGCCATGGCACAAATGCCAAGTTTGGAGGGTGAGGAGCGCGTCCTTCAGGAGAAGCGGGTCAAGGATCTCCTTGACGCTGCAAATTAGCAGTAGTCACTTCTTGACACTGGTCAGGCACAATCGGAGTCTCCGGGAGCCGATCCCGGAGCACATCGCAACCCCAGTGGTCGTCATCACGCCGAGGGATCTTCCTCGCATCGCACTTCATCCTATTCATATGATTCACGTTCGTTACTTTGATAGTTTGATATGTGGGTGGACCGGCGCTTGGGTACTGCCTTACTTGGACAAGTATCCCACTTATGATTAACCCCTCTCGCAAGCATCCTCAACTACGAAAGAAGAATTAAGACAACGTCTAACCATAGCATTAAACTAGTGGATCCAAATCAGCCTCTTACGAAGCAACACATAGACTAGGGTTTAAGCTTCTGTCACTCCAGCAACCCATCATCTACTTACGACTCCCCAATGCCTTCCTCTAGGCCCAAGTATCATGAAGTGTTATGTAGTCGACGTTCACATAACACCACTAGAGGAAAAGACAACATACAACATATCAAAATACAGAACGAATACCAAATTCACATGACTATTATTAGCATGACTTATCCCATGTCCTCAGGAACAAAAGTAACTACTCACAAAGCATAGTCATAATCATGATCAGAGTTGTAATGAGTAGCATCAAGGATCTAAACATAAACTCTTCCACCAAGTAATCCAACTAGCATAAACTACAAAGAGTAATCAACACTACTAGTAACCTTACAAGTACCAATCAGAGTCGTGAGACCTAGATTGGTTACAAGAGATGAACTAGGGATTGGAGAGGAGATGGTGATGATGAAGATGTTGATGAATATGCCTCCCCTCCGACGAGAGGAGTGTTGGTGATGACGATGGCGACGAATTCCCCCTCCGGGAGGGAAGTTTTCCCGGCAGGATCGTCCTGCCGGAGCTCTAGATTGGATCTGCCCAAGTTCCGCCTCGTGGCGGAGGAGAAACCACGAAAAAGCTCCCGATTGATTTTTTCTAGAATGAAACCCTTCATATAGCAAAAGAGGGGGGCCAGTGGGCCGTCAGGGAGCCCACAAGCTTGCTAGCCGCCACCAGGGGGGGTGGCGACTACCAGACTTGTGGCGCCCTGGTAGCTCCCCTCTGGTACTTCTTCCGCCCAGTATTTTTTATATAATCCCAAAAAAACCCATGTAACTTTTCACGGTATTTGGAGATGTGCATAATAGTGGACTAAGATTTGCTCCTTTTCCAGTCCAGAATTCCAGCTGCCTGAATTCTCTCTCTTCAAATAAACATTGCAAAATAAGAGCGAAAATGCATAAATATGGTACCATAAAGTAATATAACAGCCCATAAAGCAATAAATATCAACATGAAAGCATGATGCAAAATGGACGTATCAGGCGCCGGCACCAGCAAGACTCACGGCAAGGCGCCAGCAGATGCGGCTGATCCTGCTGTGGGATCAGCCGACAAGCTTCATGCCGCCCTTGCCGGCTTGAAGACGCCCATTGCCACCTCCGCAAACCCCACCAACACACGGGCCTCGCTCGAGAAGGCTCGCAGGCAGATCCAGGAGGAGGGTATTGTCATCGTCACGGACAAACGCCGGATGGAGGCCGCACATCATGAGTATAGCTCCGCTTATGGCCTCACTCCGGCTTCTGATGGTCCTAGCCTGCTTGGCGCGGTCCGTGGCTGCGACCGGGTCATTGCCGATATCCTAGGCGGTAAGCAGCCCATCTACGATACCCCTGCAGCCAACTTGTGGGCTGCTCAGGAGGCCATGGCAGAAATGCCAAGTTTGGAGGGCGAGGAGCGCGTCCTTCAGGAGAAGCGGGTCAACGATCTCCTTGACGCTGCAAATTTGCAGTAGTCACTTCTTGACACTGGTCAGGCACAATTGGAGTCTCCGGGAGCCGATCCCGGAGCACATCGCAACCCCAGTGGTCGTCATCACGCCGAGGGATCTTCCTCGCATCGCACTTCATCCTATTCATATGATTCACGTTCGTTACTTTGATAGTTTGATATGTGGGTGGACCGGCGCTTGGGTACTGCCTTACTTGGACAAGTATCCCACTTATGATTAACCCCTCTCGCAAGCATCCTCAACTACGAAAGAAGAATTAAGACAACGTCTAACCATAGCATTAAACTAGTGGATCCAAATCAGCCTCTTACGAAGTAACACATAGACTAGGGTTTAAGCTTCTGTCACTCCAGCAACCCATCATCTACTTACGACTCCCCAATGCCTTCCTCTAGGCCCAAGTATCGTGAAGTGTTATGTAGTCGACGTTCACATAACACCACTAGAGGAAAAGACAACATACAACATATCAAAATACCGAACGAATACCAAATTCACATGACTATTATTAGCATGACTTATCCCATGTCCTCAGGAACAAAAGTAACTACTCACAAAGCATAGTCATAATCATGATCAGAGTTGTAATGAGTAGCATCAAGGATCTAAACATAAACTCTTCCACCAAGTAATCCAACTAGCATAAACTACAAAGAGTAATCAACACTACTAGTAACCTTACAAGTACCAATCAGAGTCGTGAGACGTAGATTGGTTACAAGAGATGAACTAGGGATTGGAGAGGAGATGGTGATGATGAAGATGTTGATGAAGATGCCTCCCCTCCGACGAGAGGAGTGTTGGTGATGACGATGGCGACGAATTCCCCCTCCGGGAGGGAAGTTTCCCCGGCAGGATCGTCCTGCCGGAGCTCTAGATTGGATCTGCTCAAGTTCCGCCTCGTGGCGGAGGAGAAACCACGAAAAAGCTCCCGATTGATTTTTTCTAGAATGAAACCCTTCATATAGCAAAAGAGGGGGGCCAGTGGGCCGTCAGGGAGCCCACAAGCTTGCTAGCCGCCACCAGGGGGGGTGGCGGCTACTAGACTTGTGGCGCCCTGGTAGCTCCCCTCTGGTACTTCTTCCGCCCAGTATTTTTTATATAATCCCAAAAAGTCCATGTAACTTTTCACGGCATTTGGAGATGTGCATAATAGTGGACTAAGATTTGCTCCTTTTCCAGTCCAGAATTCCAGCTGCCTGAATTCTCCCTCTTCAAATAAACCTTGCAAAATAAGAGCGAAAATGCATAAATATGGTACCATAAAGTAATATAACAGCCCATAAAGCAATAAATATCAACATGAAAGCATGATGCAAAATGGACGTATCAGGCGCCGGCACCAGCAAGACTCACGGTAAGGCGCCAGCAGATGCGGCTGATCCTGCTGCGGGATCAGCCGACAAGCTTCATGCCGCCCTTGCCGGCTTGAAGACGCCCATTGCCACCTCCAAAAACCCCACCAACACACGGGCCTCGCTCGAGAAGGCTCGCAGGCAGATCCTGGAGGAGGGTATTGTCATCGCCGCGGCCAAACGCCGGATGGAGGCCGCACATCATGAGTATAGCCCCGCTTACGGCCTCACTCCGGCTTCTGATGGTCCTAGCCTGCTTGGCGCGGTCCGTGGCTGCGACCGGGTCATTGCCGATATCCTAGGCGGCAAGCAGCCCATCTACGATACCCCTGCGGCCAACTTGTGGGCTGCTCAGGAGGCCATGGTAGAAATGCCAAGTTTGGAGGGCGAGGAGCGCGTCCTTCGGGAGAAGCGGCTCAAGGATCTCCTTGACGCTGCAAATTAGCAGTAGTCACTTCTTGACACTGGTCAGGCACAATCGGAGTCTCCGGGAGCCGATCCCGGAGCAAATCGCAACCCCAGTGGTCGTCATCACGCCGAGGGATCTTCCTCGCATCGCACTTCATCCTATTCATATGATTCACGTTCGTTACTTTGATAGTTTGATATGTGGGTGGACCGGCGCTTGGGTACTGCCCTTACTTGGACAAGTATCCCACTTATGATTAACCCCTCTCGCAAGCATCCTCAACTACGAAAGAAGAATTAAGACAACGTCTAACCATAGCATTAAACTAGTGGATCCAAATCAGCCTCTTACGAAGCAACGCATAGACTAGGGTTTAAGCTTCTGTCAGTCCAGCAACCCATCATCTACTTACGACTCCCCAATGCCTTCCTCTAGGCCCAAGTATCGTGAAGTGTTATGTAGTCGACGTTCACATAACACCACTAGAGGAAAAGACAACATACAACATATCAAAATACCGAACGAATACCAAATTCACATGACTATTATTAGCATGACTTATCCCATGTCCTCAGGAACAAAAGTAACTACTCACAAAGCATAGTCATAATCATGATCAGAGTTGTAATGAGTAGCATCAAGGATCTAAACATAAACTCTTCCACCAAGTAATCCAACTAGCATAAACTACAAAGAGTAATCAACACTACTAGTAACCTTACAAGTACCAATCGGAGTCATGAGACGTAGATTGGTTACAAGAGATGAACTAGGGATTGGAGAGGAGATGGTGATGATGAAGATGTTCATGAAGATTCCTCCCCTCCGACGAGAGGAGTGTTGGTGATGACGATGGCGACGAATTCCCCCTCCGGGAGGGAAGTTTCCCCGGCAGGATCATCCTGCCGGAGCTCTACATTGGATCTGCTCAAGTTCCGCCTCGT
This sequence comes from Hordeum vulgare subsp. vulgare, assembly GCF_904849725.1. Classification (NCBI taxonomy): domain Eukaryota; kingdom Viridiplantae; phylum Streptophyta; class Magnoliopsida; order Poales; family Poaceae; genus Hordeum; species Hordeum vulgare. Next base: position 369,416,402 of record NC_058524.1, on the reverse strand, counting down.
GGCGGAGGAGAAACCACAAAAAAGCTCCTGATTGATTTTTTCTAGAATGAAACCCTTCATATAGCAAAAGAGGGGGGCCAGTGGGCCGTCAGGGAGCCCACAAGTTTGCTAGCCGCCACCAGGGGGGGTGGCGGCTACCAGACTTGTGGCGCCCTGGTAGCTCCCCTCTGGTACTTCTTCCGCCCAGTATTTTTTATATAATCCCAAAAAAATCCATGTAACTTTTCACGGCATTTGGAGATGTGCATAATAGTGGACTAAGATTTGCTCCTTTTCCAGTCCAGAATTCCAGCTGCCTGAATTCTCCCTCTTCAAATAAACCTTGCAAAATAAGAGCGAAAATGCATAAATATGGTACCATAAAGTAATATAACAGCCCATAAAGCAATAAATATCAACATGAAAGCATGATGCAAAATGGACGTATGAGGCGCCGGCACCAGCAAGACTCACGGCAAGGCGCCAACAGATGCGGCTGATCCTGCTGCGGGATCAGCCGACATGCTTCATGCCGCCCTTGCCGGCTTGAAGACGCCCATTGCCACCTCCGCAAACCCCACCAACACACGGGCCTCGCTCGAGAAGGCTCGCAGGCAGATCCTGGAGGAGGGTATTGTCATCGCCGCGGCCAAACGCCGGATGGAGGCCGCACATCATGAGTATAGCTCCGCTTACGGCCTCACTCCGTCTTCTGATGGTCCTAGCTGCTTGGCGCGGTCCGTGGCTGCGACCGGGTCATTGCCGATATGCTAGGCGGCAAGCAGCCCATCTATGATACCCCTGCGGCCAACTTGTGGGCTGCTCAGGAGGCCATGGCAGAAATGCGAAGTTTGGAGGGCGAGGAGCGCGTCCTTCAGGAGAAGCGGGTCAAGGATCTCCTTCACGCTACAAATTAGTAGTAGTCACTTCTTGACACTGGTCAGGCACAATTGGAGTCTCCGGGAGCCGATCCCGGAGCACATTGCAACCCCAGTGGTCGTCATCACGCCGAGGGATCTTCCTCGCATCGCACTTCCGGCAAGAAGGGCGAGGGCAGCCAAGACAGGCGTTCCGTGCGCAAGAGCGAGCCGTCTTCAAGCCTACGTCGTAGAGATGGTGGCAACGAGGGGGATTCGGTGCGTGAGGTTCCTCCTCCTATGTACCGGGAGGGGGCCAACGCCACAAGCTCCCAGGACACCCTTCCGATCACGGCTCGGATCGGCCCTCGCGTCCCACACAGCGACAACGATGCTCGCAGATGCCTCAACCTCCTGGCATAGTCGGCTCTCCTTGAGGAGGATGGTCCCATCGGTCCGGCGAGCTTCGTCCCTCAGATCCGAGGGGAGCCATTTCCCACGGACTTCACTTTCCCTCGGGACACCCCCAAATATAACGGCACAGCCAAGCCAGAAGATTGGCTGATCGACTACACCACCGCAGTCGGCATCGCCAGGGGTAACAAGCGCGTAGGCGTCTGTTACATGCCTCTCATGCTGGCCGTCTTGGCTAGGATATGCCTCAACAGCCTTCCAGCCGGCATCGTCAACTCCTGGGTTGATTTCGAGGAGGCATTCGTCCGCAACTTCACTGGCACCTACAAGCGCCCTGGTCGGCCTCGCGAGCTGGCCATATGCGTCCAGAGGCCCGACGAACCCCTTCGCGACTACATCACGCGTTGGACAGAGCTGCGCAACTCATGCGAAGGAGTGCATGAGGTACAAGCCATTCAATAATTCATCGACGGCTGCCGAGACGGCACTCTACTCAAGCACAAGCTCATGTGCTCCGAGCCCACCTCTCTCGCGGTGCTCATGGCCAAGGCGGACAAGTACATCACGGCCGACTCCGCAATGCGGGTCAAGGTCACCGCCTCACACAAGATTGTCCCCACACTTGCTACTCCCAAGCCGGCTGGCGATAACTGAGGCGGCCAGAACAACAAGCGCAAGGCGGATCAACTTGATTCCTGCTCCGCAAGCAAGCAGCTGGCTAGCGTGGAGGAAGACGCGTCGGCTACTCAAGCCGGCTCTCAGCTGCGGCGGACCGGCGAAAAGAACTGGCAGCCCAAGCTCACCTTCGAGCAAATGCTTGACGCGCCATGCAAGATGCATACTGGGGCGAAGCCAGCCACTCATACCCTCAGACAGTGTATCTTTGCACAGCGAGTGTCGCAAGGACAGGGTCTGCCGGCTCCCCCAGGAGCAGCTACTGCGCCTCGTGCTCCGACTCCTGGGCCGACTCCGGCTCCTCCACCGCCGCCTCACAACTATGGCCGTCTCCACTACGATTACCCCATCAAGACGGAGCTTACATCGTCTTCACCAGCGAAGGTGGCGACAAGAACAGCCAGCGACAACGCCGGCGTGAGGTGAATGCCACCGTCCCCCCGGTTCCCCAATTAATGCATTGGTCTGAAAAGCCAATTACGTGGAGCCTGGCTGACCATTCTGTGGTGATGCCAAACCCTGGCTCATACGCGCTCGTCCTCGACCCCACTTTCGCCTCCAAGAGGCTCACCTGCCGGTTCTCCCGGGTGTTGGTCGATGGCGGCAGCAGCATAAACATCCTCTACCGTGACACTTTGCTCAAGCTTGGGCTAAAGGAGAAGGACCTCCAGCTAACCAGCATTGTCTTCCACGGCATCATGCCGGGACAGTCCTACTCGCCAATCGGCAAAATCCAGCTGGATGTCCTTTTCGGCGACAAGGCGCACTTCCACCGAGAGCCAATATGGTTCGAGGTGGTGGATCTCAATAGCCCATACCATGCGTTGTTGGGCACGTCGTCTCTGGCCAAGTTCATGGCTATCCCCCACTACGCCTACCTCAAGATGAAGATGTCGGGTCCAAAGGGCATCATCACCATCGCCGACGACTACAAGAAGTCGGTTGAGTGCGCACAAGATAGCAGCCATCTAGCCGACGCCATGGTGATAGCTGAGGAGAAAAGGCAGATCGACCGGCTCGTGGCTAAGTCTACCGAGAAGCCGGCGATCCCTACTTCACCATCCCAGTCGGCTGGCGAGGGCTCATTCAAGCCGGCCAAAGAGACCAAGCAAGTGACACTCGACCTTGTGAACCCCAAGCAGTGTGTCACCATCAGTGCTAACCTCAGCACCAAATAGGAAGGCGAGCTCATCGACTTCCTCCGTGAGAATCAGGACATGTTCGCATGGTCTCCAAAAGACATGCCAGGGGTTCCGAGGATGTACACCGAGCACAAGCTTCATGATAGGCCGGATGCCAAGCCGGTGAAACAACCCTTGCGCCGATTCGCTGAGGGAAAGTGGCGCACCATTGGAGAAGAAATCGCCCGGCTGCTTGCAGCCGGCTTCATCATGGAGGTTTTCTGCCCGGACTAGTTAGCTAATCCGGTCCTGGTGCTGAAGAAGAAAAACACATGGCGAATGTGTATCGACTACAAGCCTGAATAAGGTGTGCCCCAAAGACACTTTCGCCCTGCCCCGTATAGATCAAGTGATTGACTCCACAGCCGACTGTGAACCGCTGTCCTTTCTGGAGCTTATTCAGGCTACCATCAAATCAAGCTGGATCCAGCTGACCGCCTGAGGACCTCCTTCATCACGCCCTTCGGGGCCTACTGCTACACCACCATGATGTTCGTTCTAAATAACGCTGGTGCTACATTTCAGCGCTGCATGCAACAATGCCTCCTGCCGCAGATCGCCAGGAACATCCACGTCTATGTGGATGACATCATCGTCAAGACCAAGCAACACTTCAGTCTCCTTGAAGACTTGCGGGAGACATTCACCAATCTGTGCGAGTACAAGATCTAGCTCAACCCGGAGAAATGCGTCTTCGGGGTTCCAGGCGGCAAGCTCATGGGTTTCTTCATGTCCGCTCGTGGCATTGAAGCAAACCCTGAGAAGATCGGAACCATCGAGCGAATGGTGAAGCTGGCTCGAATCCTTGACGTCCAGAAGTTCGCCGGCTGCCTAGCGTCCCTTAGCCGGTTCGTCAGCCGGCTGGGCAAGAAGGCGCTTCCACTCTATCAACTAATGAAGAAAACGACCAAGTTCGAGTGGAACGACCACGCGGACGAGGCCTTCCGCGACCTCAAGCGCGTCATCTTAAGCCTGCCAATCTTGGCGGAGCCGGTTGAAAGGGAACCCATTCTCATATACATTGCAGCGACCACTCGCGTGGTTAGTGTGGTTCTGGTAGTAGAATGCAAGGAGGAGGGCAAGGTACTGTTAGTGCTACACCCTATCTATTACCTCCGCGAGGTCTTGTCCGCCTCCAAGAAAAACTACCCCCACTATCAGAAGATGTGTTATGGTGTTTACCTTGCCGCAATACTTTCAACAGCATGCCATCACCGTGGTGAGCACTACTCCACATTTAGAAATCATGGGCAACCGTGATTCTACGGGCCGGATTGCCAAGTGGTCCATCTGCATGGCCGACCACGACATCCGCTATGAGCCACGCACTGCCATCAAGTCCCAGGTGGTGGCCGACTTCCTCGTCGATTGGGCCGAAACCCAATGCACGCCACCGCCTCTAGACTCAACTCATTGGCGGATGCACTTCGACGGCTCGAAGATGCGAACTGGACTGGGAGCCGGCATCGACTTGACGTTTCCGAAAGGAGACCAACTCACGTATGCTCTCCAGATACACTTCACCGCCTCCAACAACATCGCCGAGTGCGAAGCAATCGCTCAGGGCCTCCGGCTCGCTACATAGATTGGCATCCGACGAGTCCTTTGCTTTGGTGACTCGGATCTTGTGGTGCAGCAAGTCTCTGGCGAATGGGACGCCAGGGACGCCAACATGGCGAGCTATCGCTTACTCATCCAACAACTCAGCGGCCCTTTCGAGCGTTGTGAGTTCCATCATGTCCCCAGGGTGGACAACGAGGTGACCGATACCTTAGCCAAGATCGGCTCTACAAGGCAGGCAATTCCAGCCGGCGTCTCCCTTGAGCAATTGCACAAGCCATCCATCAAGCCATCTCCGGAGTCGGCGTCAATCTTTGTGCCGACAGATCCTTCAGTACCAACGACGCCGGCTACGCCAGTTTCGCCGACTACAACTACTGTGCCGGCTACACTGGCTTTGCCTACTCAACCTGCTGTGCCGGCTACAACAACAATGTTGGGGAACGTCGCATGGGAAACAAAAATTTTCCTATGCGCACGAAGACCTATCATGGTGATGTCCATCTACGAGAGGGGATGAGTGATCTACGTACCCTTGTAGACCGTACAGCAGAAGCGTTAGAGAACGCGGTTGATGTAGTGGAACGTCCTCACGTCCCTCGATCCGCCCCGCGAACAATCCCGCGATCAGTCCCACGATCGAGTACCGAACGGACGGCACCTCCGCGTTCAGCACACGTACAGCTCGACGATGATCTCGGCCTTCTTGATCCAGCAAGAGTGACGGAGAGGTAGAAGAGTTCTCCGGCAGCGTGACGGCGCTCCGGAGGTTGGTGATGATCTTGTCTCAGCAGGGCTCCGCCCGAGCTCCGCAGAAACGCGATCTAGAGGAAAAACCGTGGAGGTATGTGGTCGGGCTGCCGTGGAAAAGTCGTCTCAAATCAGCCCTAAAACCTCCGTATATATAGGTGGGAGGGAGGGGGCCTTGCCTTGGGGCTCAAGGAGCCCCAAGGGGGTCGGCCGAGCCAAGGGGGAGGACTCTCCCCCCCAAACCGAGTTGGACTAGGTTTGGTGGGAGGGAGTCCCCCTCCCTTCCCACCTCCTCCTTTTTTTTCCTTTTCCTCTTGATTTTTCTTCTCTTGGCGCATAGAGCACTTGTGGGCTGTCCCACCAGCCCACTAAGGGCTGGTGTGTCTCCCCAAAGGCCTATGGGCTTCCCCGGGGTGGGTTGCCCCCCCGGTGAACTCCCGGAACCCATTCGTCATTCCCGGTACATTCCCGGTAACTCCGAAAACCTTCCGGTAATCAAATGAGGTCATCCTATATATCAATCTTCGTTTCTGGACCATTCCGGAAACCCTCGTGACGTCCGTGATCTCATCCGGGACTCCGAACAACATTCGGTAACCAACCATATAACTCAAATACGCATAAAACAACGTCGAACCGTAAGTGTGCAGACCCTGCGGGTTCGAGAACTATGTAGACATGACCCGAGAGACTCCTCGGTCAATATCCAATAGCGGGACCTAGATGCCCATATTGGATCCTACATATTCTACGAAGATCTTATCGTTTGAACCTCAGTGCCAAGGATTCGTATAATCCCGTATGTCATTCCCTTTGTCCTACGGTATGTTACTTGCCCGAGATTCGATCGTCAGTATCCGCATACCTATTTCAATCTCGTTTTACCGGCAAGTCTCTTTACTCGTTCCGTAATACAAGATCCCGCAACTTACACTAAGTTACATTGCTTGCAAGGCTTGTGTGTGATGTTGTATTACTGAGTGGGCCCCGAGATACCTCTCCGTCACACGGAGTGACAAATCCAAGTCTTGATCCATACTAACTCAACTAACACCTTCGGAGATACCTGTAGAGCATCTTTATAGTCACCCAGTTACGTTGCGACGTTTGATACACACAAAGCATTCCTCCGGTGTCAGTGAGTTATATGATCTCATGGTCATAGGAATAAATACTTGACACGCAGAAAACAGTAGCAACAAAATGACACGATCAACATGCTACGTCTATTAGTTTGGGTCTAGTCCATCACGTGATTCTCCCAATGACGTGATCCAGTTATCAAGCAACAACACCTTGTTCATAATCAGAAGACACTGACTATCATTGACCAACTGGCTAGCCAACTAGAGGCATGATAGGGACGGTGTTTTGTCTATGTATCCACACATGTAAATGAGTCTTCATTCAATACAATTATAGCATGGATAATAAACTATTATCTTGACACAGGAATTATAATAATAACCATATTTATTATTGCCTCTAGGGCATAATTCCAACAGTCTCCCACTTGCACTAGAGTCAATAATCCAGCCTCACATCACCATGTGAATTACATTGTAATAAATCTAACACCCATACAGTTCTGGTGTCGATCATGTTTTGGCTGTGGAAGAGGTTTAGTCAGCGGGTCTGCTACATTCAGATCCGTGTGCACTTTGCATATATTTACGTCCTCTTCCTCGACGTAGTCGCGGATGAGGTTGAAGCGTCGTTTGATGTGTCTGGTCTTCTTGTGAAACCGTGGTTCCTTTGCTAAGGCAATGGCACCCGTGTTGTCACAGAACAAGGTTATTGGATCCAGTGCACTTGGCACCACTCCAAGATCCGTCATGAACTGCTTCATCCAGACACCCTCCTTAGCCGCCTCCGAGGCAGCCATGTACTCCGCTTCACATGTAGAATCTGCTACGACGCTTTGCTTGAAACTGCACCAGCTTACTGCACCCCCATTAAGAATAAATACGTATCCGGTTTGCGACTTAGAGTCATCCGGATCTGTGTCAAAGCTTGCATCGACGTAACCTTTTACGGCGAGCTCTTCGTCACCTCCATACACGAGAAACATCTCCTTAGTCCTTTTCAGGTACTTCAGGATATTCTTGACCGCTGTCCAGTGATCCACTCCTGGATTACTCTGGAACCTACCTGCCATACTTATGGCCAGGCTAACATCCGGTCTAGTGCACAACATCGCATACATGACAGAACCTATGGCTGAAGCATAGGGGACGGAGCGCATATGCTCTCTATCTTCATCAGTTGCTGGGCACTGAGTCTTACTCAATCTCGTACCTTGTAAAACTGGCAAGAACCCTTTCTTGGACTGTTCCATTTTGAACCTCTTCAAAACTTTATCAAGGTATGTGCTTTGTGAAAGTCCTATCAGGCGTTTTGATCTATCCCTATAGATCTTAATGCCTAGAATGTAAGCAGCTTCTCCTAGGTCCTTCATAGAGAAACTTTTATTCAAGTAACCTTTTATGCTCTCCAAAAGCTCTACGTTGTTTCCAATCAGTAATATGTCATCCACATATAATATTAGAAACGCCACAGAGCTCCCACTCACTTTCTTGTAAATACAAGATTCTCCAACCACTTGTATAAACCCAAATGCTTTGATCACCTCATCAAAGCGTTTGTTCCAACTCCGAGATGCTTGCACCAGTACATAAATGGATCGCTGGAGCTTGCACACCTTGTCAGCATTTTTAGGATCGACAAAACCTTCGGGTTGCATCATATACAACTCTTCCTTAAGGAAACCGTTAATGAACGCCGTTTTGACATCCATCTGCCAGATTTCATAATCGAAAAATGCAGCTATTGCTAACATGATTCTGACGGACTTAAGCATCGCTACGGGTGAGAAAGTCTCATCGTAGTCAACTCGTGGAACTTGTGAAAAACCCTTTGCCACAAGTCGAGCTTTATAAACGGTCACATTACCGTCAGCGTCCGTCTTCTTCTTAAAGATCCATTTATTCTGAATAGCCTTGCGGCCCTCAGGTAGTATCTCCAAAGTCCACACTTTGTTCTCATACATGGATCCTATCTCGGATTTCATGGCTTCTAGCCATTTGTTGGAATCTGGGCCCACCATTGCTTCTTCATAATTTGCAGGTTCATTGTTGTCCAACAACATGATTGATAAGACGGGATTACCGTACCACTCTGGAGCAGCGCGTGATCTCGTCGACCTGCGTGGTTCAACAGAAACTTGAACTGGAGTTTCATGATCATCATCATTAACTTCCTCCTCAACCGGCGTCGCAACGACAGAGGTTTCCCCTTGCCCTGCGCCACCATCCAGAGGGATGAGAGGTTCGACAACCTCGTCAAGTTCTATCTTCCTCCCACTCAATTCTCTCGAGAGAAACTCCTTCTCGAGAAAAGCTCCGTTCTTAGCAACAAACACTTTGCCCTCGTATTTGAGATAGAAGGTGTACCCAACTGTCTCTTTTGGGTAACCTATGAAGACGCACTTTTCCGCTTTGGTTTCCATCTTTTCAGGCTGAAGCTTTTTGACATAACCATCACATCCCCAAACTTTAAGAAACGACAACTTTGGCCTTTTGCCATACCACAGTTCGTATGGTGTCGTCTCAACGGATTTTGATGGTGCCCTATTTAAAGTGAATGCAGCTGTTTCTAATGCATAACCCCAAAATGATAACGGCAAATCAGTAAGAGACATCATAGATCGCACCATCTCTAACAAAGTATGATTACGACGTTCGGACACACCATTACGCTGTGGTGTCCCAGGCGGTGTTAACTGTGAAACAATTCCACATTGTCTTAAGTGAGCACCAAACTCGAAACTCAGATATTCACCCCCACGATGAGACCGTAGGAACTTGATCTTCTTGTTACAATGATTTTCCACTTCACTCTGAAATTGCTTGAACTTTTCAAATGTTTCAGACTTGTGCTTCATCAAGTAGACATAACCATATCTACTTAAATCGTCAGTGAAAGTGAGAAAATAACGATATCCGCCGCGTGCCTCCACGCTCATTGGACCACACACATCGGTATGTATGATTTCCAATAAGTCACTTGCACGCTCCATTGTTCCGGAGAACGGAGTCTTAGTCATCTTGCCCATGAGGCATGGTTCGCACGTGTCAAGTGAATCAAAGTCAAGTGACTCCAAAAGTCCATCAGCATGGAGTTTCTTCATGCGCTTTACACCAATATGACCCAAGCGGCAGTGCCACAAAAATATGGCGCTATCATTGTTTACTCTAACTCTTTTGGTCTCAATGTTATGTATATGCGTATCGCTATCAAGATTCAATATGAACAATCCTCTCACATTCGGTGCATGACCATAAAAGATGTTACTCATAGAAATAGAACAACCATTATTCTCAGACTTAAAAGAGTAACCGTCTCGCAATAAACAAGATCCAGATATAATGTTCATGCTCAACGCAGGCACTAAATAACAATGATTTAAGTTCATCACTAATCCCGATGGTAGCTGAAGTGACACTGTGCCGACGGCGATTGCATCAACCTTGGAACCATTTCCTACGCGCATCGTCACTTCGTCTTTCGCCAGCCTTCGTCTATTCCGCAGTTCCTGCTTCGAGTTGCAAATATGAGCAACAGAACCGGTATCGAATACCCAGGCACTACTACGAGAGCCGGTTAAGTACACATCAATAACATGTATATCAAATATACCTGATTTTTCTTTGCCCGCCTTCTTATCTGCCAGATACTTGGGGCAATTGCGCTTCCAGTGACCCATACCCTTGCAATAGAAACACTCCGTTTCAGGCTTGGGTCCAGCTTTGGGTTTCTTCGGCGGATTGGCAACAGGCTTGCCGCTCTTCTTCGAATTGCCCTTCTTGCCTTTGTCGTTTCTCTTGAAACTAGTGGTCTTATTTACCATCAACACTTGATGCTCTTTACGGAGTTCAGACTCTGCGACTTTCAACATCGCAAACAACTCGCCGGGAGACTTGTTCATCCCTTGCATGTTGTATTTCAACACAAAGCCTTTGTAGCTTGGTGGCAGTGATTGGAGGATTCTGTCAGTGATAGCTTCTTGCGGGAGTTCAATCCCCAGTTCAGCTAGACGGTTTGAGTACCCAGACATTTTGAGCACATGTTCACTAACAGACGAGTTTTCCTCCATCTTGCAAGCATAGAATTTATCGGAGGTCCCATACCTCTCGATCCGGTCGTTCTTCTGAAAGATAAACTCCAACTCCTCGAACATCTCAAATGCTCCATGACGCTCAAAGCAACGTTGAAGTCCCGGTTCTAAGCCATACAAGACTGCACATTGAACTATTGAGTAGTCCTCCCTACGTGCTAACCAAGCGTTCTTAACATCCTGATCAGCCGTAGCGGGTGGTTCATCTCCTAGTGCAGCATTAAGGACATAATCCTTCTTCCCAGCTTGTAAGATTAATTTACGATTACGAGCCCAGTCTACAAAGTTGCTTCCATCATCTTTCAACTTAGCTTTCTCTAGGAACGTATTAAAATTCAGGATGACTATCGCGTGAGCCATGATCTACAACACAAATATATTCAAAATGGACTTAGACTATGTTCAAGATAATTAGAGTTCAACTTAATCAAATTATATGCTAAACTCCCACTCAAAAAGTACATCTCTCTAGTCATTTGAGTGGTTCATGATCCACTTACACTATCCCAAGTCCGATCATCACGTGAGTTGAGTATAGTTTCAGTGGTAAGCATCCCTATGCTAATCATATCAACTATATGATTCATGATCGACCTTTCGGTCTCATGTGTTCCGAGGCCATGTCTGCACATGCTAGGCTCGTCAAGCTTAACCCGAGTGTTCCGCGTGCGCAATTGTTTTGCACCCGTTGTATGTGAACGTTGAGTCTATCACACCCGATCATCACGTGGTGTCTCGAAACGACGAACTGTAGCAATGGTGCACAGTCGGGGAGAACACAATTTCGTCTTGAAATTTTAGTGAGAGATCACCTCATAATGCTACCGTCGTTCTAAGCAAAATAAGGTGCATAAAAGGATTAACATCACATGCAATTCATAAGTGACATGATATGGCCATCATCACGTGCTTCTTGATCTCCATCACCAAAGCACCGGCACGATCTTCTTGTCACCGGCGCCACACCATGATCATCCATCAACGTGTTTCCATCGGGGTTGTCGTGCTACTTATGCTATTACTACTAAAGCTACATCCTAGCAAAATGGTAAATGCATCTGCAAGCACAAACGTTAGTATAAAGACAACCCTATGGCTCCTGCCGGTTGCCGTACCATCGACGTGAAAGTCGATATTTCTATTACAACATGATCATCTCATACATCCAATATATCACATCACATCGTTGGCCATATCACATCACAATCATACCCTGCAAAAACAAGTTAGACGTCCTCTAATTTTGTTGTTGCATGTTTTACGTGGTGACCAAGGGTATCTAGTAGGATCGCATCTTACTTACGCAAACACCACAACGGAGATATATGAGTTGCTATTTAACCTCATCCAAGGACCTCCTCGGTCAAATCTGATTCAACTAAAGTTGGAGAGACCGACACTTGCCAGTCATCTTTGAGCAAAGGGGGTTACTCGTAACGATGAAACCAGTCTCTCGTAAGCGTACGAGTAATGTCGGTCCAAGCCGCTTCAATCCAACAATACCGCGGAATCAAGAAAAGACTAAGGAGGGCAGCAAAACGCACATCACCGCCCACAAAAACTTTTGTGTTCTACTCGAGAAGACATCTATGCATGAACCTAGCTCATGATGCCACTGTTGGGGAACGTCGCATGGGAAACAAAATTTTTCCTACGCGCACGAAGACCTATCATGGTGATATCCATCTACGAGAGGGGATGAGTGATCTACGTACCCTTGTAGACCGTATAGCAGAAGCGTTAGAGAACGCGGTTGATGTAGTGGAACGTCCTCACGTCCCTCGATCCGCCCCGCGAACAATCCCGCGATCAGTCCCACGATCTAGTACCAAACGGACGGCACCTCCGCGTTCAGCACACGTACAGCTCGACGATGATCTCGGCCTTGTTGATCCAGCAAGAGTGACGGAGAGGTAGAAGAGTTCTCCGGCAGCGTGACAGCGCTCCGGAGGTTGGTGATGATCTTGTCTCAGCAGGGCTCCGCCCGAGCTCCGCAGAAACGCGATCTAGAGGAAAAACCGTGGAGGTATGTGGTCGGGCTGCCGTGGAAAAGTCGTCTCAAATCAGACCTAAAACCTCCGTATATATAGGTGGGAGGGAGGGGGCCTTGCCTTGGGGCTCAAGGAGCCCCAAGGGGGTCGGCCGAGCCAAGGGGGAGGACTCTCCCCCCAAACCGAGTTGGACTAGGTTTGGTGGGAGGGAGTCCCCCTCCCTTCCCACCTCCTCCTTTTTTTTCCTTTTCCTCTTGATTTTTCTTCTCTTGGCGCATAGAGCACTTGTGGGCTGTCCCACCAGCCCACTAAGGGCTGGTGTGTCTCCCCAAAGGCCTATGGGCTTCCCCGGGGTGGGTTGCCCCCCCGGTGAACTCCCGGAACCCATTCGTCATTCCCGGTACATTCCCGGTAACTCCGAAAACCTTCCGGTAATCAAATGAGGTCATCCTATATATCAATCTTCGTTTCTGGACCATTCCGGAAACCCTCGTGACGTCCGTGATCTCATCCGGGACTCCGAACAACATTCGGTAACCAACCATATAACTCAAATACGCATAAAACAACGTCGAACCTTAAGTGTGCAGACCCTGCGGGTTCGAGAACTATGTAGACATGACCCGAGAGACTCCTCAGTCAATATCCAATAGTGGGACCTGGATGCCCATATTGGATCCTACATATTCTACGAAGATCTTATCGTTTGAACCTCAGTGCCAAGGATTCGTATAATCCCGTATGTCATTCCCTTTGTCCTACGGTATGTTACTTGCCCGAGATTCGATCGTCAGTATCCGCATACCTATTTCAATCTCGTTTTACCGGCAAGTCTCTTTAGTCGTTCCGTAATACAAGATCCCGCAACTTACACTAAGTTACATTGCTTGCAAGGCTTGTGTGTGATGTTGTATTACCGAGTGGGCCTCGAGATACCTCCCCGTCACACGGAGTGACAAATCCAAGTCTTGATCCATACTAACTCAACTAACACCTTCGGAGATACCTGTAGAGCATCTTTATAGTCACCCAGTTACGTTGCGACGTTTGATACACACAAAGCATTCCTCCGGTGTCAGTGAGTTATATGATCTCATGGTCATAGGAATAAATACTTGACATGCAGAAAACAGTAGCAACAAAATGACACGATCAACATGCTACGTCTATTAGTTTGGGTCTAGTCCATCACGTGATTCTCCCAATGACGTGATCCAGTTATCAAGCAACAACACCTTGTTCATAATCAGAAGACACTGACTATCATTGATCAACTGGCTAGCCAACTAGAGGCATGCTAGGGACGGTGTTTTGTCTATGTATCCACACATGTAAATGAGTCTTCATTCAATACAATTATAGCATGGATAATAAACTATTATCTTGACACAGGAATTATAATAATAACCATATTTATTATTGCCTCTAGGGCATAATTCCAACAAACAATTCCGGTTACGCCAGGCCTCGAAACCTGTCGGCTCGACACCCAGTGGGTGGCCGTCATGGAGGTAGATGGCGTGCCGGCTGGCACAGCGGCATCGGAGACAGAAAGTCTCGAGCCTGCGACTACATCAACAAGCGTGGGGGCTGCAGAAGCCCTTGATACTCAAGTTAAGATGGAGCGAGCTCATGTGTCGGCTCCGTCATGGGCTCAATCCATCTTGGCCTTCCTTCTTCGCGGCGAGCTTCCTCAAGATGAGGCGGAGGCAAGGCAGATTCAGCATCGATCAGCAGCCTACGCCGTCATCAACCGCGAGCTGGTTTGGCGTAGCGTGACTGGTGTATTCCAGTACTGCGTCGAGTCAGAAAAGGGGCAGGAGATCCTCAGAGACATACATCAGGGTGAGTGTGGGCATCATGCCGCCTCTATAACCCTGGTGGCCAAGGCATTCTGCCACGGATTCTACTGGCCACGGCTTCTTGTTGGGACACTTCCTGGAATAGTGCCCAGTCTGTCCACATCCAAAACAAGTAACCTGTCATGGAAGGTTGGTATTGCCTCCACTGTTGTTCGGTGGGTTCAATGCTGGCTTGGTATTGCTGCTGAGGCTGGTAGTTTTAGTGAAATTTTGGAGCCTTATACTGTTGCTGCTCATAGCTGGGTCTTCCTGGACCTGACTGCCATGGGTGTGGCTTAGGATTACTGGGTCCTCCGCTACCCATCAGCTTGCGCTTACGGGTGTCTTCCATTGCACGACGCTTATCTTCCAACATAAGGGCCTTATTAACCAGGTCGCAGAAGGTCCGTCATTCACAAAAAACCAGTTGATACTGGAGTGACTAATGTAGTCCTTCCATAAAGCGTTCCACTTTTGCGGCCTCAGTGTTGACGTCATGTGGTGCATATCCTGACAGCAGGTTAAACTTCTGCAAATACTCCTTGACGATTTCACTGCCTTGCCTTAAGGCTCGGAATTCCCTCTTCTTAATGGTCATCATTCTGAGAGGAATGTGAGTGATACGTCTCAAACGTACCTATAATTTTTGATGGTTTCATGCTGTTATCTTGTCATCTTTGGATGTTTTATGTACCTTTTATATCTTTTTTGGGACTAACTTATTAATTCAGTGCCAAGTGCCAGTTCCTGTTTTTTCTGTGTTTTTTGCTGTTTTCAGATCTGATTTTGGAACGGAGTCCAAACGGAATAAAATCCCCGAAATAATTTTTTCCCGAACGGAAGAAGATCACGGGGTTTGAGGGCCAAGGCAGGAGAGCTACAGGGGGCCAACAAGCCTTGTAGCCGCCACCAGGGGGCGGCGGATAGCAGGCTTATGGCCTCCCTAGCGCCCCCCCTGACCTAGCTCCTTCGCCTATATATTCCCTAGAATACAGGAAAAAAAATCAGGGAATCCACGAAAACACTTTTCCGCCGCCGCAAGCTTCCGTTTCCACGAGATCTCTTCTGGAAACCCTTCCCGATGCCCTGTCGGAGGGGACTTTGGAGTTGGAGGGCTTCTACATCAACATCATCACCCGTCCAATGACTCGTGAGTAGTTCACTTCACACCTACGGGTCCGTAGTTAGTAGCTAGATGTCTTCTTCTCTCTCTTGGATCTTCAATACAAAGTTCTCCATGATCTTCATGGAGATCTATCCGATGTAATCCTCTTTGACGGTGTGTTTGTCGAGATCCGATGAATTGTGGATTTGTGATCAGATTATCTATGATATATAGTTGAGTCTTTGCTGATTTCTTATGTGCATGATTTTATATCCTTGTAAGACTCTCCAAGTCTTGTGTTTTGTTTGGCCAACTAGATCTATGATTCTTGCAATGGGAGAAGTGCTTGGTTTTGGGTTCTTACCGTGTGGTGACCTTTCCCAGTGACAATAGGGGCAGCAAGGCACACATCGTGTAGTGACCATCAAGGGTAACAAGATGGGCTTTGTCGTAGATATGAGATTGTCCATCTACATCATGTCATCTTGCTTAAGGCGTTCCTCTGTTCTTTTGGACTTAATACACTAGATGCATGCTGGATAGCGGTCGACGTGTGGAGTAATAGTAGTAGATGCAGAAAGTATCGGTCTACTTGTTTTGGACGTGATGCCTATAGATATAATAATTGCCATAGATGAAGTCACGACTTTGCACGGTTCTATCAATTGCTCGGCAGTAATTTTTTCACCCACCGTCTACTTGCTTTCATGAGAGAAGCCACTAGTGAACACTACGGCCCCCGGGTCTATTCACACCTATCGTTTCCACCTTTGCTTTTACTTTCCTTTGTTACTTTGTTGCTTTCAGTTCTCACTTGCCAAACAATCTATAAGGGATTGACAACCCCTTCATAGCGTTGGGAAAAAGCTTTTTGTGTTTGTGCAGGTACTTGTGATACTCCTTCACTGGATCGATACCTTGGTTCTCAAAACCGAGGGAAATACTTACCACCGTTGTGCTACATCACCCTTTCCGCTTTGAGGGAACACCAACGCAAGGCTCCAAGGCCACGGGGGAATCCTTTGCATATTTTCCTAGGATGTCCCTAAAGGCGTAGCCGTAGTAGAAGGATTCCTGGTGCCGTTGCTAAGGAGTATCAAGACAAGAATAGTCTCCCGTCAGCACATGTTTCTGGCGCCGTTGGAAGGCCATTTGTTGTAGTAGCAGAAGTATTTCTGGCGCCGTTGCCGGGGAAGGAGAGATCTATCCAAGTAGGTGTCACAAACTCATCTCTTGCATTTACCTTTTTTGCCAGTTGCCTCTCGTTTTCCTCTCCCCCACTTCACATTTGCCGTTTTGATTTGCCTTTCTCCTTTGCCTTTTTCGTTTGCCTTTTTGCCGTTTTGCTTTGCCATTTTCCTTTGCCCTTTGCCGTTTTCCTTTGCCAGTTTTCTTGCTTGCTTGTGTTCTTGTTGGTTTGTTGAAGTCATCATGGCTGAAAACACCAAACTTTGCGACTTCTCGAGTACCAATAATAATGATTTTATTAGTACTCCGACTGCTCCCGCCACTAGTGCGGAATCGTATGAAATCAACGCAGCTTTGCTGAATCTTGTTATGAAAGAGCAATTCTCTGGCCTTCCTAGTGAAGATGCCACATCCCATCTCAATACCTTCATTGAGCTTTGAGATATGCAAAAGAAAAGAGATGTGGATAATGACGTGATTAAGTTGAAGCTTTTTCCTTTCTCGTCGCGAGATCGCGGAAAAACTTGGTTTTCTTCTTTGACCAAAAATAGTATCGATTCTTGAGATAAGTGCAAAGATGCTTACATATTCAAGTATTTTCCACCGGCTAAGATTTTCTCCCTACGTAACGGTATCATGAATTTCAAGCAACTTGATCATGAACACGTTGCACGATCTTGGGAGAGGATGAAGTTAATGATTAGAAATTGTCCCGCTCATGGCTTGAGTTTGTGGATGATTATACAAATCTTTTACGCTGGTTTGAATTTCGCTTCTCGCAATAGCTTGGACTCCGCCTCAGGTGGAACGTTCATGTAAATCACGTTAGGAGACGCTACAAAACTCCTAGACAATATCATGACCAACTACTCTCAGTGGCACACTGAAAGGTCACCTGCTAGCAAAAAGGTACACGCTATAGAAGAAATTAACTCGCTTAGTGCTAAGATGGATGAGTTGATGAATTTGGTTGCTAGTAGAAATGCTCCTTTAGATCCTAATGACATGCCACTATCTTCCTTGATTGAGAGTAGCAACGCTAGTTTGGACGTTAATTTTGTTGGTAGGAATAATTTCGGCAATAACAATGCTTTTAGAGGAAACTATGTTCCTTGGCCTTTTCCTAGTAACTACTCTAACAATTATGGAAATTCCTACAACAACACTTATGGAAATCACAACAAATTACCCTCTGATTTAGAGAGTAATATCAAAGAGTTCATCAACTCTCAAAAGATTTTCAATGCGTCCATAGAGGAAAAACTACTCAAAGTAGACGATTTTGCTAAGAGCGTTGATAGGATGTCTTGTGATATTGATGCTTTGAAATTTAGATGTGCTCCTCCCAAGGTCAACTTGGATGAAACTTTAAAAGCTATTCGTGTCTCCATGAATGAGAGCAAAGAAAGAACCGCCCAAATTCACGCTAGGCATGAATGGTTTAAAAGGGTGCGTTCTAGTGATGCAAATCTCGAAGATCTTAAAGTGATTGGTGTAACTCCTCTTGAATCTTTGTTTTTGTGTGTCAAACCTATTGATGAAGGGGCTGGATATGAATCCACTTTGGTTGGAAAACGCCCCAATGATTCGGAGCCCACCTATCTTGATGATACAGGTGTGGAGAGTGGAGTAGAAGAAATCAAAATTTTGGGTAGTAATGAAACTCCCACTTTGGATTTCAAGGAATTCAATTATGATAGTTGCTCCTGTTTGAATGTATTTCCTTGATGCAATCCATTGCAAACTCTCCACATGCTTATAGCCAAAGCAACGCCTTTACCGCACATATCGTAGATGCTATGATGAAATCTCTTGAAGAGAAGCTCGAATTAGAAGTCTCTATACCTAGAAAACTTCATGATGAGTGGGAACCTACTATCAAAATCAAGATCAAAAACTATGAATGCAATGCTTTGTGTGATTTGGTTGCTAGTGTTTCCGCGATTCCAAAGTCTTTATGTGATATTCTTGGTTTTCATGAGATTGAAGAGTGTTCTCTTAATTTGCATCTTGCGGATTCTACTGTCAAGAAACCCATGGGAAGGATCGATGATGTTCTTATTGTTGCAAATAAGAACTATGTACCCATGGATTTCATTGTACTTGACATAGATTGCAATCCTTCATGTCCCATTATTCTTGGTAGACCTTTCCTAAGGAATATTGGTGCTATCATCCATATGAAGGAAGGGAATATTAGATTTCAATTTCCCCTAAATAAGGGCATGGAGCATTTTCCTAGAAAGAAAATAAGATTGCCTTATTAATCTATGATGAGGGCTACTTATGGTTTGAGCACCAAGGATGACTAAACGTGATTCCATCACCTTATGCCTAGCTAAGGGAGTTAAACAATAGCGCTTGTTGGGAGGCAACCCAACGCATCTATCCTTTTTCTTTCTGTTTTGTGTTTTCCACACTTTCATAATTCTGTTATGATTGTGTTTTTTGTGTTTCTTTTTGCGTTTGTGCCAAGCAAAGCCGTTATGACTAGTCTTGGGGATGATCGTTTGGTCATGCTGGAAAAGATAGAAACTTTCTGCTCACAAAAAGAATTTTCATTTCTTTTCTGTAAGAGATTTTGAGTTGATTATTTTTGCTGCTGATTTCTTCGCAAATTCTTCAGACTTTCGTAATTTTTCAGAATTTTTGAAGTACCAGAAGTATATGAAGTATAGAGATTTCTACAGACTGGTCTGCTGTTAATAGATTCTGTTTTTGTTGAGTTGGTTGCTTATTTTGATGAAACTATTGATAGTATCGGGGGGTATTATCCATGGAAGATTGAAAATACAGTAACCCGACATCAACATAAGTAGAATTTATGTTTTTTACAGTACCTAAGAAAGTGGTGGTTTGCTTTCTTATACTAATGTTATCACAAGTTTTTGTTTAAGTTTCGTGTTGTGAAGTTTTCAAGTTTTGGGTGAAGTTCTTATGGAAAAAAAGATAAAGAGTGGCAAGAGCTCAAGCTTGGGGATGCCCAAGGCACCCCAAGTTGATTCAAGGATGTCGTAAAAGGCTAAGCTTGGGGATGCCTCGGGAAGGCATCCCCTCTTTCGTCTTCAATCCATCGGTAACGTTACTTGGGGCTATATTTTCATTCACCACATGTTATGTGTTTTGCTTGGAGCATCTTGTATCGTAGGAGTCTTTTATTTTTGTTGTGTCACAATCTTCCTTGATGCACACCTAGAGAGAGAGAGACATGCACTCACCGTGATTTTGTCGAGCTTCACTTATATCCTTTGGTTAGACAATTCAGCTCACATGTGCTTCACTTATATCTTTTGAGCTAGTTGCTTTTGCTCTGTGTGCTTCACTTATATCTTTTAGAGCACGGCGGGGCGTGGCTTGGTAGTTGATCTATGCTATGAAAGTAGTCTCAAAAGGGGTAGTTATCCAAAGGGATATAAAAACTTCCACCTTCATGTGCATTGAATAGTTAGAGAAGTTTGATTCATCTCAATTAGTTTTGAGTTGTGGTTGTGGTAATATTGAAGTTATATTAGTAAGGTGTTGTGGATCTAGAAATACTTGTGTTGAAGTTAGTGATTCCCGTAGCATGCACGTATGGTGAACCGCTATGTGATGAAGTCTAAGCATGATTAGTCTATTGATTTTCATCCTTTGTGTGGCGGTCGGGGTCACGCGATGGTTTATACTTACCAACCCTTCCTCTTGGAGTATGCGTTGAATGCTTTGTTTCGATTACTACTAAAACTTTTGCAACAAGCATATGAGTTCTTCATGAATAATGTTTAGTCCATGGTTTAGATGCACTTTCACCTCCCACCATCACTATCTTCTTTAGTGTCGTGCAACTTTCGTCGGTGCACAAAACCACCCATATAGCCTCCCTCAAAACAGCCACCATACCTACCTACTATGGCTTTTTCAAAGCTATTCCGAGATATATTGCCATGCAACTACCACCATGACATGTGCCACCACTTCTAGATTGCCATTGCATGATCATAAGATAGCTAGCATGATGTTTCCATTGATGTCTATGCCATGCTAGATCATTGTCACGGTACACTACCGAAGGCATTCCATATAGAGTCATCATTGCTCTAAGTTTTGAGTTGTAAGTGTGATGATCATCATTGATGGAGCATTGTCCCATGTGAGGAAATAAAAGAGGCCAAAGATGCCAACCAAAATAAAAAAATATAAAAATATAAAAAAGAGGCCAAAGAGCCCAGAAAAAAATGAGAGAAAAAGAGAGAAGGGACAATGCTACGACCTTTCCACACTTGTGCATATTAAGCACCATGATCTTCATGATTGAGAGTCTCTCGTTTTGTCACCACCATATAGCTAGTGGGAAATTTTCATTATATAACTTGGCTTGTATATTCCAATGATAGGCTTCCTCAAAATTGCCTTAGGACTTCGTCAGCAAGCAAGTTGGATGCACACCCACTAGTTTTCTTTAAGAGCTTTCACATACTCTTAGCTCTAGTGCATCATTTGTATGGCAATCCCTACTCATTCATGTTGATATCTATTGATGAGCATCTCCATAGCTCATTGATATGCCTAGTCAATGTGACCATCTTCTCCTTGTTTACCTTGCAACCTCCACCACACTCCACACCACTTATAGTGCTAAAACCATGGCTCATGCTCATGTATTGCGTGAGAGTTGAAAAAGTTTGAGAAAGTAAAGGTGTGAAAACAATTACTTGGCCAATACCGGGGTTGTGCATGATTTAAATTCATGGTGCAAGGATGATAGAGCATAGCCAGACTATATGATTTTGTAGGGATAACTTTCTTTTGGCCTTGTTATTTTGAAAGTTCATGATTACCTTGCTAGTTTGCTTGAATTATTATTGTCTCCACGTCAATAGAAAACTATTGTTTTGAATCTAATGGATCTGAACATTCACGTCACATAAGAGGAGTTACAAAGGGCATCTATGCTAGGTAGCATGAAAGCATCAAAAATTCATTCTTTATCACTTCCCTACTCGAGGACGAGCAGGAGTTAAGCTTGGGGATGCTTGATATGTCTCAAACGTATCTATAATTTTTGATGGTTTCACGCTCTTATCTTGTCAACTTTGGATGTTTTGTTTACCTTTCATATCTTTTTTGGACTAACTTATTAATTCTGTGCCAAGTGCCAGTTCCTGTTTTTTCTGTGTTTCTGACTCTTTTCAGATCTGATTTGGGAACAGAGTCCAAACGGAATAAAATCCCCGAAATAAATTTTCCAGAATGGAAGAATATCGGGAGACTTGAGGGCCAAGGCAGGGGGCCAACAGGGAGCCCACAAGCCCTGTTGCCGCGGCCACGGGGGCCGCGGCAACCAAGCTTGTGGCCTCCCTGGCGCTCCCCTGCCCTAGCTCTTTTGCCTATAAATTCCCTAAAAATCCAGAAAAAATCAGGGCATCCACGAAAACACTTTTCCGCTGTCGCAAGCTTCCGTTTCCACGAGATCTCATCTGGAGACCCTTCCCGGTGCCCTGCCGCAGGGGACATTGGAGTTGGAGGGCTTCTACATCAACATCATCGCCTCTCCAATGACTCGTGAGTAGTCTACTTCAGACCTACGTGTCCGTAGTTAGTAGCTAGATGGCTTCTTCTCTCTCTTGGATCTTCAATAAAAAGTTCTCCATGATCTTCATGGAGATCTATCCGATGTAATCCTCTTTGGCGGTGTGCTTGTCGAGATCCGATGAATTGTGGATTTGTGATCAGATTATCTATGAATTATATTTGAGTCTTTGCTGATTTCATATATTCATGATTTGATATCCTTGTAAGTCTCTCCGAGTCTTGGGTTTTGTTTGGACAACTAGATCTATGATTCTTGCAATGGGAGAAGTGCTTGGTTTTGGGTTCATACCGTGTGGTGACCTTTCCCAGTGAGAGAAGGGGCAGCAAGGCACGCATCATGTTGTTGCCATCAAGGGTAACAAGATGGGCTTTTATCGTAGGTATGAGATTGTCCATCTACATGATGTCATCTTGCTTAAGGCGTTACTCTGTTCTCATGAACTTAATACACTAGATGCATGCTGGATAGCGGTCGACGTGTGGAGTAATAGTAGTAGATGCAGAAAGTATCGGTCTACTTGTTTTGGACGTGATGCCTATAGGTATAATCATTGCCTTAGATAACGTCACGACTTTGCGCGGTTCTATCAGTTCCTCGACATTAATTCGTTCACCCACCTTCTACTTGCTTTCATGAGAGAAGTCACTAGTGAACACTACGGCCCCCGGGTCTATTCACAACTATCGTTTCCACTTTCACGTTTACTTTGCTTTGTTCACTCTTTGCTTTCAGTTCTCACTTTGCAAAGAATCTATAAGGGATTGGCAACCCCTTCATAGCGTTGGGTGCAAGCTCTTTGTGTTTGTGCAGGTACTTGAACTCTCCTCCTACTGGATTGATACCTTGGTTCTCAAACTGAGGGAAATACTTACCGCCACTGTGCTACATCACCCGTTCCTCTTCAAGGGAACACCAACGCAAGGCTCCAAGGCCGCGGGGAAATCCTTTGCATATTTGCTAAGGAAGTCCCTATAGGCGTAGCCGTAGCAGCAGGACTCCTCGCGCCGTTGCCAGGGAAAGTCTGTTGTCGCAGTAGCAGAAGGATTTCTGGCGCCGTTGCCGGGGAAGGTCTGTTGTTGCAGTAGCACGCTGCGCCAAGAATTCCTTCACTATCATTCCACCGGTCAGCCTCTTGGCGCTGATGTCGCGGGAGAAGCGCTCCAGGACGGGCAAGGCCCGAGGGTCGGAGAGCTTCACTGAGCTCCACACAGAAGTATTCTCCGGTAGCCCCTTCGGCACCTCTAGTCAAGGGTTGGCATCCTTGAGGCTCATGAGAACCCAACGGGGACTGAAATTTTCCACCTTCTTCCCGGCCTTCAAGAGCAAATTGCCGCTCTAGGCCGCTACGAAGGATACACAGGCCGACAAATGGGTGCCATCGTGCAGGCGCAGGCTGAAGAAATGGCGGAAGAAGTCTACTAAAGGCCGCACGCCTACGAAGGCCTCGTAGTAGAAAGCAAAGACGGATAGGAGCAAGATGGAGTTGGGCTGGAGGTGAAGGGCATGGATCTCGTAGTGGTTCAGGATGACGGTGAAGAATGAGAAAAAGGCGGCACCTACGTGGCGAAGACACTATGGAGGAAGAATGGGTACACCGCCTTCGATGCAGGCCGCTTTGCTGTGGCGTCGGGCCAGATCGGTGTCCACCCGTGCTCGCTGGACTCGGTCGCTGTCCATGGGAGCATGGGGGTAATATCCACATCCTTGGAGAGGGCGCACTCTAGGAGCGGAGGAGCCGGGGAAGGACCTTGCGTCTGTAGATTCTGCTTGCCGGCGGGTGCCATCGCTGAACCAATAAGGGAACGACACAATGCTGGATCTGGGAGACACCGGTTGGAGTAGGAGATTGAGGAGGAAGAGCGAGCGTAGGAGAAAGGAGAGCAATAATGGACCAACGCAACGAGTCAGGTTCCTAATAGCTCGGGTGGAGACAGAAGGCAAGGGAGACCCGACATCAGCCGCGTGACGTGCACCGGCCTGGCCCACATGCATTTAGGGCCCGCGGCGCCTCAGGACGTCACCGAGGCTTCGCCCAGAAGCCAACCCGAGCGCGCCGTGGGCCCGGGGGCCACTGTCGGCATTCTGGGAATGGGGGTACCCGTACCTGCCTGCCTGTGGCCCAGGGCTAGCCCACTTCATCAAGCAAGCATAATCAGGCACGGCACCACTCAAGGCAATGTCCTCGCGAGGGGCCAAACCTTGCAAGGAGGAGCATCATCAAGACCCGCAGGGGCCTCATCATGACCCCTCCGGAACTACGGATATTCTGAGGCGAGACCCGGCCTCAGGAGTCAAGGATGACGCGAGGAAAGGATAGGCGAGCAACGGACTACATGATGGTGCAGTTTCCCCTTTCGTGCAAAGGAGGGAAGGACGTACGCGGGTTCCCAAGGCATCTTCCAAAGGTTTCCATTCTGGTGCAACAAGGCCACCACCGCCCGCCAGCAGGACGGACGTCATCCGTCGACCCATCCCTGCTGCGTTGACAACCACTTTGTAGGCGAAGACCAACTTTGGGCAAGGGAGCATGTTCCCCTGTTCCACTTCAAAATTGGCCGTTGTGGAATCCCTTCCCACCGAAATGATAAGGGAAGAGGACCGGGGCCGCCACTATATATAGAGAGAGTAGGTTACTTCATAGGGGATCAGATTCATTCATTCGTCCACTGGCACCACAGAAAGGCCACCCAGCCTCCAGAGGCCCAAGAACACTGTACTAGTTCATCCATCAACCTCCACGAGAGGAAATCCACCAAAGCAGGAGTAGGGTATTACGCTTCTCAGTGGCCCGAACCTCGGTAAATTGCCATCTTCTGTGTGTTCCTCGCCATCGAGTGATTTCTCTCCTACCCCCTGTGAGTAGCGAGTTAGGTGAGGCGAGCCCGCGAGAGATCTTCATACATGCCCCTGAGTTCGAATCTTCAGGGTTTTGCGGAGCCTGAAATCCGACAATACGAGTAAAGTATATTTTGAATATATAAAACAATATTGACAGATGGGTGGTTTTTACCTTAAAGCGCATCAATAAACCGGTGAAGGCTTCATTCAGTCCACTGTTAACAGACTGAATGCTCTGCGACACCACACCCATTAAGGTGTGGTGCTCATTAACAATGGAGGAGTCAGCTAGCATTTCCTCCATTATTGCCGATCCCTCAGTCGCAACGCGTTCTGGCATGGGCGGCACTGAGGCAGGCGCCCAAGACATTGGAGGTAGCTCAGGATAAAATCGACCCTCCCTTCCGCCTTTAGAGGGTCCGATCTCCTGGGTTGCGATTGTCGGAGCGTTGGACACGGCCATGGCCTCCTGGTCTTGACTGGAAAGCATGTTGTTGGTAGCCGGGACCTTGCGGTCTTCGGTGTCCGAGATGTTCACCTCGTCCATCACCTCCTCGCCCCCCGCATTAAGCGAGGCTTGGTGCGACGCCACCTCCACGCCCCCCTCGGAGGCTTGGGGAAGGGAGGTGCGGGACGTGTTCCCATTCTCCGCTAGCTCAGCTCACAGTGAATCTCCCTCTAATACCTGATCCATTGGCAGATCTCAAATGGGGATGTGATAAGTAAACATACATGCCGACCAATTAATACAGAGCTCGGTATAAATTCACTCAATAAAGTCATCGGATTTCATACCTTCGGGCCAGGGGTTTGACCCTCGGGGCTCTGTGTGGAACCATCTCGAAACACCCCGATCTCGTCGTTGGAATCCCGACAGTTGTCAAGAGAAATGACCTTTCTTTTACAAGGGCTCTTTGGGGCCCTGGGAGGTAGGGCTTCTTTCGCCACCTCCTGCAGGGCTCTCTTCTTGGATTGGGAGGAGTCCATATCCCCCTCCTCTTCCATGTTCTCTACCTCTTGGGTAGAGGAAACACTAATGTCCTTAGTCTTAGTGTCCGGGGGACCCTTGGAACGGAGACCTTCATGAGTCTCCTTCTCCTTCTTCTTCGGCACCGACGCCGTATACGGCATCAGAACCAACATTGCGGTCAACAAGTCTGACCTAGGCTCTTCAGGTAGAGGGACTGGTTCATTTATGTTCTTGGCCTTGGCCATCCACTCCCGTTGAAACAATTTGGGGGGAGAGGTGAGATCTCCAAAAGAAAATCAGAATTTTGGGACAGAAATAATACTCGGACATACCTCAACTGGAGGTGTCTTGTCGTCCAGACCTGTCTCTTCATTCTCGGCAGACCACACTTGTTGGGGCTTGAACAAAGCCCGCCATATGTCCTCGTGGGTCATGCGGAAGAACTCCTTTATGACCTTGGGGTCATCGGTTTTGTGGACCCACATCGGATTTAGCTGATGCTGGCACGGTAGGATGCGCCGATGAAGAGCGACATGGATCACATCAGTCAGTTAGATGTCTGTATCCACCATCTCTTTGAGACGTTTTTTGCATCATGTTCACATCCCTACGTGACCCCGAGTCTATTCCTTTCTTGACCTAGGAGGTTAGCCTCATTGGAGGTCCGGACTTGAAATCGACGGGCGCTGCCTAGTTCGCCTCCCGTGTTTCGGTGATGTAGAACCACTCCTTTTTCCAACCCTTAATAGTGTCTATCAAGGTGCCTTCTGGCCATACAACTTTGCAAAGCTTGCTTACCACCGCCCCGCCGCAATTAGCATGTTGGCTGCTCACCGATTTCGGCTTGACATTGAACCTCTTGAGCTAGAGCCCATAATACGGATGAACCCACAAGAAAGCTTCGCATACAATAATGAAGGAGGTAATGTGCGTGATGGAATTGGGAGGGAGGTCATGAAAATCCAATTCATAGTAGAACATGAGGCCCCTGACGGAAGGATGGAGGGGAAAGCAAAGGCCCAGAGGAAATGAGGAATGAACACTACTCGCTCACCCGGCCTTGGTGTAGGAATCATCTGGCCTGACTCCGTCGCCCGCTGAGCGATGTTGGGGGAAAGATACCCGGAGCACTTTAACTCCCTGATGTCAGCATCGGAGACAGTTTACACCTCCCACTTGCCTTGAGAGCCGGCCATGGCGCGAGGACGGCGACGGAAAAGGAGAACGGAAAGGGGATTAGATCTGGGTGCTCGAGCTTGGAAGAGGCGAGAGTGAAGCCGAGGATGCAGGTGGTAAGGTTCGTGGACATTCGTTCCATTTTATAAGGGAGGGTAATACCAAGGGTCCCTCTTACTGCGCAGGTTGCTCCGCCACCCCCCGAAAATTATCGATTCATTGTGCGCGTAGGTAAGCCTGGGCAGTTATTCGTATCCTAGTAAATGAGGAAGGATGATCTCCTCGAGAGAACGTGCCCCTTGAAACAGGGCCTCAGGTCGCGGTTCGAGACGACCTTTCATCAGAAAAGCGTGCCAATTGAGGGACTATTCACACACGGGCTTTTAAATGCCTTTGCTGAAAAAGATGTCAGTTTTAAAGACATGCAGGTTACTGAAGCGATCAAATCAAAGTCAGCCGAGCATGAGTGGAACTCACCTTGCAAACCGATTACTATCGATATGTGGGGCAACCGAAGACTGAACACACCGGCGTTGAAGGCTAGTACGGGGCTACTGAGGGAGTCCGGGATTCTGGGGTCCTCGAGCGGCCGGTTAATAGTGATGGGTTGGCCCATTAGGCCGAGCAATTGAAGATCAGGCCTTATGATGACCTCTACTATGGAAGGAATGTTCCGAAGATTGGCGTGTACTTCAAGCTTAGAAGGAATAGGTCGGCTCATCTATTCCCGATTATAGTCGGTAACTTGTATACCTTAGGTCCCCTGGTGTCTATATAAACGAGGGACCCCTATCCATGTAGAAGAGGCTGAATCATCTAGGCTTTAGCATATACAATCTCGAGGTAGATCTACTAAGTAATCATCTTCATCAATACAATCAAGAAGGACATAGGGTATTACCTCCATAGGAGGGCCTGAACTGGGGTAAACTGCTGTCTCCCCCTTCTTCCTACAACCCATTGATCCAAGGTCCACAGTTCGGGACCCCCTACCAGAGATCTACCGGTTTTGACCCCGACAAGGGCGCCATCATTGTCGAGGTCGTTTGTCAATGCAGGGCATGCAACAGTGTCGTCGAGGTCGTCAACTTCATCCGTTAAGCGCGATAAACAAAATGAGTTTGTGACCAGCCGAGGAACTTGGACCTTCTTGAATTAATTCTTTGGTGGATATGATCAGTCAAAGTCCTGCTGAAATTCCAGCTATGCAAGTTCTTCAGGAATCTTGTGATGAGATAAAATGACCCATGTGCGACTTAAGATTTCATGGACATAGTAGTTATTCTTTCTTATAGAGTTATGCATGAGAGTCATGTCACGAAGAATTGCACCAAACTAACATTTTACCCACTTGTTGTTGCGATCGACATTCTGATGAAGACTTAGAAGAAGCCCTCGATTGGTCATCACTCGTGGGGCAATTTCTCGAGGATGTTGTGTTGAAGCTTTTGTTGCAGAATATTGAGATGCCATGTCATCATTGGTGGAATATGAAGCATCTTGACGAAATTGGCCATCTACAGGGCGTGATCCTTCATCAATGATAGATTTTCCCTTTTCTTCCATTGAGGAAAATGTCTTCTTGATGACTTCAATTGGGGAAGAAAGCTGAATGATTCTGAAAATCCTCCTGATAAGGAATTGAGGATCTTGGTGTGATGAATTTCATGATCCATGGGGCATATGGCTTTAATTAAAATGGTGATAAGGCAATGTTGGCCAAAGTCCTCAAGAAGAAATCATGAAAGTTGATGGGAATCCCATGAATAATATTGAGGAGCACATTCTTCACGATTCCAACCACGTCTTCTTCTTCAGAATTGTGATCCTTAATAGGACTGAGGGTTTTGGTAAGGATGCGATACATCATTCTAGGCACATAGAGCAAGTCCTTCACTAGGAAGGTGGTTCTGGGACATTGGCTAGGTGCCAAAGGCTTCATGAGCACTTGCATAAAATGATTTAGAAGTTGAGGTTCTTTATAAATGCATTTTGCACCTTATGAGAGAATACCGACTTAGACTACACGAATCAATTTTGTTGCTTGGGTAGTGTAATGTGTGTCTTGAGTCATCCAGTGAAGTATCCATGTGTTGATATCATTTGCTTCTCCGGAGATGTTCAGTGTTGCATAGAATTGAAGAATGACTTCTTCATTCCAATCATAGATATCAACACAGAATGGCAAGAGTCCAGCTTCATGACGAACATTGAGGACTGGGAGAAGCATGGAATGAACTCCATATTAGCGTGAGGAACTTGACGGGGCTGGAAGATTTTTTCTTGTCAAATAACACAACACCATAGAAGTTGATCTAGATTGAAGTCTAGAATCTCTTGCGCCTTATTCTTGGAGAGTCATAGGGTTTTTCACCCGTGAAGAAATGATGTTCATCATAGAAATCCTCCTTGAGGAATTTGGGTCGATTTGTGCCATTGTATGCCTAAACAGGCTTGGCCTGAAGATTTGGCTTGTATCGCCCGACAATTCCTCTGGGCACAATAACTATTTCACGTTGATGAACTTGTGCCACAAAAACTGCAGACTGAGGATTTTGAACGACAATTTCTTCGACAATAGTATGAGTGTTGATTATATCAACCACTAGTTTTTCAGCCATGGTCTCTTTAGACTGTGGAATTTTAATAGCAGGTTCTTCAGTGGCAGTCTGCGTGTGACTTTCTTCACGTGATGTAGCTGGAATTTCTTCACATATTGACTTGAGAGGCGTGTGGAAGCCCTGATACCCTGTTATAATTTTTTCTGTTTGGGCAAGCGACTGAGTAATTTGACTGAGCGCTAAAAGCAAGGACCTGGAAAAAAGTTCGAGGAACAAGCGACCGAACTGTCCAAGCTATCATCCGAGCTCAAATCGGAGCGGGTAGAGAGGTGTTTATTCGAAGAAGAAGTGTACCAGGCCAAGAAGATTGCGGATGGTAAGCCATACTTACTACACAGTGCCTTTGGTGGAAACATGTTTGCCTTTCTTACATTTCTATGGTGTTCCCCTTGCGCCTTTACGGACGTCCCATGAAGTGCAGCAGATGTGACCAAGCACTACGCGATCCACGACGGGGATGCCGAGAAGCGGCTTTTCTGGGCGCAGTTCCAAGCTCCTCAGGCCAACCCCCTTATTGTCAATCAAATGAAGCAGCTTATGGAATTGCAGAGGATGGTGGAGCCGGCCATGCAGGACCTTTGCATCTGATTGTGGCCTACCGAGCCTCTGTCGAGCAGTTACTTCGTCTTAGTGCAGAAATTGTACGACGTTGTGCCTCATCTCGAAGTTCTGAAGCGCTCTGTTTGCATAGAGGGATCTCGGATGGCTTTTGCGAGGACCATGATGCACTAGCCAGGGGTGAAGCCCCTTACGATGGCAACCACACCTCCGCCTCCTGGAAAGGAGCACCAGCGTCCCAAGCTTTACTTCTCTACCACGATGGAGAGTGCTTGGGTGATAGAAGCCTAGTGTTCCAAAGATGTCATTTATGAATATGGGTAGTGTAGTGTGCTCTCAAACAATCTATCATTATGAAATTTGTCCTGATGTAATGCACTTTGAATTATTTTTTGACTCATGTTCGGCCGCTTAATATAAAAGTTTCCAGTCATCAGCTTCAGCCCCCATATAGAGACTATAAGGGGTGTTTCGACATCCACACTATCTCCCTTAGCCGATATATCGATACCCAGAGTCGGTAGTGTGTGAAGGAAATGAGGCAATTGGACTATTTGGTTTTAGTGCTTTCCCTTAGCCTTAGGAGTTTGAATTCGCGGGGCTAGCCCCTAGTTTTTTGTGGTAGTCGGATAAACCTGATTTGGAAATAGTTACCACAAGGTTCGTAAAGGAACAAACCCCTCCGTATGACACGGAATAAAACCTTCATCGGTTTTTAGTACTTAAGCTCAGATTACATACCAGTTCCTGCTTATTATGAAAGTCAGTTTTTGGCTTTCTCCACTGAGGTATTTTTAGCCAGGCCAGGTGGGAAAACAATTGCAGTGGTTCTCCCTTTACCCCTTTAGCCGAACTAGCGGAACATAAGGGGGTAATCATAGGAGCGAGGCAACCCAACTATTGACCCAAGACATAACTCGGAACCAATGCATATAAAGCAATATCCAAGAAACCGAACACTGAAAAAAATAGTGACAGGGTAGTGCTCGGGGCGGTATTTATCCTAGCCTCCGGTCTTTTAGCCGATCACACTTGATTTTTACTAAACAAATCTACCCTTCGGAACCGATTTTTACTACATGCACATGCTCGAGTGCATATAAATGGGTTAAAAAATAAATGTGTGTCCTTGGGTGCATGCTTAGGTCCGATGCAAGAAATGGGAATGAACTTCAAACACCTCGGTGTTGTGCCTCGGTCGCAAACATTTAGATACTTGGTTTTAAAATTCTAGTAAATCTAAAACTCATGTGAAATTCATGAAACTTGGCACGCTATCATGGAATGGCAGCCAACATGTTCTGGTATTTTTCGTGTCTAATTTGAGAGTAAGCGCACTCGAATCAAGAGCCAACAAAGGCATTTTGAAGCAAATATCTGCCACCTTATGATCTCAAACGTTTGTACAATTTTAATCGTGTGCGTTCTGTTAACCATTCACGTGGTGCCACGCGTCACACTTTTAATGGCTATGAGGTGTCTTGGGACAACTGCTTGAGTAGACGGGAGTCATGCGAGGGAAAATGTGTCGTGCAGGATTTGTGTAGCTCTTCATTGCAAATGTTTTAATTAGAACACCCATATGCAAAGCAAGAGCTATGGTCCTTCCCAGAAGACAACCCAAAATTTGTCATGTGGGATTTGCGCATCTCTTCATGGCAAAAAGTTCAGATTGAAGACGGTATGCAAAGCGAGAGCTATGGTTCCTTCGCCGCTAAGCCAAGAGAAAATCTGGCACACATGATTGCTACAACCCTTCAATGAAAATAATTTGTTCGGATGACCTGTGTGCAACCACGTATAGAGAATTTGGTAAGTTTTGCATCTGTCATATTGGGTATATTGCCATTTGTGAAACTGGAAAGATTGACATTGGTCGATCTAGTAACATTGCCCTTTGTTAACCTTTTAACACTACCATTTGTCAAAATTTGCAGCTTAAAACACCAGTACTATCTAATTTTTGCAACTAAAATTTAGTAAGCATAGATTTCATTCATATATTAAGCAAATGTTCTTTATACAAACAGTTCAACTCGACAGTTGAACCGATCAAACTTTTCCCCAATTGTTGCCAACCACGTATTGAAATAGCTAGTTCAACTATATATACTGGCTAATTTTAAGTCCGCTGTACAATTCAACCACATCTATAGTCAGATGAACGGAACAAAATAGCCTCTAAATACTACTACTACGGATGGGGTTTGTACTACTTCGAGCAGCCTCTCTTTGTCGAGCGCACTAAGTAAGAAACATTGGAGGAGGATCCTACCCACACGCTCGACAACTGGAATACGGTGCCTGCCACAGCTGCACCTTTAGCGATGCTCACCTCTAATGCCCTCTGTCGCTCCAAACGACCCATCTCAAAGGGGCGGGACTCCTCGTAGATCTCCTCATTCCACACCTCTACGGCGGCATGTGCTGCGGCCAGGACAGCGGTAAGACTCTTTGCATGCTTGACTAGGCGCTCCTCCTCCTCCCGCAGGAACTCGATGCAACACACAAGGTCGCTGATGCACATGCAGGGCTCCACCTCCCTCCTTCGGGCAGCGGTGGCGGAGCGGATGATCACCCCGGGGGTCAATGGTGGGCTGGCGACCACGATAGCCGATGGTGGGGTGGCAGCCATGGCGACCAATGGTGGGGTGGCGGCCAGGACCGTCACCTCCCACCTTCGGGCGGTGGTGGCGGAGCGGGTGATGGCCACGATGGCCGATAGTGGTGTGGCGGCCACGACGGCCACCTCCCGCCTTCAGGTCGCGGTGGCGGAGCGGGCAATTTCTCTGACTTTTGATGGAGGTGTGGTGGCCACGACGGTAGACGATGGGGTGGTGGCAACAACACCAAGCAACAGCTGCCGACGAGCAGCAGTGGCGGAGTGTGTGGTGGGTGGTGCACGCACACCCAATAGGGACGCACGCGCACTACACTAAGCCGGGGACTGCGCCGCCGCCGTGGTGTAGCCTCCCAGGTGGAGCTATCCTCTGATGATGGTCGAGTGGGTGAGTGACGACGACGGACCGGTGCCATTGGCGATTGTGGGACAAGTAGGTGAGATAAGCTACACGGAGGGAGAGGAAAATGGGACGAATGTCTCGTTGGCCTTGACAATTTATATAACATGCTGGTAAGCATTGGGATTTTGGGGGATTTTGCTGAGTCGGGTGGGATGCTTGCACGACAAAGAGTGGGAACCTATGCAGTTGCACGGTAATGGGCTCATCTAAGATTCATTGGTGACACTTTGAGTCATCGCTTGGCCAACGCATGCATGGTGCTCAATTTTGCGCTCGAAGCCGTGTGCGGCAGTAGGGTGACAACTTACAAGACATGCGAGAGGAGGACGAAGCGACACGTACACAAACGACTAACAAAAAACATTTGCGATTTAATGACCTACTGCCTTCGTACTCGTTTATAAGTCCTCTTTATATTTTTGTTCCAAATTTTGACTGCAGATTTAACTAATAAAATGCGAGTGGATGTCGCCAAAGATTATATCATTGGATTCGTATTTGAACATAATTTCCAATTATGTTATTTTTATAACATGCATTAACATTTTGTTAGATAAATTTAAGGTAAAAATATGGCACAGAATATAAATGGGACTAACAGACCAAGGCAAAGGTAGTAGCACACGTCCACTCTCTATGGAACTTCGCGAATGATTGTTCGACCACCGTGTGATGTGGAACGCAAAGTTGTTTCACATCATGTCGCCGGCCTGCAAATATCGTCCGGCTTGTAGACGACCATTCCCTATGTGTTCAACTGCTCTATGTGTGTGGTTGCTCATGATTGAGGCAGCCGCGTCACGCTCTACTCGTGTCCCGCCGTGTGCGCTCTGCGTGTCTCCGTCTGCATGCGCTCCTAGTGTTTGGGGCTGGCACACGATCACGTAGATTCGTGCTGCCATTATGCATGCGGTTGCGTCGGGCGCCGATCCAAGATGCAGTTACCCGCTGCAAAAACTGTCATGCACACGTGCCAGGAATCTAGGCCGCCCAGCCCCCATTTATTCCCACGTCCATTTACCTTCATCTCTCATCCCACACGATACAATAAGCACACCTAATATCACATATACAGAGAGGATATCCATCAGTTCCAATGGCACTCCCCGTGGCTCCAATGGCACTCCCAGCGGCCAACAAAGACAATGGGGCAGCAATTCACCACATATCACGTAGGGGCACCCACGTGAGAGGAAAGGACCTCTCGGTGGTGTACACAAATGATCCGGTCTTGGTGGAGAGCTCCATCCAAACTATGGAGCAGTTGCTTGCTGAGGACAAGTACCAAGTGGTCCGCTTTGACCGGAGTTCACCACCAGTCGTGACGGGCAAGATCAGAAGGTTGTCGTTGCCCAGTTGTGTGTGCAACATGACGTCCTCTTCTATCACTACCACCTGGCCACGAGGACTTGCTAGCGTTTAGCCAGGTTTATCAACAGCCCCGACTACAATTTCGCTATGGTGGACACCACCAGCGATCTAAAAGTGCTCGATGTTTCGGGCTTGACCTACCAGAATCTTGTCAACAGCTGTGACCACGACAAGGCCTAGGGCAGCACCAATAACAAACATAACTCCCGCGTTGACCTCGCCACGGCCATCATCGATCGCTACTACATGAATATGAAGGATGCGAGCAAGCAGAACAAGAACGCCTGGCACAATGCCTCGGATCAGAAACTAGATGAAGAACACATTAAGTATGCGACCAAGGATGCATACACAAGCTACGAGATGTACAAGCAGATCGTTGACATGAGGAAGTGTCTTCGTACTGCCCTAGATGAGGAATCAAGCCATAGATCAATGGCGGGAGCTTCACAAGAAGTAGATGACTAGATGATCGTTTCTCCTAGATTAGAATGCATGCAATTGTTTATTGAGGTGTGGGCGAATGATTTGTATAGTCACTTGTGTAATTGGATGTTTATTTCATTAATTTATATATATATATATGTTCTTCTTTTGTCGACAAAGCAAATCACATGGCTTATTAGCAGTAATCATCTATATTATTATCGGTCTTCGCACACATGTCTGATTACGGACCTATTTGCCGCGTATCACACACATCTT
Source organism: Hordeum vulgare subsp. vulgare (assembly GCF_904849725.1). Taxonomy (NCBI): domain Eukaryota; kingdom Viridiplantae; phylum Streptophyta; class Magnoliopsida; order Poales; family Poaceae; genus Hordeum; species Hordeum vulgare. The sequence continues at coordinate 369,380,851 of NC_058524.1, read as the reverse complement.
GTTCAGTTGAACTATTTCTGTTGTCTTGGCTCATCACAAATAGTTCATCTGAGTGAACTTTATGCCCTCCATCACACACACATCTTGTTCATTTGAACTATTTGTGTTGGCTTGATGAAGACTGGTTGATTGCTCCCTCATACTCACTATGGATGAGCCACTCTTCAGCACATCTTCACGACTCCATTGCCACCACAATGCACGGCAAGCTTCAAGCATGATATCTTCGTCATACTCCACTTGAACTTGTGCAACGACATCTTGATGACGAACACCACTTGATGTAATCCTTCATGAGTTGTATGAGATCTTCCTCTTGACGCACCCATGGAAACCCACCTAACCGCACATAAAACTCTCACGAAGACCATGGGTTAATACGCAAAGCGTAATGGACAATGCTTACCATACCATGGGATCACTTGATCTTTCTCGGTACATCTTGTATGCTTTGTCTATTGATCAACTTGATTCACTCTTTGACTTAGTCTTGATCAATAGAGTGTGCATCGCTTCCACCTCCCATGGAACCTCGGGCACTGCGGTTGCACCTACAAAACCACCGCACCCGAGGGGTGGGGCTGCCACCAACAGGTTAACCCATCTCCCTCCTTCCCTTGCTCCTCCACCATCCTTGCATAGTGGTAGCCTTCTTCCCTTCCTCCTCCTTTCCATGGAGGCAAGTAGGGATGTCACGAGGACTGAAGCGTGGGTGGGGCTGTGAGGTTGACAGAAGAGGTGTCTAGAGGGGGTGAATAGACTACTTGCATAATAAAAATACTGGCCTTTTTCCAAATTAATGGTTGGCAGATTTTAGCGATTCTAACAAGTCTAGTGCACCCTACACAAGCTAGTCAACTATTATGGCAGCAGAAAATAAAGACATTGCACATGTAGTAAGGAGTAGAGTTTAGGAAGATCAAACACGAAGAAGTTGACACGGTGATATTTGGCATGGTTCTGATAGGCGGCGCTATCGTACGTCCATGATAATGGAGACTTCAATCCACGGAGGGTAACGGCTGCAAGTGTCGACGAAAGGCTCCACTCAAAAGGGGTCCACGAAGAAGCGGCCTTGTCTGTTCCACCACGGCTTCCGTCCACACAGGACTAGCCTCACTCATGATAGATCTTCACGAAGTAGCCGATCTCCTTGCCCTTACAAACGTCTTGGTTCAACTCGACAACACAAAGTAGGAGGATCCCAAGCGACACCTATTGAATCTAGGAGGCACCACCCTCCAAAAGGTAATAGATGTGGTAGAACAATGCATTCCTTTCTCTTGTGCTTCTAAAGATAGTCTCCTCAACACTCAATCACTCTTTCTTAGATTTAGCAGGTGTAGGAGAAATTGATCTTGTGGAAAGCAACTTGGGGAGGCTAGAAATCAAGGTTCAAATGGTAGGAATGGAATCTCTTGATCTCAACAAATGAGTAGGTGGCTCTCTCTAAGAAAAATGGATCTGGCAATGAAGTGTGTGTTCCGAGTGCTTATTCTACGAATGAGAGGTAGGTGGAGGCGTATATATAGGCAGCACACAAAATCCAACCATTACACCATAATTGACCAACTCGGTGAGACAGAAGTTACAAACTCGGTAGTACCGAATTGCTCAACAGGTAGCAACTTTAAATCTCAGTGGAACCGATATACACACCTCGGTGGCACCGAAAAGGTGACTAACAGTCAGATGGCACAACTCGGTGACACCAATACTCAAACTCGGAAATTCCAATTTTGTGTACCGAGGCAACAATGAAAGTGCGTTATATCGACTAGAGGGGGGTGAATAGGAGATTTTTAGAATTTCATCACTGAGGAAATTCCTTTTGAGGAAATTCCTCACTGATGTCTAACTTGCAGCGGAAACAACAAAGTATCAGGAGTGCAAAGTATCACTACAGCAGTTTTGAAGCTGAAGAATATGAAAAACAGTTTGCATAGTATGCAGGCACGGAGAAAACAGACGAGGATTAACTCGCGTGAAGAATTTGGGGCTGAGGAATTTCAGAGAAAGTCCTCAGCAAATTCTTCAAATAGTGACAGTGAAAATCATCAACATACAATATGATGAATTTAAAGAGTTGAAGAACTAGAACCCGTTTCAAAGTGAAGACAGTGGTTGATGACCCAGTTCCAACTGTTGTGGCAGTTGTACATCTAGTTTGGAGCGGCTTGGTATTGAAACCAAAAGACACACAGTCCCGGGACACACAGTCCCTATCGTATTCTCCTTGTGCTAAGAACACACAGTCCTCACCCAACACTCCTGGTAAGTCTTCAGGGCTGACTACCGAACCCTCACAAACTTGGAAACCTGGCGATCCACAATTGACTACTAGATTGCTCTAGACCATGACGCCTAACCGTCTGGAGGATGCACAGTCCTCAAAGGTAAAAGGCTTCAGGCCCACACAGGAACAAGTTCTTCAGTGATGCTCAATCACTTGGTTTTCGGTTTGTGGTTTGGTGTTTGGGGTATTTCCTCACTGATGAATTACTCTTGGAGACTCTGAGGAATTTGGGTTGCTCTTATGACAAGTGTCTATTTCCAACAGAGCAGCCAACCAGCTAATGGTTGTGGGGGCGGCTATTTATAGCCTGGGAGCATCCCAACATGATTTAACATTAATGCCCTTAAATAATATGATTGTTGGTGTGGATAAGATGAGTAATGCGGCACGACTTACGGTAACGGTCGGGACCCTCAACTGTGAGAGTCCTCATGTCTCTCATATTCCTCACTTGAGGCTTTTGGTAGGATTAGGCTTGGGTTGAGCATCATGAGGAAATTCATTCCGACGTGTTACTTTGACCCCCTTTAACAGTACGGTGTTCCTATGACTCAAAAGTGAAGAAAATAAAACAGACAGAATAAATATTCATGCTTCAAAGTCTTCAGATTGATTTTCTTCAGGACACACCGATTTCCTCATTTTCAATATCTTCATGAGGAATATCAATTTCATCGCAATTTCTTTGCGATTCAGTTCTTCAGCTTCAGACCAATTTCTTCAGTCGAAGATATACATTTTTAGGGGTCGATATTCATCGAATATTTCAAACTCCTCAGCGACTCATAGATCCTGTGTACACTCATGAACACATTAGATACTTAACCTATAAGTCTTCAAACCACCAAAATCACTAAGGGGTACTAGATGCACTTACAATCTCCCCCTTTTTGGTGGTTGATGACAATTAGGTTAAGTCTTCAATGGGAATAAAAATATGAAGTGTAAATACTCATTTGAGGAATTTGAAATCAAGATTCAGAGACACTCCCCCTGAAGATGTGCATATCTTGAGGATTTTGCTTTTCACAGCAAATGCACATTGATGATTGATATCATGGAGATCTCCCCCTGAGTCTTGTAAATCATGCATACATTTGGCATATATTATGAAGAAATTGTGAATGCATGATGAAAAATGGTATCTGACGAATTCCAGCATGTGTGCATTAATATTTTGAGGAATAAGCATGCAAAGAAAAATGTTCAAAAGCGTCAGAGTACCATGGGCTTAAGTTATAACTCATTACATAAAACACTTCAGAAGAGCCAAGAGTTTGTAACTTAAATAAAGTTCATAAGCCCCCAAAATATATCCCGTGTGAAGATTAACTCTTAGATTCCCCCCCCCTTGTCATCAAGTGACAAAAAGGGACAAACTGAGGACTAACACCCCATGAAGACTTTCACTTTTTGGCAGTTGAGGAAGATGCGTGAGGATTCTTGGGAGAAGATTTCCTCCTTGGACCAGTGGCAGTGTCTTGTTGGTCTTCATCTAATTCTACAGTGCAGAATGAAGAAAATGAACTGTCCTCAAGGTCTAGAACTGGAATTGGCTTGAATTTCTTCTTTGGTGGCCATGACCAGTTGAAGTCCTGTGCAAACTCCAATTCTTCAAGTTCTGCTGGAGTCTTCAAATGAGCCAGTGTGGCCCAGGTGCGATCAAAAACCTCATGAAGATAATGATGATTAAGCTTCACGGCATTCTGAGTCTCATTGAGGGTTTCCATAATGGCGCCGAACTGGCGTTTGACCCACTTGTGATTTCGATCAACCTTTTGGTGAAGACTGAGAAGAAGCTCACTGGTATTCATCACCCTTGGAGCAACAGGACTTGGTGGATGGGTTTCAGTGTCATCCCATGAGGAATATGCATCTAGCTCTCGAAACTGGCCATCAAGGGGCCGACTGCCTTCATCAATCACAGACTTGCCTTTTCCTTCAACAGGCTCAAAAGTCTTCTTGTTGACCCTTAGTGGAGCCATATATCCTTGGTGATTATTGAAATCAGCATAATAGTTGATGCATGACCTTCGTCTGATGAATCTCATGATCCATGGAGAGTAAATCTTCAGGTCAAAAGGGGACATAACATTTTCTGCCAGAGTCCTCAAGAAGAAATCATGAATGTTGATGGGAATGCCATGGATGATGTTGAAGAGGATATTGTAAGAACATTGCAGAGGATTCTGTAAACAGTCCTGGGTTCATACTTCAGCTCATGGACCAGGAAGGTTGTTCTTGGTGGTTGCCCCTTGGCCAAAGGCTTCATGAGGACTTCCATCAGCTTATTCGGCAGCTCCCGTTCATCATACAACTTCACGGCCTGCTCTGAGGGAATTGACACAAGAAGTTCTCGCAGCAGCTCATTTGCAGGGGCCTTGAAGTGTGTGTGCTGCATCATCCAATCCAGAACCCAAGTGTTGGTATCTGATGGATCTCCAGAGATGTGAAGAGTTGCATAGAATTGAAGAACAATGTCGCTGTTCCAATCACAGATATCATAGCACATAGGGAGCAGTCCTGCTTCATGAAGAACGCTGAGGACTGGGGCAAAGCACGGAATTTCTTCAAGCTCAACATGAGGAATATGCTTGTGCTGGAAAATCTTGTTTCTTCCACACAGCACAGATGCATAGTAGTTGAGCTGAGTCCTGGTCCAAAACTTCAGGTGCCTGATGCGAGGCTTGTCATAAGGATTTTCTCCAATGAAGTACATGCGTTCCTCAAAGAAGGATTCCTTTTGAAACTCTGGTCTCTTAGAGAACGGCTGACGCTGCATCGGCTCAAGGTTTTGCTTCTTCCCTTGAGAGGAGACAATCATCGCAGTTTCTTGATTGATGACGACTAGAGCATTCTCTGGATTTGGTGCAGGGGAATTTTATTCAGCATGTTCCTCAAGATGAGGAATTTCATCTGCTTGTGCTTCAGGCTGAGGATCTTGCTCTGGTTGAGGAATGTCATCAACTTGAGCCTCTAGTTGAGGATTTTGCTCGGGAGGAGGAATCTCTTCATCCTGAGCCTCAGGTTGAGAGTTTTTCCCAGGATTTGGATTTTCTTCAGGATAAGGCTTTTCTCCTTGATTTTCTTCAGCTTGAGGGGTTTGCTTGGTGGAGGAGCCAAATTCATCAGCTGGTTCACCTGATCCTTGAGCACGTTCTTCACGAGGAATAAAGGTCTGAGGACTGTCATCAATCTCAATGTCCTCATCAGTGTGTTCCTCAGACGCAACATTCTTCGTTTCCTCATCAGTCAAGTGCTCATTGTCTTCGCTTTCGAAGGGAGTCATCTCATAAGATGGAGCAATGTTGAAAGGCACGGGATCCAGAGGAGCATTTTCATCAAGAGATTTGTGGCGCTTGGCGTCAGATGATTCTTCTATTGAGGAAGCTTTTCTCTTCTTAGCTTCCTTTTCAGCAGCCCTTGTTTTCTTCACGTCAGATGCAGACGGGGTCATTTTCTTCACCTTTGAAGAGTTTGGTGAAGACATTTTCTCTTCAGGAGGCGGTTTCTTCAGCTGGAACAGAGCCATCAGCTGGCTTAGATGCATCAGCTAGAGCAGTTTCATCAGCTGGAGTAGAGTCATCAGCTGGAGTTTCCTAGGTTATTTCCTCAATAGCCGGTTCATCAGCACAGCTTTCTTGAGTGATTTCCTCAGCAGGGGCAGTTTGTGGTTCCTCAATCTCAGGCTGCTGTGTTGTTGTTGGAGGGACAGCCTTCTTGTTGTAATCATCAACTGCATCGGTAGAAAATTTGATGAAATTGTTCTTGAGACTTTGACGATCAGAGAGCTTGGTGTAGTTGTCAGTCAAAGTCTTCAATTCTGCCTGAGTGGACACAAGTGCATCAGGCGTCAAGCTGAGGAGATTCTGTGTGAGGAATTTCTCCTTTTTGAGCTTCGCAGCCTTAGCTTGTTTGGCTTGCGTCTCCTTCCACTTGGCCTCGTTGATGAAAGTGTCCACCATGTGGCTGATGCCGGGGGGAAGCTTCAAATCATCAATAGGTGTGTTGGGGTCCTCATACCATATATTGATGTAATCCAAGAGGACTTTTGGGTCCATGGCCAGAGGAATGGCGCTTCCTGAAGCTTGTGCTACCCTCTCCTGCTTGTTTCTGATGATGGCAGAGTCTCATCATCATATTCATCACTGCCTTCTGATGCAGAAAGGACTTCGATTATTTTCCCAGGGCTTGGTCTGGTTCCTCCCCCAGCAGTCACCTTAGTCTTCATTGGAGTTGGTGAAGACTTTGTCTTAGAGCTTGTTGCAGAAGGAACATAGTAGCTGGAGACGGTGGGCAGTTGCTTCACAATCTTCTCGTGTTCAGGCTTTGAAGCCTTTGGTGGTGCTAAGGGTTTTGGTGCGGATGCTGGTGCAGCTTTCTAAAGCATTTTCTCCTGAGGCTTTGAAGCCTTTGGTTTCGCTGGCACAAACTTCACTTGAGGAATGGCCGTGCCAGAAGTTTCAGCTGCAAAGGAGGTAGTGGCAGTTGCAGCAGCAGCAGATTCTTCATTAAATTTCCTCACGGCGGCTTTTGCTTGCTTCCGAAGCTTTGACAAATGTTTTGTCTTTTCCTCATGATAGTCATCAATAGTCCTGAGGCTTGAGGGGTGTGCATCCTAATAATCCTCAAGAGGAGGCCGTTTGCCAGGAGGCTTAAGAGCGAATTTCTTCACGTACTTGGGAGTGACGAATCTGTACTCTTTCCACTCCTTAGCCCACCGGCGTTCTATCTTCTAAAGCCTTATCTTCCTCTTGGGCATTGTCTCTTGCTCATCAGGTGTGCAGTATTCCAGGTATATGTCCTCAGGAATATCGATGGTTGTGTTCTGTTCAAGCTTTTTGCCACCCTTTTGCTTCCTTTCATCTTCCATTTTCTTCAGCTGAGGCTTTTGCTGAGGAAAATGAACTCTTGAGGATTCTGATGAAACTTGCAGATTTTCTTCAAGAAACGCTGCAAATGAGTTAAGTTGATGAGAACCTAGAGATTCATCAACTGACATTTTTGTACCTGTGAAGAGAGTATAGTTGCGAGGAATTTGGAGAGGTCATATGCGTTCTCAGATTTGATGAAATGAAAAAATTTAAAGTTGAGGAATTTGACCAGTGGGTTGAGGAATTTGTTCTAAGCACACTCTTCTTGGGTTCCATAGTTGTACAGATCCGAAAATTTGCACAATTGAGGAATGTCGTGAAGACTTTTAGATGCTTAGTGAAATTCATCAACAATTGAGGAATGAGCAGTGTTTGAGGAATAGAGACTGATAGATACTTGAGGAAAAACAAGTTTCACAAATATATGGTAAAATAGTAGATCGAAAGGACCGTAAAAGTGGATTTTATTTACCCTATATAGTGTGCACGAAGAATAGAGAAGGAAGCAGCAGTAGATACTCTTCGGTGTGAGTCCAATGCACCCTAACTCGGCAACAGAGGACAGCTACGGCGGCGGCGGACAAACATGATCCGGTTTCGGTGTGATTTCGGCGACGGAGAGGTCGATGCAGTCAAGCTTTTCCTCCCGTGCGACGAGACTTCCAGGGGTGGCGCTAGGGCTTTGCTGTAGCGGCGAGGTGGTCGAGAGAGAGAACGCAGAGTTTTGACCGGAGGGGGTAAGGACATATTTATAGCCCACGTGAAAACTGTCTGGCCGATTCTTTCGGACCAAACTACCCCTATCATTTCGTCTCTGCATGACACGTGTAGCATCCGTTTAAAGAAGTGGAGATCGTGCTTATCTGATTGTGGGAAGTGGGGTTCCGTTACTGTGTAACAATATAAAAATCATTTTTGAAGATTTGAGGATTTTGTTACAAAATCATCAGGTGACAAGGACGCTGTGAGGATTTTGAACAAAGTTTCAAGTAGAACGCATATGAAGAATTGAATAGACTGGGTGAGAGTAGCATAGAGGGAAAGTAGGGTCCGATCACATTCACTTAGATGAAATGTCAAATTGAAGAAATAGCTATAAGTGAATGATGTTGAGGACTTTGAAATCACAGTCTATATATATATATCTGGGCAAATGAAAAGTATCAAGTGTTTTTGAAGTTTTTGATTAACATGAGGATTTTGTGACAAAGCGTCATGATGATGAATTTCAGTTTTGAAGAAAAACAAGTTGGAAGAACAACTGCTTTGAAGAAAATCAACTTTGAAGAAATTCAGCTTTGAAGAAATTCAACTTCGGGAATTTCAAGTTGGGTGGTGGCGTGACCCACCATATAAGAAAGTTGATTTCAGACGCTGCGTACAATTGTCGTAGGGCCCTGAGAATCAATTTCTTCGTTGATTTCCTCACACTAAGAGTGATATTCTTCATTGTTTGAAAAAAATCGATTCATTGTGTGTTGCACATCTAAGTCATCAATTTTGCATAAGTGTTCGAATGTGTGCAAGTTTTTACGAAACATTTGAAGATTCTAAGATATTTAGCTCACACCGCAACTTGCAAAACCTTTTCTCATCCAAGGGCTTAGTGAAGATATCTGCCAGTTGATCGCCAGTCTTCACATGGTCGATGAGGATATTGCCCTTGAGGACATGCTCCCAAAGAAAATGATGACGAATCTAGATGTGCTTAGTCTTCGAGTGTTGTACTGGGTTATATGCAATCTTGATTGCACTCTCATTGTCGTAGTGGAGAGGCACATTCTTCATGTTGATGACGTAGTCCTTGACGGTTTGCTTCATCCATAGCAATTGAGCACAGCATGAACCAGCAGCAATGTACTCTGCTTCGGCAGTGGAGAGTGAAACGCAGTTCTCCTTCTTTGAGGACCGGTAGACAAGTGATCTTCCGAGGAAATGACATGTGCTAGAAGTTGACTTGTGATCCACCCGGTCACCAGCATAGTCAGAATCAGAATATCCCACGAGATGAAGATTTGAGCCCTTGGGGTACCATAATCCTAGTGTTGGTGTGTGAGCTAAGTATCAAAGAATATGCTTCACAGCCTTATGGTGTGATTCCTTCGGTTTTGCTTGAAAACGTGCACACATGTAAACACTAAGCATTATATCTGTCCTAGATGCACACAAATACAGTAAAGAGCCAATCATGGAGCGATATACCTGATGATCGAATTCTTTACCATTTTCGTCAGTGCAGAGGTGGCCGTTGGTAGGCATTGGAGTCTTGGCACCTTTGCATTCATGCATGTCAAATTTCCTCAGAACATCCTTGAGGTATTTCCCCTGTGATATGAAGATTCCATTGCATTGGTGACAAATTTGAAGACCTAAGAAAAATTTCAGCTCCCCCATCATAGACATCTGATATTCTTCACTCATCATGTAAGCAAATTCATCACTGTAACGTTTGTGAGTACAGCCAAATATGATGTCATCGACATATATGTGGCACACAAATAGTTCATTATCATAGGATTTAGTGAAAAGAGTTGGATCGAGTGAACCATGTTTGAAGCCTTTCTTCATGACGAATTCCTTCAATGTATCATACCATGCCCGAGCGGCTTGCTTGAGACCATATAGCGCCTTTTTAAGTCTGAAGACTTTGTCTGGATTCTTTGGATCTTCAAAACCTGGGGGCTGAGCAACATATACTTCTTCCTCAAGCTTACCATTGAGGAATGTACTTTTCACATCCCTTTGATATAAGATAATGTTATGATGATTAGCATAAGAAAGTAGTATTCGAATAGCTTCAAGTCTAGCAACAGGTGCAAAAGTTTCATCGAAATCAACTCCTTCAACCTGTGTGTGGCCTTGGGCTACAAGTCGTGCCTTATTACTCACCATTTGACCATCCTCATCTTGCTTGTTTCGGAAAATCCACTTGGTGCCGATGATATTGTGCTTGCGAGGATCTGGTCCTTTTACGAGCTCCCATACGTCATTCAGTTTGAATTGAAGAAGTTCGTCCTGCATTGCTTGGATCCACTCCAGTTCCAAGAAAGCCTCAGCAACTTTTGTAGGTTCTGTGATAGACACAAAGGAGAAATTCCCACAAAAGTTAACTAAGTGTGAAGCTTTTGAGCGAGTGAGAGGACCTGGCGCATTGATGTCATTGAGGATTTTGTCAAGTTCCACTTCATTTGCAATCCTCGGATGAGCTGGTTGAGGATTTCGTCTGGGCTGAGGAATTGGTTCTGGAGCAATTTCCTCAGGAGCATCTTCTTGATTTTCATCAGTGTTGGGAATGATCTCTTCATCAATTTCCTCAATAGGAACAATGTCTTCAGTGGCTTTGAGCTTTATTGCTTCCTCAGGAGACAACTTATCTGGATCAGGAGGCAATTGCTCTCTTTGCGAGCCATTAGTTTCATCGAACCACACATCTACAGTCTCAACAACTTTGTTGTGATAGGTGTTGAAGACTCTGTAGGTGTGCGAGTCCTTTCCATAACCGAGCATAAAACCCTCATGTGCCTTAGGTGCAAACTTTGAGCTATGGTGAGGATCTCTAATCTAGCATTTTGCACCGAAGACTTTGAAATAACTTACATTGGGTTTCTTATCTGTGAGGAGTTCATATGAGGTTTTCTTGAGGAATTTGTGAAGATAAACCCTGTTGATGATATGGCAGGCGGTGTTAATTGCTTCAGGCCAAAAGCGACGAGGAGTCTGATATTCTTCAAGCATGCTTCTTGCCATCTCAACGAGCGTCCTGTTCTTCCTTTCGACGACACCATTCTGTTCGGGAGTATAAGGAGCAGACAATTCGTGAGTAATACCAAGTTCATCAAGATAATTATGAAGACCAGTGTTTTTGAACTCTATTCCATTATCACCTATGATGTGTTTGATCTTGACGCCAAGTTCGTCAAGGCCCTTGAAGAAAATCGTTTGAAGACTTCCTGCACTTCAGTTTTATATAAAATGATATGCACCCATGTGTATCTGGAATAATCATCAACTATGACAAAGCCATACAAAGATGGTGCATTTGTTCGCGTGGCATAATGAGTAGGTCCAAATAGATCCATGTGAAGCAATTCAAATGAACGAGTAGTGGTCATGATGGTCTTTGAGGGGTGCTTGGATCTGGTCATTTTCCCAGACTCACAAGCACCGCATAGGTGGTCCGTGAGGAATTTGACCGATTCGATGCCGATGACATGCTTCTTCTTTGCGAGCGTGTGCAAATTACTCATGCCTGCATGACCAAGTCTTCGATACCACAACCACCCTTCTGAGGTTTTTGCTAGTAGGCAAGTGGCTGGTTGAGGACCTGTAGAGAAATCAACAATGTACAAATCCCCTCTTCTAACACCTTCGAAGACTTTGGATCTGTCAGATTCCATGATGACAACACATCTATATCTTCCAAAGATAACAATCATATCAAGATCACAAAGCATTGAGACTGGCATGAGGTTAAATCCAAGGGATTCAACAAGCATCACTTTGTCCATGGGCCTGTCCTTGGAAATAGCCACTTTGCCAAGTCCCAATACCTTGCTTTTACCTTTGTCAGCATATGTGATTTGCTTCAGGGGTGATGGAGTTAGTGGCATATTCATCAGCAAGCTTTTGTCACCAGTCATGTGGTGTGTGCAGCCAGTATCAAGAACCCACTCAGTACTCTTGGGCTTGTCATCCTGCAGATGAATTAGTAAAGCTTACCATCTCATATGCTATAGACTTGAAGAATATGATATCAATTTCATCACATAGGAATTTCATCATAAACAAAATTATAAGGACGTGTGAAATATTTCTATTTCATCAATATTAGCTTGCGTCCCATCAAGCGTTTTCCTCAGGTCTCCAGCAAATTCTTTAGATGATGATTTTCAATTTCTTCCCCAGTGCTTGCAGTTCATTTGATATGTCAGTGAGGCGATCAAAGGTATCTTGGCAGCTTTCATTGTCAAACCTCTTGAAGCGATTGAAGAGATTGCGAAGAACATCAACACGAGAATCACGCTGGGTTGATACTCCTTCATTTACTTTGGACAGCCTTTCCGAGATAAGTTTTGCTGAGCCCAAAGCACTCACTCTGCCATACTAGCCCTTGCTCAGATGGCCAGAAATGATATTCTTCTCTTGAGAGTCAAGTTACTTGAGTTTCTTCACACCAGCGGCAGAGACAGTAGCAGTGACGATAGGGACGCCATTTTCCACAATATACCAGAGATCGTTGTCAATAGCTTGTAGATGCATCTGCATCTTGGTCTTCCAGAAGGGAAAGTCCTTTCCTTCGAAAGTAGGACATCCTGCAGTAACCTTGATCGTGCCTCCAGTCGACATAACTAAAACTCCAGGTGGTTAAACCAAAATCACACAGAACAAGGGAGTACCTTGCTCTGATACCAATTGAAAGTGCCTTATATCGACTAGAGGGGGGTGAATAGGAGATTTTTAGAATTTCATCACTGAGGAAATTCTTTTTGAGGAAATTCCTAACTGATGACTAACTTGCAGCGGAAACAGCAAAGGATCTGGAGTGCAAAGTATCACTACAGCAGTTTTCAAGGTGAAGAATATGAAAAACAGTTTGCACAGTATGCAGGCACGGAGAAAACAGATGAGGATTAACTCGCGTCAAGAATTTGGGGTTGAGGAATTTCAGAGAAAGTCTTCAGCAAATTCTACATACAGTGATAGTGAAAATCATCAACATACAATATGAGGAATTTAAAGAGTTGAAGAAATAGAACCTGTTTCACAGTGAAGACAGTGGTTGATGACCTAGTTCCAACTGCTGTGACAGTTGTATATCTAGTTTGAAGCGGCTTGGTATTGAAACCAAAAGACACACAGTCCCTACCGTATGCTCAATCACTTGGTATTAGTTTGTGGTTTGGTGTTTGGGGTATTTCCTCACTGATGAATTACTCTTGAAGACTCTGAGGAATTTGGGTTGCTCTTATGACAAGTGTCAGTTTCCAACGGTGCAGCCAACCAGCTAATGGTTGTCGGGGGCGGCTATTTATATCCTGGGAGCATCTCGACATGATTTGACATTAATGCCCTTAAATAATATGACCGTTGGTGTGGATAAGATCAGTGATGTGGCGCGACTTGCGGTAACGGTCGGGACCCTCAACTGTGAGAGTCCTCATGTCTCTCATATTCCTCACTTGAGGCTTTTTGTAAGATTAGGCTTGGGTTGAGCATCATGAGGAAATTCATTCCGACGTGTTACTTTGACCCCCTTTAACATTACGGTGTTCCTATGACACAAAAGTGAAGAAAATAAAACAGATAGAATAAATCTTCATGCTTCAAAGTCTTCAGATTGATTTTCTTCAGGACATACCGATTTCCTCATTTTCAATATCTTCATGAGGAATATCAATTTCATCGCAATTTCTTCCCGATTCAATTCTTCAGCTTCACACCAATTTCTTCAGCCGAAGATATACATTTTTAGGGTTTGATATTCATCGAATATTTCAAACTCCTCAGCGACTTATAGATCTTGTGTACACTCATGAACACATTAGATACTTAACCTATAAGTCTTCAAACCACCAAAATCACTAAGGGGCACTAGATGCAATTACAAACAAAAAGTTGGTCACCTGAACTCGGTAGCACCGATACGGTTTGGCTGGGATCTGTCTAAGTCTGAAATCGGTAGGGCCAAGTGGAAAGTGTTGGTGGCATCGATTTTGGATATTTGTCTTGGGACGGATATATTTTGTGGAAGAGTGGCTTGGTATTTTTGGTGGCTAACTCTAAGCACTTGAGCAACCAATTCATCATAACACCTCATCCCCTTTTAATAGTATTGTCTTTCCTTTGGATTCAGGTGAGATTTCTCGCAAAGTGTAAAATGAAGAGTGTTCATGCTTCAAGCTTTAGCCAATCCTATTCCTTCCTTCATCAAGGGGCATCTCCACTCAATCCTATAGTCAAAGCTCTTTGTGGACTAAACCTGAAATATACTAGGTAAAAGTGTTAGTCCAAGAGACAATGTATGTTGTCATGAATTATCAAAACCACCAAGGGAGCATATGTGCTTTTAGGGGGCCTCAGCGCCGCTGCCATCCCGCGAGGGTAGCGGGGACCAGCCCCCAAGGCCAACCTCGATGCGCTGGCGCTGGGCCGCTAGCAACGAGTAAGTGTGCTAACGTTATCGCTTTCCCTTGCATATCATGCCTATTCTAATGAATCTGGTTACCAAGATTTCCACGTCGCCCGCACCCAAGAGGCGCAGGGGTGCCGTGCCGGAGCGTTCCCTTGCGTGTAACCAGTTGGGGTGGCATCTTACTTTGCACTTGGCATGGTAGGGCTTGGAGGATCCGTGACCCAACTTGGGGCAATGGCCCTCGGGGCGCGTGGACCAAGTCGCCACGTTCACCTCTTGCGGCCTCGGGCGCGGGGCGGACCTGGCCCTCAGGGAGGCCACCATCATTGAGAGGGAGGCGATTGTGGCCCTGCACGAGTGGGAGGCCCCCCCGGAGTCACATCCCTAGCTACCCTTTGAAGTCTATCAAGATTGTGCTCATGTTTATTATTGCATTTACAAGTGAAAATGGAAATCAAAGGAAAAAAACCTAACAACTCCATATTCAAACCAATTCAAAATGGTGACAAATCAATGAACTCAAAATGGCCTTCATAAAAGTACATCATTTTTGATAAATATTGGAAACAACAATTCAGGGGTGGATTTATTTTAAAAAATATTTTTGACATTTTATTTAAACCACAAAAGCCACTGATAATATTCAATTAAGTGGTTTTAAATATTTCTGGTTATCATAAAATATTGAATCTTTTATGTGGGTTTGGAAATATTCCAAATAACACCCCAACATTATTTTCACTATTTTAGAAATAGTTTGGAGCCAAAAATAAAACGAAACAAATGTCAGAAAGATTAACAGAAATCATAAAAGAAAGAAAAGAGAATAGGGTTATCTAGCGCTTACCTTGGCCGAGCCCAGCTCTTCTCCCTGTCGTCTTCCTGCGCCAGTCGGCAGCAGGAGGTGGCCGCCGCTCTCTCCGGCGCGGCCATGCACCTGGGTGCCTGCTTGGCCTCCCTGTCGTGCTGGCCACGGAGGGATAAGCCTCCTGCACCCATTCCAGCTCTCTCCCTCTCCCCATTCGCCCCCCTGTGCCCCTCTCTCTCGGCCGCCATTAGAGCCGAGCCTGAGCTTGAGCTCGCCGTCATTCCTGGCTACCCCAAGCCCCCCTGAGCACGCCGTTCTCTTCGACTCGTCGAGCACATCGTCCCCTCCAAAGGAAAAGAGCCCCCGAGCCCTGCATCATCAGATTGTCGTTGTCTTCTTCCTCGGGCCGTCGTTGATCACCGCCGTCATTTTCCTTCTCCAGGCTGTCCCCGAGCCCGCTCTCGACGCCTCTGCATCCCTTGTGAGCCCAGGGATCTTTTCCCCTCGTTTCCCCCTCGATCCCTTGCCCTAGCGCCCGATTCCATCGGAGCCCGACGAGATCCGCCGCGGGAGCTAGTCGCCGGTGAAGCTCTAGTGATCTGTTGGTCGATCTGAGACTGCCATCGGCTTCATCTTGATGAGTAGGTGCCGTAGGAGCCCAACGCCGTGCGTGATAAGCCCCATAGCAGTGATCTCGGTGATGCCCGAGCTCCGGCAGCCGCCGAGCTCGTCGCCGGCGTCATCTCCGGCCGTTTCACCCCTTGTGCCTCGCAAAAATGGATGTGCGGATGAGTGGTCGTTCCTTTGGTGCCATCCGCCGCTCATTTGGTCGCCGGAGGAGCATTTCTGATGCCCTCCGCCGTCCCTGGAGCCAAAGGTGGCTCAATGCCGATGGGTTTGACCCCCAGGGCCGAAGGTTCGACCTCCGTGGGTCTATAACAGGTGGGACCAGCCCCTGACTAATTAAGTTTAGGTTAATAAAAATAATTGATTAATTAAAACCCTAAACAGCCACTGACATGTGGGCCAGCCTCTGTTAACTAAGTAATTAACTTAAAGTTTAATTAAAATCTGGCCAGAGTCACCGACTAGTGGGTTCCACTGGTCGGGTTTGACTTTCAACATCCAGATTGACCTGCTGATGTCATGCTGATGCATTAATACTAATTCTGTTTGATATTAATTCCAGAATAAGTTCTAAACTTTGGAAATTCATAGAAAATTGATTATAACTCCAAATTTGACAAATAATATATGCAAATTGATCAGAAAAATTCAATGAACACAGTGGTTCTACTTTCATGCATGACAAACAAAGTTATGAAATAGCATCAGGTCAAATCAATTAAATGAATATGATAAATATACTATTTCAACTAATATTTGAATTTGAATTCAAATCAGCATCATCCCAAAGGTTTGATAGCCACACTAGCTCATGCTACATTTCATTTCATGCCATGATCATGCATCATATTGTTGCATATGAATGGTATTGATTGTCGTTATTGTTTCGGTAGGCTCTGCCCTTCGGGATACGTCCGAATATCCGAGTGACGGATCTAATCCCTCTGGTGAACAACAAGGCAAGCACCCTTTTGATCAGCCCGATATAATCCCATGTTCTTGCTCTTGCTCCCACTTATTGCAATAGGACAAAATAGTTCAAATGCTTTACTTCGATAGGTGAACCTATTCCTTTGCATGACCTGTCATTGTCACAGTAAATAGCCAAACCTTGTAACTTAGCATACCTGGTAGTTGCTTGAGCCGTGATGTTCCTTTTCCTGCTATGCTTGCTATGCCTAGAGTTGTGTCAGGTCTGTTTCATCCGGGTGATGAACAGGAATGGATGAATGTGTTCTGGTGACAAAGAATAAGTGTGGAACCTGATTTGGTAAAGGTACCGATGAAAGGCTATGTAGGAGTACATGGCGGGTTGTTTCATTAGAACCGTCCTTAGGAACTGGGTTTCGTGTATGTAATCCAACACTAGTTACTACCACATGCTGGGCCCTGATATATGACCCCGCTCGACTTATTAATCGCCTAGTACTCGGTCCAGGAGTTGCAAGTAGTTTCTGGTGTTTATAGTCATGCTGGAGGCCGTGCATAGTGCTAACCTTAGAGGTGGGCTATGATGCGGTAGGCAGTGGCACGGTGTACCAAGTGGCACCCGGATGGTGGGCTTGGGAACCCTGCGCACATCGTTTGGGGCTATGGCGGAAACCTCAGCCGGACTTCCGTGCGGGTTCACTCTCAAATAGGCGATAAACCTGGACTAGGTATTAGCGTGGTTAACGGTCATGACCGACTCCCTCGCTGGGCTTCCGCTTGAAGGTTGCCAAGGTGCATGACGTGCACATAGCGATAAGTGGCGGGAGCGTGTGTGAATAAGTACACCCCTGCAGGGTTATGATCTATTCGAATAGCCGCGTTCGTGGATATGGACTACTTGGAGACATATGTTGTTCATAGACAACTTTAATGGCTACTCATAAAAGTATCAAGATAAGCGTGAGTATCATGTATGGCATTTCTGTAGGGAGACGGAAAGGAGTTCATGATAGTGTATTTTTGTGTTGGCAGTGGACTCGTGTACGACTTATCAAAGTTGTTTAAAAATATTTAAAAATTGTAGTTTAGTCTAGGCAAGAGTCAAAGCTGGCTTGTTGCAGGAAACACCACAACCCCCTTTATTGATACATGTGCATGAGCAGATAGATCTGTTCTAAAGTCTTGCTGAGTACTATTGTACTCATGTTTGCTTAATAAATGTTGCAGAGGATACCCACAAGCGAACAGGTGGGTTCTATCTAGACATCGATGATGACGAATAGCTAGTGTCCCAGCTACGACCTGGCCCCTTTCAGAAGGGATATGTAGATAGTCAGGCTTTATGCCTTTTCGTTTCAACTGTTTGTACTCAGACAACTATAATGCTTCCGTTGGTTTGTATGACTCTACATGTATGACTTGAGTGTCGGGTCATGTGACCCCTGCCTGTATGAACATTTATGCAAGACTCTTCCGAGTCTTCTAAATAAATGGTGTGTTGTTGTATTGTTATGTTGTGATGCCATTGTTGTATCTATGCATATTGAGTACGTCATGCGTACGTGTGATGCACTGTGATATGTATGGGATTCGACACCTAGCTGTATTCCCTTAGTAGCTCTCTATACACAGAAATGCCCCTCTGTGTTTCCACCGAACCCTAGTAGTTCGCTACTACTCCGGACACATTGGTTGACCGGCATGTATCCTTCTTAGTTGTTGTGTCTGTCCCTACGGGGAAATGTCACACGGTGTAATGGAGTCCTTTTAGCTTGCTACAACTCGTCTACACTCGCTGATGACCGACACCTGCTTTGCTGGGTTATGTATGCCTATCTATGTACAGTCGAGCCACTTGAGTTTATGACTAGTTATGTCGACCCGGGTGCTTTGACATTGGAATGCTAGCGACACTAATGCATACATGAGTCAAAGGCGCAAACGTTCCCGGCTAAGGTAAGGTGGCATCCGTGGGGTTAACCGTGCGTGAGACCGCAAAGGTATGCAATGTGTTACAGGCTGGATTCCTATGGCTTAGGATCGGGGTCCCAATAGCATTGGTACCAGAGCCTGTTTGACTGTAGGATTACCAAGCCAAACTGGTCGAAGTTCAGTCTAGAATTGCTTTAGTTATATATAAGGGAATTGTTTGTGGAAGGGAACGTAAGATTCTTGCTTCACTTCTC
The DNA here is from genome assembly GCF_904849725.1 of Hordeum vulgare subsp. vulgare. NCBI lineage: Eukaryota > Viridiplantae > Streptophyta > Magnoliopsida > Poales > Poaceae > Hordeum > Hordeum vulgare. Next base: position 369,361,998 of record NC_058524.1, on the reverse strand, counting down.
AAGTCATTCTATTCTGGTCATCCTCGTCTTTTCTACGGGGATTAAGATCTAGGTTGCTTATCTATCTCTCAGGATCGCGTGTTACTAATCAGTAGATTGAAGGAAAACGGTTCAAGAGTTAATCTTAGTTTCTTTTGTTCCAAGGAAAAGAAAATAAGTTTTGATGACCATGGAATTGAACTTCATAGTTGAGTGGTTATGCTATCCTATCTTTTGTGGGTTGTCTCAAAATTATTTTTGAGCATTTACAGCCGTTATGCTGCCCAATTTTATCTCCAGAGCTCTAATGCCTTTTGCATTAGTCTCTATTTCAGATGCCTGGCCGTCCTTCTTGTTAGGTGGTTCGTCTTACTTGGTGCATTGATGTGTCGGGTCACACATCCATGCTGGTTAGGATGATGTCAGTAGCCGGTTACCGCTGGTACCCAGAGTATACAGTGGAGGAGCAGTACCGGGATTTCAACTAGAGTCAGTACTTGTGCACTGTTAGGGTATTCCCAGATTACCCTGGAGCCGAGGAGCCGATCCATTGGTCTTATAGATTGGGGGTTACTGTTGACATGGCGGTACAAGATGTCGCGTATTCAATGTTGACCATCATGAGAGCCAGACATGCACTGCTGTAGAATTCGGAGTTCTGCTATGTTCCCGCTTCTCAGCCAGGAGAAGAGGGATACCTCAGTGGGGTCTACTTTGATTCCTCCTTGGAGGATCCGCTGCTGCAGTCTACCGCTGAGATGTTAGAGAATAGAGACAGAGATGCTCGTGCCCTTTGTATGTAGCTCTATGCTACTTGTGCCCGTTTGTGGACAGCCTTGACACAGCTAGCACCTGTGGTTCAGACATGTTATCGGGATATGGAGATGTTGAACCCCATTAGGACTCATCTTCCAACTCATCTTGACTGGCCTACTATAGGAGGTGTCACCCCTCTTCGGGGACCTCTACTACCACCAGTCAGGGGACCAAGGCCACACCCGTGTCCATACGGTTCCCAGGGGTCTCAGGCTCGAGTATTTCCTGATCCGCAGGTTGAGCTCCCAGGCCATGGAGGCAACCTTTATGAGATGTTTTATGCGGATGCTTGAACCCGTGAGTGGAAGAGTAGTATGGTAGTAGTTGTACTTCCACAGTCCTATGTGTCTTGTGGAGTATGACTATGTCATGATATGAGTTCCGGAGGCATAGATAAATAATTTATAGGAAGCTTGGAAAGCCTCTGATGAGTAGTATCATCTTTTCAGTAGTTTGCTCTTCAGTTTGAGGTTGTGCTGAACTATGTAATGGTGTGTATGAATCATGGTGTATATATAGCAGTTGTTTGCTACCATGTTGTTCGGATGTTCATTTCCGCATTCCATGTGTTTAGTGCATTCTTAATCCATAGTTAGTATTGATGTTGATATTAGTCTAAGATGTGAGTTTGTTTGCCAGGATGTTGTTTACCAGGCTGAACCGTGCCCCTAACCATGAGCAGGGAGAAGGTAGTCAGGCAGCACAGGAGGAACTGCCTCACCCGCCTTCTCTGGCGGAAGTTATGTTTGAGGCACAAAGAAACAAGTGAGAGACCAATCGTCTGCTAGAACGTATTGAGCAAAACACGGCTCGTTAGCTGCAAAATGACGCAGTGTCCCTCAATGACTTTGTGAAGCCGAATCCCCCGAAGGTCCATCACTCCGTCGATCCTCTCGACGCTGATGACTGGTGCTACCTCTTGAGCTTACGTTGGTTTTTTTCCTTGAAGAGGAAAGGGCGATGCAGCACAGTAGCAGTAAGTATTTCCCTCAGGTTGAGAACCAAGGTATCAATCCAGTAGGAGTATCAAGAAAAGTCTCCAAAGTACCTGCGCAAAAACAGCAAACTTGCACCCAACGCGAAAAAGGGGTTGTCAATCCCTTCACGATTGATTGCAAGGTGAGATCTGAAGGAGGAAAGTGCAACAAAGGATAAGTGTAAGGCTGAAAATATGATGTGGAGTAGACTCGGGGGCCATATTGTTCACTAGAGGCTTCTCTCATGATAGAAAATATTACAGTGGGTGAACGAATTACTGTCGAGCAATTGATAGAGCCGCGCAAAGTCATGACGATATCTAAGGCAATGATCATACATATAGGCATCATGTCTGAGACAAGTAGACCGATACTTTCTACATCTACTACTATTACTCCACACATCGACCGCTATCCAGCATGCATCTAGTGTATTGAGTTCATGACAAACAGAGTAACGCCTTAAGCAAGATGACATGATGTAGTAGGATAAATTCATGCAATAGATATAAACCCCATCTTTTTACCCTTGATGGCACCAACACAATGCGTGCCTCGCTACCCCTTCTGTCACTGGGTGAGGTCACCGCATGGTATGAACCCAAAACCAAACACTTCTCCCATTGCAAGAATCATAGATCAAGTTGGCCAAACAAAACCCACAACTCGAAGAGAATTACAAGGATATGAAATCATGCATATAAGAGATCAGAAGAAACTCAAATAAGATTCATAGATAATCTGATCATAAATACACAATTCATCGGATCTCGACAAACACACTGTACGTAAAAGAAGATTACATCGGATAGATCTCCATGAAGATCATGGAGAACTTTGTATTGAAGATCCAAGAGAGAGAAGAAGCCATCTAGCTACTAGCTATGGACCCGAACGTCTATGGTGAACTACTCATGCATCATCGGAGAGGCAATGGTGTTGATGAAGAAGCCCTCCGTGTCCGAATCCCCCCTCCGGCAGGGCACCGGAACGTGCCCCAGATGCGATCTTGCGGAGACAGAAGCTTGTGGCGGCAGAAAAGTATTTCCGTGGCTCTCTCCCATGGTTTGGGATTTTTCGGGGATTTATAGGCGGAAGAAGTAGGGCAAAGGAGCCACAGGGGTCCCACAAGCCTGCTAGGCGCCCCCAAGGCCGCGGCTAGGGGGATGGTGGCCTCCCCTGGTGTCGTCTGCCTTGGTTCTCAAGGTCCCTGCATATCTTCTGCTCCGGAAAAAATCTTTTCCGAGATTTTATTCCGTTTGGACTCCGTTTAATATTCTCCTCTGATAAAGGTCAGAAACACGGAAAAAACAGGAACTGGCACTTTGCACTGAGTTAATAAGTTAGTCCCAAAAAATATACAAAATGCATACAAAACATCCAAAGTTTGACAAGATAATAGCATGAAATCATCAAAAATTATAGAAACGTTGGAGATGTATCAAGCATCCCCAAGCTTAACTCCTGCTCGTCCTCGAGTAGGGAAGTGATAAAGACTGAATTTTTGATGTGGAATGCTACCTAGAATTTTTGTCCTTTCTAACTTCTTTCATGTGACATGAATGTTCAGATCCGTAAGATTCAAAACAATAGTTTGCTATTGACAAGAAAACAATAATACTTCAAGCAAACTAGCAAGGTAATCATCAACTTTCGAAATAACAAGGCCGAAGAAAGTTATCCCTACAAAATCATATAGTCTGGCTATGCTCCATCATCCCCACACAAGGAATTTAAATCATGCGCAACCCCGGTATTGGCCAAGTAATTTTTTTCGCACTCTTACTTTCTCAAACCTTTTTCCACTCTCACGCAATACATGAGCGTGAGCCATGGATATAGCATTATAGGTGGAATAGAGTGTGGTGGAGGTTGTGAGGCAAAAAGGAGGAGATGGTCACATCGACTCGGCGTATCAAAGGGCTATGGAGATGCCCATCAATAGATATCAATGTGAAAGAGTAGGGATTACCATGCAATGGATGCACTTAGAGCTATAAGTATGTGAAAGCTCAAAAGGAGAACTAGTGGGTGTGCATCCAACTTGTTTGCTCACGAAGACCTAGGGCAATTTTGAGGAAGCCCATCATTGGAATATACAAGCCAAGTTACATAATGAAGATTCCCACTAGTATATGGTGGTGACAAAACAAGAGACTCTCAATCATGAAGCACATGGTGCTATTATGAAGCACAAGTGTGGAAAAAGATAGTAGCATTGTCCCTTCTCTCTTTTTCTCTCTTTTTTTTGTTTGGGCTCTTTGGCCTCTTTCCATCTCTCTTTTTTTTGTGTGTGGGCAACTTTAGCCTCTTTTTGTTTATTTCCTCACATGGGACAATGCCCTAATAATGATGATCATCACACTTTCATTTACTCACAGCTCAATGCTTAGAAAGATGATGACTCTATTGGAAATGCCTCCGGCAATGTACCGGGATGTGCAACGATCTAGCACGGCGTATGACGTTGAAGCATCTCGCTAGCTATCTTACGATCATGCAATGGCAATATGTAAGTGACAGCACAAGTCATGAGACAGAACGGTGGGAGTTGCACGGCAATATATCTCAGAATGGCTATGAAAAGGCCATGATAGGTAGGTATGGTGGCTGTTTTGAGGAAGGTCTATGGTGGTTTTGTGTACCAGCGGAAGTTGCGCAGCACTAGAGATGCTAGCAATGGTGGAAGGTGAAAGTGCATCTATACCATGACTCACATTAGTCATGAAGAACTCACATACTTATTGCGAAAGTTTTTATTAGTAATCGAAACAAAGTGCTGAACGCATACTCCTAGGGGAAGGGTTGGTAGGTGTTAACCATCGCACGATCCCGACCGCAACACAAAGGATGACAATCAATAAATCAATTATGCTCTGACTTCCTAACATAGCGGTTCACCATACGTGTATGTTACGGGAATCACTAACTTCAACACAAAAAATTCTAGATTCACAACACCCTACTAACATGACTCTTAATATTACCAAATCCATGTCTCAAAACTAATTTAGAGGAATCAAACTTCTCTTTCTAATCAATGCACAAGAATATGGAAGTTTTATTGTATCCTTCTTTGGATGCCTATCATTTTTAGGACTACTTTCATAGCACAAGCCAACTACCCAGCTACTCAAAGAGAGCACTCTCAAAAAGATATAAGTGAAGATCAAGAGTTATTATGTCTCCAAAATATGACACCGCCGTCCTCTAAAAGATCTAAGTGAAGCACATGTCAGCAAAGTTATCTAGCTCAAAAGATATAAGTGAAGCACATGTGAGCTAAATTCCCTAACTCAAAAGATATAAGCGAAGCTCAATGAGTATTCTAGCAAATTCACGATGAGTGCATGTCTCTCTAAAAAGGTGTGCAGCAAGGATGATTATGACAAAAAAAGACTCCTATAATACGCGACACTCCAAGCAAAACACATATTATGTGGTAAATAAAATATAGCTCCAAGTAATGTTACCGATGGATTGAAGACGAAAGAGGGGATGCCTTCCCGGGGCATCCCCAAGCTGAGGCTATTTGGTGTTCTTGAATTTGGCTTGGGATGCCTTGGGCATCCCCAAGCTTGAGATCTTTCCACTCTTTATCCCATTGTCCATGAGAACATCACCCAAAACTTGAAAACTTCACAACATAAAACTTAAACAGAAACTCGTGATATCATTAGCAGAAGAAAACAAACTACCACCTCTTTAGGTACTGTAGCAAACTTGATTCCTATTTATATTGGTGTTAGATTACTGTATTCTCACTTTTCCATGGCTAGTACACCCCAATACTATCCATAGTTTCATCAAAATAAGCAATCAACACAACAAATACAGAATCTATCAAAAACAGACCAGCCTGTAGCAATCTGTATACTTCGTATACTTCTGGTCTCTCAAACATTCTTACAAATTACGACAATTTGGGAAATTGGCATATCAACCATCAGCAAAAAGAATCAACTCAAAATTTATTTCTGGATAAAAATCAAAAAATAATTTCGTGAGCAAAAACTTTCTGTCTTTTTCCAGCATTATCAAACAACCATCACCAAAACTAGTCATAAAGGATTTAGTTGGCTCAAACACAAAAAGAAACACAAACAACACAATGATAACAGAATTATGGTGGTGTGGACGCAACAAAGTAGAAAGCAAAAAAGAAAATATAAATTCATTGGGTTGCCTCCCAACAAGCGCTATTGTTTAACGCCCTTAGCTAGGCATAAGGCGAAAAAATCACGTATCGTCATCTTTGGTACTCAAACCATAAGTAGCCCTCATCATGGATTCATAAGGCAATCTTATTTTCTTTCTAGGAAAATGTTACATGCCCTTCTTTAATGGAAGTTGAAATCTAATATTCCCTTCCTTCATATCGATGACAGCACCAATAGTCCTAATTAGGAAAGGTCTACCAAGAATGATAGGACATGTAGGAATGCAATCAATATCAAGCACAATGAAATCTACGGGTACATAGTTCCTATTTGCAATAATAAGAACATCATTGATCCTTCCCATAGGTTTCTTAAGAGTAGAATCCGCAAGATGCAAATTAAGAGAGCACTCATCAATCTCATTTAAGCCTAGAACATCACATAAAGACTTTGGAATCGCGGAAACACTGGCACCCAAATCACACAAAGCATTGCATTCATAGTTTTTGATCTTGATTTTGATAGTAGGTTCCCACTCATCATAAAGTTTTCTAGGAATAGAAACTTCCAATTCAAGTTTCTCTTCAAGAGATTTCATCATAGCATCGACGATATGATCGGTAAAGGCCTTGTTTTGGCTATAAGCATGTGGAGAGTTTAGAATGGATTGCATCAAGGAAATACATTCAATCAAAGATCAACTATCATAATTTAATTCCTTGAAATCCAAAGTAGTAGTTTCATTACTACTCAAAGTTTTGATATCCTCTACTGCACTTTCAATGATTTTAGCATCAAGATAGGTAGACTCCGAATCATTGGGGCGTTTTTCAACCAAAGTGGATTCATATCCAGCCCCATCATCATTAGGTTTGACACTAGAAAACAAGGATTCAATGGGAGCCACACCAAGCACTTTAAGATCTTCGTGATTCTCATCACGAGAACACGCCTTTTTAAGCCATTGTTGTCTAGCACGAATTTGGGTGGTTCTTTCTTTACTCTCATTCATGGAAACACGCATTGCTTTCAAAGTTTCATCCATATTGATCTTGGGAGGAGCACATCTAACTTTCAAAGCATCAATATCAAGAGACATTCTATCAACGCTCCTAGCCAAATCATCAATTTTGAGTAGTTTTTCTTCTATGGACGCATTGAAAATCTTTTGCGAGTTGATAAACTCTTTAATATTACTCTCTAGATCATGGGGTAATTTATTGTAATTTCCATGAGCATTGTTGTAGGAGTTGCCAAAGTTATTAGAGGGATTACTAGGAAAAGGCCTAGGAATATAGTTTCCTCTAAAAGCATTGTTGTTGCCAAAATTATTCCTACCAACAAAATTAACATCCAAGCTTTCATTGCTACTCTCAATCAAGGAAGACAAGGGCATATCATTTGGATCTAAAGGAGCACCTTTACGAGCAAACAATTTCATTAACTCATCCATCTTAGCACTCAACGAGTTAATTTCTTCTATAGCGTGTACTTTTTTACTAGTAGGTGACCATTCAGTCTGCCACCGAGAATAGTTTGTCATGATATTGTCTAGGAGTTTTGTGGCTTCTCCTAATGTGAATTCCATGACAGTTCCACCGGAGGCGGAGTCCAAGATATTTCTAGAAGCAAAATTAAAACCAACATAGAAGATTTGTATAATCATCCAAATACTCAAGCCATGCGCGGGACAATTTCTAATCATCAATTTCATTCTCTCCCAAGATTGTGCAACATGTTCATGATCTAGTTGCTTAAAATTCTTGATATCATTATGGAGGGTGATAATCTTGGCCGGTGGAAAATACTTGGATATATAAGCATCTTTGCACTTGTTCCAAGAATGAATACTATTTTTGGGCAAAGATGAAAACCAAGTTTTTGCTCGATCTCGCAATGAGAACAGAAATAGCTTCAATTTAATCACATCATTATCCACATCTTTATTCTTTTGCATATCGCATAACTCAATGAAGGTATTAAGATGGGATGCGACATCTTCACTAGGAAGGCCGGAGAATTGCTCTTTCATAACAAGATTTAGCAAAGCAGCATTGATTTCATATGATTCCGCACTAGTGGCGGGACAAATCGGAGTACTAATAAAATCATTATTATTAGTATTCGAGAAGTCACAAAGTTTGGTGTTTTCAGTCATGGTGACTTCAGCAAGCAGACAAGCACACAAGCGAACAAAAAGCAAGCGAAAGAAAAGGTCAAACGAAAAAGGAAAATATTTTTGTAAATTTTTGTTTTTCAGAAGTGGGGGAGAGGAAAACTAGAGGCAAAAAAGTAAATGCAAGATATGAGTTTGCGACGGTTACTTGGATAAGCTTCACTTGATGCTCCCCGGCAATGGCGCTAGAAATTGTTCTTGCTACCTCTTGAGCTTGCAATGGTTTTTCCCTTGAAGAGGAAAGGGTGATGCAGCACAGTAGCAGTAAGTATTTCCCTCAGTTTGAGAACCAAGGTATCAATCCAGTAGGAGTATCAAGCCAAGTCTCCAAAGTACCTGTGCAAAAACAACAAACTTGCACCCAACGCTACAAAGGGGTTGTCAATCCCTTCACGATTGATCGCAAGGTGAGATCTGAAGGTGGAAAGTGCAACAAAGTAAAAGTCTAAGGCTGAAAATATGATGTGAAGTAGACCCGGGGGCCATAGTGTTAACAAGAGGCTTCTCTCATGATAGCAAATATTACGGTGGGTGAACTAATTACTGTCGAGAAATTGATAGAACCGCGCAAAGTCATGACGATATATAAGGCAATGATCCTACATATAGGCATCACGTCCGACATAAGTAGAACGATACTTTCTGCATCTACTACTATTACTCCACACGTCGACCGCTATCCAGCATGCATCTAGTGTATTGATTTCATGACAAACAGAGTAACGCCTTAAGCAAGATGACATGATGTAGAGGGATAAATTCATGCAATAGATATAAACCCCATATTTTTACCCTTGATGGCAACAACACGATACGTGCCTAGCTACCCCTTCTGTCACTGGGTGAGGTCACCACACGGTATGAACCCAAAACCAAGCAATTCTCCCATTACAAGAATCATAGATCAAGTTGTCCAAACAAAACCCACAAGTCGAAGAGAATTACGGGGATATGAAATCATGCATATAAGAGATCAGAAGAAACTCAAATAAGATTCATAAATAATCTTATCATAAATCCACAATTCATCGGATCTCGACAAACACACCGCAAAATAAGATTACATCGGATAGATCTTCATGAAGATCATGGAGAACTTTGTATTGAAGATCCAAGAAAGAGAGAAGAAGCCATTGATACGTCTCCAACCTATCTATAATTTTTGATGGTTTCATGCTATTATCTTGTCAAACTTTGGATGTTTTGCATGCCTTTTATATATTTTTGGGAATAACTTATTAACTCAGTGCCAAGAGCCAGCTCCTATTTTTTCCATGTTTTTGACCCCTTTCAGAGGAGTATTTTGAACGGAGTCCAAACGGAATGAAACTGCCAAAAAGATTTTTTTCGGAACAGAAAAAGATCGGAGATCCGGAGAATGAGGACAGGGGGCCACCAGGGACCCCACAAGCCCTCACGGCACGGCCAGGGGGGCCCCGCAGCCACCAAGCATCTAGTGTATTGACATGATGTTTTCAATACACTAGATGCATGCTGGATAGCGGTTGATGTGTGGAGTAATTGTAGTAGATGCAGAAAGTATCGGTCTAGCTGTCTCGGACGTGATGCCTATATGTATGATCATTGCCTTAGATATCGACATGACTTTGCGTGGTTCTATCAATTGCCCGACAGTAATTTGTTCACCCACCGTGGTATTTCCTATTTTGAGAGAATCCTCTAGTGAACACTATGGCCCCCGGGTCTACTCCATAGCGTATTTTCAGCCTTACACTTTTTACTTCGTTTAACTTTCCGCCTCCAGATCTCACTTTGCAAACAATCTTGAAGGGATTGACGACCCCTTTATAGCGTTGGGTGCAAGCTCGTTTGTGTTTGCGCAGGTACTCTGGACTTGACGAGACCCTCCTATTGGATCAATACCTTGGTTCTCAAACTGAGGGAAATACTTACTGCTCCTCTGCTGCATCACCCTTTCCTCTTCAAGGGAAAAACCAACACAAGCAAGTCTCCATCAACGCGTCAATTTCTGGAGCTATTGTTTGAGTAGTAGCAAGAAGAATTTCTGGCGCCGTTGCCGGGGAAGGACTTTTGTTGTCGTAGCAGCCATGTAGCTACTAGCTATGGACCCGAAGGTCTATGGTGAACTACTCACACTTCATCAGAGAGGCAATGGTGTTGATGAAGAAGCCCTCCGTGTCTGAATCCCCCCTCCAGCAGGGCACCAGAACGTGCCCCAGATGGGATCTTGCGGAGACAGAAGCTTGCGGTGGCGGAATAGTATTTTCGTGGCTCTCTCCCGTGGTTTTGGATTTTTCGGGGATTTATAGGTGGAAGAAGTAGGGCAAAGGAGCCATAGGGGGCCCACTAGCCAGTTAGGCGCCCCCTAGGCTGCGACTAGGGGGCTTGTGGCCTCCCCTGGTGCTCTCTGCCTTGGTTCTCAAGCTCCCTGCGTATCTTCTGCTCCGGAAAATATCTTTTTGGAGGTTTTATTCCGTTTGGACTCTGTTTAATATTCTCCTGTGAAAAAGGTCAAAAAACACAGAAAAACAGGAACTGGAACTTGGCACTGAGTTAATAAGTTAGTCCCAAAAAAGATATAAAAGGCATACAAAACATCCAAAGTTTGACAAGATAATAGCATGGAACCATAAAAAATTATAGATACGTTGGAGACGTATCAACTGGTTGTGCAGTATATCGCGCAAGATACGCTCTGCCAATGTTTCTGAGGCTGAGAAGGTGACCTTTCCTGCGTACTTTCTGGAAGGCCCCGCCAATCTGTGGTGGCAGAATTTCGAAGTTATGCATCGTGCCGGACCAGCAGCCACATGGGCAGATTTCAGTGCAGCCTTCCATGTGCACCACATTCCAGAGGGACTAATGGACCGTAAGAGAGAGGAATTCTGTGCCTTCACCCAGGGAAAGTTGACCGTGGATGCTTATAGCCGCGAGTTCGGTAATCTCGCATGCTACGCAACTTAAGAGGTGTCAACCGACGCCAAGAAGCAAGCAAGATTCCGCAAGGGTCTGAGCCCCGAACTTCGTCGTGACCTGCGCCTTCATGAATGTACAACTTTTCAAGGTCTTGTCAACAAGGCGATCAGTGCCGAGACTGGTCATACCGACTATGAAGCCACGAAGAATAACTCTCGCGATTCAGGCTCCTCATCTGGTTCCGTGTTTCCAAAATGCAGGTTGTGGGTCCCGAGTAGCTCTCTGCCGCCAAGATATACCCCGAGGCCATCCTATGTGGCGCCTCACACGAACCAGACCAACCCTCCAACAAAGACCTATGGTGGTCCACCTAGCAATGCTGCACCACGTGCCAATCAGGTGATCTGTTACAAGTGTGGAGAACCAGGGCACTATTCATGAGAGTGTCCTCGGAATATAGCTGCCAAGCAACCTGGGAAGTCTGTTGGGCAAGACAAGTCGGGAAAAGCATATTATGTGACGCCAACTCGTGCGCGCGGCCGCGTGAATTATGTTTCAGCAGAAGAAGTTGCAGAGGATCCCGACGACATTTTGGGTACGCTCCTTGTCAATCATCACCCAGCGTGTATTCTTTTTGACACTGGGTCATCTCATTCCTTCATTTCCGAAAGTTATGCACAGTTTCATAACATGTCCTTTTGTGATATGCCAATCCCGTTAGTTTTCCAAACCCCTGGTAGTAAATGGCAAACTTCTAGGATAAGTTAGGACAATGAAATCCTAGTAGACAGGCTAGTTTTTCTAGCATCATTGATAGCCCTGAAATCCTCAGATATCAATATCATCTTGGGTATGGACTGGATGTCAGCTCATTATGCCAAGATTGATACCCATTCTAGAAATGTGCAGCTTACCCATCCCTCGGTTGAGGTAGTTAATGTCTCAACTCGAGTTGCCAAATGCCAACTCTATTCCCTCAATGCTAGTCCTCTTCCAGAACTTGAAGACATTCCGGTAGTCCGTGACTTCCCGGATGTTTTTCCAGAAGAACTGCCAGGAATTCCACCTGACAGGGATGTAGAGTTTGTGATAGATCTTGTTCCAGGAACTGTCCCAATAGCCAGAAGACCCTATAAGATGGCGCCCTTGGAGCTAGCCAAACTTAAGAAACAACTAGATGAGGCCTTGAATAAAGGTTTCATTCGACCTAGCTCTTCCCCTTGGGCTTGCCCCGTCCTCTTCGTTAAGAAGAAAGATGGAATGGACCGGATGGTTGTAGATTATCGAGCAGTTAATATGGTCACCATAAAGAACAAGTATCCGCTCCCCAGGATCAACGATCTGTATCCAAAATGGATTTTAGGTTGGGTTACCATCAAATCAAGATCAAGAATGGGGACATTCCAAAACGTCCTTTGTCACCCGTTATGGCCAATACGAGTACACTGTCATGTCTTTCGGTTTAACCAATGCCCCAGCCACCTTCTCTCGATTGATGAATTCAATCTTCATGGAGTATTTGTATATATTCGTCGTGGTATACCTCGATGATATCCTCATCTACTCGAAGAACAAACAAGAACATGATGAGCATCTAAGGCTGGTATTGGTGAAACTTCGAGCGCATCGCCTTTATGCCAAGTTTTCAAAATGTGAATTTTGGTTACTAGAAGTGACCTATCTAGGCCATGTAATCTCTGGTAAGGGTATTGCTGTCAATCCCGAGAGAGTTCAAGCTGTCCTTGATTGGACTCAACCTGAATCGGTTAAGCAAGTTAGGAGTTTTCTTGGACTAGTGAGCTATTGTCACCGCTTTGTCGAGAACTTCTCCAAGGTTGCAAAGCCTCTAACTGAACTCCTCAAGAAAGATAAAAAGTTCAAGTGGAGACCATAGTGTGAGCATAATTTTTAGGAACTGAAAAGACGCCTGACTTCCGCACCTATGTTGCTACCACCATTTTTCTCTAAGGACTTTGTTATCTATTGCGACGCCTCCGACAAGGATTAGGTTGCATTCTCATGCAGGATCGTCATGTGATTGCATACACATCTCGACAGTTGCGCCCACATGAGGATAATTATCCCACACATGATCTTGAGCTTGAAGCTGTAGTCCATGCACTTAAAACCTGGCGACATTACCTTCTTGGTAATCGTTGCAAAATATTCACTGATCACCGAAGGATGAATCTTCACCCAGCCGGATTTGAATCTCAGGCAAAGACGGTGGGTTGAGTTGATCACATATTACGACTTGGGAATAACTTACACCCCGGGGAAGGCCAATGTCATGGCTGATGCACTAAGTCGTAAGTCTTATTGTAACAATCTGATGTTACAACAAGGTCAACCACGTCTCTATGAGGAATTTTGGAAGTTAAACCTCCACATTGTTCGTCAAGGATTCCTTTCTACCCTGGTGGCGAAACCTACTCTTAGGGATCAAATCATAGTTGGCCAAAAGCGTGATAAGGGTATATCACAGATCAAGGAGAATATTATTAGCAGAAACGCTAAGGAGTTCTCCATGGATGATCAAGATATTGTGTTTTTCCAGAATAGTCTAGTGGTTCCTAAGCACCCACATCTAAGGTAGTTGATCCTTAAGGAGGCTCATGATTCTCCTCTCACCATTCATCCTGGTAGTACTAAGATGTATCAGGACCTACGCCAGAGGTTTTGGTGGACTAGGATGAAGAGAGAAATTTCTGAGTTCGTTGCCAACTGTGATGTTTGTCGTCGAGTTAAGGCAGAACATCAAAGGCATGCTGGCACCCTTCAACCTTTAGCTATTCCTGAATGGAAATGGGATAAAGTTAGTATGGATTTCATCACTGGATTTCCCAGGACCAAGAAAGGAAATAATGCAATCTTTGTGGTCATTGACCGTCTTTCCAAAGTAGCTCATTTTCTTCCAGTTCGTGAGAGTATAACAGCTAGCCAGCTAGCAGAGTTATATATCTCTCGAATAGTGTCTCTTCATGGTGTTCCTCTGGAGATTAACTCAGATCGTGGAAGTATTTTTACCTCTCGGTTCTGGGAAAGTTTTCAGAATGCCATGGGGACTTGATACGTCTCAAACGTATCTATAATTTTTGATGGTTTCACGTTGTTATCTTGTCAACTTTGGATGTTTTGTTTACCTTTTATATCTTTTTTGGGACTAACTTATTAATGCAGTCCAAGTGCCAGTTCCTGTTTTTCTGTGTTTTTGACTCTTTTCAGATCTGATTTTGGAACGGAGTCCAAACAGAATAAAATCCCCGAAATAAATTTTTCCAGAACGGAAGAAGATCAGGAGATTTGAGGGCCAAGGCAGGGGGCCCACAGGGAGCCCACAAGCCCTGTTGCCGCGGCGAGGTGGCCGCGGCAACCAAGCTTGTGGCCTCCCTGACGCTCCCCTGCCCTAGCTCTTTGGCCTATAAATTCCATAAAATCCAAAAAAATGAGGGCATCCACGAAAACACTTTTCCGCCGCCGCAAGCTTCCGTTTCCGCGAGATCTCATCTGGAGACCCTTCCCGGTGCCCTGCGGGAGGGGACTTTGAGTTGGAGGGCTTCTACATCAACATCATCGCCTCTCCAATGACTCGTGAGTAGTCTACTTCAGACCTACGGGTCCATAGTTAGTAGCTAGATGGCTTCTTCTCTCTCTTGGATCTTCAATACAAAGTTCTCCATGATCCTCATGGAGATCTATCCGATGTTATCCTCTTTAGAGGTGTGTTTGTCGAGATTCGATGAATTGTGGATTTGTGATCAGATTATCTATGCATTATATTTGAGTCTTTGCTCATTTCTTATATGCATGATTTGATATCCTCGTTAGTCTCTCTGAGTCTTGGGTTTTGTTTGGCCAACTAGATCTATGATTCTTGCAATGGGAGAAGTGCTTGGTTTTGGGTTCATACCGTGTGGTGACATTTCCCAGTGACAGAAGGGGCAGCAAGGCACGCATCATGTTGTTGCAATCAAGGGTAACAAGATGGGCTTTTATCGTAGATATGAGATTGTCCATCTACATCATGTCATCTTGCTTAAGGCGTTACTCTATTCTCATGAACTTAATACACTAGATGCATGCTGGATAGTGGTCGACGTGTGGAATAATAGTAGTAGGTGCAGAAAGTATCGGTCTACTTGTTTTGGACGTAATGCCCATAGATATAATCATTGCCTTAGATAACGTCACGACTTTGTGCGGTTCTATCAATTGCTCGACAGTAATTCGTTCACCCACCATCTACTTGCTTTCATGAGAGAAGCCACTAGTGAATACTATGGCCCACGGGTCTATTCACAACTATCGTTTCCACTTTCACGTTTACTTTGCTTTGTTTACTCTTTGCTTTCAGTTCTCACTTTGCAAACAATATATAAGGGATTGACAACCTCTTCATAGCGTTGGGTGCAAGCTCTTTGTGTTTCTGGAGGTACTTGAACTCTCCTCCTACTGGATTGATACCTTGGTTCTCAAACTGAGGGAAATACTTACCGCCACTGTGCTACATCACCCTTTCATCTTCAAGGGAACAACAAAGCAAGGCTCCAAGGCCGCGGGGAAATCCTTTGCATATTTGCTAAAGAAGTCCCTATAGGTGTAGCCATAGCAGGAGGATTCATGGCGTCATTGCCAGGGAAGGTCTGTTGTTGCAGTAGCAGAAGGATTTCTGGCGCCATTGCCGGGGAGGAGATCTATCCAAGTAGGTGTCACAAACTCATCTCTTGCATTTACTTTTTTGCCAGTGGCCTCTCGTTTTCCTCTCCCCCACTTCACATTTGCCGTTTTCTTTTGCCTTTCTCCTTTGCGGTTTCCTTTTGCCTTTTTTCCTTTCTCCTTTGCCGTTTTCCCTTTTTGCCTTTTCGCCGTTCTCTTTTGCCCGCTTACCTCCTACTCGTTTGTGTGTCGGATAGTCCATCAATGGCTAGACCCTCTACTCCAAACGATACCCCTGAGAACGAAGTTCTCAATTTCAGGCAGAATGAGGAAGAAAATTTAAAAGACGCTTGGTAAAGGTTTGCAATGCTCAAACTAGATCTATTCGTAAGCAATCCACTACCGTTCTTCTTCGTAGTTTTTATGTTGGAATCTCTCCTTGGAATAGGTATATCCTTGATACCATCGTAGGCGGAAATTTTTTGGGGAGCCATACTGTTGACTCCTATGGAGCTATCATGAATTTGGTAGGCTCACCCCGGCACATGGTTAATGGAACCACCTTGACCTTGGAACACGTAATGCAAAGGCTTGACGCTATTGAAAACAAAATTGCCGCAATTGAACTTATTGAGGGTTTGGACAAAAAGATCCATAATCAAATTACTCAGTACGGATCCAAAGTGAGAATGATATTGAAAATTTGAAGGGAGAAGGAACCTATACTTAATGATTCCTCTAGAATTGGCAAACTAGAAGATGTCATAACCAACTTGGGTTCCGCTTTTGCCGCTGTGTAAAATACTCCAAATCTCACTCTCAAAAAGACCGTCAAGTCAGTTTTTGTTCCTAAAGCTAGTGGTGAGTCATCCAATAAATATGAAGATCTTAAGATGATAAATGATCACGCTACTTATGGTTTGAGCACCAAGGATGACTATACGTGATTCCATCACCTTATGCCTAGCTAAGGGCGTTAAACAATAGCGCTTGTTGGGAGGCAACCCAACGAATCTATCCTTTTTCTTTCTGTTTTGTGTTTTCCACACTTTCATAATTCTGTTATGATTGTGTTTTTTGTGTTTATTTTTGCGTTTGTGCCAAGCAAAACCATTATGATTAGTCTTGGGGATGATCGTTTGGTCATGCTGGAAAAGACAGAAACTTTCTGCTCACGAAAAGAATTTTCATTTTCTTTATGTAAGAGCTTTTGAGTTTATTATTTTTGCTGCTGATTGCTACACAAATTCTTCAGACTTTCGTAATTTGTCAGAATTTTTGAAGTAACAGAAGCATACAAAGTATACAGATTGCTACAGACTGGTCTGCTGTTAATAGATTTTGTTTTTGTTGAGTTGGTTGCTTATTTTGATGAAACTACGGATAGTATGGGGGGTATTACACATGAAAGATTGAAAATACAGTAACCGAACATCAACATAAGTAGAATTTAAGTTTGCTACAGTACCTAAGGAAGTGGTGGTTTGCTTTCTTATACTAATGGTATCACGAGTTTGTGTTTAAGTTTCGTGTTGTGAAGTTTTCAAGTTTTCGGTGAAGTTCTTATGGATAAAAAGATAAAGAGTGGCAAGAGCTCAAGCTTGGGGATGCCCAAGGCACCCCAAGTTGATTCAAGGATGTCGTAAAAGCCTAAGCTTGGGGATGCCCCGGGAAGGCATCCCCTCTTTCGTCTTCAATCCATCGGTAACGATACTTGGGGCTATATTTTTATTCACCACATGTTATGTGTTTTGCTTGGAGCGTCTTGTATCGTAGGAGTCTTTTATTTTTGTTGTGTCACAATCTTCCTTGCTGCACACCTAGATAGAGAGACATGCACTCACCGTGATTTTGTCGAGCTTCACTTATATCCTTTGGTTAGACAATTCAGCTCACATGTGCTTCACTTATATCTTTTGAGCTAGTTGCTTTTGCTCTATGTGCTTCACTTATATATTTTAGAGCACGGCGGTGCGTGTCTTGGTAGTTGATATATGCTATGAAAATAGTCTCAAAAGGGGTAGTTATCCAAAGGGATGTAAACTCCCACGTTCATGTGCATTCAATAGTTAGAGAAGTTTGATTCATCTCAATTAGTTTTGAGTTGTGGTTGTGGTAATATTGAAGTTATATTAGTAAGGTGTTGTGGATCTAGAAATACTTGTGTTGAAGTTAGTGATTAACGTAGCATGCACGTATGGTGAACCGCTATGTGATGAAGTATGAGGATGATTAGTCTGTGGCGGTCGGGATCGCGCGATGGTTTATACCTACCAACCCTTCCCCTAGGAGTATGCATTGAATGCTTTGTTTCGATTACTACTAAAACTTTTGCAACAAGTATATGAGTTCTTCATGACTAATGTTGAGTCCATGGTTTAGATGCACTTTCACCTTCCACCATCACTATCTTCTTTAGTGCCATGCAACTTTCGCCGGTGCACAAAACCACCCATATAGCCTCCCTCAAAACAGCCACCATACCTACCTACTATGGCTTTTTCAAAGCTATTCTGAGATATATTGCCAACAACTACCACCATGACATGTGCCACCACTTCTACATTTCCATTGCATGATCATAAGATAGCTAGCATGATGTTTCCATTGATGTCTATGCCATCCTAGATCATTGTCACGGTACACTACCGAAGGGATTCCATATAGAGTCATCATTGCTCTAAGTTTTGAGTTGTAAGTGTGATGATCATCATTGATGGAGCGTTGTCCCATGTGAGGAAATAAAAGAGGCCAAAGATGCCCACCAAAAAAAAGAGGCCAAAGAGCCCACCAAAAAAATGAGAGAAAAAGAGAGAAGGGACAATGCTACCACCTTTCCACACTTGTGCATATTAAGCACCATGATCTTCATGATTGAGAGAAAAATAGAGAAGGGACAATGCTACCACCTTTCCACACTTGGGCATATTAAGCACCATGATCTTCATGATTGAGAGTCTCTCGTTTCGTCACCACCATATAGCTAGTGGGTAATTTTCATTATATAACTTGGCTTGTATATTCCAATGATATGCTTCCTCAAAATTGCCTTAGGTCTTCGTGAGCAAGCGAGTTGGATGCACACCCACTAGTTTTCTTTAAGAGCTTTCACATACTCTTAGCTCTAGTGCATCATTTGTATGGCAATCCCTACTCATTCACGTTGATATCTATTGATGAGCATCTCCATAGCTCATTGATATGCCTAGTCAATGTGACCATCTTCTCCTTGTTTACGTTGCAACCTCCACCACACTCCACACCACTTGTAGTGCTAAAACCATGGCTCACGCTCATGTATTGCGTGAGAGTTGAAAAAGTTTGAGAAAATAAAGGTGTGAAAACAAGTACTTGGCCAATACCGGGGTTGTGCATGATTTAAATTCGTTGTGCAAGGATGATAGAGCATAGCCAGACTATATGATTTTGTAGGGATAACTTTCTTTGGCCTTGCTAGTTTGCTTGAATTATTATTGTCTCCGCGTCAATAGCAAACTATTGTTTTGAATCTAATGGATCTGAACATTCATGTCACTTAAGAGGAGTTACAAAGGACATCTATGCTAGGTAGCATGAAAGCATCAAAAATTCATTCTTTATCACTTCCCTACTCGAGGACGAGCAGGAGTTAAGCTTGGGGATGCTTGATACGTCTCAAACGTATCTACAATTTTTGATGGTTTCACGCTGTTATCTTGTCAACTTTGGATGTTTTGTTTACCTTATATATATTTTGTGACTAACTTATTAATTTAGTGCCAAGTGCGAGTTCCTATTTTTTCTGTGTTTTTGACTCTTTTCAGATCTGATTTTGGAACGGAGTCCAAACGGAATAAAATCCCCGAAATAAATTTTTCCAGAACGGAAGAAGATCCCGAGACTTGAGGGCCAAGGCAGGGGCCCACAGGGAGCCCACAAGCCCTGTTCCCGCGGCCAAGGGGTGCGGCAACCAAGCTTGTGGCCTCCCTGGCGCTCCCCTGCCCTAGCTCTTTGGCCTATAAATTCCCTAAAAATCCAGAAAAAATGAGGGCATCCACGACAACACTTTTCCGCCGCCGCAAGCTTCCGTTTCCGCGAGATCTCATCTAGAGATCCTTCCCGGTTCCCTGCCGGAGGGGACTTTGGAGTTGGATGGCTTCTACATCAACATCATCGCCTCTCCAATGACTCGTGAGTAGTCTACTTCAGACCTATGGGACCGTAGTTAGTACCTAGATGGCTTCTTCTCTCTCTTGGATCTTCAATACAAAGTTCTCCATGATCTTCATGGAGATCTATCCGATGTAATCCTCTTTGGCGGTGTGTTTGTCGAGATCCGATGAATTGTGGATTTGTGATCAAATTATCTATGAATTATATTTGAGTCTTTGCTGATTTCTTATATGCATGATTTGATATCCTTGTAAGTCTCTCCGAGTCTTGGGTTTTGTTTGGCCAACTAGATCTATGATTCTTGCAATGGGAGAAGTGCTTGGTTTTGGGTTCATACTGTGTGGTGACCTTTCCCAGTGACAGAAGGGGCAGCAAGGAACGCATCATGTTGTTGGCATCAAGGGTAACAATATGGGCTTTTATCGTAGATATGAGATTGTCCATCTACATCATGTCATCTTGCTTAAGGAGTTACTCTATTCTCATGAACTTAATACACTAGATGCATGCTGGATAGCGGTCAACGTGTAGAGTAATAGTAGTAGATGTAGAAAGTATCGGTCTACTTGTTTTGGACATGATGCATATAGATATAATCATTGCCTTAGATAACGTCACGACTTTGCGCAGTTCTATCAATTGCTCGACAGTAATTCGTTCACCCACCGTCTACGTGCTTTCATGAGAGAAGCCACTAGTGAACACTACGGCCCCCGGGTCTATTCACAACTATCATTTCCACTTTCGCGTTTACTTTGCTTTGTTTACTCTTTGCTTTTAGTTCTCACTTTGCAAACAATCTATAAGGGATTGACAACCCCTTCATAGCGTTGGGTGCAAGTTGTTTGTGTTTGTGCAGGTACTTGAACTCTCCTCCTACTGGATTGATACCTGGGTTCTCAAACTGAGGGAAATACTTACTGCCGCT
The DNA here is from genome assembly GCF_904849725.1 of Hordeum vulgare subsp. vulgare. Taxonomy (NCBI): domain Eukaryota; kingdom Viridiplantae; phylum Streptophyta; class Magnoliopsida; order Poales; family Poaceae; genus Hordeum; species Hordeum vulgare. The sequence continues at coordinate 369,341,256 of NC_058524.1, read as the reverse complement.
GTGCTACATCACCCTTTCCTCTTCAAGGGAACGCCAACAGAAGGCTCCAAGGCCACGGGTAAATCCTTTGCATATTTTCTAAGGAAGTCCCTATAGGCGTAGCTGTAGCAGCAGGATTCCTGGCACCGTTGCCCGGGAAGGTCTGTTGTCGCAGTAGCAGGACTCACCTATCTTTTAGCACTCCTTTCCATCCTCAATTAAGTGGTCAAGTAGAAAGAGTGAATCAAATCATAGAGGATATTCCTCGAGCTTGTGTTATATCGTTCGGTATGAATTGGGAGAAGTGCCTTCCATTCACCGAATTTGCTTATAACAATAGTTATCAATCAAGCTTGGGCAAAGCCCCTTTTGAAGTTCTCTATGGATGAAGATGTCGAACACCTCTTGATTGGTCAGAAATCGGAGAGAGGCAACTCTTTGGTCCGGATATGATCCAGGAAGCACAAGAGCAAGTTCGCATTATTCGTGAAAATTGAAAACAGCCCAATCTCGTCAAAAGAGCCAATATGATCGTCATCATAAGGCTGTGACCTTTGAAGTTGACAAAGTGTAAAATGAAGACTCTTTAGGCTTCAAGCTTTAGCCAATCCTATTCCTTCCTTCATCAAGGGGCATCTCCACTCAATCCTATAGCCAAAGCTCTTTGTGGACTAAACCTGAAATATACTAGGTAAAAGTGTTAGTCCAAGAGACAATGTATGTTGTCATGAATTATCAAAACCACCAAGGGAGCATATGTGCTTTTAGGGGACCTCGGCGCCGCTGCCATCCTGCGGGGGTAGCGGGGTCTAGCCCCCAAGGCCGACCTCGATGCGCTCGCGCTGGGCTGCTAGCGACGAGTAAGTGTGCTAATGTTATTGCTTTCCCTTGCATATCATGCCTGATCTAATGAATCTGGTCACCAAGATTTCCACGGCGCCCGCACCCAAGAGGCGCATGGATGCCGCGCCGGAGTGCTCCCTTGCATGTAACTACTTGGGGTGGCATCTTACTTTGCACTTGTCCTCTGGGGACCCCGACTTACTAGACGAGAATAGTCGTGCTCAGTGATCCCAGAGATCAATCCTCACCGAACACAGATACTGAATAAAGAGTCTTACATCCAAGTACCGATTATTACAACACATGACCGAAGGTTCAAGTTCACAAGACAGGGCCTAAGGCCAAATCACACGAGTACACTAATAGCGGAAAACAAAGGGGCTAAGCGGGTGGCCATGCCATCAAGCCTACACCGACAGACATTCTGACTTGGAAGCGTCCTAGTTCGCAGGGGTGTCTTCGAAGACGTACTCATCTCCAAACTCCGGTCCTTCCATGTCTGGTCAATAACATAACCAGTGGCAAGCCAATGAGTACTTTGAATGTACTCGCAAACAACCCATGATATAATCAACAAAAGTGAAGGATAACAATATCATGCATCTCTAGTATAACTCATCTGGGTGGAATGATCATGAATATGCATCAAGTTAAAGAATTACTCTTGTAGAACAGGTTATAGATATCGATATATCTGTCGAGGGCTGAACCATCCGGGTTCACCCTATATGCCAAGTCACCGAACTTGGTCATATCATTGTGATCATAGCAACACCTTTCTCATCACCACACACACACACACACACACACTCACGCACACTTGGTTTATGCGGAAATATCACGATGTAGTTTAAGCAGGATTACCCAACTTTCCTTCACCATGTACACGGCTATTCGAATAGTTTACACTCTGAAGAGGTAGTACGCTGGACCCACAAGATCCGGGAAACTTCCGTGTCATCCACGACTCGCCGTATATCACATACCCGAGGTAAGTACCTGATTAATGTCTTTCCCCTGACGATACTAGACAAAGAGGTCCACTCGATTGGTACCCAGCCCACATGTTGTACGTCTTACAAGCTCCAACTCTGGACAGTACCAACCATGCGGGGACCAACGGTGTGGCTGGAACTCATAAAAATGGCATAGTTGTCCTACCCGGCACAACCCCATCACGAGAGTGACCACATATCACTCCCACCACTAGTAATGTGGCTCTTTGCTAGCACTGACTAGAGTAATTAACATAGCCCCATCCCATAAGGGGTAACGTGGTCGTACTTGGTAAGGTTGGGACGGTCGACACATCATAAATCTAATCCCATTTCCGAAACCTTACACACACAAATACCGGGTGCATCACTTCACCAAAAGTGACCACCTAACTCATCATCACCCTCGGGCATTAGTGGCACCCGACGGGGATTTCATAAACTCTTTCTTTATGACAACTTCATGCTCATGATAGTGCTACTGCTATCTTTACTTGTCAACAAGGTATTAGCATGACCCTAAAGGGGTAGGGGCAAGCTCAATGCATGTGCTCCGGGGGAGCCTTCGGTAAAATCATATCAAATGATTACCGGCACTTATGATCATATGAAATGGAAATACTAGCTATTTAACATGCAAAGTAACACATGCTGAGTCATGGTCAGCTAAATATCCGGGGTCTTCGAGGTCTTCCGCTCCGATTCCCTCGTCACACGGATTTTCTATCGTCCATAAAACAATAAATAAGAAATAGCTCACACAGAAACAGTCCACAAAGTCATTTTAAAAATGTTCGCTATTTCTGATAAATCTAAGATATCATTTAAAAAATATTTGCCTTAGTTTTCTTTGAAGGAATATTTTCGAAAACAACCAAGCAGAAGCAAAACTATTCCATTAAAATAGAACAATTGCTGGAAAAATTCACCTAAGCATATCATTAAATACTACACATTTTTGGAAGAATAAAAGAGGAAGAATTATATATTTACACTGGTTAAATGTTTTTATAGAATTCTTAGAAACCAAGGTTTAAAAATAAAAAGAAAAATAGGCTAACTCTGGCCTGGCTCGGCCCAAAGCTGGGCTGGCACAGGGCCAGCCGACAGCCTGCCCAGGCGCGCGCGCCGTCAGGTTTGAACTTGACGCGCGGGGCCCTGCGGTCAGTGGCCGAGGCCAGCGCGGGGGAGGAGGCTGGGCCACCGACAGGTGGGGCACACCTGTCGGGGTCGTCTCCTACCTCCTGCCAGAGAGGAGGAGGAGGACGCCGACGAGGTTGCCGACGCGCTCATGCTCCAATGAACACGGGAATGGGTTTGCCTGACCGTCGCCTACCTGCTGGTGGTTGAAACAACAACTGGGAGGCAGGGGTTCGCAGGCGACGAGGAGGCCGTGGTGGAGGAGTTTCGGGAAGTGGTCGAGGGGATGGCTAGAGACACGGAAAAGCTCGTGCGAGTTGGGGGAAAGCTTAATGGGACCAAGGGGGTCAGTTTGGTGGGTGGAGGGGCGCAGGAGCCGTCGTGTAGCCGGTGATCGATCGGAGCTCCGAGGCAGAGGGGCCTCGGTCGATCTCGAGCACCGAGGCTCTGCTGGTTTGCTGGGGTGGCTAGGGAGGTACTAGTGATCGTGGCGAAGCTATCCGAGGGGTGTTGGAGCGACGGGGGGCTATTTATAGGCCCGCGACAGTGAGCAGATTCGGGAGCGCCGGTCACTCACCGTGGCGCGCATGGGGGTGCAGAGAGAGGTTGGGGCTGAAAACACGGTCTCAGGACGTGGTATTGGACCGCCTGAACCATCTGCTGCAGAGAGAGAGAGGAGAGTCGCGCATTCATTGCCGCGCAACCTTGGCTAGTTCTGGAGCGCGCGGGCATGCGTCGCGCGGGCATGCGTCGCGCGAGCTCTAGCACGAGAGAGGAGGGGCCCTGAGGCTTGCCCGACGCAGACGGGTTGTCGGGGAAGAGGTTGGACATCTCGGGGGAGGCTGGAACTGGCCGAGGGCGTCGCCCCCACCTCGGTGACTCCCTGTAGCGCGCCCAGAGCGCAGTTTTGGCATGCCACGACAAGCGGGTGTGCACTAAGGCACTTTGGATGTGTCTAGCATGTCCTGGCACTTGCTGGGGGTGTGGCTAGCCATTTGGTTTTAGTGGGAGCTTCGGTTGGTCAAAGGAGTCAAGAAATATTGGTGCTGTCAGTCATGAACTGAGGTCTAAATTGGGTTTTTTGGCCTTTCCACTTTGAACCAGTGAGGGGCCAGTTGACTGGGGTTAGATACAGGTGCTGGCCACTTAATCTAAGAGCTTGAAGCAAAGGAGTTTGGTTTAGCTGTGGCTAAGGTGGCTTTTTCCTATCTGTCAGAAGGTGTTCGACAGTGGGTTTAAGGGGTTGCACCCCACCACTGGTGCTGAGACTTAACATGTTTGGTTTTGGTGGCAAACCATGGAGTTCCACCAAATGTGAGCTCCAAAGGACAAGTTTAGCTTTGTGAACTTGAAAACACTGCAATATGACCAGGTATGTTCCTTCCAAAGGGAGTGTGGGCAAACTAAGTCCCACAAATCCCTTTTTTGGTGTGGAACCCTCATTTGAGGTATTAGGCACTCCTACAAAGTTTTAGCCTCATTGGACAAACTTTGCTATGTAGAGTTGCTCTAACTTGATTCTAGACACACAAGGTTTTTGGGTTATTTGGGGTCCTTATCCACCTTTGATCAAGGTGAAACTTTATGTGGACACCAAACAAGGCTTAGGGATACCACTGGAATTTTCTAGGAATTTATTGAGAATATTTCCTTTGGAAATATTTCAAAATGCCCAAATAGACAGAAGTAGCTTTTATAGTTTTAATCAATAATTAAAATCCTATGTATGGAAAATATATGTCCTTCTGATCATCTCTAAATTTAATCAGATTTTTCCAAGGCAGAAAAGTATTTTCCCATGTTGGAATACCAATTCTGGCCTTAGAAATGGACAGGTTATTTAATTAGAAAATAATCACAAAAACAATTATTTTTGTGGTTTTGAAATATAAAGATAGGTAAAAATCAGACTAGCAAATATGAGTAGAGGCACTGCTTGCTATCAAGGACATGTAGTGCAACTCAAGGTGGTTTTACTTTGGTCAGCAAAGGTTTTCGGCAATCAGTATAATACAAAGGAATTTAGGGTTTTAAAACCTCACATGATCAAGCATACAAGCATACAATGTCAATCATGGCACTCACAACATTAGTTTTGAAAAAGTTTTAACAAGCTCAGAATTTTACAACACAAACAAGTGATAGCAAAAACAGGGTGTGACAGACCTATCCCCCTTACAAGAATCTCGACCCCGAGATTCCTAAGCTAGGTGCTAAAAAGGTCTGGAAACTCATATCGGAGATAGTCTTCACGCTCCCATTTGCTTTGGCTTCGGTGTGGTTGCTCCATTGAACCTTGATGTACTTGATGGTGCGGCTTCGGGTGCATCGCTCTGCTTCATCCAGAATGCGGATTGGCCTCTCGCGGTAGGTCAGATCAGACTGAAGGTCAATGGCCCGGTGATCAATGTACTTGTAAGGATCGGAACGACTTGGCGTCTGGAGACACTTCCGAAGCTGTGACACATGGAAAACGTTGTTGTCGGGGGGATAACCCCGGGGTAGGCTCATCAAGCCTACTCCTTCGTTTCCAGGCCAAAGGACATGAACGTATACAGATTCCCAAGGCCTTGGTCTTCCGGCCGGCTAGGCAGCGCCTACCGGCTAGACGACGAGGCGGCCATTCCTCTGGCTGGCCAGGCAACCCCCGCCGGCTAGAGTCGAGGCGGCTACCTCTCGTGAGACGGCCTGGTCCTGCCAGCCCGGCTCGAGAGAGGCGGCTGCGCCCAAGCCGGCTAGCCAAGCAGGCTAGCCAGCCGAAGATCACAAATCACATCAGATCGTAGGTCAGGACAAGACCTTACGATTAAAGGTAGCTACACGTCAGCAAAAGGTACTAGATCGGGGCGCCCGGCAGGTACGAGCATCGGCGGCCACGCCGCTGACCTACCCCGGCTCTGATCCATCACCTAGCATAGTGTCGGACCGTCACACTCCCACTCCATTACTGCACTCGGCATGGGGAACGGTGGAGGCGGCCGTACTACCTGCCCATGACGAATCTCGCGGGGCGACGCTTGACGTACAGCGCGTGCTCGGTGTCAACCTTACGCGAGAGCCTCATTGGCCAGCCGGCGGGTCCCACTGCCAATCGAGACCATGCAGCCGGCGGGTCCCTCAAGCGACAAGACAAGACTCTAGTGGGCCCCTGGCCAGCCGGCGAGGCTGCCAGCCGGGTCCCACACTTGTACCCTTTATCCATGTTGTAGGCCGGCGGGTTCGTCTATAAAACACCCCGGTCGCCCTCCATGCAAGGGGACCGATCATTCCACAACCGAACAACACTATACGCTCACCAACCACAGAGAGAGGCAGAGACGAGCCGGCTGCTCCCCTCTTCCTCCTCCCAACACAGCTCCAGGAGCAACCCTGTACACTGTTCATACACATCGAACACTCCGGCAGGATTAGGGGTATTATCTCTACGGAGAGCCCTGAACCTGGGTACATCGTGCGTCCCATGCATGTACCAACCTCGTTCCCAGCATCCACCTTTGTCCCTTCGGTTCTCACCGACTTTAGCCTACCTATGGCATATGTTGTGAGTATTCACCGACATTTGGCGCCCACCATGGGGCCGATCGCGGCATCAGCTGGCTTAACGCGCTGGGCGGGCCCCTGCACCTACACCACCGGATGCATCGTGGCTGGATCAGTTTGCATGCCCGTGGAGCCCGCTTTCAACGAGGCAACACCCATGATATCGACGTCCCCGTCTGCCATGCGGATTCGGACAAAGATTTGGATGACGAGGCGCTCCCTAGCATCGTCGTCGCTGCTATGGAGAACCTCAGCATTCTCTTCAACGACCTACATCTCAACGACGGTCCGCGCTACTTCGGCGAGGACTTCGATGTTGAGGCGCTCTGCGCTAGCTTCAGCAGACTCTCTATCGCTGAGATGCCTGCCCACGGCGTATATCCCAGCAACATCCTCATCTTTGACGACCCTCCGCCGTCGGTGGGGTTCTTCACCCCATACCACGTCGCTGCCGTCTCCAACACCATGGAAGTGATGGTTATCGGCGCCGGCACCAGCACAGCTCCCGGCAAGGCCTCAGCACGCGCTGGCGAGCCCGCCGCTGCCACCGCCGATACTCTTCGGGACGCCATCGCCGGTCTGAAGACACCCGTCACCGCTTCCGCCAACCCTGCTGATGCTCGGGCCTCGGTGGAGGAGGCTCGCAAGCGTATCTTGGAGGAAGGCATTGCCGTAGCTTCGGCAAAACGTCGGATGGATGCTACGCAGCGCGAGTATAACTCCGCATACGACCTTACTCCGATTTCTGAGGCCCCTAGCCAGGTTGGATCGGTCCGCAGCCGCAGCCGATTCATTGCCGAAGTCCTAGGTGGCGATCTGCCCACCTACGAGACCCCTGCAGCCAACATGCGAGCGGCTCAGGCAGCCATGGAGGAGATGGCGAACCTAGAAGGCGATGAGCGCGCTTTCCAGGATAAGCGGGTCAAGGACCTCCTTGACGTCGCCAACTAGCAACACGCTCGATGCTACCCCAGTCAGGCTTACTCGGAGTCCCCGGGACCCAACCCCGGGGCACACCGCATCCCTAGCGGTCAGCATCATGCAGAAGGATCTTCCTTGCATCGCCCTTCCGGCCGTAGGGGCGAGGGAAGCCAAGACCGGCGCTCTCAGCGCCAGAGCGAGCACACTTGGGGCTTGCGTCGCGGAGGTGATGAGGGAGATTCGGAGTGTGAGATTCTTCCCCATGAAGAACTCACATCTCTGGTTCGCGAGGCGCCTCCCCTCTCGCCACTAGGGCTGGCGCTCACGCCACCCAGGATGATCGGGACGCTCGCCGACGTCTCATCGTCCTCGCCCAGTCATCCCTCCTAGAGGAAGACGGTCCCGTCGGTCCGGCCTGCTTCGGCCCCCGGATCCGAGGCGAGCCGTTCCCCCGTGGCTTCACCCTTCCTCGGGACATGCCAAAATACAATGGCACGGCCAAGCCAGAGGATTGGCTGATTGACTACACCACGGCTGTCGGCATTGCCACGGGCAACAAGCGCGTAGCAGTCCACTACGTGCCACTCATGTTGACCAGCTCGGCCCGGACTTGGCTTAACAGCCTCCCGACCGGCAGCGTCAACTCCTGGGTGGACTTCGAGGAGGCATTCGTCTGCAACTTCACTGGCACCTACAAGCGCCCTGGCCGGCCCCGCGAGCTGGCCATGTGCATCCAGAAGGCCGACGAACCCGTTCGCGACTACGTCACCCGGTGGACTGAGCTCCGTAATTCCTGCGAGGGGGTGCATGAGGTACAAGCTATCCAGTACTTCATCGACGGTTGCCGACACGGTACCCTCCTCAAGCACAAGCTCATGTGCTCCGAGCCCACCTCTCTGGCGGTGCTCATGGCCAAGGCGGACAAATACGCCACGGCCGACTCGGCGATGCACGTCAAGGTGACCGCCTCGGACAAGGTTGTACCTACGCCGGCTACTCCCAAGCCGGCTCGGGACAACCGAGGCGGCCGGAACAACTACAAGCGCAAGGTAGATCAGACAAACTCCTGCTCCAATAGCAAGTTGGTACCAGCGTGGAGGGCGAAGCATCGGCTCCTCAAGACGGCCCTCCGCGAAAGCGCCCCAACAGAAGCAACGCCAACTGGCTGCCCAAGCAGCCCTTCGAGCAGCTGCTCGACGCCCCCTGCAAGATACATTCTGGGGCACAACCGTCTTCCCACACCCTTCGACAGTGCAGCTTTGTGCGCCGGCTGTCGCAAGGGGATGGTCTGCCGGCTCCTCCAGGTGCGCAGGCGGCCCCACGTACACCGGCTCCCAACCACGCTCCGGCTCTGCCGCCGCTGCCTCGCGACGACGGCCACCACCAAGACGACTACCCTTATCAAGACGGAGCGTTTGTCGTCTTCACGCGTGAAGGTGACGACAAGCACAGCCTGCGCCAGAGGCGGCACGAGGTAAACGCCACTGTTCCCCCAGTTCCCCAGTACATGCATTGGTCCGACAAACCAATCACGTGGAGCCGGGTGGACCATCCTGCGGTGATGCCCAACCCGGGGTCATACGCACTCGTCCTCGATCCCACCTTCGCCTCCAAGAGGCTCACCTGCCGATTCTCCCAAGTGTTGGTCGACGGCGGCAGCAACATCAACATCCTCTACCTCGACACTCTCCTCAATCTCTGGCTCAAGGAGACGGACGTCCTACCGACTAGTAGTATCTTCCATGGCATCGTGCCGGGGCAGTCCTGCTTGCCCATCGGCAAGATCCAGCTGGACGTCCTCTTCGGCGACAAAGCCCACTTCCGCCGAGAGTCCATATGGTTCGAGGTAGTGGATCTCAGTAGCCCGTATCACGCGCTGCTGGGAACACCAGCTCTGGCCAAGTTTATGGCTATTACGCATTACGCCTACTTGAAGATGAAGATGTCGGGTCCCAAGGGCATCATCAGTGTTGTTGGCGACTACAAGAAGTGGCTCGAGTGTGCCCAAGATAGCAGCTGCCTCGCTGACGGCTTGGTGATTGCTGAGGAGAAGCGGCGGATTGACCGGCTCGTGGCCCAGGCTACTGAGCAGCCGGCGATTCCTTCTCCTTCGTCCCAATCAGTCGGCGAGGGGTATTTCAAGCTGGCTAAAGATACCAAGCAGGTCCCACTCGACCCTGCCAACCCAAAGCAGTGCATCACCATCGGGGCTGGCCTCAGCCCCAAATAAGAAGGCGAGCTAGTCGACTTCCTCAGTGAGAATCGGGACATCTTTGCATGGTCCCCCAAGGACATGTCAGGTGTTCCGAGGAAGTACGCCAAGCACAAACTTCACGTGCGATTGGAGGCAAAGCCGGTGAAACAACCCTTGCGCCGCTTCGCCAAGGGGAAGCGACGCACGATCGGAGAAGAGATCACCCGGCTGGAGGTTTTCCACACGGACTGGCTGGCTAATCCAGTCCTGGTGCTAAAGAAGAACAACACATGGCGAATGTGTATTGACTACATTAGGCTGAATAAGGCCTGTCCGAAAGACCCTTTCACGTTGCCTAGGATAGATCAGGTGATCGACTCCACTGCAGGCTGTGAACTGCTGTCATTTTTGGATGCTTATTCAGGCCACCATCAAATCAAGCTGGATCGAGCTGATCGCCTGAAGACCTCCTTCATCACGCCCTTCGGGGCTTACTGCTACACCACCATGACGTTCGGTCTGACAAACGTAGGTGCGATGTTCCAACGCTGCATGAAGCAGTTCCTAGTGCCACAGATAGGCAGAAACATCCACGTCTATGTGGATGACATCGTTGTCAACACGAAGCAACACTACAGCCTCCTCGACGACTTGCGAGAGACGTTCGCCAATCTGCGCGAGTACAAGATCCGGCTCAACCCAGAGAAGTGCGTCTTCGGGGTTCCAGGCAACAAACTCTAGGGGTTCTTCGTGTCCGCCCGCGGTATCGAAGCAAACCCCAAAGATTGGCACCATAGAGCGGATGGTGCGGCCGGCTCGAATCATCGACGTCCAGAAGTTCGCTGGCTCCTTGGCGTCCCTTATCATGTTCGTTAGTCGGCTTGGCGAGAAGGCCCTTCCACTCTACCAACCCATGAAGAAGACAACGAAGTTCGAGTGGAACGAGCAGGTGGATGAAGCCTTCCGCGACCTCAAGCGGGTAATGTCGAGCCTGCCAATCTTGGCAGCACCGTCTGAAGGGGAACCCATACTCATATACATTGCAGCGTACTCGCGTGGTTAGCATAGTGTTGGTAGTTCAGTGTAAACAGGAGGGCAAGGCACTGCCAGTGCAGCGCCCCATCTATTACCTTAGCGAGGTCTTGTCCGCCTCTAAGCAAAACTATCCGCATTATCAAAAAATGTGTTATGGTGTTTACCTTACTGCAAAGAAGTTGAAGCAATACTTCCAAGAGCATGCCATCACCGTGGTAAGCATTGCTCCACTTCGAGAGATCATGGGCAACCGTGATGCCACGGGCAGGATTGCCAAATGGTCCATCGCTATGGCGGATCACGATATCCGGTACTAGCCCATACCGCTATCAAATCTCAGGTGGTGGACGACTTCTTAGTCGACTGGGCCGAGACCCAGTTCAATCCACCGCCTCTAGACTCCACGCATTGGCGGATGCACTTCGACGGCTCGAAGATGCGGACAGGACTAGGAGCCGGCATCGTCTTGACGTCTCCGAAAGGGGACCAGCTCAAGTATGCTCTCCAAATCCATTTCGCCGCCTCCAACAACGTCGCCGAGTACGAAGCACTTGCTCACGGCCTCCGACTTGCCAAGGAGATCGGCATCCGGCGGCTCATATGCTTCGTCGATTCAGACTTGTGGTGCAGCAGGTCTCTGGAGAATGGGACGCCAGGGACGCCAACATGGCAAGCTACCGCTTCCTCATTCAGCAGCTCAGCGGCCCCTTCAAGGGCTGTGAGTTTCACCACGCTCCCAGGGCAGAAAATGAGGCGGCCAAAACACTAGCGAAGATCGGCTCCAGGAGACAGGCCATTCCAGCGGGCGTCTCCCTCGAGCAACTCCATAAGCCGTCTATCAAGCCGTCTCCTGGGTCGGCATCGATCTTTGTGCCGGCTGACTCTATGGTGCAAGCGTCGTCGGCTCCATCAGCTACGCCGGCTGCGCCGACTACACCGACTCCAATAGCGGCACCGGCTGAATCCACGATATAAGCATTGTCGGCTCCACCAACTACGCCGGCTGCAGTTCCTATGCCGGCTCTATTTGCCCCACCGACTCCAATGGCGGCACCGGCTACGACAACAACCCTGGCTCTGCCTGGACTCGAATCCTGTCGTCTCGACACCCACTGGGTCGACGTCATGGAGGTAGACGATGAGCCGGTTGCCGCGACAACACGAGAGACACCTTGTCTCGAGCCCACAGCCACGGCTCCATCAAGCTCAGGGGCTGCAGAAGCCCCCAACAGTCAAGACGAGGCGGAGGCGACCCTTGTGTTGGCTCCATCATGGGCTCAAACTATTCTGGCCTTCCTTATTCATGGCGAACTTCCTCATAACAAGGCGGAGGCGAGACAGATCTAGCGCAGGTCTGCCGCCTACGCCATCATCAATCGCGAACTGGTACGGTGCAGCGTGACCGGCGTGGTCCAACGCTGCGTCGAATTAGAAAAGGGACAGGAGATCCTCAGAGACATTCACCAGGGGGAGTGTGGGCATCACGCCCCTCCAGAACCCTGGTGGCCAAGGCATTCCGCCACGGATTCTACTGGCCCACGGCTCTCGAGGAGGCCGTGGATCTGGTCGACAAGTACGAAGGCTGCCAATTCTTTAGCGGGAAGAGCCATATGCCGCCTTCGGCCCTCAAAACCATCCCTCTATCATGGCCATTCGCCATCTGGGGACTGGACATGGTAGGGCCCTTCAAGACGGCTCACGGTGGGATGACGTATCTCTTGGTGGCCGTCGACATGTTCACCAAGTGAATTGAAGCCAGACCTATCAAGAAGCTTGATGGCCCCACCGCTGTCAAGTTCATCACAGACATATCTGTTCGATATGGCATTCCCCACAGCATCATCACCGACAACGACACCAATTTCGCCAATGGCGCTCTAGCGCTCTACTGTTCCAAGGTAGGCATCCGGCTCGATTTGGCATCAGTGGCGCACCCTCAGTCGAACGGCCAAGCAGAGAGGGCCAACGGCCTGATTCCGGCCGGCATCAAGCCAAGAATGGTGGCACCACTGGTCAGATCAGCCGGCTGCTGGATTGAAGAACTGTCGGCTGTGCTATGGAGCCTCCGCACCACGCCCAACCGGTCGACCGGCTTCACTCCATTCTTTCTGGTATACGGGTCCGAGGCTATTATTCCCACGGATATCGAGTTTGACTCGCCTCGGGTCACCCTATACACAGAAACACAGGCGAAGGAGGCAAGAGAAGACGGTGTGGATCTCCTCGAAGAAGCAAGAGACTAGGCCTTGAGCCGGACGGCCATCTATCAACACAAGCTGAGATACTACGACAGCAAAAAGATCAAGCCTCTCTCTTTCAGGGAGGGAGACTTGGTTCTTAGAAGAATCCAGCGCACTGCCGGCCAGCACAAACTCTCATCCCCATGGGAGGGACCCTTCATCATCAGTAGGGCGTTGCACAACAACGCTTACTACTTGATCGATGCCCAAAAGCCAAGGAAGCGCAAGAGGGACGACTCCGGCCAAGAAAAGAACGTCCATGGAACGCGGCGTTGCTTCGCCCGTTCTATTGCTAAAAGGCAAGAATCAAGCAAGGGAAAGAGCATGCACATGTATCTTTCTCCCTTTTCAGGGAGCAACAACAAATGCAATAAAAAGAGCATGCTTCATGTTTCTTTTTATTGAGAGTTTTCACTCAGTGTACGCCCCCTGACTGGCTTCAATAAGCTCGGGGGCTACACCGCATACACCTCTTACTGGCTTTATCAAGCTCGGAGGCTACGCAGCGCACGCCCCTTGCTGGCTTTAACAAGCTCAGGGGCTCGCTAACCACTCGGACGCCTTCCCTATTGTAAAAGAACACATAGTGTAACCGGCTGATCCCTGGTCACCTCGTACGAGCCTGCGGACTGGCTCCGGCCGCCTGGTTTGTGAGGTGACGCGAGGTCAGGTCGGATACACGCAAAGTTCGGCTACAAAGGGTCGCCGGCTCGGGCTGGCTCGATCATATATACGATCTCACTCAAGCCGGCCTCTATTGGTTTATCTCTTGTTCTTTAAGTCTTGATGGCTTCGAAAAAGGAGTCAACCAGGAATCAAAAGACAAGAATATAAGACAACACGCTTGGCAATACGAATATAATGCAGAATATATATATTCAAAAAAGCATTGGCCCATGGCCCACGTTCATTACATCCCTCCGGGGGTAGAACAAAACACACAGGACACCGGCTATAGGGCTGCGGCCTCATCGGTCGCCCCGGCCGCTGCTCCTGATGTGGTAGCATCACCCTCTCCGGCTACTCCAGAGGCGGTTGCACCGTGTCTTTCGCGAGGGTTCCCGGCTCCATCCGCACCGGAGTCGGCTTACGCCGCACCGCCGGAGGCGGCAACAGATTCCATAGCCCGGGCCGCCTCGTCAGAGCTGCCGTCAGGGTCATAGGGCTGAAGGCCGTGCAGATCTTCAGCGATCTCACCGCCATCTTCATCCTCCTCCAAAACAAAGTCGTCCTAGGCTGCGTACTCGGCGATGTCGCTGGCCTACACACGAAGCGCCTCCTCCATGCCTTGTAGCTCCGCCTCTGAGCCATCACGCTGGGCGGCAAGCTTGCCCAAGTCCAGGTTCCGATACCAGGACTTGGCCAAGCGCAGGGCCATGTAAGCCCCAGCCCGTGCGGTAGAGGCGCGCCAGGCATCCAGGCGTTCTCCGCTTGCTGCAAGCCAGCGGGCGAGCCGGCTCATTGACGCGGGCTCCACACCTTCCGGCCACAAGGCTGCCATCATCGACGAGCCTGCGATCTCGAGCTGAGCCACATACTCGCCGAGGGCGCCCAGGCGGGCCTGAAGGCCCACCCCGATCTCCTCCACGCTCTAGGCGGAGGTAGTGTCTACCTCCTGCCCGACCGCGCGGCTCTCCTCGCGGCTCACCTCGACGGTGGTGTCAGCCGCGATCTGGGTCTCAGGAAAGAGACCTGGAATGGCAGCAGCCAGGACATAAGAACACATTAAAATGAGGAGACGGCCAAAAAGACCAAAAACTAGACAAGGAAGAGAGACTTGCGATGGAAGGCGCCATCGGTCTCATGGGAGCTCTCGAGGACCTCACGCTCCCGCACCTTACTTGCATGAGTAAGGTTGGCAACCCCCTCCTGGAGAGTCTCCGCAGACTCCAAGGCCTTGGCCAGCTGCGTTTGCTTCTGGACAAGGGCCTCCTCCTTCTCCCTCAAGGCGGCATCCTTGAGGTCCATCTTCTTGAGATGAAGCGACGCCAGGCGATCCACGTCGACGGAGTAGGAGGCCTCCTTCTCCTGTAGCATAGAGAGCAGTCGCTCCATCTCGACCCGGCTGGCCGCCTCGAGCTCCTTCTTCTTCGTCTGAAGAAGGACCAGCTGCTCCTGGAGCTGGTTGCCGGTGTTATGCAGGGCGTCCCGCTCCATGGCAGCTTCGCCCAGCCGGACTTCAAGCTCGGCAATCCGGCCATCAGCTCCCAGGTGCTGGGTCCGCAGCTCATTATAAGCCTAGGCCTGAGCATCATAAAGCTCCTGCCAAAAAAGCAAAAAGGAACAGGATTAAGATTCGGCCTGGTTAAGACTTAACCAGCCCGATTCTCAGGGGCTACACCCAGTGGGTGCGCTAGCGCGCTCCCACTGAAGAAACAACACAGGGAAAAGGACCTCCAAGAGATTCATCGACCGGCCCGATTCTCGGGGGCTACACCCAATGGGTGCGCTGTCGCGCCCCCACTATCGCAAAAAGAAGAAAAAAGTTCAAAAAGCCAAAGAGGAAACACCTACCTGGGTGTGGGCCTCCAGGCGCTCCATGTCGCCGCACACCACGCGGGCCGACAGCTCCACCTTGGACCGGCTGCTGGTAAACATCGTCACCAGCTCCGGGACGCAGGAAAGCGCGGTGCTGGCGGGCAGTCGCAGGCGGACCAGGTTTTCCGCCCACCATGTCTTCATGGGCCGGCTCCCAGCCCGGCCCCTAGCTCCTGGCGCAACAGGGCCGTGCTGGGGAATGACGATGGCACCGGCTCCTGGTGCCGGCTTGGCGGCCGGCTCTGGCGCCATCCCGGCTGACGCTACCTCCTCTGCGGGAGGCGGATGGGCCGCATCCGGCGCATCCATGGCCGCCCCTGGTGCGTCAGGGGCCGTGTCCGGCGCAACTAGGTCTAGCTCCGGCGCGTCGGGTGCCGCCTCGGCCCTGGGGGAGTCAGGGACCGTTTCCAGGTCCACCTGCGACGAGGCTTCCGGCTCCGAATGCTGGGCCCCCTCGGCCCTTGGGGCCGGCCTTGAAGCGGCCACGCCAGCTGGCTCCTCCGCGCGAGCATGTGCGGAGGGGTCATGTCTAGCCTTCGCACGCTTCTCCACCGGCCTCTCGGCCCGGCTGGGGCAAGACTAGCTCACGGCCGCTTTCCCCGCGGCCACGTCCCACCGGTGCTTGGACTCCGTCTCAAGCTCCCTCTGGGCAGCATCGGCTACTGCCCAGCCAGCCCACTCGGCTGCGGAGGTGGTGTCCTCTTCCACATCCTCCGCCTCCCTATCAAGCAAAGCTCCTAAGGAATAAAGCTCCTCACAAGAAAAACAAAGAAAAGGGGGAGGAAATCTTACCCCGCTACCACAGGGACCTGCCTCCGGCCAGCACCGCGGCGTCCCTTCGTGCCGCCTGCTCGCTGTTCGGCTGGAGGACCCGGCACCGGCCGCTTAGGAGCCGGGCGGGAAGCTGTGGCACCCTTGCCCTTCTTCCCGACTGCCTCGTCAGCAGCGGTCGCTCGGCCCCTTTGGCGCCTGCCGCGCGTCAGTGGCGGGCTAGTGACCTCTTCCACCCCATCGGAGTCCTCCTCGAAGGGTGCACTAGAAATGAATGAGCGAATCTCGTCATCATCCGTCTAGTCCGCAACGGAGGGTCGTGCGTACTCACCAGAGGGCTTTCTCCCTTCCGACTCCAGGGGATTCTACGAGCCGACGGAGGAGTCCGAGCGGGATTCAATCATGCCCTCGTCCTCAATCTCCTAGGCGTCGGACACATCCACGTCAGGAGCGGGCGAACGGAGGGACCCCTGCAGATTCTCGAACAGCTACCGAAATGGATTCAATCGTCGGCTCAGCAACACGACCGGCTTCAAGGCAAACAACAAAGAATAAAGAAGCCACCTACCATCGGAGGCCGATGGGCCCTGTTTAAGGGGGACATCCCCCACGTCCATTCCCCGCTCTCATCCATGCGGGCGATGGAGATCAGGTTCACCCTTCGCGCTACAGCGCCAGGGGTGAACCTCTTGATGGATAGCCGACATGGGTCATGCCGGCCGCTCATCTGACAGACCAGATGCGGCCGACTCTGCAAGGGCAGGATCCGGTGGGCCACCATGGTGGTGAGAAGGTCGCGGCCAAGGAGGCTGCTCTTCTCCAAAATGTCGAGGTGGGCACAGATCAGTGCCACCTCAGGAGTCGGCTTGGGGGTCTTCGCATCCCAGTTCAGCCTCGTCGGCGGAGCGATGTCGAACGGGGGCATGTTCAGGGCATCCTGGGCAGGGTCGGCGCTCTTCACATAGAAGAAACCCTTCTGCCAATGCTTGATGGATTCTTGCATAGGCATCCGGAGGAAGCCCGACTTCGAGCGGTGGTGCACCAACGCGGCCCCGCACGGCATCATCGGGCGCGGCCCCTGGAGCTTCTCCACCTCGGATTTCTCCATGGCGATGGATTGCTGCTTGAAGAAAAACAGGCAACGCCATAGGTCGACGCGTGGCTCGATCCGCACGAAGACCTCGCACAGGACCACGAAGGCCGACAGCTGCAGAATGGCGTTCGGCACCAAGTGATGCGGCTGCAGGCCAAAGAAGTGGAGCCATTCGGCGAAGAAATCGCTGGCTGGAAGCCCGAAGCCCCAGTAGAAATGCTCGACGAAGACCATGACCTTCCGGCGGCGGGTGCGGGAGCGGTCTCGGCGCCAGGGAGTCGCACCAACGCTTGGGAGGCCGGGGGCAGTAGTCGGTGGTGACGGAGCGCCTCGATGTGCCCCTCGCCGACATCACTGCCCAGCCAGGCTCCCTGCAAGGACGCCTTCTGCGCCGAGGGCCTCTTCGAGGAAGAACCACCGGCCATGGCTGCGGGTGACGGGAACCCTAAGGGGTTGGCTACTTCGCGGCGACGAAGACGAAGAAGACGAAGGATGCGAGCTCTTTCTCTCTGGGCGCAGGGAGGAAGAGAGCGTGGATGCGGAGCAAGGAGGGGGGCGAATGGCCTCCTCGAAACCCCCGCATCCCATTTAAACCCCCACGAAGCATCGTGGGGAGGGGATCCGGTGCGCGTCGGACCCCCATTAACCCGGTGTATTACGGGCGGTAATGCTTCCCAAAGCCCATCCGTCACGGAGTAAATCTGCAGAGGATCTCCCGCGCGGAGGCCGAGGGGGCATCATGGCGGGACCCAGGGCCCAGGCCCGGTCCCGTCATCAGTAATCACCATCATGACGCCAGGCAGGGCCTGGCACGTGGCGTTCTCCGAGCGAATTGCAACGAGGCCGAGGCGTCGCTTCAAAGCCAATCGGTTTCGAAGCCGGCGCCCTTCGTCACGAGTGGCAGCAAAAATATCAAGACAAATCGACAAGCCGGTGAGGCCGCCCGCCCGCAGACGGCAGGCCTCGCCAGCTTCGGGGACTACTATCGGGGGGATAGCCCCGGGGTAGGCTCATCAAGCCTGCTCCTTCATTTCCGGCCCAAAGGACACGAACGTATACAGATTCCCAAGGCCTTGGTCTTTCGGCCGGCTAGGCAGCGCCTACCGGCTAGAGGACGAGGCGGCCATTCCTCTGGCCGGCCAGACAACCCCTGTCAGCTAGAGGCGAGGCGGCTACCTCTCCTGAGCCGGCCTGGTCCCGCCAGCCCAGCTCGGGAGAGGCGGCCGCGCCCAAGTCGGCTAGCCAAGCAGGCTAGCCGGCCGAAGATCATAAATCACATTAGATCGTAGGTCAAGACAAGACCTTACGATTAAAGGTAGCTACGCGTCAGCAAAAGGTACTGGATCGGGGCGCCCGGCAGGTACGAGCGTCGGCGGCCATGCCCCTGACCTACCCCGGCTCTGATCCATCACCTAGCATAGTGTCGGACCATCCCACTCCCACTCCATTACTGCACTCGGCGTGGGGAACAGTGGAGGCGGCCGTACTACCTGCCCATGACGAATCTCGTGGGGCGACGCTTGACGTACAGCGCGTGCTCGACGTCAACCTTACGCGAGAGCCTCATTGGCCAACCGGCGGGTCCCACTGCCAATCGAGACCATGCAGCCGGCGGGTCCCTCAAGCGACAAGACAAGAGTCTAGTGGGCCCCTGGCCAGTCGGCGAGGCTGCTAGTCGGGTCCCACACTTCTACCCTTTATCCATATTGTAGGCCGGCGGGTTCGTCTATAAAACCCCCCGGTCGCCCTCCATGCAAGGGGGCCGATCATTCCACAACCGAACAGCACTATACGCTCACCAACCACAGAGAGAGGCAGAGATGAGCCGGTTACTCCCCTCTTCCTCCTCCCAACATAGCTCCAGGAGCAACCTTGTACTCTGTTCATACACATCAAACACTCGGCAGGATTAGGGGTATTATCTCTACGGAGAGCCCTGAACCTGGGTACATCGTGCGTCCCATGCGTGTACCAACCTCCTTCCCAGCGTCCACCTTTGTCCCTTCGGTTCTCACCGACTTTAGCCTACCTATGGCATATGTTGTGAGTATTCACCGACAGTTGTGCACACCCGAAAGTTCCGGAGGTAACTCCAACTGATAAGCGACCTCTCCACGCCTTGCTGTGATCTTAAATGGCCCAATGAACCTTGGAGCGAGTTTCCCCTTAACGTGGAAACGCTTGGTTCCCTTGAGAGGTGTGACACGCAGGTACATCAGATCTCCGGGAATGAACTCCACATTCCTGCGGCGAGAGTCCGCATAACTCTTTTGTCGCGACTTGGCCGTTTCAGATTTTCTTCGACTAGTTGCACCTTCTCTTCTGCCTGATGCAAAACTTCGGGTCCGAAAATCAGCCCGTCTCCTGTTTCTGACCAGTTGAGCGGGGTGCGGCATTTCCGTCCGTACAACACTTCGAACGGGGCCATTTGGAGACTGGACTGGTAGTTGTTGTTGTATGAAAACTCAGCGAACGGCAGACAGTCTTCCCATTTGGCTCCGTGCGCTAGGACGCATGCGCGGAGCATATCTTCGAGTATCTGATTCACCCTTTCCATCTGTCCTCCCGTCTGCGGGTGGAAGACGGTGCTGAAAGAGAGCTTGGTACCGAGGGCGTCCTGAAGTTTCCTCCAAAACCTTGAGGTGAACTGCGTGCCTTGGTCAGATACAATCTCCTTGGGAACTCCATGAAGGCTTACTATGCGCTCGATATAGAGACTAGCCAACTTGTTCCCATCATAAGTGGTGTTGACCAGGATGAAATGGGCCACTTTGGTCGAATGGTCGACAACAACCCATATCGAGTTATGGCCCTTGCTAGACCTTGGTAAGCCGGTAATGAAATCCATCCCCACCTTGTCCCACTTCCATTCCGGCACTTGGAGAGGTTGTAGCAGTCCTGCGGGTCGCTGATGCTTAGCTTTAACTTGCTAACACACAACGCACTTCACCACATACGATGCGATTTCCCTCTTCATGTCGTGCCACCAAAATCTTTCTCGGAGATCTTGATACATCTTGGTACCACCGGGGTGAATGGAGTAGAGTGTATCATGAGCTTCCCGTAGGATGAGTTCCTTGAGTTCATCCTTGTTGGGTACGCATAAACGTTTCCAAACCACACCACTCCTTGATCATCCTCCAAGAATCCTAGGGCCTTGCCTTCTGGAATCTTCTTCTTGATTCCTTCGATGCTCTTGTGACCCTTCTGGGCTCCCTTGATGTCGTCTTCCAGTTTTGGCTTGACTTCGAGGTTATCTAGGAATCGTGGTTCCACCAGTTCCAATCCAAAGTTGTCCAATTCTTCATATAAGGTGGGCTGCCTTTCCTTAAGCATGACGTTTAAGGTGCTGGTCTTCCGACTCAAGGCATCAACCACTACATTTGCCTTACCGGGGTGATATTGAATGCTGAGGTCGTAGTCTTTGATTAACTCCAACCATCTCCGTTGCCTCATATTCAATTCCCTTTGGGTGAAGATATACTTCACACTCTTATGGTCGGTGTATATTTCACATCGCTTCCCCAAAAGGTAATGTCGCCATGTCTTCAGGGCATGCACTACTGCTGCCAACTCGAGATCATGGGTGGCATTTTCCCTCATGCGGGCGCAGTTGCCGTGACAAGTATGCCACGACCCTGCCATCCTACATTAGAACCCGACCTAGCCCGGTCCTTGAGCCATCACAATATATCACGAACCTCTTCTTCAACTCTTGGAAGCTTGCCTCACTCTCCGGCGTCCAATCGAGCTTCTTGCCTTTCTTCAGGAGCTGGGTCATAGGTCGCGGAATGCGGGAGAATCCTTCTACGAACTTGCGGTAATATCCTGCGAGTCCGAGGAAACTCCTGACTTCCTTCACGTCGATTGGTGATTCCCAGTTGGTTACTGTGGTAACCTTAGAGGAATCAACTGGCAATCCACTTGCTGTCATGGTATGACCCAAAAATCCAACTTCGTTCAGCCAAAACTGGCATTTGTTGAACTTGGAATACAGTTGGTGCTCTCGAAGCTTCTCCAATACTAACCTCAAGTGTTGCTCATGCTCTTGTTCAGACTTGTAAAAGATTAATATGTCATCAATGAATACGACGAAAAACTTGTCCAGGTATTCCATGAAGACCTTATTCATGAGGTACATGAAGTAAGCTGGGGCATTCGTCAATCCAAAGGACATGACAGTGCATTCGTACAGACCGTACCGGGTCACAAATGCCGTCTTCGGAATGTCTTCGGGTCGAATCTTTAGTTGGTAATATCCAGATCGGAGGTCAATCTTGGAAAATACCTTTGCTCCATTCAGCTGGTCGAACAAGTCTTCAATCTTGGGGAGTGGATACTTGTTCTTGATCGTGACCTCATTGAGAGAACGGTAATCGACGCAAAGTCGGATTGTCCCATCCTTCTTAGACATGAAGAGAACAGGTGATCCCCAAGGTGACGCACTTGGACGAATAAACCCTTTCCTGAGTTGCTCATCCAGTTGCTTCTTCAACTCTGCTAGCTCTTCGGATCCCGTCCTGTAAGGCTTCTTATAAATAGGCCATGATCCTGGCATGAGTTCGATGATGAACTCGATGTCTCAGTCAGGAGGCATCCCTGGTAGCCCATCAGGAAAGACGTCCGGGTATTCACAGACTGTTGGCACTTGGTCGAGTCCTTCCTCTGATAGGTTGTTAACTCGTGGCACTCGAGTGGGTACTGGCTCAGAGACATACTTGACTTTGACCCCTTGGTCACTTGTCATGGTAATGGCCCTGTTAGCACAGTCCAAGATACTCTGATGCTTGGCCAACCAGTCCATACCGAGGATTACCTCTAGCCCTTGCGACTTAAGCACAATGAGATCCGCTGAGAAGCTCGTCCCATTGATAACTATCCCGACCTTCCTACACCCTAGGTTGGTCCTCAAAACTGCTCCCGGGGTTTGAATTGCCATATGCCCACGAAGCAAGGTAGGTTCTAGACCACACTTTTCCGCAAACTTTTGCGTAACAAAGGAATGCGAAGCACCACAATCAAACAATACTGTTTCTCGGGTAGAGTTGATGAGGAACGTACCCAGAATGCAGTCCGGGTCTTCCTGTGCCTCTTCTGCAAAAATATGATTAATCCGCCCCTTGCCGTGATACTGCTGATTGCGGGGAGCCTGGTTCCTGCCTGTTGCTCCTTGGCCTGGATTTGGCGCATTGGGGCGCGGAGCATCGGGTTTCTTGTTGGGGTACTGCCTGGAATAGTGCCCTGGTTGTCCACACCCGAAACAGGTAACTTGCGCTGGAAGGTTGGTCTTGCCTCCACTGTTGTTTGACGGAGTGCTTGCTGGCTTGACGCTGACTTGTTGAGGTTGGTAATTCTGGCGAAACATTGGATGCTTGTACTGCTGCTGCTGATAGTTGGGTCTTGCCGGGGCTGACTGCCAAGGTCGTGGTTTCGAGCTAATCGGTCCTCCACTGCCCATTAGCTTACGCTTACGGGTGTCGTCCATTGCATGACACTTGTCTTCCAACATAAGGGCCTTATTAACCAGGTCACTAAAGGTCCAACATTCACGAACAACCAACTGATATTGGAGTGACTGTTGCATACCTTCCATAAAGCGCTCCACTTTGGCAGCCTTAGTGCTGACGTCGTCAGGTGCATATCTTGATAGGAGGTTGAACTTCTACAAATACTCCTTGACTGATCCACTGCCTTGCCTTAAGGCTCGGAATTCCCGCTTCTTAATGGTCATCATTCCCGGAGGAATGTGAGCGGCGCGGAATCCATCCTTGAACACTGCCCAAGGGATGACTTGCCCGGCTCGCATGATCTGAAATCCATCCCACCAGGCTCTGGTTGTGCCTCCGAGACAGTGGGTTGCATAAAGGACTTTCTCGTTGTCGTCAGTGCACTTGACCAGCGCGAGAAGGTCTTCAATAGTGCGGATCCAGTCATCGGCATCCAAGGGCTCAGTCGTCTGCGTGAATATGGGAGGCGTAGTCCGCATAAACTCAGAGAGAGTTGAGCGACCGTTGCCATTCCCGTTCTGCTGCGGGTGGTTTACCAAGGTTTGAGCCAGCTGCCGGATAGCGGCATTGTTGGCTTGACGCTCCTCCCGAAGAGCTTGAAGGAACTGAGCCATGGTCAAGCTTTCAGGAGGCGGTGGCGGTGGAACATCGTCTTGCTGTACATGGTGATCTCCAGCTTGAGCTTCCCCTCCGGTTCCCTGCTGCTGTCCTGAAGAGGCAGAGCCGGAGTTGCTGAAAGTAATGTTGCGAGTTGCATTCATCATCCTATCAGGGGAGTAGACAGGTCAATTTTTTTGCCGAACTGGTTGCACCTATAAGGGATGACGTTCTAGTAAAGAGGGGTCTGGTGTTGTGCTAGTGTGCAAGGTTTTTATGACAAAGGTTTTAAAAGAACCACTGCATTAATTTAAAACAAGTGATGTAGTCGCTCACAAGCTGCTTAAGGCAGAATGCGACTTGCATCCAACAGGTTCACACAACATCCGGGTCATAAAATCCTGATACAAGAACTCCTACATTCGGTACATCCTACGCTGCTAAGCGATCGACTGCACGGTCTCATAAGCCGGCTCTGTGGGATCTTCATCTTCATCTTCCTCTCTGTCTTCATCTTCATTAGTGCTTCCCTTCCTCGAGGGAGTAGGGTAAGGAAGCAGACCATCACGACGTCTCTTGGTTGGTGAGGTAGCGAAGAGCTCGGTGTACTCTTCTGCGGTTAAACGATGACTCTAAAGAGGAACAGCCTGAAGCAGGGGTATTCCTCCTCGGAAAGCAAAGCCAGGTGATATTACGGGTGCTCCTTCTTTCTTCACCTTGCGGTTCTTCATCTTCTCCATACGAAGTAGGTCCTTTACTTGGTGCAGCTCTTGGCGGATCCTAGTCGACTCCTTGAGCAAAAGATGCGTCAAGGTGTCTGAGGAGAGGCTGAAGTAGGTCTAAAACCTCAATGACGTCCCACCCTCGGATGAGGGATTGAGTGTCCAACTCCCGTCTACCTTATCCTTAAAAGGTAGGTGACGAGTAGCTGGCTCGTTCGCCATCTCAGGAAGGATGTTGGCGGAGTCGCACGAGTGCCTCTCGTGCTGCTGTCTCCATGGCCAACATCAGATCCTCCATCTGTGGCCCTTCAAAGAACCAGCTAGTTGGGGAGTCGTTAGCCTTCACTATCACGTCCACGTGATACTCCTTGGTGTCAGCATTGACCCAGTGTTCGTGGTAGAGAAAGACGGGCGTGCGACGCACTTGACACTTCTCGAGGCTATCACTCAAAAGCAGAGGAAAGCATGTTTCCCCAAGCATCTCGGGTACAGCGGCCATCTACAAGGTGTAGAGGAGAGGGTTAGAAATATTTAGTGGGTGCGGTTCTCGGGTCATTCTATGTGCACTAATTGTTTCGGCTATCGCCCATACTACCTAAGGCTTCCTATAGTCAGGATGGCTCTGATACCAGCTCTGTGGGGACCCCGACTTACTAGTCGAGAATCGCCGTGCTGAGTGATCCCAGACATCAATGCTCACCGAACACAGATACTGAATAAAGAGTCTTACATCCAAGTACCGATTATTACAACACGTGACCGAATGGTCAAGTTCACAAGACAGGGCCTAAGGCCAAATCACATGAGTACACTAATTGCGGAAAACAAAGGGGCTAAGCGGGTGCCCATGCCATCAAGCCTACACCGACAGGCATTCTGACTTGGAAGCGTCCTAGTTCGCAGGGGTGTCTCCGAAGATGTACTCATCTCCAAACTCCGGTCCTTCCATGTCTGGTCAATAACATAACCATTGGCAAGCCAATGAGTACTTTGAATGTACTCGCAAACAGCCCATGATATAATCAACGAAAGTGAAGGATAACAATATCATGCATCTCTAGTATAACTCATCTGGGTGGAATGATCATGAATATGCATCAAGTTAAAGAATTACTCTTGAAGAACAAGTTACAGATATCGATATATCTGTCGAGGGCTGAACCATCCGGGTTCACCCTATATGCCAAGTCACCGAACTTGGTCATATCATTGCTATCATAGCAACACCTTTCTCATCACCACACACACACACAATCACACACACTTGGTTTATGCGGAAATATCAGGACGTAGTTTAAGCAGGATTACCCAACTGTCCTTTACCGTGGCCACGGCTATTCGAATAGTTTACACTCTGCAGAGGTAGTACACTGGACCCACGAGATCCGGGAAACTTCCTTGTCATCCATGACTCGCGGTATATCACATACCCGAGGTAAGTACCCGATCAATGTCTTTCCCCTGACGATACTAGACAAAGAGGTTCACTCGATTGGTACCCAGCCCACATGTTGTACGTCTTACAAGCTCCAACTCTGGACAGTACCAACCATGCGGGGACCAATGGTATGACTGGAACTCATAAAAATGGCATAGTCGTCCTACCCGGCACGACCCCATCACGAGAGTGATCACATATCACTCCCGCCACTAGTAATGTGGCTCTTTGCTAGCACCAACCAGAGTAATTAACATAGCCTCGTCCCATAAGGGGTAACGTGGTCGTACTTGGTAAGGTTGGGACGGTCGACACATCATAAATCTAATCCCATTTCCGAAAACTTACTCACAAAAATATCGGGTGCATCACTTCACCAAAAGTGACCACCTAACTCATCATCACCCTCGGGCATTAGTGGCACCCGACGGGGTTTTCATAAACTCTTGCTTTATGACAACTTCATGCTCATGATAGTTCTTCTGCTATCTTTACTTGTCAACATGGTATCAGCATGACCCTAAAGGGGTAGACTCAAGCTCAATGCATGTGCTCCGGGGGAGCCTTCGGTAAAATCATATCAAATGATTACCGGCACTTATGATCATATGCAACGGAAATACTTGCTATTTAACATGCAAAGTAACATATGCTCAGTCATGGTCAAAGGGCTGCTTGCCTTGGTCAGCTAAGTATCCGGGGTCTTCGAGGTTTTCCACTCCGATTCCCTCGTCACACGGATTTTCTATCGTCAATAATACAATAAATTAGAAATAGCTCACACAGAAACAGTCCACAAAGTCATTTTAAAAATGTTCCCTATTTATGATAAATCTAAGATATCATTCTAAAAATATTTCCCTTAGTTTTCTTTGAAGGAATATTTTTTAAAACAACCAAGCAGAAGCAAAACTATTCCATTTTAGTCCTTTTTATTAATATAAAATAGAACAGTTGCTGGAAAAATTCACCTAAGCATATCATTAAATACTAACATTTTGAGAAGAATAACAGTGGAAGAATTATATTTTTACAATGGTTAAATGTTTTTTATAAAAATCTTAGAAACCAGGGTTTAAAAATAAAAAGAATAACGGGCTAACTCCGGCCTGGCTCGGCCCAGAACTGGGCTGGCCCAGGACCAGCCGACAGCCTGCCCAGGCATGCGCGCCGTGAGGTTAAAACCTGAAGCGCGGGGCCCTGCGGTCAGTGGCCGAGGCCAGCGCGGGGGAGGAGGCTCGGCCACCGACAGGTGGGGCACACCTGTCGGGGTCGTCTCCTACCTCCGGCCAGAGAGTAGGAGGAGGACGCCGACGAGGTTGCCGACGCGCTCATGCTCCAATGAACACGGGAATGGGTTTGCCTGACCGTCGCCTACCTGCTGGTGGTTGAAACAATGACGGGGAGGCAGGGGTTCGCCGGCGACGAGGAGGCCGTGGCGGAGGAGTTTCGGGAAGTGGTTGAGGGGGTGGCTAGAGACACGGAAAAGCTCGGGCGAGTTGGGGGAAAGCTTCCTGGGATCAAGGGGGTTAGTTTGGTGGGTTGAGGGGCGCAGGAGCCGTCGTGTAGCCGAAGATCGACCGGAGCTCCGAGGCGGAGGGGTCTCGGTCGATCTCGAGCACCGGGGCTCTGCTGGTTTGCTGGGGTGGCTAGGGAGGTACTAGTGATCCTGGCGAAGCTATCTGAGGGGTGCTGGAGCGAGGGGGATGGCTATTTATAGGCCTGCGACGGTGAGCAGATTCGGGAGCGTTGGTGACTCACAGTGGCGCGCATGGCGGTGCAGAGAGAGCGTGGGGCTGAAACCATGGTCTCAGGACATGGTATTGGACCGCCCGAACCATCTGCTGTAGAGAGAGAGAGAGAGGAGAGTCGCGCATTCGTGGCCGCGCAACCTTGGCCGGTTCTGGAGCGCGCGGGCACGCGTCTCGCAAGCTCTAGCGCGACAGAGGAGGGGCCGTGAAGCTTGCCTGACGCAGAGGGGTTGTCGGGGAAGAGGTTGGACATCTTGTGGGAGGCTGGAACTGGCCGAGCGCGTCGCCCCCACCTCAGTGACTCCTTGTAGCGCACCCAGACCGCAGTTTTGGCATGCCACGACATGCTGGTGCACACTAAGGCACTTTGGACGTGTCTAGCATGTCCTGGCACTTGCTGGGGGTGTGGCTAGCCGTTTGGTTTTAGTGGGAGCTTCGGCTAGTCAAAGGAGGCAAGAAATACTAGTGCTGTCAGTCATGAACTTAGGTCTAAATTGGGGTTTTTGGCCTTTCCACTTTGAACCAGTGAGGGGCCAGTTGACTGGGGTTAGATACAGGTGCTGGCCACTTAATCTAAGAGTTTTAAGCAAAGGAGTTTGGTTTAGCTGTGGCTAAGGTGGCTTTTTCCTATTTGTCAGAAGGTGTTCGACAGTGGATTTAGGGGGTTGCACCCCACCACTAGTGCTGAGACTTAACATGTTTGGTTTTGGTGGCAAACCATGGAGTTCCACCAAATTTGAGCTCCAAAGGACAAGTTTAGCTTTGTAAACTTGAAAACACACCAATATGACCAGATCTATTCCTTCCAAAGGGAGTGTGGGCAAACGAAGTCCCACAAATCCCATTTATGGTGGAACCCTCATTTGAGGTATTAGGCACTCCTGGAAATTTTAGCCTCATTGGACAAACTTTGCTATGTAGAGTTGCTCTAACTTGATTGTGGACAGACAGGGTTTTTGGGTTATTTGGGGTCGTTATCCACCTTTAATCAAGGTGAAACTTTATGTGGACACCAAACAAGCCTTAGGGATACCACTGGAATTTATTAGGAATTTATTGAGAATATTTCCTTTGGAAATATTTCAAAATGCCAAAACAGACAGAAATAGCTTTTATAGTTTTAATCAATAAATATAATATAAAATGGGGTTTAAAATCCTATGTATGGAAAATAAATGTCATTCTGATCATCTCTAAATTTCATCAGATTTTTCCAAGGTAGAAAAGTATTTTCCTATCTTGGAATACCAATTCTGGACTCCGAAATGGATAGGTTATTTAATTAGAAAATTAATCACAAAAATAATTATTTTTGTGGTTTTGAAATATAAAGATAGGTAAAAATCAAACTACCAAATATGAGTAGAGGCAATAATAATATTCAATTAAGTGGTTTTAAATATTTCTGGTTATCATAAAATATTGAATCTTTTATGTGGGTTTGGAAATATTTCAAATAACACCCCAACATTATTTTCACTATTTTAGAAATAGTTTGGAGCCAAAAATAAAATGAAACAAATGTCAGTAAGATTAATACAAAAATCAGAAAAGAAAGAAAAGAGAAAAGGGTTATCTAGCGCTTACCTTAGCCCAGGCCAGCTGTTCTCCGTATCGTCTTCCTCGTGCTAGTCGGCTGTACGAGGTGGCCGCCGCTCTCTCCGGCGCGGTCACGCACCTGGGTGCCTGCCTGGCCTCCCCGTCATGCTGGCCACGGAGGGATAAGCCTCCCGCACCCATTCCAGCTCTCTCCTTCTCCCCATTCGCCCCCTTGTGCCCCTCCCTCTCGGCCGCCATTAGAGCCGAGCTTGAGCTCGAGCTCGCCGTCGTTCCTGGCTACCCCAAGCCCCCCTGAGCATGTCGTTCGCTTTGCCTCGTCGAGCACATCGTCCCCGCCAAAGGAAAAGAGCCTCGAGCCCTGCATCGTCAGATCGTCGTCGTCTTCTTCCTCGTGCTGCCGTTGATAGCCGCCGTCGTTCTCCTTCTCCAGGCCGTCCCCGAGCCTTTTCTCGACGCCTCTGCATTCCTTGTGAGCTTAGGGATCTTTTCCCCTCATTTTCCCCCTCGATCCTGTGTCCTAGCGCCTGATTCCACCAGAGCCGGCGAGATCCGCCGCGGGAGCTCGTCACTGGTGACGCTCCGGTGATCGGTTGGTCGATCTGAGGCTACCATCAGCTTCAACTCAACGAGTAGGTACTGTAGGAGCCCAGCTCCACGCGTGATAATCCCCATAGCAGTGATCTCGGTGATGCCCGAGCTACGGTAGCTGCCGAGCTCGTCGTCGGCGTCATCTCCGGCCGTTTCACCCCGTGTGACTTGCAAAAATGGATGCGCGGATGAGTGATCATTCCTATGGTGCCATCCGCCGCTCATTTTGTCGCCGGAGGAGCATTTCCGATGGCCTCCGCCGTCCCTGGAGCCACTGGCGGCTCAACGCCGGTGGGTTTGACCCCCAGCACCGGTGGGTTGACTCCCGTGGGTCTATGGCAGGTCGGGCAAGCCCCTGACTAATTAAGTTTAGGTTAATAAAAATAAATGATTAATTAAAACCCTAAACAGTCACTGACATGTGGGCCAGCCTCTGTTAACTAACTAATTAACTTAAAGTTTAATTAAAATCTGGCCAGAGTCACTAACGAGTGGGTCCCACTGGTCAGGTTTGACTTTCAACGGCCAGATTGACCTGCTGATGTAGTAATACTAATTACGTTTGATATTAATTCCACAATAAGTGCAAAACTTTGGAAATTCATAGAAAATTGATTATAACTCCAAATTTGACAAATAATATATGCAAATTGATCAGAAAAATTCAATGAACATAGTGGTGCTACTTTCATGCATGATAATCGAAGTTATGAAACAACATCAGGTAAAATCAATTAAATGAATATGATAAATATACTATTTCAACTAATATTTGAATTTGAATTCAAATCAGCATCATCCCAAAGGTTTGATAGCCACACTAGCTCATGCTACATTTCAATCCATGCCATGATCATGCATCATATTGTTGCATATGAATGCTATTGATTGTAGTTATTGTTTCGGTAGGCTCTTCCCTTCCGGATACGTCCGAATATCCGACTGACAGATTTAATCCATCTGCTGAATAACAAGTCAAGCACCCTTTTGATCATCCCCATATAATCCCATGTTCTTGCTTCTGCTCCCCCTTATTGCATTAGGACAAAATATTTCAAATGCTTTACTTCGGTAGCTGAACCTATTCCTTTGCATGACCTGTCATTGTCACAGTAAATAGCCAAACCTTGCAACCTAGCATACATGGTAGTTGCTTGAGCCATGATGTGCCTTTTCCTGCTATGCTTGCTATGCCTAGAGTTGTGTCAGGTCTGTTTCATCTGGGTGATGAACAGGAATGGATGAATGTGTTCTAGTGACAAAGAATAAGTGTGGAACCTGATTTGGTAAAGGTACCGATGAAAGGCTATGTAGGAGTACATGGAGGGTGGTTTCATTGGAACCGTCCTTAGGAACTGAGTTTCGTGTATGTAATCCAAGACTAGTTATTACCACATCCTAGGCCCTGAAATATGACCCTGCTCGACTTATTAATCGCCTAGTACTCGGTTCAGGAGTTGCAAGTAGTTTCTTGTGTTTATAGTCATGCTAGAGGTCGTGCATAGTGCTGACCTTAGAGGTGGGCTATGATGCAGTAGGCAGTGGCACGGTGTGCCAAGTGGCACCCGGATGGTGGGCTTGGGAACCTTGCGCTCATCGTTTGGGGCGTGGCGGAAACCTCGGCCGGACTTTCGTGCGGGTTCACTCTCTAATAGGCGATAAACCTGGACTAGGTATTAGCATGGTTAATGGTCGTGGCCGACTCCCTCGCTGGGTTTTCGCTTGAAGGTTGCCGAGGTGCATGATGTGCACATGGCGATAAGTGGCGAGAATTGTGTGAAGAAGTACACCCCTGCAGGGTTATGCTCTATTCGAATAGCCGCGTCCGAGGATATGGACTACTTGGAGACATATGTTGTTCATAGACAACTTTAATGGCTACTCATAAAAGTATCAAGATAAGCGTGAGTATCATGTATGGCACTTCCATAGGGAGACGGAAAGGAGTTCATGATAGTGTATTTTTGTGGTGGTAGTGGACTCGTGTACGACTTATCAAAGTTGTTTAAAACTATTTAAAAATTGTAGTTTAGTCTAGCCAAGAGTCAAAGCTGGCTTGGTGCATGAAACACCACAACCCCCTTTATTGATACATGTGCATGAGAAGATAGATCTGTTCTAAAGTCTTGCTTAGTACTCTTGTACTCATGTTTGCTTAATAAATGTTGCAGAGGATACCCACGACCCAATAGGTGGGTTCTATCTAGACATCGATGATGACGAGTAGCAGGTGTCCCAGCTACGACCTGGCCCCTTTCAGAAGGGATCTGTAGATAGTCAGGCTTTGTGCCTTTTCCTTTCAACTGTCTGTACTCAGACAGCTTTAATGCTTCCGTTGGTTTGTATGAATCTTCTTGTATGACTTCAGTGTCGGGTCGTGTGACCCCTGCTTGTATGAACATATTATGCAAGACTCTTCCGAGTCTTCTAAATAAATGTTGTATTGTTGTATGGTTATGTTGTGATGCCATTGTTATATCTATGCATATTGAGTACGTCATGCGTACGTGTGATGCACTATGATATGTATGGGATTCGACACCTAGTCGTATGCCCTTAGTAGCTCTCTATACAGAGAAATGCCCCTTTGTGTTTCCACCGAACCCTGGTAGTTCGCTGCTGCTCTGGACACATGGGTTGACCGGCATGTATCCTTCTTAGTTGATGTGTCTCTCCCTACGGGGAAATGTCACACGGTGTAATGGAGTCCTTGTAGCTTGCTACGACTCGTCTACACTCGTTGATGACCGACACCTCCTTTGCTGGGTTATGTATGCCTGTCTCTGTACAGTCGATCCACTTGAGTTTATGACTAGTTATGTCGACCCGGGTTCTTTGGCATTGGAATGCTAGCGACACTAATGCATACGTGAGTCAAAAGGCGAAACGGTCCCGACTAAGGTAAGGTGGCAGCCGTGGGGTTAACCGTGCGTGAGACCGTAAAGGGATGTGATGTGTTACAGGCTGGATTCCTATGGCTTAGGATCGGGGTCCCGACAGCCGGACCACCTATGATCAGGAGGCGGAGCGCGAGCGCCTCGAGGCCCTGGAAGGGCGCGTTCTCGTCGACGAGGCCGCCCTCGCGACAGCGCATGAGGAGGCCTTTGCAGATGCAGATGTGAAGGTGGCTCGAGAGCGGGGGACACTGTGAGGAGCACCATGACGAGCTCGCTTGGCAAGAATCAAGTCTCCATCTCAGGCACGACACGCTCCTAGAGGAGGTAAGCACGCTCAAGGCCCAGCTGGAGGGTGCACAAGCCGCCCTGGAGGCTGCCTTCAGGAGCGAGGAGGAGGCCAAGGAGGAGCTGAAGTCGCTTCTAACCCACATCGATGAAGCCGTCCATGTCATGCAGGTGCCCAAAGACGATGCGGCGAACGCGCGGCGTATGAAGGCCAAACGCGCCCAGCAGTTCCTAGAACTGGCCTGTCGCGCGGGCGGTGCAGTCCATCGCTTTGTTAGGGATGTCGCCATGCTGTCGCGAGCGCATGGCGACAGAGGTTACCCTGAGTTCTTCCTCCAGATAGTGCATGCGCTGGAGTTGGGTGTCTCCAAGGTAATAGATGTGGTAGAACAATGAACTCCTTGCTCTTGTGCTTCAAAAGATAGTCTCCTCAACACTCAATGAATCTATCTCAGATTTGGCATGGGTAGGAGAGATTGATCTTGTGGAAAGCAACTTGAGGAGGCTAGAAATCAAGGTTCAAATGGTTGGAATGGAATCTCTTAATCTCAACACATCAGTAGGTGGTTCTCTCTTAGAAAAATGGATCTGGCAAGTGTAAGTGTGTTCTGAGTGCTTCATGTGCGAATGAGAGGTATGTGGAGGGTATATATATGCATCCCCCAAAATCCAACCGTTACAACATTATTGCCCAACTCGGTGATACCGAAATGATTCTAGGTGGTACCGAGTTGCACTAAATGTGGCAATTTTTAAATTCTCGATGCGACCGATATAGGAATCTCGGTGTTATCAATACGATGACCTAGAGTGGTTTCCAAACTCGGTGAGACCGACTTTGAACTCAAAAATTCCGAAACTTGAAGTTATCTCAACAGAATGTTGGTCACTCAATCTCGATGGCACCGATGGAAATGTTGGACCAAGATGGTGGGTTTGGCATAGGATATGTCTAAGTGTAAAATCGGTATGACCGAGTAGGAAATGTTGGTGACACCGATTTTGCATATTTGGCTTGGGACAGATATATTCTATGGGTAAGTGGCTGACTATTTTTGGTGGCTATCTCTAAGCACTTGAGCAACCAATTCATCATAATAGCTCATCCCCTTTCAATAGTATTGGCTTTCCTATGGACTTAAAGTGATTTCTCACAAAGTGTAAAATGAAGAGTCTTCTTGCTTGAAGCTTTAGCCAATCCTATTCCTTCCTTGCATCAAAGGAAGTGTCCAATGATGCATATGTTATGGTTAATTACCAAAATTACCTTCGGGAGCAATTATGATTTCAGTCTCTCCCTTTTTGGTAATTTATGACAACATATAGATCAAAACATCGACAAAAGATATAATCAACAATTTGATTCGACGCTTTGAAAAGTATGTGAAAAGCAAGAGCTCCCCCGAAATTTCTACATCATTTTAAACTTGTGTTTGAATGCAAATGCACAATCAATTGAGATTATGGGTTACTCTTCCATGTCACATTCAACTTGGTGGTGCACATAAATGATATGAATGAATAGCAATGCACATAGTACCAACAAACAAGTGAATGATCATGAAGTAGATATCTCAAAAGTAATAATGTGGTAGCATCAAGCAATCAAAGTGTATGGTCAAACACATATCTAAACTGATAAAGTCATCAAAAGGACTAAATAAAGTTTTGAAAAGAAAACGAGAGCAAATAAAGTCAAAAACTCTCCCTCTCTCGAAGCCCTATTGATCTATAGAGTTCTCCCCCTTTGGCAACAAGTACCAAAATTTTCAAAGGTCTAATCTAAGCATCTCTTTGGGCATTATCTCCCCCGACAGCAGAAGTTGGAGTAGATAAGAGAGCATCAATTAACTCTTCGGTACACGTTGCTGGAGTAGGAGCTAGAGGTGTAGACACTAGAGGAGCTGGAGCAAGAGCTGATGCTTTGAAGATGGTCTTTCTTCTGGTACTAGCACAGCTGCTGACCTGGTCTAGGTCGTGAACCGTGTGGTAGTATGAAGAGGTGAATCATCATCATGATCGTCATCATCATCTTCATCATCTGAGCGTGGAATCTTCACTGAGTCAACTTCATGCTGAAGCTACTCAACAGTGGTGGTCAACTCCGTCACCTTCACACCCAGGTCACGGAATTTCGTCTGCATGATGCTCTCTAGGCTCTCCTGGTTCAGCAAGATCTCTGAAATATTCTTCTCCATCCCTCAGATGGTGCTGACCAAAAAGACATCTGTTCTTCTCTGGTTTTGAGCTAGGGCGGTGGAGCTGGAGCATTGCTAGCAGCCTCTGCAGCCTCTCTAGATGTAGCTAAGCTGGGATGGGTGTCATCCATCACAACTATATTATCCTCAAACTCTAGCTCAAGGGGAAAATGAGGACGATCACGCCGATATGCATGCTTGCCAATCTTGGCATTGATGAGCAACTGAATGTATGGTGCATATTCGCATGACCTCTTCTAGTCTGCGGAAGTTCTCTTGATAGTCTGAGCAAACAAATCTATGACTTTGAAGCGAGTGTGGGTGTCTAGATGATGCAGCATATTGATGGAATAGCCTCTAATCATTTTGTCATCACTTAATTTGGGCATGAGGGTATGTCTCAAGATAGTGTTGGTAGTGGTTATTCCTGCTTGCAAGAAATAGACAGATCCAAGCTTGTGAGACACTAGATAATCATTGACACTGGCTTGTACATATTATCCATGGAGTTGTGATTCTTCTTAGGTTCTCAACACACATCCAAGTCTTCTTGACGTGCTTTTGGAGAACCAATGATAGTAGCTCATTCTTCAATTGTGACTTCATATCTATGACCATCAGTCATCCAGACAATAGTTTGATCTTCATATAAATGAACTGTTGAGTAGAATTGCATAATCATCTCATAATTCCATGAAGTCATCTCTCTGCCAGCAAACTCTTCAATGTCAACAAGATTGAAGTTTTCTCTCACATGGGGAAAGAAATCTTCATTGGCTTTGATGTACTTCCAGTCGACATATCTCATGCCACTGACTACTAGACTCTTGTCAACAGAATTGTCTCATAGAAGTTTTGTTGTTCCCTTGTGTGAAACCAGGTATCAACAGCAGTTCATCTCCGCACAGCATATGGATCAATAGCTATCCACTTCCTCAACCCTGCATCTCTTCTCTTCTTCATGTCTTCAGCAATTGAATGAGCCTCATTGTAAAGTGGAAAATGGGGTCTTAGCTTCATGAGAATATGTGCATCCTCATCTTCTTCCTCTGCAGCAAAGGCTCTCGAAGCAGTGCCTTTCTCTTTATCAGCTGCACGTATGTCCTTTGTAGACTTTTTGGGAGCTACAGGCTTCTTAGGAGCTGAAGGCTTTGGAGCAGATTTCTTGGACATGGCATTAGCCATGAGCTTCTTCTTTGGAGGAGGGGCCACGGCTAGTATCTCTTCCTCCTCCTCATCAGCATCAGCAGTTTCTATTGGATCTTCATACATGGAGCTTTGTCTTCCAACAACATGAATCACCCTCTTCCTGGCTCTCTTCGCACCTAGCTTCTTAGTAAGCTTACCTTACAAGGTTTGTTGTACTCCTTCCTAACTACCTTTGTGATCGGAGCCTTCTCTTTCTACTTCTGGGAAGCATGAACTTCAGGAAAAAAATCAGAATCTTCTTCATCAGAATTCAGCTTCTTCCTGGACCTGGCAGCTGCCTTGGGCATTCCATGGGAGCTGGGGGTACTTGGATCAGAAGGGGTCCTCACAGGACTAGTGCCTGAATCAGACTCAACATGGGGCTCACTGAAGTTGTTCTCACTGTCATCGGAACCTCACATCCTACAAACCAAACACACAAGCTGGCTGACCCTGTGAAAAGATATGGAAGAGATTGATAAGGCAACCATCACAAATTGAAGAAGTTTTGTCAAATTTGAACTCTGAAAAAATAGTTTTAACTTTCAGCTAGATTGGATTTTGGTTCCACCGAGTTCAAAATTTGGGGGCCACCGAGACACATGATCTCCTTAATGGAAACTTGGCACCTCTTTTCGGTTTCACCGAAAAGAAGAACTCGGTTCCATTGAGACCATTCTCAGCAACCCTAAAACAGAAATCGGTACTTCAACTCGGTGACATCAAGATTCAATTTGGCGGACTGTTAACCCTAAAATCATCATTGCTCGCTATTCTAAAGGATTTTTCTTCTGGATAGAATACTTGCAATCATGGATAGAAAATGGCAGAACTTAATTTGCACAAGAATCAAACAGGGAGCAAAAAAGTGATCGAATCCATACCCTAGCTTGGTTTCGATCCGTTACGGCGGCGACGGCGGTGATGATTCCGTCGGCGGCGAGGACTCCAATGGCGAGGGCGCACGAGAGGACCAAGTTTGGTGTCCGAATACTAGGGCACAACATCAAGGGGTGCGTCAAGGCAATGTCTGAAAGAAGTTTTTCAAGAGTCGGGTCCGCGGATATATATATCCCCTCATAGTCGGTGACACCGAGTCGTGATTTTCGATGCCACCGAGTTCCATAACTATTAGTGACAAGGAAACTCGGTGAGTCTGAAAAGCAAGACTCGGTGGTACAATACGAATAAAACTGATCAACTCTAGGCTTCGGTGGGACCGAGATTTTGAGGTTAGTCACACCGAGATGCACTTTGGGAAGTTTTAGAATTCAGCCCTTGTCGAGACGGATCTCCGAGTGCTCCTCACACAGATTGTCTCTAAAGTGCTTGCGCAAATTTTGTGATGTAGCATGAATAGAATTTGAGACGAGAAAGAATAGATAGCTAGAAGAGGGTACTTAGGCATTCTTATATATCCAATTGGCCAAATAAAATTTAAAGCCAAATAACAACAATTGGATATTCTCGATTAAGCAAAACAAATGCATACCAACATGCTCACACAATAAGATGACAAATGAAATATGGTGAACATGCACAAACATTCTAGCATCTATAAAGCACTTTGGCGATGACGAAGTCATCTATATATGAGTATATCGACATTGGAGCCAAGTAAGAATACTTGATCATAGGTCATACTCATCGATTAAGCACAAGTGGGGTTACCACTTTTACATAATGCATTATGTGTTCACATCATTTAGGAGACGCTTGTACTCAAGTCTTAGAGCACAACTCCCCCTAGATGTGACATCCCCCCTAAGAGGGATCAACTAACCTTGGGTTTTGCCATAGAAGACTTGAAATAGGTGAAGTAGTGGTGGATGCTCATTGTTGATCAAGTTCATCTTGAGTTGGGAGAAATCCTTGTTTTTTCTTACTCTTCTCACCTACATGGGTTAGTCCCAAAGCAAAAGGAACAAATGCAAGCATATATATGGCATAGACTGAAATACATGGGAGATGATGTCCAAAGATTCATTAATTACCTTGTCCCTTGCTCACCTTTGAGGGAATGTGTGACTCCTTGAACTAATGCATATGGTTGAGGTTGATTGCATATAGTTCTTGCCACAATGAATAAGAGTGATTTTTTCATTGGCGGAGTCACCCCTCAAGAACTTTCATGTTCTTCCTCTTGGGAACCCACATCACCTTGATGGGGATCCTTCGAGTTGTGGTAGCACTAGATGAGGTTGTGCTAGAAGCGTCCTTGGGAACCCACTCAACCTTGGCTTGGGGTTCTTCTTCAAATGAGTTTATGTCCTCTTGAAGCTTTCCCTTGCCCTTGTGGTCATGTGGTAGAAGGCCATCTTGTAAGTTTGTCCCATTGGGAGGAGTAGGATCATACTTGGGAATGGTATATGGACCTTCTTCCCAAACATATCCATTGACGTTGAAGTAGCCAACACCTTGCTTCTTTCGATCTCCTCCTTGCTTGCACACAGTTTCGTCACATTGCTTACTTGCGGCAAAACTCTTGAAGACACCTCTCTCTATAATCCCTTTCAATAAGTCATTTTCTTGATCATGTGTAACTTGGCTAAGAGAATCATTAGTGGAATCAAGAGAACTACTAGAAACAACATCATTTGATTTAGCTTTAGCATTGTTGTTACTAGATGACAAAATTTGCCTACCTTCGTTACTAGTGTTCTTAGGTTTAACTTGTGGAACAAAAGTAGACAAGATTAATCGTTTGGCTAGATAAGAGGAACTCCTCTTTCGAAGATCATCATTGATTGCTTTTAGGAACTCATCCTCTTGCTCTAAATTTAGCTTCTCGACGCATAGCTTCTCATGAGTTCTTGCAAGCTCTCTTGATCTTCTAGAGTAGTTTCATGAGCTAACTTAAGAGTGTTTAATTCTTAAGTTAGTTTCTCAATATCTTTCTTATCATCATCATTTGATTTCTCTTGACTATCATGATAATTAGCAAGTTAATTTTCAATGTTATCACTAGTCTTATCAAAGAAAAAGTCATCTTTCCCTAACAAGTCCTCATCACTATCAAAGTCAAAATACTCGGGTTGTGATACCTTGGGGCCTTTTGCCATGAAGCAGTTTCCAATCTCTTCATTTGGGGTGAATCAAATAAGTTGTAGGAGTTGGAGGAAACAAGTGCAATGTCGGCAACACCTTCATCTTGACTGTAGTCAGAGTTGGAGTGATAACTTCTCTCGGAGTGGTTGTCACACTGGGAGCCGGAAACCCATTCACCAACATGAGCTAGATGTCTTCTTCTTGAACTGCTCTTGGTGTACTTGTACTTCTTCTCCCATTATCTACCTCTCCGGGAGTGTCTTCGTTCATAATGATCATCTCTACTCGTTCTCTCTCTGCGAGGTGACTCATCTCTTGAGCTTGTTCTTCTAGGTGACTCTTCTCTTCGTTCATTGGAAAAGTGTTCGGGCTTTCCACGGTTGTAGCAGTTTTGGTCATGACTAGACGAACGCTTCTCATCATATGTTGAGCTTGAGCTTCTATCTTTGCATCTACTCTTGTAGAACTTGCTGAATTTTTTGACCATGAGGCTGATCTCTTCATTGGTAACAAGGTTGTCACTTGAAGTAGCGGGAGCATCAACTGAAGCTATGTAAGCATGGCTTGGGTACTTGTGCAGCTCATATTTGTCTTCGAGAGACGTTTCATGAGCAACAATCCTTCCAATGACTTAAGTAGGCTTGAGATCCTTGTAGTTGGGCATCATTTGTATTAATGTGCACACGGTGTTGTATCTTCCATCCAAAGCTCTATGTATCTTCTTGATGATGAATTTGTCGGTCATCTCTTCGCTTCCTAAGCCGGCAATCTCATTTTTGATGAGAGATAGCCTAGAAAACATCTCAGCGACTCCTTCACCATCCTTCATCTTGAACTTGTCAAGATGACTTTGAAGCACATCCAACTTAGATTCTTTGTCGGAATCGTTACCTTGGTGCATATCAATCAAAGTATCCCAAATTTTCTTCGCATTCTCAAGGCGACTGATTTTGTTGAATTTTTAGGGACACGAGCAGTTGAACAGGACATCACATGCTTGAGCATTGAATTGCAACATCTTCAATTCTTCCTCTATGGCATCACGATACGGTTCTGTTCCTTCTCCAAAGAAATCACCTTGCACACCAACACAAACAACAGCCCGAAGGGGAGAATTATGACCAAGAATATGCATTTTCATCTTATGCTTCCAACTAGCGAAATTAGTGCCATCAAAATATGGACCTCTACGGTGATCATTTCCCTCACTAGATGTTATACTCTCCTAGGTTGTCAAACAAATGCAGTGGAAACCAAAGCTCTGATACCACTTTTAGGATCGAAAGTATGTCTAGAGGGGGTGATTAGACTACTTGATAAGATAAAAATTTAGCCTTTTCCCAATTTTTAGTGTGCGCCAGTTTTAGCAACTATGACTAGTCAAGTACACCCTACACAAGCATATCTAAGAGTATAGTAGCGGAAAGTAAAACATGCAAGTGTAAAGTAGAGGGTAAGGTAGAGAGATCAAACGCAAAGGTTGACACGGCAATTTTTTGCATGGTTCCGATAGGTGGCGCTATTGTACGTCCATGTTAGTGGAGACTTCAACCCACACGGGGTAACGGCTACGAGAGTCCATGAAGGGCTCCACCCACAAGGGTCCACGAAGAAGCGGCCTTGTCTACTCCATCACGGCTTCCGTCCACACAGGAGTAGCCTCACTCATGGTAGATCTTCACGAAGTAGGCGATCTCCTTGCCCTTACAAACATCTTGGTTCAAGTCCACAACATGAAGTAGGAAGCTCCCAAGCGACACCTAACCAATCTAGGAAGAACCACCCTCCAAAAGGTAATATATGTGGTAAAACGATGAACTCCTTGATCTTGTGCTTCAAAGATAGTCTCCTCAACACTCAATCACTCTCTCTCGGATTTGGCAAGGGTAGGAGAGATTTATCTTGTGGAAATCAAATTGGGGAGGCTAGAAGTCACCGTTCAAATGGTTGGAATATAACCTCTTGATCTCAACACATGAGTAGGTAGTTCTCTCAAAAAAATAGATCTGGCAAGTGTAAGTGTGTTCTGAGTGCTTCCTGTGCAAATGAGAGGTGGTTGGAGGGGTATATATAGGCATCCCCCAAAATCCAACCGTTACAACATTATTTCCCAACTCGATGACACCGAAATGAATCTCGGTGGTACCGAGTTGCACTAAATGTGGAAACTTTTGAATTCTTGGTGAGACCGATATAGGAATCTCGGTGGTACCGATACGATGACCTAGACTGCTTTCCAAACTCATTAGTCCAATATTTCTTTCATTCGGTCTTCCAAGCAGAGAATGATGGCAAGAATCACCACCAAGAATTATTGATACACTCCGGAACAATGAATAAGCAAAAACTTGAGCCAATGAAAAAATAATTCCAAAACAATCTTGGAGAAGGAATATGACTGATGAATCCATACTTACATCATATTTGAAAAGAACTAGAGATGTCCAGAAAAGATTGGAAGAGCGAGGTAAGATCCTGGGGAAGAACCTGTGGGTTATGGGGCCACTCAAAGAAAACATCATTGAATCAATTGCTTAGGAAGAGAGATATTGCACCGGTACAAATGAAAACTTGATGAGGTGAGACCCACAAAATAATTGTAAGGACTGGAAACAAGAGACTTCTGAGATATCTTGAGCACTCCGGATAGAATAGAGATGGATGAATAAAGAAGAAAGGCTTGGATAAGAATTTTGAACATGGGAAAGCATTGAGCAAATGAAAATGATATAACGAACACCGAAATCTTGACTTGAATCCACCGGAGAAGAACAACTAGAAACAAGAAATTATGAACTTAACACCTGAGCATCTTCATAATGAATCACCAGATACAATACAAAAGAAAAGAAAGCGGAAGCATGATTGAAAAGAAAGACAGTTGGATGAGAATTTAATTTTAGAAGAAAAGGGGAGGGAGGGTGGGTAAAACAAAGACAACTTGGGACAGATGAGAAGAACTCCAGAAAGAAATAAGAGATTGATCTTGCAAATATTGAAACGGGTTGAATTAGTTGAAGAGAAGGACACCTGTTGGAAAGAATCTCATGACAACTCTGGTTGATCAAAAGGTTTAGCATTCCCATAGGAATATGAGAACACTACTTAGGATAGATATGAAATCACCACTTGACATCGAAGCAACTCGAATTACCATATACCAAAAAAAGAAAGGATGAGGCTTACGAAACAAGCCAGAAATAAATTCATGACAGAGATTTTGCTTGATATTTTTGTGGTAAGGTTCGCACGGGCTCGATCGTACATTGGATCGTCATACTGAAATGACGCTCGAATATTCTCCCTAGGCGTAGCGAACTACAAGGCTTGATGAAGCATATGTGACGACATATATAGAGACTGTCCTTTGTAATAAACACCGTGAACACACGAGATGTCAAACCCCAACCTTGCATCTTGCATCTGTTGGAAGAACTTCGGAAATCTTTCTTGGTTATGCTATCATGTTGCGGGTCCGGGAACCTACTCAATGTAATCATCTACAAACCTTTCCCGCAACTATCAACACATATCCGAGAAGTTCCGCAAATTCGTCTACCTCACACCCTCATAATCACAATGATACCAATTATAGCAGTACATCTGGACGCACTCCCTGGTACTGGGTGACGCCAAAATCATCTCGCCACAAAGAGTATTGAAGCAATTTTGAACCCTCCGTCCTGAGATACTAAGGAAACTGAACGATATCTATGGGTTAAGAATCCCCTGAAGCTCAACTCCCCGGAAGAAATCAAGTCAAACAGGAGGCACCAAGTCAGAACTCCGTCACATCGACATCGTATAGATTCCAAAATACCCGTGTGATCCTAAAAAATTCGAGTGAGAAGAGGAGTAGAATTAAAATTCTTACGTTATAATTCCACAAGAGAGCATAGAAGAGGAGTAAAAAGAATCCTACTCACCAATATATAACTAGACTCAAAGTTGTTTT
The DNA here is from genome assembly GCF_904849725.1 of Hordeum vulgare subsp. vulgare. Lineage (NCBI taxonomy): Eukaryota > Viridiplantae > Streptophyta > Magnoliopsida > Poales > Poaceae > Hordeum > Hordeum vulgare. The sequence goes on along the minus strand of NC_058524.1, from coordinate 369,298,233 downwards.
TGCTAGACTTGACTCGGCCAAGTTCGATCAATCAAGGGGGATCCTAGGTCGGTACTCCTCTGATACCAACTAGTAATGCTCAAGATACGATCCTATCCTTATGTTGGCATGAGGGCCTCGATAGGGATAGAAGTGCATATCGTCGTTTCGCAAGAATGGATATCGTTACAAGTACGCGTACAGAAGAGATGAATATATGGAATTGGCTTACACTTGCCACAAGCTACAACATGAACAACACAATATATTCCATCACCATGTAGACGAGCAGGGTCCGACTACAGACGAAATCAAACGATAAAAGAATGATGTCCATCCTTGCTATCCCAGGCTGCCGGCTTGGAACCCATCCTAGATCGATGAAGAAGAAGAAGGAAACTCCAAATAGAACAATCATCGCGCTCACGTCAAAATATGGCTTTACATGTACCTACAACTATTATTGTAGTAATCTGTGAGCCACAGGGAGTGAGCAATCTCATTTCCAAAGGTATCAAGGCTAGCAAAGCTTAATGAGTGAGGTATGGTTAAGTGGTGAGGCTGCAGCAAGGAACTAAGCATTTAATTGAGTGGCTAACTTACGAGTGCAAGAATAAAAGGGGGTGATCTACGCATATTCGGACGTGAACTAATAATGATCTCTAAGTGATCCTGAACACCTACTTACGTCAAACATAACCCCACTTTGGCATATCTCCGATATAGAGCTCACGAGAAGAGACAGTCATGGTTACACACACGGTTGGCAAGTTTTAATTAAGTTTACCTCAGGTTTGCTATGACCGGGTATTAAACAAAGTTTCCAAGTTGCCACATAACCATGGGCACGACTTTCCGAAAGATTTAACCCTACACGGGTGGTCCAACTAGTCCATCACAAACTACCACAAGCTGCGTCGGAAACCTCGACCACAGAAAACTCGCGATCTCCTCGGATCCTTGGTGGAAAACTTCAACCTCGAGATAGCCCAAAGTATTCTCGGAATCCCTCGCACAAGACGTTTGAGAAAGGTAAAACAAATCTAGCAAGGCCGCCCAACGTGTCGATGATCCCGATAGGAGCCGTGTATCTTGTTCCCGGGACACGACGGAAGAGCTATGGTTACCACGCCAAAACACCGAGTTGCCCCGGGTAGTGTTAATAAGCTACTCTCGGTTGGACAAACACTCATGAGGAGAACTAGCCCGGGGTTGATTAATTATCCACAGGGGTCGAATGGTCCATATGCAAGTTTATTAGTTATTAGGAAAATGTAGTACCAATGTTGGGCCTTGCTAGAAGAGTTTTATCCCAAACGAAAGTCAAGGGGTTCCCATAACAACTCCAAGCATGTTAGGAGCGCTCAATATGGAACATAACGCCGGCATACAAGTAACTAGGGCGGAAAAGGTGGAACAAAACATCGAGCTAGAAGGCCAAGCCTTCCGTATACACATGCATTAAATTAAATGGCAATAATATGGTGATAATCAAAATAATATCCATGTTGGCCCATGGAAAGCAACTGCACCTGCAACTAGCAACGCTATAAGAAGGCTGAGAAAGCAGTAACATAGCCATGGCAATATTGAGAGGCTGACATTTAAGTGGTAGGCAGCCAGACATAGCGATAGAAACGATACAACTAGCATGGCAATGATAGTAATGGTATCTAGAGAAATGATCATCTTGCATGTGATTCTGCTTGGAAGAAGACAAATCTGTGAAGTAAACGAACCAATGTAGTCAAACGAATCCTCACACTCCGAAGCAGTTCGAAACTCTATCGAGAAGAAACAATCCAGAAATAACAATCAACACACGATAAACAACACAACATATGGATGACATGATGCACAACCATCAACTCCAACACATTAAATGAAGCTCAATATGCAACGAGTTGCATATTGACGAAACTCCATATTTTAATTACTTAGTTCTCTCCCGTTTAGGTACACAACAATATTAAATGTTGTTAAACATGGCAAGAGGTGAAGCATAATTAAACTACACTATCTCGGCATTTTAAATGAGGTCGGGAACAACTTATAGTATTTCCGAAATGATCCCATATGTTAATTTAGAAATTGAACCAGATATGTACTAAACAGAATAATAAAGTGGACTATGTGATTCTACACGTCACTGTAGTCGATTTACATATAAAGATCACCTAAAACGGAGCTACGATTTAAAAGATATGACCAACACAGGATGATATGGCATGGATGCAAAATGTATGCAAATGCCAGCCACAAGCATGTTAAATCATGGATGCAACAAGATATGTGACTAAATGAGATTCTAAGCAAGGTTAAAAGAGGCTGGAACAACGAATAACAGTTCTGGAAAGTCCCCATATGCAAATTAAGATTTCGGTATTGTTCTGCCTATAACACAATTTTAGATTCGTGAAATAGGAAAATAAATGCCACCTTGTTACTCTACACATTTTTCTAGTCAAGTTACATATATAAAACATTTTAATCAGAGCTAATTAGTTATGATATAAATTGTTTCGACATGGCATTGATGCAAATTAATTAAAACAGCAAGTTAAACATGTTAAACATGGTTGGATGTTGGACATTGTGAAACTACATTGAATTCTATGGATTTTACATGTATAAGGTTTATAAATCCGATGCACAGTTATTTTGCTATGGATTAAATCATCTTAATATGGCATCCCGCAAAACCATGCAAACAACAAGTTAAACATCTTGAAACATGCATGAATGTTGGATATTATTAATCTTCACAAAATTCTGGATATTTTCCTTATCTAATTTATTTTCATTAGATGCATTGTTAATTAGTTATGAGCGATGCAAATTAATGTAATTAATAAATGTCGTGATAATTAGCAAAATTCATAGTGCAGAAAAAAATGAATTGGGCCGAATCCGAGAGCAAACAAGCCAACAGTACACAACGTTGGATACTAAAACGCGCACATGAGCATATGATAGAGGGTGTCCACATGATGTAGGCGATGGGTCCTATCTTTAGATGAGATGGTGGATATCGATTTGGTGGAGATGACTTTGACGATCCGAGTAGAAACGTGCACGACGTTGCACCTTAGCAAACGCTAAACCAATCTCCAAGAGGTTATTGACCAAGCCGGAGCACAATCAACCTGACCACGAAGGTCTATTCCTGCAAGCAATCGAAGAACAAGCAAGAATATGATATTGCAATGTGAATATTGCGAATATAGATGAAGTATTGGTAAGGGTGGGGATCCGAAAGCAGTCTTAGTCTGGTCGTTGGACACAAACGAAGTACACGAAGTTGCAATGGCTAACTTTTAACTAAACAAATCCCAAGCAAAAAGCTACTAGGTTGATCTACTTATATAGGAGAAAGGGGTGGCGGCCAAGGAGGTGGTAGGACGTCCCAAGGCAGCCTAAAACTAACCATAGGTCGTAGAAGACCTATGGGCCCAAGTGGAGGTGATGCAACACCTTTGGACTTGTTGTTTGACTCGGATTCTGGTGCAACGTCATATTTTTTGGTCGATATATCCACACTCCGGACGAATTTTAAGGTGATTACAATTGGGCCAGAAAGCACATAAAATCTACTTTGCAGCCCAAAAAGAATCACCCAATTCGGATTCCAGATGTAAAAGTTATTGGCGTTTTGGTACATGTATGTCTGTGCAGTCCACTTGATAGAGGCTAGGGTGTCCACTTGATGTAGGTGAGGGGTCTGATCTTTCGATGAGATGGTAGCTATCGATTTCGTGGAGATGCCTTTAACAATCCGACTAGAAACGTGCACGACGTTGCGCCTTAGCAATCGCTAAACCAATCTCCAAGTGGTTATTGACCACGGCGGAGCACAATCAACCTGACCACAAAGGTCTATTCCTGCAAGCAATCGAAGAACAAGAAAGAATATGATATTGCAATCTGAATATTGCGAATATAGATGAAGTATTGATAAGGGTGGGGATCCGAAAGCGGTCTTAGTCTGGTCGTTGGACACAAACGAAGTACACGAAGTTACAATGGCTAACTTTTAACTAAACAAATCCCAAGAAAAAAGCTACTAGGTTGATCTACTTATATAGGAGCGAGGGGTGGCGGCCAAGGAGGTGGGAGGACGTCCCAAGGCAGCCTAAAAACTAACGCTAGGTCGTACAAGACCTATGGGCCCAAGTGGAGGTGACACAATACCTTTGGACTTGTTGTTTGACTCGGATTCTGGTGCAACATCATATTGTTTGGTCGATATCTCCACGCTCCGGACGAATTTGAAGGTGATACCAATTGGGCAGGAAAGCACATATAATCTACTTTGCATACCGAAAAGAATCACCCGATTCGGAGTCTCGATGTAGAAGTTATTTGCGTTTTGGTACAGGTATATTTGTGCAGTCCAAATCTGAGTCCATAACGTGAGAGACTTGGACTCTATCTTCTCTTGGGCTAAAAGTGACGTGAAAGAACTTCTTGAACAGCAACTAATTAATTCTTTGGCATGGGAGGAGCTCTTGAATAGCACCCAACCATTTCCTCTTCCCTTGTCATCACACGTGGTTCATGCAAGTGTTCGGCCATTCTGCATTTAGGCATAAAATAAAAACAGGTGAAGTATTTTTGTCCCGGATAACATAAATAAATTATTGCATGACTTTTATCAGAAATCACCTCAAACAAATACGCATATACAATGATTGTGATAATATCCAAGGTAGTCATGTCATCATCAAGGCTCGGGCGACCCAACCGCGGTCAACGCAGGAGCGTCGCTCGAGCCCGAGGGCATTCCTCGTCCTCCTCTGGGCAGGAAGGTGTGGCGGCACTCGTCGCACGTCGACGAGCGACGAAGCATGGAAGCCGATGGGAAGTTGAAGAACAGCCGGGAATGGGTCGGTAGATACGAACGGGAGTAGGGCACTGGGAACAGGGTTGGATCCGACCGCTCTCATCGCAGGTGGTCGCATCTCATGTGGCCCACGACACAGGGCTAGGCTATTGTGGCTCCGGTCCTTCGCCTGTCAACCGGACACGAAGCAAAGGCGATTGGATCTGGCGGCTGTGACGTCCTCGATATGATCGTATGCTAAACATACACGCAAATGCGTACGACCAAGCTCAAGGACTCACGGGAAGATATCACAACACAACTCTAGGCGCAAATAAAACATACAAGCTACATATTACAAACCAGGGTCCTCGGGGTCTAGAATACAGAAGCTCAATAAACACACGAGTCAGCGGAAGCAACAAATATCTGAGTACACACATTAAACAAGAGGTGCCTTAGAGAAGACTAGCACAAAAGATACAACGATGAGTAGTGGTAGGCACCATCGGGGGTAGCAGTCGTCGCCGGTAGGATACTCGATCTGTTCGGCTCCATCATCTGGTCGCAACAACGGATCAAGGGGACAAAGGGGAGCAAACAACGATGAGTAGTCATCCAAAGTACTCGCAAGACTAACGTCAAAACTATGTTAAGTATGCATCAGTATCAAAGGAAGGGGTTTATATGTGGACTGACTGCAGCAATGCGAGAAAGAGAGGAAAGGCCTAGTCCTATCGAGGACTAGCATCTTCAGGGGTCTTGCAGCAATAGACGATAGTAGAATAGGTAACACAATCAATAGTCATATTGTTGCAGCAATATTAATATGAGGTCACGCCCAGAGATTCTCCCTCGACTCCATGCAAGGAAGCAATCCCAAAGCAACATTCCAGTTAAGTAACAATTGTAGTTGTATAAGATCAGGGCACAACTCCAAGTCGTCATGTAACCATGGACACAGCTATTCGAATAGATAAGTACTTCCCTGCAGGGGTGCACAACATATTCCTCGTCACGCTCAATAACACTCTGGCCGGACACACTTTTCTGGGTCATGCCCGGTCTCGGAATATCGACACGTCACAGCCCCACCTAGACTCAACAAAGAGGCCAGCCCGTCGGTCTAAATCCTAAGCGCGCAGGGTTCATGGGCCCATCACCCTTTGCACTCCTACACGATGCGTGGGCGGCCGAGGTCAGTCCTAGCACCCCTTATTACAAGCGCGATGCATATCCGGACCACTTGGGCGTGCGCCGCTCCATTGCTGACGTCTAAAGAGGTTCGGCTGATACCACGACGTCGAGTACCCATAATTCTTCCCACGTAGACGGTTAGTGCGTAATAAGACCTTCCGACCAACCCAGATCAAATACCCAAGTTCATTAACATTTTAGTTAACTAAACGACACAACCACGCGGGAATCCACTCGCCAAACATTATTTATTAATGTTCCCAGTATCATGGTCAAGTAACTGTGTGGTTGTAACATCAAGGGATCCGCGGTATCACCCTCGTTGGATTCCGAATGATGTAACCGTCAAGGTGGAGTTAGAGGAATTACCCTCGACGGTCTCACACTTGAGGGGTTGCACGACAGAGTCGTCGTCGAGAGTGGTGAAGGAAGAATCACCCTTGATAACCACGACCGACTAGCTGCACTACAGAGATATCATCATGAGTACTCCCTCTATCCCAAAATTCTTGTCTTAGATTTGTCTAGATATGAATGTATCTAGTCACGCTTTAGTATTTTGATACACTCATTTCTAGACAAAATTAAGACAATAATTTTGGTACGGAGGGAGTACTTCGCAAGGTGTCACCCTCGATACCCGATAATAGCTCTGAAGCGTCGTACAACTAAGGGGGTGTAAGTGATGTGTCAGGGCTTGGCTCGTCGATCAGGGATCGAGACTTGACGATAAAGCAAGGAGACTGGACTAAGGGTCGGAGGGGATGACTGCTCCACCTATACTAAATAGTTTTAAGGTGCGGTACTGAAAGTAGCAGTTCATCAAAAATTAAGCTATGCATCAGATATAGGAGCTAACTACAACAGTATCAAATTTCTAATGCAAGCATGAGGGAGAAAGAAATGGGCGATATAGGAACAATCAAGGGGGCTTGCTTGCCTTGTTGCTCTACGGCAAAGCGCTGGTTGTCGGGAGGCTAGTCGTACACGGCAGCACCGTCAGTCTTGGGGCCTACCGGTAAGAAGAGGGGGGAAGAAACAATAAATAAACACTAATGCAAACACTAAGCATGACGTGTCAAAGCAGGGTTAGGCATGAGCTAACGCAGTGCTATCCGTCATAGAAGGATCGGGAAAATGTCGAATGATATTTCTCGGGTCTCTGGCTACTACCGATGAGACGAAAATGGTGGAAAAATTCCACATTTGCTATGCTAGGGGCGCGAGACATACGAACGGATAGGGTACCGGGTTCGTCTCGTTTTGTAGATGAACTTTCATGTTCAAAGTATTTTCATCTGACTTACGGATTATTTTATATTAATTTTTTAAGTTTTATTAATAACCTAAAATTAAAGATAGTTAACTAAATTCAAATAAATTAATAATGACATCAGCTTGATGTCATGCTGACATGAGCAGTCAACACGCATGTTTGACTGGTCAACTCTGACCAACGGGTCCCACATGTCATTGACACACGATTAATTAGGTTTAAATTACTTAAAACAAATTAATTATGGGTGTGGAACCCACCTCCCATACACCGCTTAAATATAATTAATTAACATATTCTAAACTACTTAGTTTAGGTTAATTAACTTAATCAATTACCCAAACTAATTACTATAATTAATTTTAGGCGCGATTACTTTAATGACTTAATAAATCTACTAATTAACATAATTAATTAATAAACTAATTAAATAATTAACTATTTAATAATTATTATTATTTGAATACGTTCTAAAAGGGCTCAGACCCCACTGTCATTCTCACGGGGCAATTAGCCCCCAAAATATCTAGACACACGGGGATCAACCCCCCTAGTTTTACAGAGAAAGGACCGGGGGCGGCCGGCGCATGGGCAACGGCCCTGTGGACGGAGCGGGTCGGAGGGCGGCGCACCGGCGCGGGCGGCGGGGCCAACGAGTGCGGGTGGCCGAGCTGCATAGGGGGGATGAGGCGCACAGGAGGCGAGCGGCGGCGTGGGGGATGCGGCGGCGTGGGGGATGCGGCGACTAGAGCCGTGGTGGGGTGTCCGGGGAGCGTCTAGCAGCATCAGTCGGAGCACAGCAGCCAGTGGCGGCCCTGGGGGCACGTGATGGCCGGAGTGCAGCGGCCGGAGAGGGGGAAAGGGGGTGAGGGGGACGGGGATGGCCGCTCACCCGCGTTGGTTAGAAGAGGGGATGGTGTGGCGTGGTGGCAGACCGGTGGCGAGGTCTGGTGAAGATGGCCGACAACGTGGAGGTGGCCGGTCGGTGAGGCTCCACGGGGAGGCCGGGGGCGAGGTCGGCCGTAGGAGCCTCAGGGCATGGCGGGGTGGCGCTGGAGGAGGCCGGAGGAGGTGGCTGCGTGGGGAGCTCAGCCGATGCGAGGGAGGGCCCGGCCGGAGGAGGCGGAGAGAGGCCCGGAGGGGAGGCGGAGGTGGCGGGTGGTGGGCTCGGGTTGCTGGGGGTCGGTGTAGGGCTGCTCGGTGGGAGGCGCTGGGAAAGAGAGGGAGAGGGGGTGCTATGGCAACAGAGAACAGGGTCAGAGATTGACACGTTGACGGAGACTGGGCTTGCGTTGGTTTTTCCCTTGAAGAGGAAAGGGTGATGCAGCACAGGAGCAGTAAGTATTTCCCTCAGTTTGAGAACCAAGGTATCAATCCACTAGGAGAATCTCGTCAAGTCCAGAGTACCTGCGCAAACACAAAAGAGCTTGCACCCAACGCTATAAAGGGGTTGTCAATCCCTTCAAGATTGATCGCAAAGTGAGATCTGAAGGAGGAAAGTGCAACGAAGTAAAAGAGTAAGGCAGAAAATATGGTGTGAAGTAGACCCGGGGGCCATAGTGTTCGCTAGAGGCTTCTCTCAAAATAGCAAATATTATGGTGGGTGAACAAATTACTGTCGAGCAATTGATAAAACCGCACAAAGTCATGGCAATATCTAAGGCAATGATCATACATATAGGCATCACGTACCAGACAAGTAGACCGGTACTTTCTGCATCTACTACTATTACTCCACACATCGAACGCTAAGCAAGATGACGTGATGTAGAGGGATAAACTCAAACCAATGATGAAAACCCCATCTTTTTACCCTTGATGGCAACAACACGATGCGTTCCTCGCTACCCCTTCTGTCACTGGGTGAGGTCACCGCACGGTATGAACCCAAAACCAAGCACTTCTCCCATTGCAAGAATCATAGATCTAGTTGGCCAAACAAAACCCACAACTCGAAGAGAATTACAAGCATATGAAATCATGCATATAAGATATTAGAAGAAACTCAAATAAGATTCATAGATAATCTGATCATAAATCCACAATTCATCGGATCTCGACAAACACACCGCAAAAGAAGATTACATCGGATAGATCTCCCTGAAGATCATGGAGAACTTTGTATTGAAGATCCAAGAGAGAGAAGACGCCATCTAGCTACTAGCTATGGACCCGTAGGTCTATGGTGAACTACTCACGCGTCATCGGAGACGTCATGGTGTTGATGAAGAAGCCTTCCGAATCCGAATCCCCCCTCCGGCAAGGCACCAGAACGTGCCCCACATGGGATCCTGCGGAGACAGAAGCTTGCGGCGGCAGAAAAGTACTTTCGATGATCTCCTGATTTTTTCTGAGATTTTAGGGAATATATAGGCGCAAGACCTAGAGCAGAGGTGGCCCATGGAGCCCGCAAGCCTGGGAGGCGTGGGCCCCCCTGGCCGCGGCTAGGGGGCTTGTGGGGTCCTTGGTGACCCCCTTCCTTGGTTCTCAAGCTTCCCGATCTTCTTCTGTTTTGGAAAAAATCTTTTTGGAAATTTCGTTCTGTTTGCACTCCATTTAAAATCCTCCACTGAAAGGGGTCAAAAACTCGGAAAAAACAGGAACTGGCACTTGGCACTGAGTTAATAAGTTAGTCCCAAAAAATACATAAAAGGCATACAAAACATCCAAAGTTTGACAAGATAATAGCATGAAACCATCAAAAATTATGGATACGTTGGAGACGTATCAAGCATCTCCAAGCTTAACTCCTGCTCGTCCTCGAGTAGGGAAGTGATAAAGACTGAATTTTTGATGTGGGATGCTACCTAGCATAGTTGTCCTTTGCAACTTCTTTCATGTGACATGAATGTTCAGATCCGTAAGATTCAAAACAATAGTTTGCTATTCACATGAAAACAATAATACTTCAAGAAAACTAGCAAGGTAATCATGAACTTTCAAAATAAGAAGGCCAAAGAAAGTAATCCCTACAAAATCATATAGTCTGGCTATGCTCCATCATCCCCACACAACTAATTTAAATCATGCACAACCCCGGTATTGGCCAAGTAATTGTTTTCGCACTCTTACTTTCTCAAACTTTTTGTAACTATCACGCAATACATGAGCGTGAGCCATGGATATAGCACTATAGGTGGAATAGAGTGTGGTGGTGGTTGTTAGACAAAAAGGGAGGAGATGGTCACATTGACTCGGCGTATCAAAAGGCTATGGAGATGACCATTAATATATATCAATGTGAATGAGTAGGGATTGCCATACAAAGGATGCACTAGAGCTATAAGTATGTGAAAGCTCAAAAAGAGAACTAGTGGGTGTGCATCCATCTTGCTTGCTCACGTAGACCTAGGGCAATTTTGAGGAAGCCCATCATTGGAATATACAAGCCATGTTATATAATAAAGATTCCCACTAGCATATGGTGGTGAATAAATGAGAGGCTCTCAATCATGAAGAACATGGTGCTATTATGAAGCACCAGTGTGGAAAAAGATAGTAGCATTGTCCCTTCTCTCTTTTTCTCTCTTTTTTTATTTGGGCTCTTGGGCCTCTTTCCCCTATTTTTATTTGGGCTCTTTGGCCTCTTTTTTTTCTCACATGGGACAATGCTCTAATAATGATGATCATCACACTTTTATTTACTCATAGCTCAAAGCTTAGAATGATGATGACTCTATAGGAAATGCCTCCGGCAGTGTACCGGGATGTGCAATGATCTAGCTTGGCGTGCGATGTTGAAACATCTCGCTAGCTATCTTACAATCATGCTATGGAAATATGAGAGTGGCGGCACAAGTCATGAGACGGAACGGTGGGAGTTGCATGAAAATATATCTCGGAATGGCTATGAAAATGCCATAGTAGGTAGGTATGGTGGCTGTTTTGAGGAAGGCATATGGTGGGTTTGTGTACCGGCGAAAGTTGCGCGGCACTAGAGAGGCTAGCAATGGTGGAAGGTGAAAGTGCATATATACCATGGACTCCCATTAGTCATGAAGAACTCACATACTTGTTGCGAAAGTTTTTATTAGTAATCGAAACAAAGTGCTAAACGCATACTCCTAGGGGAAGGGTTGGTAGGTGTTAACCATCGCGCGATCCCGACCTCAACACAAAGGATGAAAATCAATAGATCAATTATGCTCCGGCTTCCTAACATAGCGGTTCACCATACGTGCATGCTACGGGAATCACTAACTTCAACACAAGCATTTCTAAATTCACAACACCCTACTAACATAACTCTTAATATTACCAAATCCAAGTCTCAAAACTAATTGAGAGGAATCAAGACTTCTCTTTCTACTCAATGCACATGAAGATGGAGGTTTTTGTATCCTCTTTGGGTACCTGTCACCTTTCGGACTCCTTTCATAGCATAAGCCAACTACCAAGTCACGCACCGCCATGCTCTAACAGATCTAAGTGAAGCACATAGAGCAAAATTATCTAGCTCAAAAGATATAAGTGAAGCACGATGAGCATTCTAGCAAAACCACGATGAGTGTGTGTCTCTCTCAAGAGGTGTGCAGCAAGGATGATTGTGACACAACAAAAATAAAAGACTCCTACGATACAAGACGCTCCAAGCAAAACACATATCATGTGGTGAATAAAAATATAGCTCCAAGTAATGTTACCGATGGATTGAAGATGAAAGAGGGGATGCCTTCCCGGGGCATCCCCAAGCTTAGGCTTTTTGGTGTCCTTGAATTTGGCTTGGGATGCCTTGGGCATCCCCAATCTTGAGCTCTTTCCACTCATTATCTCTTTGTCCATGAGAACATCACCCAAAACTTGAAAACTTCACAACACAAAACTTAAACAGAAACTCGTGATAACATTAGCACAACAAAACAAACTACCACCTCTTTAGGTACTGTAGAAATCTTGATTTCTATTTATATTGGTGTTAGATTACTATATTCTCACTTTTGCATGGCTAGTACCCCCCGATACTATCCATAGTTTCATCAAAACAAGCAACCAACTCAACAAAAACAGAATCTGGCAAAAACAGACTAGTTTGTAGCAATCTATATACTTCGTATACTTATGGTACCTCCAAAATTGTGAAAACTGACGAGTGCGTAGGAAAAAGGCATATCAACCAGCAGAAAAAAGAATCAACTCAAAAGCTCTTTCTGAATAAAAATTAAAAATAATCTCGTGAGCGAAAAGTTTCTGTCTTCTTCTAGCAGGATCAAACAACCATCACCAAGACTAGTTATAAAGGTTTTGCTTGGCTCAAACACAAAAAGAAACACAAAAGACACAATCATAACAGAATTATGATGGTGTGTACGCAACAAAACAGAAAGAAAAAGAAATAAATTCATTCGGTTGCCTCCCAACAAGCACTATTGTTTTAACGCCCTTAGCTAGGCATAAGGCGATAGAATCACGTATCGTCGTCTTTGGTGCTCAAACCATAAGTAGCCCTCATCATGGATTCATAAGGCAATCTTATTTTCTTTCTAGGAAAGTGCTCCATGCCCTTCTTTAAAGGAAATTGAAATCTAATATTCCCTTCCTTCATATCGACGATAGCACTGATAGTCCTTAGGAAAGGTCTACCAAGAATAATAGGGCATGTAGGATTGCAATCAATGTCAAGCACAATGAAATCCACGGGTACATAGTTCCTATTTGCAATAATAAGAATATCATTGATCCTTCCCATGGGTTTCTTGACAGTAGAATCCGCAAGATCCAAATTAAGAGAACACTCCTCAATCTCATTAAAACCCAGAACATCACATAAAGGCTTTGAAATCGCGGAAACACTAGCACCGAAAGCACACAAAGCATTGCATTCATAGTTTTTGATTTTGATTTTGATAGTAGGTTCCCACTCATCATGAAGCTTTCTAGGGATAGAGACTTCCAATTCAAGTTTCTCTTCAAGAGATTTTATCATAGCTTCGACGATATGATCGGTAAAGGCCTTGATTTGGCTATAAGCGTGTGTAGAGTTTAGCATGGATTGCATCAAGGAAATGCATTCCATCAAGGAGCAGCTATCATAATTCAATTCCTTGAAATCCAAAGTAGTAATTTCATTACTACTCAAGGTTTTAATATCTTCTACTCCACTTTCAATGCTTTTAGCATCAAGATAGATGGATTCCGAATCATTGGGGCGTTTTTCAACCAAAGTGGATTCATATCCAGCCCCATCATCATTAGGTTTGACACAAGAAAACAAAGATTCAATGGGAGTCACACCAAGCACTTTAAGATCTTCGTGATTCTTATCACGAGAACACGCCCTTTTAAGCCATGCATGTCTAGAACGAATTTGGGCGGTTCTTTCTTTGCTCTCACTCATGGAAACACGCATAGCTTTCAAAGTTTCATCCATATTGATCTTGGGAGGAGCACATCTAACTTTCAAAGCATCAATATCACTATTCATTATATCAACCCTCTTAGCCAAATCATCAATTTTGACTAGTTTTTCCTCTAAGGACGCATTGAAAATCTTTTGTGAGTTGATAAGCTCTTTGAAATTACTCTCTAGATCAGAGGGTGATCTATTGTAATTTCCATGAATATTGTTGTAGGAGTTGCCAAATTTATTAGAGGGGTTACTAGGAAAAGGCCTAGGAACATAGTTTCCTCTTAAAGCATTGTTGTTGCCAAAATTATTCCTACCAACAAAATTAACGTCCAAGCTAGCATTAGGATCTAAAGGAGCACTTCTACTAGCAACCAAATTCATTAACTCATCCATCTTAGCACTCAATGAGTTAATTTCTTCTATAGCGTGTACCTTCTTACTAGTAGGTCACCTTTCTGTGTGCCACTGAGAGTAGTTCGTCATGATATTGTCTAGGAGTTTTGTGGCTTCTCCTAACGTGATTTCCATGAACGTTCCACCTGAGGCGGAGTCCAAGATATTTCTAGAAGCGAAATTCAAGCCAGCGTAGAAGATTTGTATAATCATCCAAAGACTCAAGCCATGAGCAGGACAATTTCTAATCATCAATTTCATTCTCTCCCAAGATTGTGCAACATGTTCATGATCAAGTTGCTTAAAATTCATGATATTATTACGGAGAGAGATAATCTAAGCCAGCTGAAAATACTTGGATATGTAAGCATCTTTGCACTTATCCCAAGAATCAATACTATTTTTGGGCAAAGATGAAAACCAAGTTTTTGCTCGATCTCGCAACCAGAAAGGAAAAAGCTTCAATTTAATCACATCATTATCCACATCTTTCTTCTTTTGCATATCGCAAAGCTCAATGAAGGTATTAAGATGGGATGCAGCATCTTCACTAGGAAGGCCGGAGAATTGCTCTTTCATAACAAGATTCGGCAAAGCGGCATTGATTTCGTATGACTCTGCACTAGTGTAAGGAGCAATCGGAGTACTAATAAAATCATTATTATTAGTATTCGAGAAGTCACAAAGTTTGGTGTTTTCAGTCATGGTGACTTCGGCAAGCAAGCAAGCACACAAGCGAACAAAGAGCAAGCGAGAGAAAAGGGCGAACGAAAAGGCAAACGAAAAAGGCAAATATTTTTTTGTAATTTTTTTTCAGAAGTGGGGGAGAGGAAAACGAGAGGCAAAAAAGTAAATGCAAAGGATGAGTTTGTGACACTTACTTGGATGAGTTATTGACGTGATCCTCCCCGGCAACGGCAACATAAATTCTTCTGCTATGGCAACACACAACAGCGCTAGAGATTGACACGTTGACGGAGACTGGGCTTGCATTGGTTTTTCCCTTGAAGAGGAAAGGGTGATGCAGCATAGGAGCAGTAAGTATTTCCCTCAGTTTGAGAACCAAGGTATCAATCCAGTAGGAGAATCTCGTCAAGTCCAGAGTACCTGCGCAAACACAAAAGAGCTTGCACCAAACGCTATAAAGGGGTTGTCAATCCCTTCAAGATTGATTGCAAAGTGAGATCTGAAGGCGGAAAGTGCAACGAAGTAAAAGAGTAAGGCTGAAAATATGGTGTGAAGTAGACCCGGGGGCCATAGTGTTCATAGAGGCTTCTCTCAAAATAACAAATATTACGGAGGATGTCAAGGCCCTTGTGTGAGCCTGGATTGGTTCTTAGGAAGGAACTTCTTTTCCTTGGTAAGATCAGTCAGTGGCTTGGCATGCTAAGAGAAGTTATATGAAGTGAAGATAACAAATCTTCAACACATATAACACTTCGCACATGCGTGAATGGTTTGGGATGTCTAGAGAGGAAGTGAAACAAAACTTTCACATATTCACGGCGGCAAGAATGCACATGAACCTTGGGAAAACACTTATTCTTATCAATTATGTTCTTTATGAGCTAGGCACAAAGATAGTGCTTTCAAAATCTTCATCACGGGCCATGGAGAAGTTGAGGGGTGGCCGATGGGCTCAACAACAATCCCTCTAGATTTTGGTAGGGATGAATTTCAAGATTATAAGATCAAGGAGATACCATTTGTCAATTCAAATGGTATAATGTCGTATGCTCGAGGTAACAACAACAATTAAACATTGGTCGAAGGGTGCACTCAAAAATATGGACTGAGTAGCACAGCCAATGCTAAAATGATCAGTCAACAACCAACACGCCAAGAATGAAATAATCAATTGTTGACCTCAAGGCAATAGGGTTGCCAGAAGTATTGGAATCAGACATCAGAGTTCACTTGTTGGTACTCCGGTTAGGAAGAACAAGTGGACCAAGAAATGAATGGTGATGGCGAGAAGTATCACCACATCAAGAATTCTTAAGAGGTGCAAGGATTGTCATGGTAATGATTCCGACAATAGAAAGGGGGTAGGATAAAGGAGCATTATCTATTGAGATCCACATGGGTGACACGATGGTTTTAGCGAGTTCGGGCCTCTCACAGTGGAGATAACAACCCTACGTCTCGTGCTCCTGAGAGGCTTTCTTTTATCTATCATGGACATGAGTTGCGTGGTATAGAGAGAGCCAGAGCTCCAGGGAAAGAATGAGCCTGTAGAAGGAGAAGAAGTTAGCCCTTAGCTATGTGGAGGGGTGGCTTATATAGAGTGCGCCACCCCCTCACCTCTTATGTTACAAGATGGGGCATTGATGCCATAATGTCAACCCACTACAAAACCTCCTCTATGCTTCGACTGCTTTGCCGCTGTTGGTATTTGGATACCCGACTGAGTCATACGGCTGAGTGGTTGAGTGTCATCCGAGTGGATGAAATGTACTTGTCCGAGTGGATCCGTACCGAGTGGATTAGATGTTGTTGCGATCCAGCCATAATTTCCTTTGTAGTCCTAATAATGAGGTGCCCTTGGGTAGGCATATAGGTCAGGCCTATGACCCTACCCTAGGGTTGTATCCCCGTCATTAGCCCCCGAATGGATCAGGGTCCGAGTGTTGAAGGTGTCGATTGCTGCTAGTCGGTTGGAGTCTATTGAATCTGTTGAACTTGAATGTTGTTGCTGGACCTGACCAAGCAGAATGTTTATTTTTTTGTATTTCTCTTCCAGTGGGGGCACGCTCAGTGCACCCACTGGGTGTAGTTCCCGAGACTTTGTCGGAGTAGATGAGCCCGACAGAGGGTTTAAGTCTTCCAGTGTTCGTCATGTTGAATGTTTGTTGAATCTCCATTATATGATTTCTGGATCAAAGTCAAGTCTCTGAGTGTATTTTTTAACTTAGGCGATACGGGGTCACAGGTAAGTTCCCTAGTGTGGAGCGTGTCTGTACTTGGAGTAGTTTTTGTTGGAAATATGCCCTAGAGGCAATAATAAAATGGTTATTGTCATATTTCCTTGTGCATGATAATCGTCTATTGTTCATGCTATAATTGTATTAACAGGAAAGAGTAATACATGTGTGAATAAATAGATCACAATGTGTCCCTAGCAAGCCTCTACTTGGCTAGCTCGTTGATCAATAGATGATCATGGTTTCCTGATCATGGACATTGGATGTCATTGATAACGGGATCACGTCATTAGGAGAATGATGTGATGGACAAGACCCAATTCTAAGCTTAGCACTAGATCGTGTTGTTTGTATGCTAAAGCTTTTCTAATGTCAAGTATCTTTTCCTTCGACCGTGAGATTGTGCAACTCTCGGATACCGTAGGAGTGCTTTGGGTGTATCAAACGTCACAATGTAACTGGGTGACTATAAAGGTGCACTATGGGTATCTCCGAAAGTATCTGTTGGGCTGGTACGAATCAAGATCGGGATTTGTCACTCCGTGTGATGGAGAGGTATCTCAGGGCTCACTCGGTAGAACATCATCATAATGAGCTCAATGTTACTAAGGAGTTAGTCACGGGGTGATGTGCTACGGAACGAGTAAACAGACTTGTCGGTAACGAGATTGAACAAGGTATAGGGGTACCCACGATCGAATCTCGGGCAAGTTCTATACCGATAGACAAAGGGAATTGTATACGTGATTGATTGAATCCTTGACATCGTGGTTCATCCAATGATACCATCGTGGAACATGTGGGAACCACCATGGGTATCTAGACCCTGCTGATGGTTATTAGCCGGAGAGGTGTCTCGGTCATGTCTGCATGCCTCCCGAACCCGTAGGGTCTACAAACTTAAGGTTCTGTTACGTTAGGGTTAAAGGGAATTGTTGTACAAGGATACAGAAGGTTATTCGGAGTCCCCGATGAGATCCCGGACATCACGAGGAGCTCCGGAATAGTCTGAAGGAAAAGATTGATATATAGGATGGATGGGTGTGGACACCGGAAATGTTTCGGGCACCACCGGCAACGTGGCGGGACCACCGGAAGAGTTCCAGGGGCCCACCGGGAGGGGCCACCAGCCTCGGGAGGCGTCATGGGCCAAGTGTGAGAGGGAACCAGCCCCTGGATGGGCTGGTGCGCCCCCACACCCAGCCCAAGGCGCACAAGAGAGGAAGCAGGGGAAACCGTAGGCGTTGGTGGGCCTAAGGCCCACCTAGGGGTGCGCCACCCCCTCCCTTGCCCTGGCCGCCACCCTAGCCTCCCATCTGGGGGCTACCGCACCCCTTAGGGGTGGGAACCCTAAGGGCTGCGCCTCCCTCCCCTTCCCCCTATATATAGTGGAGGTTTTGGCCTTTGGAGACACGCAATTCTTTCTCTCTCGGCGCAGCCCTCCTTCTCCTCTCCCTCCTCTCCCATGGTGCTTGGCGAAGCCCTGCCGGGAGACCTCGTAGCTCCACCGCCACCATGTCGTCGTGCTACCAGAGCTCTTCCCCAACCTCTCCGTCATCCTTGATGGTTCAAGGTGCGGGAGACGTCATCGGGCTGCACGTGTGTTGAACGAGGACGTGCCGTGGTTCGGCACTAGATCGGAATCACACCGCGATCTGAATCGCAGCTAGTACGACTCCATCAACTGCGTTCTCGCAATGCTTCCGCTTAGCGATCTTCAAAGGTACGAAGACGCTCTCACCCCGCTCTTGTTTCTGGTTTCTCCATAGGAAGATCCATGTATGGCGTAGCAAAATTTTGATTTTTTCTACGTTACCCAACAGTGGCATCCGAGCCAGGTTTTCTAAGCGTAGATTATTTGCACGAGTAGAACACAAAGGTTGTGGGAGCTGATTTTTGTCAATTGCTTACCACTACTAATCTTATACCTTTCCGACGATATTGTGGGATGAAGCGGCCCGGACCGACATTACACGTACGCTTACGTGAGACAGGTTCCACCGCCTGACATGCACATGGTGCATAAGGTGGCTAGCGGGTGTCTGTCTCTCCTACTCTAGTCGGATTGGATTTGATGAAAAGGTTCCATATGAAGGGTAAATAGCTTTGGCATATCAACGTTGTGGCTGTCACGTAGGTAAGAAGGCGTTCTTGCTAGAAACCCAAATCAGCCACGTAAAACTTGCAACAACAATTAGAGGATGTCTAACTTGTTTTTGCAGGGTATGACATGTGATGTTATATGGCCAAAGGATGTGATGTTACATGTGTGATGTATGAGATGATCATGTTCTTGTAATAGGATTCACGACTTGCATGTCGATGAGTATGACAACCGGCAGGAGCCATAGGACTTGTCTTAATTTATTGTATGAGATGCAACGCCATGTGTTTACTACTTTTACTTCATTGCTAATGGTTAGCTGTAGTAGTAGTAGTAGTAAAGTTGGTGTCACAACTTCACGAAGACACAATGATGGAGATCATGATGATGGAGATCATGGTGTCACGCCGGTGACAATGATGATCATGTGATGCCCGAAGATGGAAATCGAAGGAGCAAAGATGATGATGGCCATATCATGTCACTACATGATTGCATGTGATGTTTATCATGTTTTTCATCTTATTGCTTAGAACGACGGTAGCATAATAAGATGACCCCTCATAAAATTTCGAGAATGTATTTCACTAAGTGTGCGTCGTTGCGAAGGATCGTTGTCTCGAAGCACCATGTGATGATCAGGTGTGATAGATTCTAACGTTCGCATACAACGGGTGTAAGCCAGATTTACACACGCGAAACACTTAGGTTGACTCAACGAGCCTAGCACGTACACACATGGCCTCGAATACGATAGACCAAACGGTCGAACATGAGTCGTATGGTTGATGCAATCAGCATGGAGATTCTCACCATCAACGACTAGTCCGTCTCACGTGATGATCGGACACGGGTTAGTCGACATGGATCATGTAACACTTAGATGTCTAGAGGGATGTTGATTTAAGTGGGAGTTCATACATAATTTGGTTAGATGAACTTAATTATCATGAACATAGTCTAAAAGTTGTCTTTACAAATATTGTAGATCCATTAGCCAACGCACCTGTCAACCTCAATTTCAACGCGTTCCTTGAGAAAAATAAGCTGAAAGATGATGGTAGCAACTATGCGGACTGGGTATGTAACTTGAAGCTCATCCTGATTGCATACAAGAAGGCCTATGTCCTTGATGCGCCGCTAGGTGACCCTCCTGTTCCCGCGGTAGCCCAAGACGTTCAGAACCTCTGGCAAACACGGAGTGATGACTACTCTCTGGTTAGGTGTGGCATGCTATAAAGTTTAGAACCGGGGCTCCAAATGCGTTTTGAGCAACACGGAGCATATGAGATGTTCCAGGAGCTGAAACTAGTTTTTCAAGCTCATGCCTGGGCCGAGAGATATGAAGTCTCCTATAAGTTCTTTAGCTGCAAGATGGAGGAGAACAGTTCTGTTAGTGAGCATATACTCAGAATGTCTGGGTTGCACGGTCGTCTGACTTGGCTTGGAGTCAAACTTCCGGATGATGTCGTAATTGACAGAATCCTCCAGTCTCTCCCACCAAGCTACAAGGGTTTTGTGCTGAACTACAACATGCAAGGGATGGAGATGACCATTCCCGAGTTGTACTCGATGCTGAAATCTGCACAAGTAGAAATCAAGAAAGAGCATCAAGTGTTGATGGTCAATAAGACCACTAGTTTCAAAACGGTCTAGGTTAATAAGAACATCAAGAAAGAAGGCAAAGATGTTGCCGCGCCCGGAAAGCCAGTTTCCGGGAAGAAGAAAAAGAATGGACCCAAGCCTGAGATTGAGTGCTACTAGTGCAAGGGAACAGGTCACTCGAAGCGGAACTGCCCCCAAGTACTTAGCGGATAAGAAGGACGGCAACGTCAAAGGTATATATGATATACATGTTATTGATGTGTACCTTACGAGCGCTTTTAGTAGCTCCTGGGTATTTGATACCGGTGTTGTTGCTCACATTTGCAACTCGAAGCAGGAACTGCGGAATAAACGGAGGCTGGCTAAAGACGAGGTGACGATGCGCGTCGGGAAAGGTTCCAAGGTCGATGTGATGGCCGTCCGCACGCTACCACTACATATACCTTCGGGTTTAGTTTTAAACCTTAATAATTGTTATTTAGTACCAGCTTTGAGCATGAACATTGTATCAGGGTCTTGCTTAATGCGAGATGGCTACTCATTTAAGTGAGAGAATAATGGTTGTTCTATTTATATGAGTGATATGTTCTATGGTCATGCTACGCTGGTGAATGGTTTACTTTTGATGAATCTCGATCGTGATGTTACACATATTCATAGTGTGAATACCAAAAGATGTAAGGTTGATAATGATAGTCCCACATACTTGTGGCACTGCCGCCATGGTCATATCGGTGTCAAGCGCGTGAAGAAACTCCATACTGATGGACTGTTAGAGTCTCTTGATTTTGAATCATTTGACACATGCGAATCGTGCCTCATGGGCAAGATGACTAAGACTCTGTTCTCAGGAGTAATGGAGTGAGCAACCTACTTATTGGAAATAATCCATACTGATGTATGCGGTCCAATGAACGTTGAAGCTCGCGGTGGCTATCGTTATGTTCTCACTCTCACTGATGATTTGAGTAGGTATGGATATATCTACTTGATGAAGCACAAGTCTGAAACATTTGAAAAGTTCAAAGAATTTTAGAGTGAGGTTGAAAATCAACGTGACAAGAAAATAAAGTGTCTACGATCTGATCGTGGGGGAGAATATTTGAGTCACGAGTTTGGCACACACCTAAGGAAATGTGGAATTGTTTCACAATTGACGACGCTTGGCACATCGCAACGTAACGGAGTGTCTGAACTTCGTAACCGCACGTTATTAGATATGGTGCGATCTATGATGTCTCTTACCGACTTACAGCTATCATTCTGGGGATACGCATTGGAACTGCATCATTCACTTTAAATAGAGCACAGTCTAAATCCGTTGAGACGACACCGTATGAATTATGGTTTGGCAAGAAGCCTAAGCTGTCATTTCTAAAAGTTTGGGGCTGCGATGCTTATGTGAAGAAACTTCGACCGAAAAAGCTCGAACCCAAAGCGGAGAAATGCGTATTCATAGGATACCCTAAGGAAACTATTGGGTATACCTTCTATCTTAGATCTGAAGGTAAAATCTTTGTTGCCAAGAACGGATCCTTTATAGAGAAAGAGTTTCTCTTGAAAGAAGTAAGTGGGAGGTGTTGGGCAACGTTGCATGGGAAACAGAAAATTTCCTATGCAAACGAAGACATATCATGGTGATGTCCATCTACGAGTGGAGATTAGATCTACGTACCCTTGTAGATCGCACAGCGGGAAGCGTTAAGAAACACGTTGATGAAGTGGAACATCTTCACGTCCCTCGAACCGTCCCACGAACCATCCCTTGATCCGGCCCATGAACCGTCTCGCGATCCGTCCCACGATCCGTCCCGAGCTAGCACCGGACGGACGACACCTCCGTGTTCAGCACACGATCAGCTCGATGAAGATCTCGGCCTTCTTGATCCAGCAAGAGAGATGGATAAGTCGATGAGTTCTCCGGTAGTGTGACGGTGCGCCAGTGTTGGTGATGAACTATTCCTACAGGGCTCCGCCTGAGCTCCGTAGAAATCTAATCTAGAGGAAGAACTACGAGGTGTAGGTTTGAGTTGCACATGGCAAAGTTTTCTCAAATCAGCCCTAAATCACTAGTATATATAGGAGGAGGGGAGAGGCAGCCCTAGGCAGCCTTAACACACCAAGGAGTCCTCCTTGGGTCGGCCGAAGTGGGAGAGAGGGAGGAGTCCTTCTCCAATCCCACTTGGATTAGGACTCCTTCCTTATTTTAACACCTCTTTTGGATTTTCCACTTTTTCCTCATGGGCTTTCCTTGGATGATTTTTTCAGCCCATTATACCTTATTATACATCCAATAAACCCACGCGGACTCCTTGGAGCGTGGAGGGCCCACCTAGTGGGCCCCCGGAACCCATTCGTCACTCCCGGTACACTGTCGGAAATGCCCGAAAACTTACTGGAATCGAAACACCAACTTCCTATACATTAATCTTTGTTTTCGAACCATTCCGGAAACCCTCGTGCCGTCCGTGATCTCATCCGGGACACCGAACAACCTTCTGTCACCAACACATATAACTCAACTATACTAAAACACCATTGAACCTTAAGTGTGTAAACCCTGCGGGTTCGAGAACTATGTAGACATGACCCGAGACACTCCTCGGTCAATATCCAATAGCGGGACCTGGATGCCCGTATTGGATCCTACATATTCTACGAAGATCTTATCGGTTGAACCTTGCTACCTCTTGAGCTTGCATTGGTTTTTTCCTTGAAGAGGAAAGGGTGATGCAGCACAGTAGCAGTAAGTATTTCCCTCAGTTTTGAGAACCAAGGTATCAATCCAGTAGGAGTATCAGGCCAAGTTTCCAAAGTACCTGCGCAAAAACAGCAAACTTGCACCCAACGCTACAAAGGGGTTCTCAATCCCTTCACGATTGATTGCAAGGTGAGATCTGAAGGTGGAAAGTGCAACGAAGTAAAAGTGTAGAGCTGAAAATATGATGTGAAGTAGACCCGGGGGCCATAGTGTTCACTAGAGGCTTCTCTCAAGATAGCAAATATTACGGCGGGTGAACGAATTACTGTTGAGCAATTGATAGAACCACGAAAAGTCATGACGATATCTAAGGCAATGATCATACATATAGGCATCACGTCCGAGACAAGTAGACTGATATTGTCTGCATCTACTACTATTACTCCACACATTGACCGCTATCCAGCATGCATCTAGTGTATTGAGTTCATGACGAACAGAGTAACGCCTTTAGCAAGATGACATGATGTAGAGGGATAAATTCATGCAATAGATATGAACCCCTCCTTTTTACCCTTGATGGAAACAACACGATGCGTGCCTCGCTACCCCTTCTGTCACTGGGTGAGGTCATCGCATGGTATGAACCCATAACCAAGCACTTCTCCCATTGCAAGAATCATAGATCAAGTTGGACAAACAAAACCCACAACTCGAAGAGAATTACAAGCATATGAAATCATGCATATAAGAGATCAGAAGAAACTAAAATAAGATTCATAGATAATCTGATCATAAATCCACAATTCATCGGATCTCGACAAATACACCGCAAAAGAAGATTACATTGGATAGATCTCCATCAAGATCATTGAGAACTTTGTATTGAAGATCCAAGAGAGAGAAGAAGCCATCTTGCTACTTGCTATGGACCCGAAGGTCTATGGTGAACTACTCACGCATCATCGGAGAGGCAATGGTGTTGATGAAGAAGCCCTCCGTATCCGAAACCCCCCTCCGGCAGGGCACCAGAACGTGCCCCAGATGGGATCTTGCGGAGACAGAAGC
Source organism: Hordeum vulgare subsp. vulgare (assembly GCF_904849725.1). Classification (NCBI taxonomy): domain Eukaryota; kingdom Viridiplantae; phylum Streptophyta; class Magnoliopsida; order Poales; family Poaceae; genus Hordeum; species Hordeum vulgare. Next base: position 369,273,818 of record NC_058524.1, on the reverse strand, counting down.
TTGCGGCGGCGGAAAAGTATTTTCGTGGATCTCTCCCGTGGTTTTGGATTTTTCAGGAATTTATAGGCGGAAGAATAAGGGCAGACGAGCCACACGGGGCCTACAAGCCTGCTAGGCGCGGGCCCCCCTGGCCGCGCCTAGGGGGCTTGTGGCCTCCCCTGGTGACCTCTGCCTTGGTTCTCACGCCCCCTGTGTATCTTCTGTTCCGAAAAAAATCTTTTCGGAGGTTTTATTCCGTTTGGACTCTGTTTAATATTCTCCTCTGAAAAGGGTCAAAAACACGGAAAAAACAGGAACTGGCACTTGGCATTGAGTTAATAAGTTAGTCCCAAAAAAGATATAAAACGCATACAAAACATCCAAAGTTTGACAAGATAATAGCATGGAACCATCAAAAATTATAGATACGTTGGAGACGTATCAAACCTCTGGGCCAAGGATTCATATAATCTCGTATAACATTCCCTTTGTCCTTCGGTATGTTACTTGCCCAAGATTTGATCGTCGGTATCGCTATACCTATTTCAATCTCGTTACCGGCAAGTCTCTTTACTCGTTCCGTAATACAAGATCCCCGTGACTCACACTTGAGTCACATTGCTTGCAAGGATTATATGTGATGTTGTATTACCGAGTGGGCCCCGAGATACCTCTCCGTCACACGGAGTGACAAATCTCAGTCTTGATCCATGCTAACTCAACGGACACCTTCGGAGATACCTGTAGAGCACCTTTAGAGTCACCCAGTTACGCTGGGATCTTTGATACACACAAGCTATTCCTCTGGTGCCAGTGAGTTATACGATCTCATGGTCATAGGAATAAATACTTGACACGCAGAAAACAATAGCAATAAAACGACACGATCAATATGCTACATTCATAGTTTGGGTCTTGTCCATCACATAATTCTCCTAATGATGTGATCCCGTTATCAAGTGACAACACTTGTGTATGGTCAGGAAACCTTGACCATCTTCGATCAATGAGCTAGTCAACTAGAGGCTTACTAGGGACAGTGTTTTGTCTATGTATCCACGCATGTATTTGAGTTTCCAATCAATACAATTATAGCATGGATAATAATCGATTGTCACGAACAAAGAAATATAATAATAACTAACTTATTATTGCCTCTAGGGCATATTTCCAACAGTCTCCCACTTGCACTAGAGTCAATAATCTAGTTCACATCACCATGTGATTTCAACGAATCCAACACCCATATAGTGCTGGGGTCTGATCACGTCTTGCACGTGAGAGAGGTAATAGTCAACGGTTCTGAAACTTTCAGATCCGTGTGTGATTTACAAATCTTTATGTCATCTTAGAGATGATGCTACTACGTGCTATTCGGAAATACTCCAAATATCTACTATACTATACGAATCCGTTTTACTACTCATAGTTATTCGGATTAGTGTCAAACCTTGCATCGAAGTAACCCTTTACGACGAACTCTTTAACCACCTCCATAATCGAGAAAAATTCCTTAGTCCATTAGATACTAAGGATAACTTTGACCGTTGTTTAGTGATTCAATCCTGGATCATTCTCTGTACCTCTGAACAGACTTGTCGCAAGGCACACATCAGGTGCGGTACACATCATGGCATACTGTAGAGTGTACGGCTAAGGCATAGGGGACGAACTTCGTCCTTTCTCTTTCTTATGTCGTGGTCGGGCTTTTGAGTCTTACTCAATTTCACACCTTACAACACAGCCAAGAACTCCTTCTTTGATGATCTATTATGAACTCCTTCAAAAACTTGTCAAGGCACGCATTTCATTTGAATGTTTTGTTTAGCATTTTGATCTATCTCCATAGATCTTGATGCTCAATGTTCAAGTAGCTATATCCAGGTCTTCCTTTGAAAAACCCCTTTCAAACAACCTTTATGATTTACAAAAATTCTACAGTACTTCCGATCAACAATATGTCAACCACATATACTTATCAAAAATTCTATAGTGCTCCCACTCACTTCTTTGGAAATACAAGTTTCTCATAAACCTTGCACAAACTCAAAAGCTTTGATCATATCATTAAAGCGTATATTCCAACTCCGATATGCTTGCACCCGTCCATTGAAGGATCGCTGGAGCTTGCATACTTGTTAGTATCCTTAGGATCGACAAAACCTTCTGGTTGTATCACATACAACCTTTCCTCAAGGAAACCGTCGAGGAAACAATGGTTTTGGACATCCTATGTGCAATATTTCATAAATAATGCAGCAACTACTAACATAATTTCAACAAACTTTTAGCATCGCTACGAGTGAGAAAGTCTCATCATAGTCAACTCTTCGATTTTGTCGGAAACATCTTTGCGACAAGTCGAGCTTTTCTTAATGGTGAATAGTCACCATCGTCGTCTGTCTTCCTTTTAAAGATCCATCTTTACTCAAAGTCCTACGACCATCAAGTACTTCTTCCAAAGTACACTTTGTTTTCACACATGGATCCTCTCTCGGATTTCATGGCCTCCAGCCATTTGTCGGAATCCGGGTCCACCATCGCTTCTCCATAGCTCGTAGGTTCATTTCAACAACATGACCTCCAAGACAGGGTTACCGTACCACTCTGTAGTAGTACGCGACCTTGTTGACCTATGAGGTTTGTAGTAACTCTGAAGCTCAATGATCACCATCATCAGTTTCCACTTCAATTGGTGTAGGCACCACAGGAACAACTTCCTGCGCCCTGCTACACACTGGCTGAAGTGATGGTTTACTAACCTCATCAAGTTCCACCACCCTCCCAATCAATTCTTTTGAGAGAAACCTTTCCTCGAGAAAGGACCCATTTCTAGAAACAAAAACTTTGCTTCCGGATCTGAGATAGGAGATGTATCCAACTGCTTTGGATATTCTATGAAGATGCATTTATCCGCTTTGGGTTCGAGCTTATCATACTGAAACTTTTTCACATAAGCATCGTAGCCCCAAATTTTTTAAGAAACGACAACTTAGGTTTCTCCAAACCATAGTCTATATTGTGTCATCTCAACAGAAATACGCGGTGCCCTATTTAAAGTGAATACGGTTGTCTCTAATGTATAACCCATAAACGATAGTGGTAGTTTGATAAGAGACATCATAGTATGCACCATATATAATAGGGCGTGGCTATGACATTCGGACACACCTTCACACTATGGTGTTCTAGGTGGCATGAATTGCGAAACAATTTCCACATTGTCTTAACTGTGTACCAAAAAATCGTAACTCGGATATTCATCTCTATGATCATATCGTAGAGAGTTTATCCTCTTGTCACGACGATCTTCACTCTGAAACAGCGTTGAACTTTTCAATATTTCAGACTTGTGATTCATCAAGTAAATACTCTTGTATCTACTCAAATCGTTAGTGAAGTAAGAACATAACGATATCCACTGCGTGCCTCAACACCTTTTGGACTGTACACATCAAAAATGTATTACTTCCAACAAGTCACTGTCTTGTTCCGTATGGTATTATTTTGCATGTCTCAAGTGATTCAAAATCCAGTGAGTCCAAACGATCCATCTCTATGGAGCTTCTTCATGCATTTATACCAACATGACTCAAGTGGCAGTGCCACAAGTAAGTGGTGCTATCATTATTACTTTGTATATTTTGGCACCAATATTATGAATATGTGTAGCACTACGATCGAGATTCAATAAACCATTGAAGGGTAATTATTCAAGCAAATAGAACAACTATTATTCTCTTTGAATGAATAATCGCATTGCAATAAACACGGTCCAATCATATTCATGCTCAACGCAAACACCAAATAACAATTATTTAGGTTTTACCACCAATCCCGATGATAGAGGGAGCGTGCGATGTTTGATCACATCAACCTTGGAAACACTTCCAACACTTATCGTCACCTCGCCTTTAGCTAGTCTTCGTTTATACAGTAGCTTTCATTTCGAGCTACTAATCACTTAGCAACCGAACCGGTATCCAATACCCTCGTGCTACTAGGAGTACTAGTAAAGTACACATCAATATCATGTATATCAAATATACTTCTGTCAACTTTGCCAGCCTTCTTATCTACCAAGCATCTAGGGTAGCTCCACCTCAGTGACCATTCCCCTCATAACAGAAGAACTTAGTCTCGGGTTTGGGTTCAATCCTGGGTTTCTTCATTAGAGCAGCAACTGGTTTGCCGTTTCATGAAGTATCCCTTCTAGCCCTTGCCTTTCTTGAAACTAGTGGTTTTACTTACCATCAACAATTGATGCTCCTTCTTGATTTCTACCTAAGCAGTGTCAAACATTGCGAATCTCTCAAGGATCATCATATCTATCCTTGATATGTTATAGTTTATCACGAAGCTCTAGCAGCTTAGTGGCAGTGACTTTGGAGAACCATCACAATCGCATGTGGAAGATTAACTCCCACTTGATTCAAGCGATTGTTGTACGCAGACAATCTGAGAACATGCTCAACGATTTGAGCTTTTCTCCTTTACTTTGTAGACAAAGAATCTTGTCGGAGGTCTCATACCTCTCAACAAGGGCACGAGCATGAAATCTCAAATTCATCTCTTAGAACATCTCTTATGTTCCGTGATGTTTCAAAACGTCTTCGACGCCTTGCTTCTAAGCCATTAAGTATTACGCACTGAACTATCACGTAGTCATCAAAAACGTGTATGCCAGATGTTCACAACATCCACACACGACACTCGAGGTGCAGCACACCGAGTGGTGCATTAAGTCCATAAGTTTCACGGACTCAGTCCGCAAAGTTGCTACTATCATCTTCCAACTAAATTTTCTCTAGGAACATATAAAAAATAGTAGAGCTACAACGCAAGCTACATCATAATTCGCAAAGACCATTAGACTATTTTCATGATAATTAGTTTAATTAATCAAATTACTTAAGAACTCCCACTCAAAAAGTACATCTCTCTAGTCATTTGAGTGGTACATGATCCAAATCCACAAACTCAAGTCCGATCATCACGTGAGTTGAGAATAGTTTCAGTGGTAAGCATCGCTATGCTAATCGTATCAACTATACGATTCATGCTCGACCTTTCGGTCTCTTGTGTTCCGAGGCCATGTCTAGACATGCTAGGCTCGTCAAGCTTACCCCGATTATTCCGCATGTGCAACTATTTTGCACCCATTGTATGTGAACATTGAGTCTATCACACCCGATCATCACGTGGTGTCTCGAAACGACGAACTGTAACAACGGTGCACAGTGGGGGAGAACACAATTTCGTCTTGAAATTTAGTGAGAGATCCCCTCATAATGCTACCGTCCTTCTAAACAAAATAAGGTGCATAAAGGATTAACATCACATGCAATTCATAAGTGACATGATATGGCCATCATCTCGTGCTTGTTGATCTCCATCACCAAAGCACCGACATGATCTTCTTATCACCGGTGCCACACCATGATCTCCATCATCATGATCTCCATCAATGTGTCGCCATCGAGGTTGTCGTGCTACTTATGCTATTACTACTAAAGCTACGACCTAGCAATATAGTAAACGCATGTGCAAACACAAACGTTAGTTTAAAGACAACCCTATGGCTCCTGCCATAGCATCGACGTGCAAGTCGGTATTCACTATTACAACATGATCATCTCATACATCCAATATATCACACCACGTCATTGGCCATATCATATCACAAGCATACCCTCAAAAACAAGTTAGACGTCCTCTAATTTGTTGTTGCATGTTTTACGTGGCTGCTATGGGTATCTAGTATGATCGCATCTTACTTACACAAAAACCACAACGGAGATGTGCAAATTGCTATTTAACCTCTACAAGGACCGCCTCGGTAAAAACCAATTCAACTAATGTTTGAAGAAACCGACACCCGCCAGTCATCTTTATACAACGTGGTTGCATGTCAATCGATGAAACCAGTCTCTCGTAAGCGCACGAGTTATGTCGGTCCGGGCCGCTTCAATCCAACAAGACCGCCGAATCGAGAAAAGACTAAGGAGGGCAGTAAATTGAACATCACCGTCCACAAAACCTTTTGTGTTCTACTCGAGATAACATACACGCATGAAGCTAGCTCATGATGCCATTGTTGGGGAACGTTGCATGGGAAACAAAAAATTTCCTATGCACACGAAGACCTATCATGGTGATGTCCATTGACGAGTGGAAACTAGATCTACGTACCCTTGTAGATCGCACAGCGGGAAGCGTTAACAAACGCGGTTGATGTAGTGGAACGTCTTCACGTCCCTCGAACCGTCCCACGAACCGACCCTCGACCCGTCCCACAAACCGTCTCGCGATCCGTCCCACGATTCGTCCCGATCTAGAGTCGAACGGACGGCACCTCCGCGTTCAGCACACATACAGCTCGATGACGATCTCAGCCTTCTTGATCCAGCAAGAGAGATGGAGAAGTAGATGAGTTCTCCGGCAGCGTGATGGCGTGCCGGTGTTGGTGATGAACTATTCCTGCAAGGCTCCGCCCGAGCTCCGCAGAAATCTAATCTAGAGGAAGAACTACGAGGTGTAGGTTTCAGTTGCACGTGGCAAAATTGTCTCAACTCAGCCCTAAATCACCAGTATATATAGGAGGAGGGGAGAGGCAGCCCTAGGCAGCCTTGGCGTACCAAGGAGTCCTCCTTGGGTCAGTCGGAGTACGAGAGAGGGAGGAGTGCTTCTCCAACCCCACTTGGATTAGGACTCCTTCCTTATTTTCCCACCTCTTTTGGATTTTCCACTTTTTCCTCATGGGATTTCCTTAGATGACTTTGTCAGCCCATTATACCTTATTATACATCCAATAAACCCACGTGGACCCCTTGCGGTGTGGTGGGCCCACCCAGTGGGCCCCCGGAACCCATTCGTCACTCCCGGTACACTGTCGGCAATGCCTGAAAACTTTCCAGAATCCAAACACCAACTTCCTATATATCAATCTTCGTTTCCAGACCATTCCGGAAACCTTCATGACGTCTGTGATGTCATCTGGGACTCTGAACAACCTTCGGTCACCAACACATATAACTCAACTCTACTAAAACACCATCGAACCGTAAGTGTGTAGACCCTGCGGGTTCGAGAACTATGTAGACATGACCCGAGACACTCCTTGGTAAATATACAATAGCGGGACCTGGATGCCCATATTGGATCCTACATATTCTACGAAGATCTTATCGGTTGAACCTTTATGCCAAGGATTCATATAATCCTGTATAACATTCCCTTTGTCCTTCGGTATGTTATTTGCCCAAGATTTGATCGTCGGTATCCCTATACCTAGTTCAATCTCGTTACTAGCAAGTCTCTTTACTCGGTCTGTAATACAAGATCCCCGTGACTCACACTTGAGTCACATTGCTTGCAAGGCTTATATGTGATGTTGTATTACCGAGTGGGCCCCGAGATACCTCTCCGTCACACGGAGTGACAAATCCCAGTCTTGATCCATGCTAACTCAACGGACACCTTCGGAGATACCTGTAGAGCACCTTTATAGTCACCCAGTTACGTTGCGACGTTTGATAAACACAAGATATTCCTCCGGTGCCAGTCTGTTATATGATCTCATGGTCATAGGAATAAATACTTGACACGTAGAAAACAATAGCAATAAAACAACACGATCAATATGCTACGTTCATAGTTTGGGTCTTGTCCATCACATGATTCTCCTAATGATGTGATCCCGTTATCAAGTGACAACACTTGTCTATGGTCAGGAAACCTTGACCATCTTTGATCAACGAGCTAGTCAACTAGAGGCTTACTAGGGATAGTGTTTTGTCTATGTATCCACACATGTATTTGAGTTCCCAATCAATACAATTATAGCATGGAGAATAAATGATTATCACGAACAAAGAAATATAATAATAACTAATTTATTATTGCCTCTAGGATACTTCCAACAGGAGGAAAGTAGAACTTGATGAGGTAATTGTACCTCCTCTCGAACCGGAGAGTAGCGCAGCGCGGGAAAATGTTCCTGTGGCGCCTACGCCAACTGAAGAGGAAGTTAATGATGATGATCATGAAGCTTCGGATCAAGTTGCTACTGAACCACGAAGGTCCACAAGGGTACGTTCCGCACCAGAGTGGTACGGCAACCCTGTGATGGAGATCATTTTGTTAGACAATGTTGAACCTTCAAACTATGAAGAAGCAATGGCGGGCCCGGATTCCAACAAATGGCTTGAGGCCATGAAATCGGAGATAGGATCCATGTATGAGAACAAAGTATGGGCTTTGGTGGACTTTCCCGATGATCAGCGAGCCATAGAAAATAAATGGATCTTCAAGAAGAAGACTGACGCAAACGGTAATGTGACAGTTTATAAAGCTCGACTTGTCGCAAAGGATTTTCGACAAATTCAAGGAGTTGACTACGATGTGACTTTTTCTCCCGTAGCGAAGCTGAAGTCAGTATGAATCATGTTAGCAATGCCCTTTTCATGGTTATGAAAAATTTGGCAAATGAACGTCAAAACAGCGTTCCTTAACGGGTATCTTAAGGAAGAGTTGTATATGATGCAACTAGATGGTTTTGTCGATCCTAAGAGTGCTAACAAGGTATGCAAGCTCCAGCGCTCCATCTATGGGCTGGTGCAAGCATCTCGGAATTGGAACATTCTCTTTAATGAGGTAATTAAAGCGTTTGGGTTCATGCAGGTTTATGGAGAAGCATGTCTGTACAATAAAGTGAGTGGGAGCTCTGTAGCTTTTTTCATACTATATGTGGATGACATATTATTGATGGGGAATGATATAGAGTTATTGGAGAGCATAAAGGCCTACTTGAATAAGGGTTTTTCAATGAAGGACCTTGGAGAAGCTGCAGACATATTAGGCATCGAGATCTATAGAGATAGATCGAGATGCCTCATAGGTCTTTCACAAAGTACATACCTTGACAAGATATTGAAGAAGTTCAATATGGGAAACTCAAAGAAGGGGTTCTTGCGAGTTTTGCAAGGTATGAGATTGAGTAAGACTCAGTCACCGACCACGGGAGCAGATAGAGAGAAGATGAGTATTGTCCCCTACGCTTCAGCCGTGGGCTCTCTAATGTATGGCATGTTGTGTACCAGACCTGATATAAACCTTGCCATAAGTTTGGTAGGAAGGTACCAAAGTGATCCCGATATGGAACACTGGACAGCGGTCAAGAATATCCTTAAGTACCTGAAAAGGACTAAGGAGATGTTTCTCGTTTATGGAGGTGACGAAGAGCTCGTCGTAAAGGGTTAGCCTGACATGCACATGGTGCATAAGGTGGCTAGCGGGTGTATGTCTCTCCTACTCTAGTTGGAATGGATTTGATGAAAAGGGTCCTTATGAAAGGTAAATAGCTTCGGAATATCAACGTTGTGGCTGTCATGTAGGTAAGAAGGTGTTCTTGCTAGAAACCCAAATCAGCCACGTAAAACTTGCAACAACAATTAGAGGACGTCTAACTTGTTTTTGCAGGGTATGACATGTGATGTGATATGGCCAAAGGATGTGATGTTACATGTGTGATGTATGAGATGATCATGTTCTTGTAATAGGATTCACGACTTGCATGTCGATGAGTATGACAACCGGCAGGAGCCATAGGAGTTGTATTAATTTATTCTATGAGATGCAACGCCATGTGTTTACTACTTTTACTTCATTGCTAACGGTTAGGTGTAGTAGTAGTAGTAATAGATGGCATGACAACTTCACAGAGACACAATGATGGAGATCATGCTGTCACGCCGGTGACAATGATGATCATGCGATGCCTCAAGAAGGAAATCGAAGGAGCAAAGATGATGATGGCCATATCATGTCACTATATGATTGCATGTGATGTTTTTCATGTTTTTCATCTTATTGCTTAGAACGACGGTAGCATAATAAGATGATCCCTCATGAAATTTCGAGAATGTATTCCCCTAAGTGTGCACCGTTGCGAAGGATCGTTGTCTCGAAGCACCACGTGATGATCAGGTGTGATAGATTCTAACGTTTGCATACAACGGGTGTAAGCCAGATTTACACACGCGAAACACTTAGGTTGACTCGACGAGCCTAGCATGTACAGACATGGCCTCGAATACGAGAGACTGAAAGGTCGAACATGAGTCGTATGGTTGATGCAATCAGCATGGAGATGATCACCATCGACGACTAGTCCGTCTCACGTGATGATCGGACACGGGTTAGTCGACATGGATCATGTAACACTTAGATGACTATAGGGATGTCGATTTAAGTGGGAGTTCATACATAATTTTATTAGATGAACTTAATTATCATGAACTTAGTCTAAAAGTTTCTTTTACAAATATTGTAGATCCAATGGCCAACGCACCTGTCAACCTCAATTTCAACGCGTTCCTAGAGAAAAATAAGCTGAAAGATGATGGTAGCAACTATGCAGACTGGGTCCGTAACTTGAAGCTCATCCTCATTGCATCCAAGAAGGCCAATATCCTTGACGCGAAGCTAGGTGACTCTCCTGTTCCCGCGGTAGCCCAAGACGTTCAGAACGTCTGGCAAACGCGGAGTGATGACTACTCTCTAGTTAGGTGTGGCATGCTATACAGTTTAGAATTGGGCTCCAAAGGTGTTTTGAGCAACACGGAGCATATGAGATGTTCTTGGATCTGAAACTAGTTTTTCAAGCTCATGCACGGGTTGAGAGATATGAAGTCTCCGATAAGTTCTTTAGCTACAAGATGGAGGAGAACAGTTCTGTTAGTGAGCATATACTCAGAATGTCTGGGTTGCACGGTCGTCTGACTCAGCTTGGAGTCGAACTTCTGGATAATGCCGTAATTGACAGAATCCTCCAGTCTCTCCCACCAAGCTACATGGGTTTTGTGTTGAACTACAACATGCAAGGGATGCAGAAGACCATTCCCGAGTTGTACTCGATGCTGAAATCTGCAGAAGTAAAAATCAAGAAAGAGCATCAAGTGTTGATGGTCAATAAGACCACCAGTTTCAAAAGGGGCAAGGGTAAGAAGAACTTCAAGAAAGACGGCAAAGTTGTTTCCGCGCCCGGAAAGCCAGTTGCCGAGAAGAAGAAAAAGAATGGACCCAAGCCTGAGACTGAGTGCTACTATTGCAAGGGAATCGGTCGTTAGAAGCGAAACTGCCCCAAGTACTTAGCGGATAAGAAGGACGGCAACGTCAAAGGTATATATGATATACATGTTATTGATGTGTACCTTACCAGCGCTCATAGTAGCTCCTGGGTATTTGATACCGGTGATGTTGCTCACATTTGCAACTCGAAGCAGGAACTACGAAATAAACGGAGGCTGGCTAAGGACGAGGTGACGATGCGCGTCGGGAATGGTTCCAAGGTCGATGTGATCGTCGTCGGCACGCTACCTCTACATCTACCTTGGGATTAGTTTTAAACCTTAATAATTGTTATTTAGTACTAGCTCTGAGCATGAACATTGTATCAGGGTCTTGCTTAATGTGAGAGGGCTACTCATTTAAGTCAGAGATTAATCGTTGTTCTATTTATATGAGTGATATGTTCTATGGTCATGCTCCGCTGGTGAATGGTTTACTTTTGATGAATCTCGATCGTGATGTTACACATATTCATAGTGTGAATACCAAAATATGTAAGGTTGATAATGATAGTCCCACATACTTGTGGCACTGCCGCCTTGGTCATATCGGTGTCAAGCGCATGAAGAAACTCCATACTGATGGACTGTTAGAGTCTCTTGATTTTGAATCATTTGACACATGCGAACCATGCCTCATGGGAAAGATGACTAAGACTCTGTTCTCAGGAGTAATGGAGTGAGCAACCGACTTATTGGAAATAATACATACTGATGTATGCGGTCCGATGAACGTTGAAGCTCGCGATGGCTATCGTTATGTTCTCACTCTCACTGATGATTTGAGTAGGTATGGATATATCTACTTGATGAAGCACAAGTCTGAAACATTTGAAAAGTTCAAAGAATTTCAGAGTGAGGTTGAAAATCAACGTCACAAGAAAATAAAGTGTCTACGATCTGATCATGGAGGAGAATATTTGAGTCACGATTTTGGCACACACCTAAGGAAACGTGGAATTTTTTCACAATTGACGCCGCCTGGCACACCACAACGTAATGGAGTGTCTGAACGTCGCAATCGCACTTTATTAAATATGGTGCGATCTATGATGTCTCTTACCAACTTATCGCTATCATTCTGGGGATACGCATTGGAAACTGCAGCATTCACTTTAAATAGGGCAGTCTAAATCCATTGAGACGACACTGTATGAATTATGGTTTGGCAAGAAGCCTAAGCTGTCGTTTCTAAAAGTTTGGGGCTGCGATGCTTATGTGAAGAAACTTCAACCAGAAAAGCTCGAACCCAAAGCGGAGAAACGCGTATTCATAGGATACCCGAAGGAAACTATTGGGTATACCTTCTATCTTAGATGTGAAGGTAAAATCTTTGTTGCCAAGAATGGATCCTTTCTAGAGAAAGAGTTTCTCTCAAAAGAAGTAAGTGGGAGGAAAGTATAACTTGATGAGGTAATTGTACCTCCTCTCGAACCAGAGAGTAGCGCAGTGCGGGAAAATGTTCATGTGGCGCCTACGCCAACTGAAGAGGAAGTTAATGATGATTATCATGAACCTTCGAATCAAGTTCCTACTGAACCACGAAGGTCCACAAGGGTACGTTCTGCACTAGAGTGGTACGGCAACCCTATGATGGAGATCATGTCGTTAGACAACGGTCAACCTTCAAACTATGAAGAAGCAATGGCGGGCCCGGATTCCAACAAATGGCTTGAGGCCATGAAATCCGAGATAGGATCCATGTATGAGAACAAAGTATGGGCTTTGGTGGACTTGCCAGATGATCGGTGAGCCATAGAAAACAAATCAATCTTCAAGAAGAAGACTGACGCAAACGGTAATGTGACCGTTTATAAAGATCGACTTCTCGCAAAGGGCTTTCGACAAATTCATGGAGTTGACTACGATGAGACTTTCTCTCCCATAGCGAAGCCGAAGTCAGTCTGAATCATGTTAGCAATTTCCCTTTTCATGATTATGAAATTTGGCAAATGGACGTCAAAACATCATTCCTTAACGGGTATCTTAAGGAAGAGTTGTATATGATGCAACCAGAAGGTTTTGTCGATCCTAAGAGTGCTAACAAGGTATGCAAGCTCCAGCGCTCCATCTATGGGCTGGTGCAAGCATCTCGGAGTTGGAACATTCTCTTTAATGAGGTGATTAAAGCGTTTGGGTTGTTCGGAGTCCCGGATGAGATCCCGGACGTCACGACGAGCTCTGGAATAGTCCGGATGTAAAGATTGATATATATGATGGATGGGTGTGGACGCCTGAAATGTTTCAGGCACCACCGGCAACGTGCCAGGACCACCGGAAGGGTTCCGGGGGCCCACCGGGAGGGGCCACCAGCCCCGGGAGGCTTGATGGGCCAAGTGTGAGAGGAAACCAGCCCCTAGGTGGGCTGGTGCGCCCCCCACACCCAGCCCAAGGTGCACAAGAAAGGAAGGAGGGGAAACCCTAGGCGCTGGTGGGCCTAAGGCCCACCTAGGGGTGTGCCACCCCTCCCTTGCCCTGGCCGCCGCCCTAGCCTCCCGTCTGGGGGGCTGCCGCACCCCTTAGGGGTGGGAACCCTAAGGGTTGCGCCTCTCTCCCCTTCCCCCTATATATAGTGAAGGTTTTTGCCTTTGGAGACACGCAATTCTTTCTCTCTCGGTGCAGCCCTACTTCTCCTCTCCCTCCTCTCCCATGGTTCTTGGCGAAGCCCTCTCGGGAGACCTCGTAGCTCCGCCGCCACCATGCCGTCATGCTGCCAGAGCTCTTCCCCAAACTCTCCCTCCTCCTTGCTAGTTCAAGGTGCGGGAGACGTCACCGGGCTGCACATGTGTTGAACGCAGAGGTGTCGTGGTTTGGCACTAGATCGGAATCACACCGCGATCTGAATCGCAGCGAGTACGACTCCATCAACCGCGTTCTAGCAACGCTTCCGCTTAGCGATCTTCAAACGTACGAAGATGCTCTCAGCCCTCTCTCATTGCTGGTTTCTCAATAGGAAGACCCACGTATGGCGTAGAAATGTTTTGAATTTTTGCTACGTTACCCAACAGTTTTTAACTTAGGCGATACGGAGTCGCAATGAAGTCCCCGAGTGTGGAGCATGTCCGCATTGGGAGTTATTATTAACTTAGATGATACAGACTCACAACTAAGTTCTCGAGTATGGAGCGTGTCCGTACTTGGAGTACTTTTAACTTAGGCGATATTGAGTCGCGGCTAAGCCTCCGAGTGTGGAGCCTGTCCGCACTCGGAGTAGTTTTTAACTTAGGCGATACGGAGTCGGAGCTAAGTCCCCGAGTGTGGAGAATGTCCGCACTCGGCCTAGTTTTTAACTTAGGCGATACGGATTCGCATCTAAGTCCTCGAGTGTGGAGCATGTCCGCACTCAGAGTCGTTTTTAACTTAGGCGATACGGAGTCGCAGCTAAGTTCCCGAGTGTGGAGCATGTCCGCAATCGGAGTTCTTTTTAACTTAGGCGATACGGAGTCACAGCTAAGTCCCAGAGTGTGGAGCATGTCCGCATTCGGAGTTGTTTTTAACTTAGGCGATATGGAGTCGCAGCTAAGTCCCCGAGTATGGAGCATGTCCGCACTCAGAGTTGTTTTTAACTTAGGCGATACGGAGTCGTAGCTAAGCCGAGCGATGGCGTGCGGGGCGGCCGAGTGATAAAGACATGCCACGCGGAGTGGCGATGCACGGGACATCCGAGTGAGGTAGACGAGTCCGGCTGAGTGGCAACGCGTGGGGCGGCCAAGTGATGTATGTCGATGAGGCGTCCGATCCACTGACGGCACGTGGAGCAGCCGTCTCCACTACGTCATCGAAGGGGCTTCCGAACACGTGAAAACGCATGAATGATCGTTGCGGTGACCGAGCCTGAGAATCTTGCTGACTCAGGGTCCAAAACTAGCAAGAGTCTAAAGGGTGAAGGATCCGACTGAACTTGTGAAAGTGAAGGATACGACATAAAGATAAAGAACCGAGCGCAGAGGTACGCTCGGTGGCGTGGCCTCCGAGTGCACGTCATATGCGACTTACTTGACACTCGGTAATGCATAAATAATTCTTTAACTGAATGCAGTGTGTGAAGAATGTCTTAGCTGTCTAACGACGCGCGGGGCGGTCGGGTGACGATGGGGCGTCCGACTGAGTGGAGATGCGCAGAGCTGCCGAGTGATGACGACGCATCCAGTAGAGTGACGGCGCGCGGAGTGGACGAGTGACGATGGAGCATCCGGCTGAGTGGCGATGTGCGAAGCTGCCGAGTGATGACGACGCGTACATTAGAGTGACGATGCGCGGAGTGGCCGAGTGACAATGGAACGTCCGGCTGAGTAGCGATGCACGGAGCTGCGGAGTGATGACGACGCGCGTCTGACTGAGCGATGATGTGCAGGGCGGCCGATTGATGATGACGCGCGTTCGACCGAGCAACGATGCGCACAGCGACTGAGTGATGACGGCGCACGGAGCGGCCGAGTGATGATGGAGCGTCCGACTGACTGGTGGTGCGCGGAGCTGCCGAGTGATGACGACGCATCCAGTAGAGTGATGGCACGCGGAGTGGCCGAGTAAAGATGGTGTGTCTGGCTGAGTGATGATGCGCGGAGCTGCTGAGTGATGACAACACGTCTAGTAGAGTGACGACGCGCAGAGTGGCCGAGTGACGATGGAGCGTCCGGCTGAGTGGCGATGCACGGAGCTGCCGAGTGATGACGACGTGTCCAGTAGAGTGACAGCACGCGAATGGCCGAGTGACGATGGAGCGTCCCGCCGAGTGGTGATGCGTGTAGCTGCCGAGTGATGACGATGGACATTTGACTGAGCGATGATGTGCAGGGCAGCCAAGTGTTGACGACGCACGTCCGACCGAGCGACGACACACGTCCGACCGAGCGACGACGCGCAGAGCGGCCAAGTGATGACGACGCGTTCGACTGAGCGACGGCATGCAGGGCGACCGAGTGATGATGATGCGTCTGACTCGAATAGACAGTCCGTCTGAATAAACTGTTGTTCGGGGACGATGACAGACGAGTGACCCTGCAAGTTAGTAGCAAGTATAGCTACGAATATATATTTTTCTCGATCAAAACGTGCCAGAATAGATGCTATTTTACAAGGATTATCATGATGATGTTCCATGATGATGAACTGTTATGCATGCATGCAGGCACAATTAATTGACCACAGGAAATGCTCACTTGATAGGACACTTGATGACGGGTGGTTAAGCTTGCATGAATGCACAATTAATTGGGCACACGTAATGCTCACCTGATGAGATGCTTAATGGGGTAATTACCTCAGCGAAATGGTGATGGGGCACCAGACCTCCCTTATAACTAGGCATGATAGTGTAGCTCACCGAAGGAGTTGTCCACGTCCAACACATTGAAGCGGTTGCCACCACGTCTTATGGCATTGAAGGAGTTATCCCACATCCTGAAATTGCTTGCAAGAAGCGTTAGTGGAAACGGCCGGTCTGGCCAGACTTGCCATGTATGTAACCAAGCAGAAATTAAAACACGGAGGTTTTTGCGTGCAAGCGGCCATGCGGGAGTTGCAGAAATAGTATGGAGTTGAGAGTTCTGTTGTGGTGGAAAAGGTCGTTCTGGCCATTGACGGCCGAGAAGTGCCGACTAGGTGGATGAGCGACTTGTCGTAGCCCAGGCGTCGGAGAAGAAGGCCGACGCTCCCAAGTGTGAGGCCCATGCGAGCATTCGTGGCCCTGTCTCATCGCCGGGGGAGCTGGAGCTGCATGCCGGTCGAAGTAGCGCTTTGCTTCGACGCCCGCGGAGCTGGGTGGAGCATCGGCACCTGAGCCTCGCTGCCCTAGGAACCGGGTGGCTGGACCGGTCGTCGTGCTCTTTCGCTGTACAGCATGTGACAGAGCGTGGCGATGGCGGTGCCCGAGCAAGGCCGGAGATGACGACAATGAGACGGACAACGCCGGCAGCCACACGTAACGACGACGAGGCGGATAACGCGGATGGCCGCCCGTGACGACGATGAGGCGAAGGACGCTGGTGGCCGCGCATGAGGAAGACGAGCCGGAGGACGCTAGTGGCCGCGCATGACGACCATGAGGCAGACGACGATGAAAAATAACCATATGCATCATGGCTTGATAGACGCCCTGCCCTACGGTAGGCACCAACTGTCGTGGTAATGATTCCGACAATGGAAAGGGGGTAGGATAAAGGAGCATGATCTATCGAGATGCACATGGGTGACATGATGGTTTTAGCGAGTTCGGGCCTCTTACAGTGGAGATAACAACCATACGTCTCGTGCTCTTGAGAGGCTTTGTTTTATCTGTCATGGACATGAGTTACATGTTATAGAGAGAGCCAGAGCTCCAGGGAAAGAATGAGCCCGCAGAGGGAGAAGAAGTTAGCCCTTAGCTATGTGGAGGGGGTGGCTTATATAGAGTGCACCACCCTCCCACCTCTTATGTTACAAGATGGGGCATTGATGCCATAATGTCAGCCCACTACAGAACCTCCTCTATGCTTCGACTGCTTTGCCGACTGTTGGTATTTGCATACCTGAGTGAGTCATACGGTTGAGTGGTTGACTATCATCCGAGTGGGTGGAATGTACTTGTCTGAGTGGATCCGTACCGAGTGGAGTAGATGTTGTTGCGATCCAGCCATAATTTCCTTTGTAGTCCTAATAATGAGGTGCCCTTGGGTAGGCATCTAGATTAGGCCTATGACCCTACCCTAGGGTTGTATCCCCATCAACGATTCTCACAACATTCTTGACGTAAAAGATGGTAATACTGCAAGGTAGAAGGTAACATAAGTTGGTTAGCAAGGAACTTAAGGGACAACACAAAACAGGAACAAGTTTGTGTTGGAGGGAAGGCAATAAGGTTTGTCGATGATAACACAAATCATCAAGGGGAAAGGATGATATTTCTCATCATGCATTTGATTGATACCCTGCAAGAGCTCAGAATGCTAATGATGATCACGACACATTAGTCGAGGAGCTTCACAAAGGTGTAATCGGTCAGCGACGACATCAAGCAAAAGAATGATGAAGCAAAAGGTTGTCAGGATCACAAATAAGACTGTTAGCTCAGAATCGAAATTGCCTTTCAAAACAACCAATATGATGTGGAAAGCTTGATGTGAGCTTAACGCACAGTTGGAAATGTGTTCTAGAGATGGAGGACATAAATAGCATGGTCAAGCTCCAACATGACGATGATGATGTAGCATAGCAGTTTGGAATGACATGATCGAGTACAAACTCGTAAGCAAAGAAGATTACTAAGAGTTGTTGGATCGCAATGCGTACTCGATTCAGTTATCGATGTACTTGTGTGTCCAACGACTCAAAACATGAGGAAACTGGAATTAGTGAAATGTCATAGTTGATGAGGAGCTCATAAGAACTTATATACCTCCATGATATTTTCGAGATACCAGGGACAGTACTTAGAGGTAGATCAGAGTAGAGGTTAGACTAGTGTATTGACCTGTGGAAGACAAGCACTTTAACTCGTTTGAGAATGAAATAAAGGTAGGTCAACATAGTCGGAACCACGATTGCAAAGTATCAAATCACGGATACAAGATCAAATCATACAATGAATGATTATTGATACGAGAAGCTTCTATGATAGGATTAATATCACTTCCATGGGCATGAACACAAAGTTCAAGGTCGACTTCCACTTCACCAATGTATCACCTGCCATTGACTCCTCACCTTTGATGAATTGTAACTTTGAAAAGGTTATCTGGCAAAACACCAGAAGAGTAAGTCCAGAGAAAACTCTTCGAGTCAACCCGTCGGGGCATCTTAGGAACATATACCGCAAACTTCAAGAGTAATTAACACATGCTTGAAGAGCATGGATGACAAGGGCATAAGATAAAACTCATCACAAGGAGAAGACACAACTTACCAATGACATTATGTATCGGGGGAACAATATCACAAGAATTTTTTGAATGTAAAGGATGTCATCGGATAATAACCCAGCAATGAGTCTGGCAGTCCACAGAGGACCCGATGTGAGTATCGGTACTCAATCAGAGGGAGATAGGATGAAATGCATCGGGTTATAGAACATCTGAAAAATACCGATACTTAATTACCAAAGGAATTAGGATTTCCAGGTTGATGTATCTTAATCAGATGCTTCAATCAAATACCAAAGTTGATTTGTCGAGAACCAGCTCTGTTTGGAAGGACGTTTGAGCTGGAAAGATAATTTATGAGTAACAACAGATGATTGTGTGCATTCACACAAAGGTAGAATCAATAAGATAACAGGAAAATCACAAAGGATTTTAATGAATGCGGCTAGACATATGGATTTAACCATAATGCAAGCAGGTGAGAAAGGTCAAGAGCAATAGGCTACTGTTGGAAATATTCCCTAGAGGCAATGATAAAATAGTTATTATTATATTTCCTTAAACGAGCTTCAACCTCATCCGCGACTACGTCGAAGGAGAGGACGTAAATATTTGCAAAGTGCACACGGATCTGAATGTAGCATATCCGCTGACTAAACCTCTTCCACGGGCAAAACATGATCAACACCAGAACCGTAAAGGTGTTAGATTTATTACAATGTAAATCGCATGGCGATGTGAGGACTAGATTATTGACTCTGGTGCAAGTGGGAGACTATTGGAAATATGCCCTAGAGGCAATGATAAAATAGTTATTACTATATTTCCTGTTTCAAGATAATCGTTTATTATCCATGCTATAATTGTATTGAATGAAAATATAGATACATGTGTGGATACATAGACAAAACAATGTCCCTAACAAGCCGCTAGTTGGCTAGCCAGTTGATCAAGGATGGTCAAGGTTTTCTGACCATATGCAAGTGTTGTCACTTGATAACTGGATGACATCATTAGAAGAATCATGTGATGGACTAGACCCAAACTATAAATGTAGCATGGGATCGTGTCATTTTGTTGCTATTGTTTTCTGCGTGTCAAGTATTTATTCCTATGACCATGAGATCATATAACTCACTGACATCGGAGGAATACCTTGTGTGTATCAAACGTCGCAACCTAACTGGGTGACTATAAAGGTGCTCTACAGGTATCTCCGAAGGTGTCCGTTGAGTTAGTATGGATCAAGACTGGGATTTGTCACTCTGTGTGACGGAGAGGTATCTCGGGGCCCACTCGGTAATACAACATCACAATCAAGCCTTGCAAGCAATGTGACTAAGTGTAAGTCACGGGATCTTGTATTACTGAACGAGTAAAGAGACTTGCCGGTAACGAGATTGAAATAGGTATACGGATACCGACGATCGAATCTCGGGCAAGTAACATACCGAAGGACAAAGGGAATGACATACGGGATTATATGAATCCTTGGCACTGAGGTTCAACCGGTAAGATCTTCCAAGAATATGTAGGATCCAATATGGGCATTCAGGTCCCGCTATTGGATATTGACAGAGGAGTGTCTCGGGTCATGTCTACATAGTTCTCGAACCCGCAGGGTTTGCACACTTAAGGTTCGATGATGTTTTAGTATAGTTGAGTTATATGTGTAGTTACTGAATGTTCGGAGTCCCGGATGAGATCACAGACGTCACGAGGGTTTCTGGAATGGTCAGGAAACGAAGATTGATATATAGGATGGTTTCATTTGGTCACTGGAAAGTTTCGGGCATTTCCGGCAGTGTACCGAGAGTGACGAATGGGTTCCGGGCATTCACCAGGAGGAGCCCACCCACCCAGAAGTGAGCCCAGTGACCCTAGGGTGGTGCACCAGCCCTTAGTGGGCTGGTGAGGCCTGCCCAATAGGGCCATGGCGCCACAAGGGAAAAATACCAAAGGAAAGAGGGAGGTGGGAAGGAAGGAGTGGACTCCTTCCCCCAAACCAAATTGGGGTCGGAGTCCACCTCCTCCCTTCGACCGGCGCACTGATACGTCTCCAACGTATCTATAATTTTTGATAGTTCCATGCTATTATCGGGGTTGTGCATGATTTGAATTCGTTGTGTGGAGATGATCGAGCATAGTGTCACATCCCTGACCCCTTAAGCAAGTTAGCTTGTGCTCATGTTTTCCTTGCATTGCATCTAGGAAACTATCAACAAGAACAAAGTAAGTGGTGAAGGAAAATCCTAAAACCCTAGCCACTTCTTAAAATGAGGAAAAATTCAAACTAGTTAAAAATAAGTGAACCCAAAATGGCCTCAAGAAAAGTTCAATCTATCTGATAAATCATAAAGTAAATGAGCAATGAATAAAACCATTTTTTTGACACTTTAAGCATTTTAAATAAATGAAAAAAGCTACTGGTTTCAAGTTTTAAATTTGAAATCAGAAACTTTAAACTTTCAAAAATATTGAAAACTTTGGGAATAGTTGGAAATATTCCAACAATTATTCTGGTGTGTTTAAAATAATTTTTACCAATTATTTGGGAGCTGAAATAAATAGCAACTTATTGAAATGGCCAAAACAGAAACAAATCAGAAAAAAAGGGAAAACCCTTACCTGACGCTCACCTGGCCCGGCCCATCTGCTCCTGTCGTCTTCCTCCTCGCCAGTAGGAGCAGGAGGTGGCCGCCACGTCGCCGCACGCCTCCACGCAGCTCCCTGGCTGCCTGGCCGCCGCTTCGCGCTCGCAAGCACGGGGATAAGCTCCCCGAGCTCGTCCCTATCCATCCCCGTGCTCATTCTCCCCCTCTGCCCCGTTTCTTGCTGCCGCCATTGGAGCCCGAGCAGAGCTTGAGCTCGCCGTCGTTCTAGCCTTCCCTCCTTCCTTCTGAGCCACGCAGTAGGACCGCCACATCTCCCTGAAGCTTCCTAGCCCCCGAGCCCGACGCCCAGATGCAGTGAAACGACGAGAAGCAGTCGTCTTCTTCCTCGGGTCACCGAAGTTCGTCACCGGCGTTCTCCCTCTCCAGGCCGTCCCCGAGCAAACTAGCGCCACCACTGCACTCCTCGTGAGCTTGTGCTTATTTCCCCCAAGATCTCCCCGTCGATCCCCTCCTCCAGGCCTAGTTCCACCGGAGCCCGACGAGATCTGCCGCAGGAGCTCGTCGCCGGTAGCCCTCCGGTGAACTGCTCGTCCTTCTGAGGCCACCAGTAGCTTCAGGCTGTCGCGTAGGTGCTGTAGGAGCTAAGACCCGTGTGTAGTTCCCTCTGTATCAAAGACCTCGATGACGCCCGAACCTTGGCCGCCGCCAAGCTCGTCGCCGGCGTTATCTCCGGCGAGATCAGCCCCGGCTAAGTGCAGAAATGGAACCGCGGGAGAAGTGTCGTCCTTCTGGTGCTCTCCGTGCAGCGTTTGACCCTCTGTGCGCCGTTTCCGAGCCCCCCCCCCCCCCCGACGTTCTGGTGCTTGCCGGAGGCTCCCCGCCGGCGAGGATGACCTCGCCGCCGGTGGATCTCAGCTGGCCTGAGCCACTGACGGGTGGGGCCAACCTCTGGATAGTTTAGAGATAATAAAAATAAATCAGATAAATTAATAAGACACTGACATGTGGGTCCAATGAGTTTAATTAACTAAATAAGATTAATCCTAATCTAAAATTGACCAGAGACACTAACGAGTGGGTCCCACTGGTCAGGTTTCACTTTCAACGGCTAGTTGGACCTGCTGATGTCATGCTGATGCAGTAAAAGTATTTTCCACTATAGAAATAATTCCAAAAATGTTTAAAACTTCAAAAATTCATAGAAATTAATCTGTAACTCCAATGAAAATAATTCATATATGAAAAAGTATCAGAAAAATTCAAGGACTCTGAATATGCTATTTTCAATCATGTTTGGAAAAGTTATAGAACCCAAACATGTAGATTAATGAATAAGTCAATTCTTATAAATACTTTATAAATGGAATTTGGAAAATTATTTAAATTTCATTATGAATGACATGATCAAACACTGTTCTAATTACAAACCAACAACTTAACATGTCATCCCATGCATGTTAACCTCAAGTTGATCTGAGCATCAGGTCGAATCAATTAAAACGGTATCCGAGAATACCTCGTTTGAAGTGATATTTGAATTTGATTCAAATCAACTTCAAACCTAATACATGCTAGCTATATTAGTTTATCACCTTGCATTCTCATGCCATGCTCATGCATCATCTTGTTGCATATGATTGTTATTGATTGTTGTCATTCATTTCGGTAGGCTCCGCACCCCCGGATTCCATCGAATATCCGTCTAACAGATATTGTCCCTCCTCTGAGCAACAAGGGAAGCAACCATTTTGATCATCCCGATAAATCCCATGTTCTTGCTCCTGCACTTATTTATTGCATTAGGATCAAATGCTTCAACTGCTTTTGCCACGTTAGTTGAACCAACTTCCTTTGCATGACCTATCCTTGTCACAGTAAATAGCCGAACCTTGCAACCTAGCATACCTGGTAGTTGCTTGAGCCATGATGTGCCTTATCCTGCTATGCTTAGAGTTGTGTATGGTCTGTCATCTGGGAGATGAACAGAATTGTGAGAATGTGTTCGGTAAGCAAAGGTTGTGTGTTGAATCTGATTTGGTAAAGGTACCGGTGAAAGGCTATGTAGGAGTACATGGCGGGTTGTTTCATTGGAACCGTCCTTAGGAACTGAGTTACGTGTATGTAATCCATGACTAGATACTACCACATGCTGGGCCCTGAAATATGACTCCGCTCAACTTATTACTCGCTTACTACTCGGTCCAGGAGTTGCAAGTAGTTTCTGGTGTTTATAGTCATGCTGGAGGCCGTGCATAGCGCTCACCTGAGAGGTGGGCTGTGATGCGGTAGGTAGTGGCATGGTGTACCAAGTGGCACTCGGATGGTGGGCTTGGAGACCCTACGCACATCGTTGAGGCCGTGGCGGAAACCCCGGCCGGACTTCCGTACGGGTTACTCTCAGATAGGCGATAAACCTGGACTAGGTACTAGTGTGGTTAACGGTCGTGGCCGACTCCCTCGCTGGGCTTCCGCTTGAAGGTTGCCGAGGTGCATGACGTGCACATGGCGCTAAGTGGCGAGAGTGTGTGTGACGAAGTACACCCCTGCAGGGTTATGATCTATTCGAATAGCGGCGTCCGCGGATATGGACTACTTGGAGACATATGTTGTTCATAGATAACTTAAATGGCTACTCATAAAATTGTCAAGATAAGCGTGAGTGTCGTAGACGGCATCTCCGTATGGAGACGGGATGATTCCACGATGGTGTATTGTTGTGGTGTTAGTGGACTCGTGTGCGAGAAATCAAGTTGTCAAAATTATTTAAAAATGCAAGTTGTCTAGCCACGAGTCAAATGCTGGCTTTCCGCATGAAACCCCACCATACCTTGTTGATACATTGCATGAGTAGTTAGTTATCCTAAAGTCTTGTTGAGTACCTCCGTACTCATGTTTGCTTAATAAATGTTGCAGAGGTTACTAATGACCCTAATGGAGGGTTCTTCGTAGACATCGACGATGACGAGTAGTTGGTGTCCCAGCTACGATCTGGACCTAGGTTGGGTCTGTAGTATAGTCAGGCCATGTGCCTTCTAGTTGTACATGTCTATACTCAGACAGTTTTAAACTCTTCCGCTGGCTTGTAACTGAATGACTGCTATTATGGGTCGTGAGACCCTTAATGTGTAATATTATGTGTGTGGCTCTTCCGAGCCTCTTAAATAAAGTTTGTATGTTTATGGTTACGTTGTGATGCCATCGATGTATCTATACATATCGGTATGCCATGCGTACGTGTGTCGTACTTAATATGTATGGGGTTCGATTACCTAGTCGTGAACTTTAGTAGCACTCCTTACAAGGAAATGCCCCTTTGTGATCCAACGAGCCTTGGTAGTTCGCTACTGCTCCGGACACATTGGTTGACCGGCATGTGTCCTTCTTAGCTGCTGTGTCTGTCCCCTTTGGGGAAATGTCATGCGAGGTAATGGAGTCCTTGTAGCTTGCTACGACTCGTCTACACTCGCTGGTGACCGACACCTGCTTTGTTGGGTCATGTATGCCTGTCCTTGTGCGGTATTGCCACTTTGGTTTGTGACTAGACTTGTCGATCCGGGTTCTTTGCAATTGGAATGCTAGCGACACTATTGCATACGTGAGTCAAAAGACGCAAACGGCCCCGGCTAAGGTAAGGCTGTAACCGTGGAGTTAACCGTGCGTGAGACCGCAAAGAGATGCGATGTGTTACAGGAACATATGATTTTGTAGGGATAACTTTCTTTGGCCTTTTTATTTAAAAAGTTCATGATTAGTTTGCTAGTATGCTTGAAGTACTATTGTTTTCATGTCAATAGTAAACTATTGTTTTGAATCTTACGGATCTGAACATTCATGCCACAAGAAAGAAGTTACAAAGGACAAATATGTTAGGTAGCATTCCACATCAAAAATTCAGTCTTTATCACTTCCCTACTCGAGGACGAGCAGAAGTTAAGCTTGGGGATGCTTGATACGTCTCCAACGTATCTATAATTTTTTATAGTTCCATGCTATTATCTTGTCAAATTCAGATGTTTTGTATGCATGAATATGCTATTTTATATATTTTTTGGGACTAACCTATTAACTCAGTGCCAAGTGTCAGTTTCTGTTTTTTCCGTGTTTTTGACCTTTTCCACAGAAGAATATTAAACGGAGTCTAGACGGAATAAAACCTGCGGGGTGATTTTTTGCATAACAGAAGATACGTAGGGGACTTGAGAACCAAGGCAGAAGACCCCGGGGGAGGTCACAAGCCCCCTAGGCGCGGCCTGGGGGCGCGCCTAGCAGGCTTGTGGGCCCCACGTGGCTCCTTTTCCCTACTTCTTTCGCCTATAAATTCTCTAAAAATCCAGAACCACCAGAGATAGCCACGAAAGTACTTTTCCGCCGCCGCAAGCTTTTGTCTCCGAAAGATCCCATCTGGGGACCGTTCTGGTGCCCTGTCGGAGTGGGATTCGGACACGGAGGGCTTCTTCATCAACACCATTGCCACTCTGATAATGCGCGAGTAGTTCACCACAGACTTTCGTGTCCATAGCTAGTTGCTAGATGGCTCCGTCTCTCTCTTGGATCTTCAATAAAAAGTTCTCCATGATCTTCATGGAGATCTATCCGATGTAACCTTCTTTTGCGGTGTGTTTGTCGATATCCGATGAATTGTGGATTTATGATCAGGTTATCTATGAATATTATTTGAGTCACCTGTGATCTCTTATATGCATGATTTCGTATCCTTGTAATTTTCTTCGAGTTATGGGTTTCGTTTGGCCAACTTGATCTATAATTCTTGCAATAGGAGAAGTGCTTGGTTTCGGGTTCATACCGTGCGGTGTCCTCACCTAGTGACAGAAGGGGTAGCGAGGCACAAATCGTGTTGTTTCCATCAAGGGTAAAAGGATGGGGGTTATATCTATTGCATGAATCTATCCCTCTACATCATGTCATCTTTCTTAAGGCGTTACTCTGTTTGTTATGAACTCAATACATTAGATGCATGCTGGATAGCAGTCGATGTGTGGAGTAATAGTAGTAGTTGCAGATATCGGTCTACTTGTCTCGGACGTGATGCCTATATGTATGATCATTGCCTTAGATATCATCATGACTTTGCGCGATTCTATCAATTGCTCGATAGTAATTCGTTCACCCACCGCAATACTTGCTATCATGAGAGAAGCGTCTAGTGAACACTATGGCCCCGGGGTCAACTTCACATCATATTTTCAGATCCACAAAATTACTTTGTTGCACTTTTCACCTTCAGATCTCACCTTGCAAATAATCGTGAAGGGATTGACAACCCCTTTATAGCGTTGGGTGCAAGTTTGTTTGTTTTTGCGCAGGTACATTGGTGCCTCATCTTGATACTCCTACTGGATTGATACCTTGGTTCTCAAACTGAGGGAAATACTTATTTCTACTGTGCTGCATCACCCTTTCCTCTTCAAGGGAAACACCAACGCAAGCTCAAGAGGTAGCAAGAAGAATTTATGGCGCCGTTGCCGGGGAGTATTCAAAGTGAAGCTTATCCAAGTAACTATCGCAAACTCATTTCTTGCATTTACATTACTTTCCTTTTGCCTCTCATTTTCCTCTCCCTCAATTCTGAAAAAACAAGATTTACAAAAATATTTGCCTTTTCCGTTCGCCCTTTTCTTTCGCTCGCTTTCTGTTTGCTTGTGTGGGATAGTCTACCTATACTTATGGCTAGTCCTATCGATTTGAACGTTACTCCCGAGAGCGAAGTTCTTAATTTCAAACAAAATGAGGGAGAAAACTTAAAGGATGCTTGGTATAGAATTTGTAATGCTCAGAATAGATCTACTCGTAAGCAATCTGCTACCGTTCTACTTCGCAACTTTTATGTGGTATTTCCCCTTGGAATAGGTATGTTCTTGACACCATCGTAGGCGGAAATTTTTTGGGTAGCCATACCGTTAATTCTTACGGCACTTTAATAAATTTGGTTGGCTCACCCCCATTCATGGTTAATGGAACTACTTTAACTTTGGAACATGTGATGCGTAGGCTGGATATTGTTGAAAATAAAGTTGCTACGATAGAAATCATTGAAAATTTGGATAAAAAGATCCACAATAAAATCACTCAGTATGGATCCAAGGTGGGAATGACTTTGAAAACTTTAAAGGAGAAGGAACCCACAGTTAACGAAAAACTAGGTCATGATTCCGCTAGAATTGGCAAACTAGAGGATGTTATAACCAACTTGTGTTCCGCTTTTGCCGGTGTTCAGAACACTCCAAATTTTGCCCACAATAAGGCCACCAAGTCTGTTTTTGTTCCTAAAACCAGTGGTGAACCATCTAGCAAGAGAGATGAAGATCTTAAAATGTTGAGTGTTCACCCTACTTATGGTTTGACGACCAAAGATGACGACACTTGATTCTATCGCCTTATGCCTAGCTAAGGGTGTTAAACAATAGCGCTTGTTGGGAGGCAACCCAATGAATTTATCTTTGCTTTTTGCTTTCTGTTTTGTTGTGTCCACACCATCATAATTCTGTTATGATTGTGTTTTTTTATGTTTCTTTTTGTGTTTGTGCCAAGTAGAACCTTTATGACTAGTTTTGGTGATGGTTGTTTGACATGCTGAAAAAGACAGATACTTTGCGCTCACAAAATTATTTTTAATTCCTATAAAGAAAGAGCTTTTGAGTTGATTCTTTTTTCTGCTGGTTGATATGAAAATTTCCCCAATTGTCATAATTGTTCAGAATTTTTGGGAGACCAGAGGTATACAAAGTATACAGATTGCTACACACTGGTCTGTTTTTGACAGATTCTGTTTTTGTTGTGTTGATTGCTTATTTTGATGAAACTATGGATAGTATCGGGGGGTCCTAGCCATGGAAAAGTGATAATACAGTAATATAACATCAATCTAAATATAAATCAAGTTTACTACAGTACCTAAAGAGTGGTGGTTTGTTTTCTTATGCTAATGATATAACGAGTTTATGTTTAAGTTTTGTGTAGTGAAGTTTTCAAGTTTTGGGTGATGTTCTCATGGAGAACGGGATAAAGAGTGGAAAGATCTTAAGCTTGGGGGTTCCCAAGGTATCCCAAGCCAAATTCAAGGAGACCAAAAAGCCTAAGCTTGGGGCTCCCCCGGGAAGGCATCCCCTCTTTCGTCTTCAATCCATCGGTAACGTTACTTGGAGCTATATTTTTATTCACCACATGATATGTGTTTTGCTTGGAGCGTCGTGTATTATAGGAGTCTTTTCTTTTTGTTTTGTCACAATCATCCTTGCTGCACACCTTTTGAGAGGGACATGCACCAATCGTGAATTTGCTAGAATACTCATTGAGCTTCACTTATATCTTTTGAGTTAGCCAATTTAGCTCGCATGTGCTTCACTTATACCTTTTGAGCTAGATAACTTTGCTCTAGTGCTTCACTTAAATATTTTTAGAGCACGGCGGTGTCATATTCTGAAGAAATAAGAACTCTCGATCTTCACTTATATCTTTTTGAGAGTGCTCTCTCTAAGTAACTTGTAATTGGCGTGTGCTATGAATGTAGTCCTAAAGATGATAGGCATCCAAAGAGGATATAATAAAAACTTCCATATTCAAGTGCATTGATTAGTAAGACAAGTTTGATTCATCACAATTTGTCTTGAAATATGGATATGGTAATATTACAGTTATGTTAGTAGGGTGTTGTGAATCTAGAAATACTTGTGTTGAAGTTAGTGATTCCCGTAGCATGCACATATGGTGAACCGCTATGTTAGGAAGTCGGAGCATAATTGATTTATTGATTGTCATCCTTTGTGTGGCGGTCGGGAACGCGCGATGGTTAAACACCTACCAACCCTTCCCCTAGGAGTATGCATTTAGCACTTTGTTTCGACTACTAATAAATCTTTTGCAATAAGTATATGAGTTCTTCATGACTAATGTGAGTCAATGGTATAGATGCACTTTCACCTTCCACCATTGCTAGCCTCTCTAGTGTCGTGCAACTTTCGCCGGTGCACAAACCCACCATATACCTTCTTCAAAACAGCCACCATACCTACCTATTATGGCATTTTCATAGCCATTCTGAGATATATTGCCATGCAACTCCCACTGTTCCGTCTCATGACATGTGTCGTCACTTTCATATTGCCATTGCATGATCGTAAGATAGCTAGCGAGATGTTTCAACGTCATACGCTAAGCTAGATCGTTGCACATCCCGGTACACTGCCGAAGGCATTTCATATAGAGTCATCATTGTTCTAAGTATTGAGTTGTAAGTAAATAAAAGTGTGATGATCATCATTATTAGAGCATTGTCCCATGTGAGGAAATAAAAAAAAAGGCCAAAGATGCCCACCAAAAAAATGAAAAAAAAGAGGCCAAAGAGCCGAAACAAAAAAAGGAGAGAAAAGGAGAGAAGGGACAATGCTACTATCTTTTTCCACACTTGTGCTTCAAAATAGTACCATGTTATTCATGTTAGAGAGTCTCTTGTTTTTTCACTCCGTATACTAATGGGATTTTTCATTATATAACTTGGCTTGTATATTCCAATGATGGGCTTCCTCAAAATTTCCCTAGGTCTACGTGAGCAAGCAAGTTGGGTGCACACCCACTAGTTTTCCTTTTGAGCTTTCACACACTTATAGCTCTAATGCATCCGTTCCATGGTAATCCCTACTCATTCACATTGATGTCTATTGATGGGCATCTCCATAGCCCGTTGATATGCCGCGTTAATGTGACCATCTCCTCCTTTTTGCCTCACAACCTCCACCAAACTCTATTCGACCTATAGTGCTATATCCATGGCTCACGCTCATGTATTGCGTCAGAGTTGAAAAAGTTTGAGAAAGTAAGAGTGCAAAAACAATTACTTGGCCAATACCGGGGTTGTGCATGATTTGAATTCGTTGTGTGGGGATGATGGAGCATAGCCAGACTATATGATTTTGTAGGGAAAACTTTCTTTGGCCTTGTTATTTCAAAAGTTCATGATCACTTTGCTAGTATGCTTGAAGTACTATTATTTTCATGTCAATAGTAAACTATTGTTTTGAATCTTACGGATGTGAACATTCATGCCACAAGAAAGAAGTTACAAAGGACAAATATGTTAGGTAGCATTCCACATCAAAAATTCAGTCTTTATCACTTCCCTACTCGAGGACGAGCAGGAGTTAAGCTTGGGGATGCTTGATACGTCTCCAACGTATCTATAATTTTTCATAATTCCATGCTATTATCTTGTCAACTTTGGATGTTTTGTATGCATGAATATGCTATTTTATATCTCTTTTGGGACTAACCTATTAACTCGGTGCCAAGTGCCAGTTTCTGTTTTTCCGTGTTTTTGACCTTTTCCAGAGAAGACTATTAAATGGAGTCCAGACGGGATAAATCATGCGGGATGATTTTTTTCCATAAAGGAAGATACGTAGGGGGCTTGAGAACCAAGGCAGAAGACCCCGGGGGAGGTCACAAGCCCCCTAGCCGCGGCCTGGGGGGCGCGCCTAGCAGGCCTGTGGGACCCACGTGGCTCCTTTCTCCTACTTCTTTCGCCTATAACTTCTCTAAAAATCCAAAACCACCAGAGAGAGCCACGAAAATACTTTTCCGCCACCGCAAGATCCCATCTGGGTACCATTCTGGTGCCCTGTCGGAGGGGGATTTGGACACAGAGGGTTTCTTCATTAACACCATTGCCTCTCCAATGATGCGTGAGTAGTTCACCACAGACCATCGGGTCCATAGCTAGTTGCTAGATAGCTTCTTCTCTCTCTTGGATCTTCAATACAAAGTTCTCCATGATCTTCATGGAGATCTATCCGGTGTAACCTTCTTTTGCGGTGTGTTTGTCGAGATCCAATGAATTGTGGATTTATGATCAGATTATCTATGAATATTATTTGAGTCTCCTCTAACTCTTATATGCATGATTTTGTATCCTTGTAATTCTCTTCGAGTTGTGGGTTTCGTTTGCCCAACTTGATCTATAATTCTTGCAATGGGAGAAGTGCTTGGTTTTGGGTTCATACCATGCGGTGTCCACACCTAGAGACAGAAGGGGTAGCGAGGCACGCATCATGTTGTTGCCATCAAGGGTAAAAACATGGGGTTTATATCTATTGCATGAATCTATCCCTCTACATCATGTCAAATTGCTTAAGGCGTTACTCTGTTTGTTATGAACTCAATACACTAAATGCATGCTGGATAGCGGTCGATGTGTGGAGTAATAATAGTAGATGCATAAAGTATCGGTCTACTTGTCTCGGACGTGATGCCTATATGTATGATCATTGCCTTAGATATCATTATGACTTTGCGCGATTCTATCAATTGCTCGACAGTAATTCGTTCACCCACCGTAATAGTTGCTATCATGAGAGAAGCCTTTAGTGAACACTATGGCCCCCGAGTCTACTTCACATCATAGTTTCAGATCCACAAAATTACTTTTTGCACTTTTCACCTTCAGATCTCACCTTGCAAATAATCGTAAAGGGATTGACAACCCCTTTATAGTGTTGGGTGCAAGTTAGTTTGTTTTTGCGCACGTACATTGGTGCCTCATCTTGATACTCCTACTGGATTGATACCTTGGTTCTCAAACTAAGGGAAATACTTATTGCTACTGTTCTGCATCACCCTTTCCTCTTCAAGGGAAAAACCAACGCAAGCTCAAGAGGTAGCAAGAAGAATTTCTAGCGCCGTTGCCGGGGAGTATTCGAAGTGAAGCTTATCCAAGTAACTATCGTAAACTCATCTCTTGCATTTACATTATTTGCCTTTTGCCTCTCGTTTTCCTCTCCATCACTTCTGAAAAAACAAAATTTACAAAAATATTTGCCTTCTTCGTTCGCCCTTTTCTTTTGCTTGCTTTCTGTTTGCTTGTGTGGGATAGTCTACCTATCCTTATGGCTAGTCCTATCTCTTTGAACGTTACTCCCAAGAGCGAAGTTCTTAATTTCAAACAAAATGAGGGAGAAAACTTAAAGGATGCTTGGTATAGAATTTGCAATGCTCAGAATAGATCTACTCGTAAGCAATCTACTACCGTTCTACTTCGCAACTTTTATGTGGGTATTTCCCCTTGGAATAGGTATCTTCTTGACACCATCGTAGGCGGAAATTTTTTGGGTAGCCATACCGTGATTCTTGCGACGCTTTAATAAATTTGGTTGGCTCACCCCCACTCATGGTTAATGGAACTAATTTAAGTTTGGAACATGTGATGCGTAGGCTGGATATTATTGAAAATAAAGTTGCTACGATAGAACTCATTGAAAATTTGGATAAAAAGATCCACAATCAAATCACTCAGTATGGATCCAAGGTGGGAATGACTTTGAAAACTTTAAAGGAGAAGGAACCCACAGTTAACGAAAAATTAGGTCATGATTCCGCTAGAATTGGCAAACTAGAGGATGTTATAACCAACTTGGGTTCCGCTTTTGCCGCTGTTCAGAACACTCCAAATTGTGCCCAATATAAGGCCACCAAGTCTGTTTTTTCCTAAAAACAGTGGTGAACCATCTAGTAAGAGAGATGAAGATCTTAAAATGTTGAGTGTTCACCCTACTTATGGTTTGAGCACAAAAGATGATGACACTTGATTCTATCGCCTTATGCCTAGCTAAGGGCGTTAAACAATAGCGCTTGTTGGGAGGCAACCCAATGAATTTATCTTTGCTTTTTTTCTTTCTGTTTTGTTGTGTCCACACCATCATAATTTTGTTATGATTGTGTTTTTTATGTTTCTTTTTGTGTTTGTGCCAAGTAGAACCTTTATGACTAGTTTTGGTGATGGTTGTTTGATCATGCTGAAAAAGACTGAAACTTTGCGCTCACGAAATTATTTTTAATTCCTATCTAGAAACCGCTTTTGAGACACAACTTTGCCACGTGCAACTCAAACCTATACCACGTAGTTTTACCTCTAGATCGGATTTCTGCAGAGCTCGGACGGAGCCCTGTAGGAGTAGATCATCACCACCACCGGAGCGCCGTCACGCTATCGGAGAACTCATCTACTTCTCCGTCTCTCTTGCTGGATCTAGAAGGCCGAGATCGTCATCGAGCTATAGGTGTGCTGAACGCGCACGTGTCGTCCATTCGGCGCTAGATCGGAACGGATCGTGGGACGACGGCGATTTGAATCACGAAGCTATACCACTACATCAACCGTGTTTCTTAACGCTTCCTGCTTAGCGATCTACAAGGGTACGTAGATCTAATCTCCTCTCGTAGATGGACATCACCACGATAGGTCTTCGCGTGCATAGGAAAATTTTTGTTTCCCATGCAACGTTCCCCAACGATGGCATCATGAGCTAGGTTCATGCGTAGATGTTATCTCGAGTAGAACACCAAAGGTTTTGTGGATGTTGATGTTCGATTTGCTGCCCTCCTTACTCTTTTCTCAATTCGGCGGTATTGCTGGATTTGAGTAGGTATGGATATATCTACTTGACGAAGCACAAGTCTGAAACATTTGAAAAGTTCAAAGAATTTCAGAGTGAGGTTGAAGATCAACGTGACAAGAAAATAAAGTGTCTATGATCTGGTCGTGAAGGAGAATATTTGAGTCACGAGTTTGGCACAGACCTAAGGAAATGTGGAATTGGTTCACAATTGACGCCGCCTGGCACACCGCAATGTAACAGAGTGTCTGAACGTCGCAATCGCACTTTATTAGATATGGTGCGATCTATGATGTCTCTTACCGACTTACCACTATCATTATGGGGATACGCATTGGAGACTGTAGCATTCAATTTTAATAGGGCATAGTCTAAATCCGTTGAGATGACACCATATGAATTATGGTTTGGCAAGAACCCTAAGCTATCGTTTCTCAAAGTTTGGGGCTGCGATGCTTATGTGAAGAAACTTCAACCAGAAAAGCTCGAACCCAAAGCGGAGAAATGCGTATTCATAGGATACCCTAAGGAAACTATTTGGTATACCTTCTATCTTAGATCCGAAGGTAAAATCTTTGTTGCCAAGAACGGATCCTTTCTAGAAAAAGAGTTTCTCTCGAAAGAAGTAAGTGGGAGGAAAGTAGAACTTGATGATGTAATTGTACCTCCTCTCGAACCGAAGAGTAGCGCAGTGCGGGAAAATGTTCATGTGGCTCCTACGCCAACTGAATACGAAGTTAATGATGATGATCATGAAGCTTCGGATCAAGTTTCTACTGAACCACGAAGGTCCGCAAGGGTACGTTCTGCACCAGAGTGGTACGACAACCCTGTGATGGAGATCATGTTGTTAGACAACGGTGAACCTTCGAACTATGAAGAAACAATGGCGGGCCCGGATTCCAACAAATGGCTTGAGGCCATGAAATCTGAGATAGGATCCATGTATGAGAACAAATTATGGCCGGTAACGAGATTGAACAAGGTATAGGGATACCGACGATTGAATCTCGGGCAAGTTCTATACCGATAGACAAAGGGAATTGTATAGGGATTGATTGAATCCTTGACATCGTGGTTTATCCGATGAGATCATCGTGGCACATGTGGGAACCACCATGGGTATCCAGACCCCGCTGATGGTTATTGGCCGGAGAGGTGTCTCGGTCATGTCTGCATGCCTCCTGAACCCGTAGGGTCTACACACTTAAGGTTCGATGATGCTAGGATTATAGGGAATTGTTCTACGAGGTTACCGAAGGTTGTTCGGAGTCCCGGATGAGATCCCGGGTGTCACAAGGGGCTCTGGAATAGTCTGGAGGTAAAGGTTGATATATAGGATGGATGGGTGTGGACGCCGGTAATGTTTCGAGCACCACCGGCAACGTGCCGGGTCCACCGGAAGGGTTCCGGGGGCCCACCTGGAGGGCCACCAGCCCCGGGAGGCTTCATGGGCCAAGTGTGAGAGGGAACCAGCCCCTAGGTGGGCTGGTGCGCCCCCCACACCCAGCCCAAGGCGCACAAGAGAGGAAGGAGGGGAAAACCTAGGCGCTGGTGGGCCTAAGGCCCACCTAGGGGTGTGCCACCCCCTCCCTTGCCTTGGTCGCCGCCCTAGCCACCCATCTGCGGGCTGCCGCACCCCTTAGGGGTGGGAACCCTAAGGTCTGCGCCTCCCTCCCCTTCTGTAACACCCAAGATGCGACCCTATCCTTAATTTGGCACGAGAGCCTCGTCTGGGATAGAAGCGCATCTCGTTGTTTCGCAAGAATGGATATCGTTACAAGTACATGTACTGAAAAGATGAGATATATGGTATTGGATTACACTCGCCACAAGCTACATCAGAGACACATCATTACAATACATAAACATCATGATGAAGAGCAGGGTCCGACTAGGATCAAAAACAAACGAGAGAAAGAGAACGACGTCCATCCTTGCTATCCCAGGCTGCCGGCGTGGAACCCATCCTAGATCGATGAAGAAGAAGAAGAAGAAGCAACTCCAAATGAACAATCAACGCGCTCGAGTCAAGTAGCCTTTACATGTACCTGCAACTGGTGTTGTAGTAATCTGTGAGCCACAGGGGACTCAGCAATCTCATTTCCAAAGGTATCAAGACCAGCAAAGCTTAATGGGTGAGGCAAGGTTAAGTGGTGAGGCTGCAGCAAGCGACTAAGCATATGTGAGGTGGCTAACTTACGAGTACAAGAATAAAGAGGGGGATGATCTACGCATAGTGGACGTAAACTAATAATGATCAAATGAATGATCCTGAACACCTACCTACGTCAGACATAACCCCACTGTGTCCTCAAACGGAGAAGGAACTCACAAAAGAGACAGTCACGGTTACGCACTCATTTGGCATATTTTAATTAAGTTAACTTCAGGTTGCCTAGAACCAGTGTTAAACAAAGTTTCCACGTTGCCACATAACCGCGGGCTTGGCTTTCCGAAAGATTTAACCCTACAGGGGTGCTCCAACTAATCCATCACAAATTACCACAAGCCGCATAGAAATCCTTGATCACGATACTCGCGATCTCGTCGGACTCCTTAGTGGGAAACCTCAACTCTGAGATTACCCAAAGCATCACCGGAATCCCGATGCACAAGACATTCGTCAAAGGTAAAACTAATCCAGCAAGGCCACCCGACGTGTCGACGATCCTGATAGGAGTCGCGTATCTCGTTCTCAGGACACGACGGATAAGCATAGTGTACGGTGGCCTGATAGAAATCTCCCGAGTTACCCCGGGTTGGCCCCGCAAACGGCTCTGTTTTGGACCAGCACCATCAGCACTGGCCCCCCTGTATTATGTAAATTACTCCTCGGGTTCATGACGCCCTATGCTTTCAGTATTAACAAAATTATTATGTTGGGCAAATGTAGTACCAATGTTGGGCCTTGCCAGACCAGCTTTAATGTAAAACGAATTATCAAGGGGGTCCCATAACAACCCCGATCATGTTAGGAGCGCTCAATTATGGAACATAACACCGGTAGCCAAAACTAAGGGGGCAAAGGTGGAACAAAACATCAGGCTAGAAAGGCCAAGCCTTCCACCTTTTACCAAGTATATAGGTGCATTAGTTTAGATAGCATTTAATGGGGTGATATAACAAGGAACCCATGTTATCACATGGATGCAACTGCACCTGCAACTAGCAACGCTAACACATGTTTAAGCAAGCGGTAACATAGCCAATCAGTGGTTTGCTAGGTTGTGAACATGTTGAAGGTTTTCATGGCAATGTTGAGAGGCTGATATTTAACAGGTGGTAGGCAACGAGACATAACGATAGAATCGATAAAACTAGCATGGCAATGATAGTAATGGTATCTGGGGAAATGGTCATCTTGCCTGAGATCCCGCTTGGAAGAAGAATGACTCTGTGAAGCAGACGAACTGATGTAGTCGAACGGGTCCTCACATTCTGACACGCTTGCGGAACTCTATCGAGATGAAGGAAACCGGAAACAAGCATCAACACACGATATTCACCACGGCATATGCACGACAAGATGCAATCCATATATGATGCATGAACAGCTGAATATATGCAAGACATGGCACGGCAATTCACAACAACCAGACACAACACATTAAGTGAAGTTCAATATGCAACAAGTTGCATATTGACGAAACTCCACATATGAATTATTTAGTTATATCCCGATTAGATACATGACAATATTAGATGTTGTTAAACATGGCAAGAGGTGAAGCGCAATTAAACTACCTATCTAGCCATTTTAAATGAGGTCGGAAATGACATATAGCACCTCCTTAACGACCTCACATGTTAATTTACGATTATGTCCAGATCTCAACTAACACATTTAAATGTTTGTTAAACAGCAAAACAAATAGTTTCACGTGATTCTACGCGACATTACAAGCAATTTACACATAGAGAACATCTCCAACGGAGCTACGGATCAAAAGATACGGACACCGCAAGATATGATGGCATGAATGCAATATCTGTGCAAATGGCCGTCACGAGCACTTCAACACATACAATCCGCAAGATAATATGAAACTACACGAGATTCTAAGAAAGTTTCATATAGGACACGATCAAAACGGAGGAACGGTTCAACAACTAGGAGCAAAACAAGATTTCACTACAATCTGCCAAAAACAGCCACATAGCGTTTTCTACACCCCACAACTACGAGATACACAAATCCAAAAGGCTCAAACAAGGCATGAGGCGGTAGAGGGCAAGAAGCACTACAACATACAACTAATAACACCTATCATGGAAGCATGGATCACTGGGAAAAGAAGTCACGAAAGGGCAT
Source organism: Hordeum vulgare subsp. vulgare (assembly GCF_904849725.1). NCBI lineage: Eukaryota > Viridiplantae > Streptophyta > Magnoliopsida > Poales > Poaceae > Hordeum > Hordeum vulgare. The sequence continues at coordinate 369,235,541 of NC_058524.1, read as the reverse complement.
CTCACACACAGTTTTAGACTTAGTGAAAAATAACAGTTTATGAAACTGCAGTTTTCGATCTGAAGGCATATTAACATCCGCAAAACCACAAGCTATAGGACTCAAAATGGCATGAAAATTAACAGCATGCTAGAGAATCCTAAAGTCTACAACTAACTCCATTGCACCAACCTCAAAAGAGCTACAGATCACCAGATAAACTCATGCAAAGACAGCAACAAAATATAACAGATTCAGACTTAGAAATATTTCAGCATCTCCAAAACAACACTATTTCCTAGCAAGTTGAGATCAAGCAAACCACACCTAAACATGGATTTCTATTGCAACCAAAAATACCAGGGGCTAGACTAAACATCCAAGAGCATATCTCTAGTTGACAACTCCTTCATATCACGCACGGATTAAATCCCACAAAATACACTAGAGGGCAACATGGCAAAATATCATGGGAACTAACTTGCTCAAAAGCTAAAACTAAATGCACAGTTAAATCCTGTGGATTTTTCTACCCCGAAATCATATATAACATGAGGGGTTGCACAACAATAATATCAACACACGTATATGCGGGGGTATGTCCTAAACTCGGTATAATAAACTAGCATCGGAAACATACATGCAAAAATACCAACGACTACTCTAAAATACAGGGCAAAAGGGTTCCTAAAACATGAACATTTTATCAACGGGGTTCGAGCAATCCGGACATGCGCGAAAAATAAATACGGGACGATCCCCTATTAGGACAGCACGCTAAACTAGGCATTCGGCACGTCAAACTAATTCAAAGATGCATGCAAGTTATAAATTCGTAATCTACACAAGATACATATCTAAATCATCGCGATCCGACGCACGAGTTAAAAGATACGGGCGTTTGAAATATCTATAATTTCCTGAAAATAATAATTTGCAGAAAATTCCTAAAATACTACGGGCCGAAATAGTGCACGGGCGCAAGATAATATAACAACGCATCTGCGCAATATAGAGGGCTCGGGTGTTGGCTCACCTTGGGCCGGCCGTGTCGGTGGAGAGGCAGGCCGGCTCGGTCAACGGCTCGGTTGACTGATACGTCTCCATCGTATCTACTTTTCCAATCTCTTTTGCCCTTGTTTTGGACTCTAATTTGCATGATTTGAATGGAACTAACCCGGACTGACGCTGTTTTCAGCAGAATTGCCATGGTGTTGTCTTTGTGCAGAAATGAAATTTCTCGGAACGTCCTGAAAATTTACGGAGAGTATTTCTGGAAAATATGAAAATTATGCGCAAAGATCCACCAAAAGGGGATGGGCCAGTGGGCCACAAGCCCTGTTGCTGCGGCCTCCCCCCTGGTCGCGGCAACCAAGCTTTTGAGGGCCACGTGGGTCTGCCGCCCCCAACTCCAGCTCTATAAATTCCCTTTCGTCCCGAAAAAAATCAGGAGAGAAGATTCCATCGCGTTTGCGATACGGAGGCGCCGCCACATCCTGTTCTTCACCTGGAGGACAGATCTGGAGTCCGTTTTGGGCTCTGGAGAGGGGAAATCGTCGCCATCGTCATCATCAACCTTCTTCCCTCTCCAATTCCATGAAGCTCTTCATCGTTCGTGAGTAATCTATTCGTAGGATCGCTGGGCGGTGATGAGTAGGATGAGATCTATCATGTAATCGAGTTAGTTTTGACGGGGATTGATCCCTAGTATCCACTATGTTCTGAGATTGATGTTGCTACTACTTTGCCATGCTTAATGCTTGTCACTAGGGCCCGAGTGCCATGATTTCAGATCTGAAATTATTATGTTGTCACCAATATATGTGTGTTTTAGATCCGATCTTGCAAGTTGTAGTTACCTACTATGTGTTATGACCCGGCAACCCCGGAGTGACAATAACCGGAACCACTCCCGGTGATGACCATAGTTTGAGGATTTCATGTGTTCACCAAGTGCTAATGCGTTGTTCCGGTTCTTTATTAAAAGGAGAACCTTAATATCCCGTAGTATCCTTTTGGATCCCGCTGCCACGGGAGGGATGGACAATAGATGTCATGCAAGTTCTTTTCCCTAAGCACGTATGACTACACACGGAATGCATGCCTACATCACATTGACGAACGGGAGCTAGCCACATATCTCTCTGTGTTATAATTGTTGCATGATGAATGTCATCCAAACGAATCACCGACCCATTGCTTACGAGTTTGTCCCACGGCTGATGTTACTTGTTTTGCTCTGCTGCTGCTACTGTTATTACTTGTTTTGCTCTGGTACTATTACTGTTGTTACTTGTTTTGCTCTGCTGTTGTTACAACTGTTGCTTGCTACTGCTGCTACTTGCTACTGTTGCTACTTGCTATTGCTGTCACTACTATTGTTCCTTGCCACTGTTGTTACTCGTTATGCTGCTGCTACCCGCTACAATACTTTTTCGCACGACGTTGACAGGAAAGAGTATTTCCCGTCCACGGGCAACTTACTGGCGCCATTGATACAACAGTTAGGAATAGTCTGCCGTCAATAGATTGTTTCTGGCACCGTTGCTATCATACTACTTTGCTATTGATTCTTTGCTTGCAGATACTAATCTTTCAGGTGCGGTTGAATCCGACACATTCAGCTGCTAATACTTGAGAGTATCCTTTCAAACAAACAAATTTGGGTTGAATACTCTACCCTCGAAAACTGCCGCGAACCCACGCGCTGGTAGGCCATTGCAAGACAATTGCTAATTGTCGAGCAACTCGGAGGAGTTTTGGCTATGTTGTCGCGAAGGCATCAAGTCAGGAACACGTCAACAACATTCTTCTAGTGTCGTTGCCGGGGACTGCCGTCAGCAGCATTTTCTGGCGCCGTTGCCGGGAAGGGATTGCTATATTCTCTGAGTCACTTGGGATTTATATCTGCTGATCACTATGAAGAATCTGAAAGATCCAAAAACCAAAGTCTTGCCCTCAACTACGAGGGGAGGTAAGGAACTGACATCTAGCTCTGCCCTTGATTCACCTTCAGTTATGAGTAAGTTTGCGACATCACCTCCTGCTAGAAATCTTGATATGTCGCCTATGCTTGATGATGCTATGTCTGATACTGCTAGAGATGCTATCCTAATACTGCGAGAGATGCTATGCCTGATACTGCTAGAGATGCTATGTCTGATACTTCTTTGCCTAATGATGCTAGAGATGCTATTTTGCCTGATGATGCTATGCTTGATACTGCTAGAGATACTACTTTGCCTGATGTGCCACTAGGGGTATTCCTTGATGCTCATATTGCTAGAGTTACTGCCAATGCTCGTGATGCTTCTGAAACTGCCGATACTATTGAGATAGAACCTGCTTTTGCTCCTGCTAGATCTAGCTCTCCTAGATATGAATTGGCTGATATACCTGAGGGTTACGTTATGGAGGGAGAGATAGCTGAGGATTTTCTTGCGTGTAAGGATGCCTATGAGGCTGAGAAATTACTTCTCAAGTGGAAGGAAAAATCTCTAAAAGCTAGGATGAAATATGACCCGAAGTTTGCCACTTCACCTATCTTTATCACCGATAAGGATTATGAATTCTCTGTAGACCCTGAGATAATCTCTCTAGTCGAATCTGATCCTTTCCACGGTTATGAGTCTGAGACGGTCATAGCCCATCTTACCAAACTACACAATATAGCCACCCTTTTCACTAGTGAGGAGAAGATTCGCCACTACTATATCCTTAAGATGTTTCCTTTCTCTCTAAAGGATGACGCTAAAGCCTGGTTCACTTCTCTTGCTCCTGGATGTGTGAGTAGTCCCCAGGATATGGTCTATTACTTCTGTGAGAAATATTTCTCTGCCCATAAGAAGCAAGCTGCCTTGCAGGAAATATATAACTTTGCTCAACTCAAAGAAGAGAGTCTCCCACAAGCTTGGGGGAGGCTCGTCCAGCTACAGAATGCTTTGCCTGATCACCCTCTTAAGAAGAACGAGATACTTGATATCTTCTATAACGGACCTACCGATGCTTCTAAAGACCACCTAGATAGTTGTGCCGGTTGTGCTTTTAGGGAACGAACTGTAGAACAAGCTGAGACTCTACTGAGTAACATCTTGATCAACGATAATGCTTGGACTATTCCCGAACCACCTCCTAAGCCAACTCCGAAGAAAAGAGGTATTCTATTCCTCAGTCCCGAAAGGTATCCAAGAAGCCAAGAAATCTATGCAAGAGAAAGGCATTAGATCTCAAGATTTCAAAAATCTGCCACCTATCAAAGAGATCCATGGTCTCGATAACCCGATACAGGTAGGGGAAGTAAATTCTTTGCGTAGGTTTGATGAGAGTGATATTCCTTTTGATAAACCTGCTAGCCTATGCTTTGATGAATTTGACAACTTTGTTGCCAAACAACAGAGTTTCAATGATTGTGTTAGCAGACATTTGGAACAAAGTACTCGTATGCTTAGTCATTTAAGTGCTTTGTAGACAGAAATGTCAATGATCTGAAGCTTCTGAGTAAACATGCCTCTATGATTACTACTCAGGTAGAACAAGTACTTAAAGCTCAGAATGACCTGCTCAATGAATTAGATGACAACTCTGTCAGAGTCATTACTAGAGGAGGCAAAATGACTCAGGAACCTTTGTATCCTGAGGGTCATCCTAAGAGAATTGATCAAGATTCTCAAGGAATTAATGCAGATGCACCCAGTCATCCTAAGGAGAAGAAGAAGGATGATAGAAACCTGCATGTTAGTTCACCAATTACTGTCACACATAAAGAACCAAATGATATTTCTCCGTCTGATGCAGAAACACAATCTGGTGATGAACATGAACTTGGTGACAATATGGACAGCGATGTTCATAATAATGCTCAACCTAGCAATGATGAGGATGTGGAGATTGAACCTAAGGTTAATCCTGATAACCCACAACCTAAGAGATACGATAAGAATGACTTCACTGCTAGGAAGCATGGTAAAGAAAGAGAGCCATGGGTTCAGAGACCTATGCCCTTTCCTCCTAAGCCATCCAAGAAAAAGGATGATGAGGATTTTGAGCGCTTTATTAAAATGATAAGACTCGTCTTTCTGCAGATGCAGTTAGTTGATATGCTCAAAATGTCTCCGTATGCCAAGTACATGAAAGATATCGTGACCAATAAACGGAAGATACCAGATCTTGAGATCTCCACCATGCTTGCAAATTACACTTGCAAAGGTGGAACTCCTAAGAAACTTGGTGATCCCGGAGTGCCCACTATACCTTGCTCCATTAAAGGAAACTACGTAAGAACTGCCTTATGTGACCTTGGAGCCGGAGTTAGTGTTATGCCTCTCTCTCTCTTTATCGTAGACTTGAGCTGGATAAGTTGACACCCACTGAAATCTCTCTGCAAATGGCCGACAAATCAACTGCTTTCCCTGTTGGCATTTGCGAGGATGTGCCTGTTGTGGTTGCTAACACCACAATCTTAACAGACTTTGTTATCTTGGATATTCCCGAGGAAGATGCCATGGCTGTCATCCTCGGAAGACCCTTTTTAAACACTGCAGGGGCTGTTATAGATTGCAACAAAGGCAATGTCACTTTCCATGTCAACGGTAATGAGCATACCGTGCACTTTCCGAAGAAACGATATCAAGTACATTGCATCAATGCTATCGAAAAAACTTCATCGATTCTTATTGGGAGCTTTGAATGCCCTATTCCTCGTGTCAAGATGAAGTATGATTTGCTTGTTGGGGAGATTCATATCCCCATTGAGGTGACTTAGTGGCTATTCGAAAATTCTCTATTCTCTCTTGCGATTCGAGAAAGTTTTCTCATAAGGATTTGATCAACCCCATTGATGGATTTTGTTCGATGACCATGAAATGGAAAGAGTCACATACCTCTGTTTTAAGCTTTCACTTCCTTTTGCTTAGAAGAAAAATGATAGGTTTAGTTTAGTTTTTCCTGTTTTCTGTTTTAGCGCCCCGGAGAAAAATACCTTGAAAATAAAAGTTCTCCGATGGTCCTGAAAATCTAGTATGATTTTTTCTGGAATATTTGAAAAATACTCGGACTAAGAGCTGGCCTGGGGGCCACACCAGTGGGCCACAAGCCCTGTCACCGCGGCTACCCCCCTGGCCGCGGCAAGCAAGCTTGTGGGGCCCATAGGGGCCCCTCCACTCATTCCAGCTCCCATCCTCTTCCTCTACCTCCAGAAAAAAAATCGCAGCTCAAACCCGTGTCCTTGCTCATTTGGCTGTGATTTTCGATCTCCTTGCTCAAAGCATCATTCTCCAAACTGTTTTGGGGAAATTACTCCTTGGTAAGTGACTCCTCCATTGGTCCAATTAGTTTTTGCTCTAGTGCTTTATCCTTCGCATATTCTTGCTACCTTGGTGACCCTGTTCTTGAGCTTGAAATGTTGATTTTAGCTGTTCCCAAGTAGTTTTAGCGCGTGATACGGTCTCTAGGCACTAGTAGGAGTAGTTGCTACAAGGTGTGGTTGGTCTTTATTCACTTTTCTCTTGGACTTTGAAATTTCAGCAAAAAGAAATTATGTTCAGGAGGAAGTTTCATGGTGGTTCCTCAAGTAAGAAGGTCCCCGTCTTTCTATTCGGGAGCCCAATCCTTATCAACTAAGGGACGCACCGGTACAACCATGTGAATGGCCTTCCGATGAGTTCATGATCCAAGCAGGCTTCAAGGATGAGTTTGATACACTTGTCCGCAATGCCGGGTTAGAAGAATTCCTCTCAGATAAATGTGAACATTATGCTATGCTCACTGCCTCTTTCGTGCGTAGATTTAAATTTTCAGTTGGTCGTGACTCATCCATACTGTTTGATTTGTACGATAAATCCTATGCCATGGATTTGGAGGACTTCAATAGGATTTGCAAAATACCCGATGGGGGTAATCTTAAAGATCCTGCTAAATCCTCGGTTAGAGATTTTTTCTCTAGTATGTATGTTGGAGAAACTAGAGACATCACGCAAGCTACCATAGGAAGCATTCATTTCCCTGCCTTGCACTACTTTGCCCTCTTCATAGGTAGATGCATTAACGGTAAGATTGAACATTGTCACCTATGCGCATCCGACCTTAGTATCCTTAAGAGCGCAGTTACGGGTGACAAAAGCTTCAACATGGGAGCTATTATAGCAAGGAGGCTGAATAAGAACGCTATTGAGGGAGATTTCTTTGACGGCATCTATGCCACTCGCATAGCAAATTTTCTTGGAGTACACATTCGCGCAGGAGATCCCCCGCTCCATACAGCTTTCCTTGACCGCGTCGCTTTGACACGCTACCAGTTTCTTGAGAGGGATGACCAATCCCTCCTATACCGATTGATATTTAACCGATAGTGCGTCTTCCATATTACCTTTCCTGCTCCTGCTTTCTTTGACTTTTAGGTAAAATAGAGATACTACATAACCATAGGAGAGGCAGAGGAGTATGAGAGGGAGGCGACGGCTGGTCGTCTTCGTGAGGCAGCTATTTAGGCAGTGGCTACAGCGCTCCCTTATAACCCCGATTATGATTTTGGGTTTCGCTAGGACCGTCCTTGGGAGTAGACCAAGCTATGACAAAAGCCTAAGCTTGGGGGAGTACGTGTTCTCACCGACCTTACATTCATGCTTATGCTTTCACTTTGTTCGTCGGTGTTTACACTTTGCCACTGTATTATCCATGCTAGTTTATTTTTCGTTTTCTTGTTTTCTTGTTTTTTGTCCTTTTGAGAAAAACCCAAAAAGATTTTCCTTTCTTCTTTTGCTTGTTGGGAGCTTTCCCATGTAAATAGTTTTCCTTTTCTTTGGGTCAAGGTAGAAGATATTGGTTACCATGTTTAGTGGCTCTCGCATGCATACATGTTTAGCTTTCAAAGAGCCATATTACTTTGTCTTCTCCTTTGTGTTTTCCTACAGATTCAGCTTAGTCCAATGCACGAGCACTCTTATTATTGTTCACATCGTTCGATCGTGCAAGTGAAAGGCAATAATGATGATATATGATGAAGTGAGTGAGACTGGAAAAGCTGGTATGAACTCTATCTATTTTGTTTTTGTAAATATGACTAGCTTGTCATCCCAGATTCAGCTTTGTTGTGAGAGAACCATGTTTGCAATGACAACTTAGAGATCATAGTTTCTGATGTCATGCTTATTTAGCTAGGAGCTTATAATGGTTTGTCTTGAATGCCAACATAGATTTTGAGATGACTATGATGTAGTATGATAGGATGGTATTCTCCTTTGAATGATTCAAGTGGCTTGACTTGGCGCATGTTCATGCATGTAGTTGAAACAATATCAACATAGCCTCTATGATGTTCGTGTTCATGGTGATTTATATCCTGTTCATGCTTGCACTCCATGTTAGTCAAACTCATTGCATCTTGATGACTGTTGTCGCTCTCTAGTTGGTCGCTTCCCAGTTTTTTGCTAGCCTTCACTTGTACTAAGAGGAATACTGCTTGTGCATCCACTTCCATAAACCCAAAAGTTTTTCCATGAGAGTCCACCATACCTACCTATTTGCGGTATTTACCTGCCGTTCCAAGTAAATTTGCATGTGCCATTCTCTAAACCTTTAAGAAATGATCTGTTTTGCATGCCCGAACCGCTTATGTGGTGACAGGGGGCTATTGGTATCTTCCATGTTAGGCGTGTTATCCTCGACATGTGTTTATTCACTGTCATTCACGAGAAATGGTCCGGTAATTGGAATGCCCAGTTCCACGCTTAAATCAAAAACATAATTGTAAAACAAGACTCCCCCCGGATTGATGTTAGTATGGACGGTACCCGAGGATTCGGCTAGCCGTGGAGTGTGATTGATTGGTGGTGGGGGAGTTAAAACTTTACTTTTCTGTTTGGGAACCGCCTATAGCATGAGTAGCATGGAAGATATTGAGAACTCTTGGTCATTGTGTTGACAATGAAAGCATGCCACCCAAAATTATTATCTATGTTTTCAAAGCTTGAGCTCTGGCACCTCTGCAAATCAATGCTTCCCTCTGCGAAGGGCTTGTCTATTTATTTTCCTGTTGAGTCATCCTCTTCTTATATAAGCACAAATTAGGGAGCACCTTTATCATTTTTATGCTTTGCTTTTGATTGATATTGAGTATGACTATGACTGGATCTTCGTTGCTATGAATTACAATGTTTAGTCAGCCCTTAATCTTTGAAAGTGCTCTGCATTTATGTTTTGTGGTCTCAGAAAGAGCTAGCGAGATACCACCTATTCATATTGCTTCATGCCTGTTTTGATTGAATTGTTGGTATCTGAAACTCATTATTATTTGCTCGCTAGCTGATTATGCCATTGATATTAGTTTACCGGGAGACCTTTGTGTCACTTGCTTATGTGGTCAACTTGTGATCTTGCTGAAATTCTGGTTACGAGTTAGATATAGTTGCAACAACAAGATCAAACAGAGTTTGTCAAAGTTTTTCTTTCTCTTTCAGTTTGTCAACTGAGTTGCTTGTGGACAAGCAAGGTTTTAAGCTTGGGGGAGTTGATACGTCTCCATCGTATCTACTTTTCCAAACTCTTTTGCCCTTGTTTTGGACTCTAATTTGCATGATTTGACTGGAACTAACCCGGACTGACGTTGTTTTCAGCAGAATTGCCATGGTGTTATTTTTGTGCAGAAATGAAACTTCTCGGAACGTCCTGAAAATTTACGGAGAATATTTCTGGAAAATATGAAAATTACCTTCGCAAAGATCCACCGGAGGGGATGGGCCAGTGGGCCACAAGCCTGTTGCCGCTGCCTCCCCCCTGGCCGCGGCAACCAAGCTTGTGGGGCACACGTGGGTCTGCCGCCCCCAACTCCAGCTCTATAAATTCACTATCGTCCCGAAAAAAATCAGGAGAGAAGATTTCATCGCATTTGCGATACGGAGGCGCCGCCACATCCTGTTCTTCACCTGGAGGACAGGTCTGGAGTCCGTTTTGGGCTCCGGAGAGGGGAAATCCTCGCCATCGTCATCATCAACCTTCTACCCTCTCCAATTCCATGAAGCTCTTCATCGTTCGTGAGTAATCTATTCGTAGGCTCGCTGAGCAATGATGAGTAGGATGAGATCTATCATGTAATCGAGTTAGTTTTGACGGAGATTGATCCCTAGTATCCACTATGTTCTGAGATTGATGTTGCTACTACTTTGCCATGCTTAATGCTTGTCACTAGGGCCCGAGTGCCATGATTTCAGATCTGAAATTATTATGTTGTCACCAATATATGTGTGTTTTAGATCCGATCTTGCAAGTTGTAGTTACCTACTATGTGTTATGACCCGACAACCCCGGAGTGACAATAACCGAAACCACTCCCGATGATGACCATAGTTTGAGGAGTTCATGTGTTCACCAAGTGCTAATGCGTTGTTCCGGTTCTTTATTAAAAGGAGAACCTTAATATCCCGTAGTATCCCTTTGGACCCCGCTGCCATGGGAGGGATGGACAATAGATGTCATACAAGTTCAGACGGGATGCGGCGGGGCGCGGCGGCTGACGCATGGCGGCGCAGCGGCAGGTGGCGGCAGGCAGCAAGAGGCGGCGGCGGTTGGCGGCGGCGCGAGGGACTCCGACGGTGGCGCTGCGAGGGCCGGTGGCCAGTGCTCCGGTGGAGCTCCGGTGCAGGCGGACGCGGCTGCAGGGCTGCATGCGGAGCGAGGCACGGGCGGCTCGGGGAGGAGAGGAGTTGAGCGTGGATGGGCCTGGCCGGGCCCGATTTGGGCTCGGCGGGCCCGATGGCTGAAGGTGGGAGGAGGCTGGTGGGAGGAGAGAGAGAGGTGGGAGGCTAGGGTTAGGTCGGGGCAAGGTTTTCGAGGCAGAGGGAGGAGAGGTTGCCTGAAATGGTATGGGGGTCTATTTATAGACAAAGGGGGGCTAGGTTTAGCAGAATTTTGGCCCAGTTCCAACCGCGCGGTCGGAATCGAACAATTCTGAACGCGGGACGGGCTAAGTGGCCGTGTAGAGTAGGTTAGCCGGGGAAGAGAAGGAAATGGTGCGGCGCCACAACGCGACTTTTAAAACACCGATAAACGTACGATGGTAGACCGAATACGGTGCTGCTACGGTCGTCTGTTCGGGAACCAGACGGACTCCGATTGCGACGACATTCGACAAGCGGCCTACCTATATTAAAATAAGACCGCACGTCAAGTTTCAACCTAATCAGAGAAAGTTTATTCACACTTTTAAAAACAAGATTTAGAAGATGTCGCGGGCGCGTGCGTGCGTGGTCGGGCTCAGAACGGGCAACGATGAGAACCGGCAACTAATAACGGATGCACTTTTGAAAACTGGTGGCAACGAGATGTCGATGCAATGCGGATGATGTGCAAGATGCGATGATGATGCGACAAATAACAATAATCACACGACGGAAACGGAATAGAAGGGGAATCTTCTGGAACGTTGGTCTCGGGTTATCACAACTCTCCTACACTACAAGAGGATCTCGACCCGAGATCCAAGAATGAAAGGGGGAGAGGATGAGAAAGCAAGAGGTAAAACTTAATCGCTTCTTTGACAAACGAGTGAAACCAACGATCCTTGAAGGTTGCGCAGCGATGAGGAATGATATGAGAAACAGGCAAGAATTCACGAAAAATTTCGATAGCACTTCGGTAGGAAAAAGGGGACAAAAATTCGATAAGATGGGAGAATTAGACAAGATTCATAACAAACAACTAAATAGAACAAGGGAACACCATGATCTTGATA